>NC_140088.1:20313412-20932920 GCF_964237585.1 Gallinula chloropus | reverse complement strand
TGAGACTGAGTTTTGCTTTTCTTTATCTACCAGCTTTAGCATTTTTAAATTCATCTGAGGAACAAAAAAGTTGGATGAAAACAAAACCTTCCACACTGCACTGTGGAAGAAGAAAAACCCACATGTGAGAGGCTAAAAAAAAAAAAAAAAAAATCCTTGTGAACTTGCAGGAATCTCTATAAGGAGGGTCCTTCATGCACTCTTTAAGCAGGTCCAGGACAAGACTTGAAATGATAATATACCCACATTCACAGAAGAAAAAAAAAAAAGGTAGAACTGCCAGATAACCACTTGCTCCCATAGTTGATACTCTGAATGCATGACAAGGTGCCAGAAGCAATGATAGCTGGATCCTAAAATGTCTGTAAACTTGGACAATAGTGGAATTACTTGGTGAATTCAGGGAAAGAAAATATGTTCTAAAACCCGAAGAGTTGACTCCCAACACCAAAACTTTGATTTTACGTAATACAAGCTGCTATTTCAAAAAGCCCTTTTTTCATTTAAGATATGTTCTCTCTGGGGTTTTTTTTATGAAAATTTTGTTGCACCCTGCTGGCAAAATCCACCCTTCATGATTACTAAAGTAAGCCGTTAACTGTCCAAGCAAACAGACTGAGCTTCTTCCAAACACACTGTGAAGTCTTTGTAAATAGATTCCGCCTGTGCAACAGAAGAAGCAGGTTCTGAAGTGTGGTTTCCTTCACACAATTACCATAACACCCAACTAAAAACATGTAAGCTACCAGCTTGAGAACCCCATAAATTGAGCATCAGCCTCCAAAGTAAAATGCCTCTGGTTGCAAATGCCATGTTGATCTCCAGGTACTCCCCGCGTACCCAGGTCAGTTGTTGCTTTAAAGGACTGTGCCTGGGATTCAAATTGCACAAACACCTGTATACAACTCAAGCCATTTAACTACCAGATGCAGTCTCAGAGGGGCATCTGAGGCATTTAGGAAACCCTAAATGACTGGTTAGATATTTAATTCTCTCAGAGTTTTAGTTACACAGAATTAACATAAATCGAAGGCTTTACTCTTGACCAGAAACCCATTGTTCCACAGCTGGAGCATCTCCTTTGCAGGAAAAGCAGCTTATCCAGTCTTTTTTCAAATTAACAATAAGCAAAATATAGTTTTAGGCTCTAAAAAGTGAGATATTTTGCTCTTAATAAGCAGACTACTCTTCCCCTCCTTCCTCCCTCAATGCAGTTTTCAGACTGATTCAGACCATTATAAAATAAAGGTCTTGGCCAATTATAAATATGATGTAAAGCGTGGACTTTCCTTGATCAGAGATTTTACTTATTACCTGAATTGCCTTATTTCCCTGATTCACATAATGAAGGTTTTCAAAACACCACTTTGTTCTTAAGTGATAAAAAAAGCAGTCACTATAAACAACATCCTCAAGTGTTGTTTCACCTACTGACTAAGATTAGATGCCAATTTAGATCACAGGAAGCTGTAACACTTCAATTTCTGTGTACTATGATATTTTTACTAGGTTGCAAAGATTACCTACATAATTCTGTCTTCATTTTTTAAACCATAAAACTATCTTCTGTCATATTTATGTGATGCCTCGAACACAGCATTTCAAAACTAAGCTACTGGAGCTTGTTCACGCTGCACTTTGTCTCATTGCTTCTGTCATTTTTATGTCGCCCTTCCAGCACAGCTGAGATCATACAGTGTCCCAATTCAAATGCATGGCTGTGGCCCTTGAAGAAGGGTTTCCATAAAACAGGGTCAAACACAACAGAAAGTAGATAAGAATTATACTGCTGCCTTCTTTCTGCACAATGGACAGGAAAATAAAGGCAGAGGAATTTATCCTAGAAAAAATATCTCCAAGTAATTGTCAGTTTGAAGACATTATCATATTTTATGACAATACTGGCTTCAGGCCTCAAAAAGAAAAGTCTCTTTGAACAAGATATAGCAAGGAACCTAATCTTTGACAAGAAATCAGCACAGGAACGTGCCCAAAGTGCTAACATACAGTGCCCATGCCGACATCCCATTTTGAAAGATCAAGTTTCCTAAATTAAAACAGTGCTTCTAAAGCTTAGTCTCTCAAGGCTAGATGTATGAAGTTCTCAATCAGGAAACCCTTTTAGAAAAGAATTTTAAAAAATCAAAAGCCAAGACTGAAGAGAATAGCTTTGTTATGGGAAGAAAAAAAAAATAGAGGGAAAAGCTGTAGTCTTTTCACATCTGTCATGCTGTCCAAAACACTAGATTTCATTTCAGAGTGAGGACATGAATTTTACATTAAAATAGTAACCTAGAACCTGGTAAATAAAGCACACACTCCCTGACACCAGCACCCCTTGCAAGATCAACAAACATTCTTCAATTGGCAGCATTTTCCACTGCAAGGCTCAAACCCTTGCTATAGTCTACTCTGCAGGCACTGTGGAGACAGCCTTTTTCCACACAGTTGTTACATAAGCAAGCCATCTCTCCTCCTTGCCTGTAAGGCCTCATGAATTGCTTATACAGCATTTACCAGCATCTTCAGAAGGATACTGTAACAGCATCCAGATGCTCTCCACATAGCCTCAGAGAATCAGTGCTTATACCCTAAGGAAAATCAGTGACAAGTAGGTTCCTAAAACCTAAAGTAAGTTTTAGAAAAACACTGTCCATAAAAATAAATCAAGAAATTGTATTAGTTCATGGATTCATGCTTTCTTTGATCAGCAGACAGCACAGGGATGGAAGGAGCTTGCCAGCTATGCTGAGATGAGTTTTTCTGACACACATGGCTTGCCTCAATCTTAAAAAAAAAAAAAAAACAACAAAAAAAAACAAAAACACAAACCAAAACACCTACCTCCCTACTTTTGTGCATTTGCTGGAGCCACAAGGTGCTCTAGCTGTACTTAGAGAGTAGTTCGGGGCTGTGGAACAAAAATGCTTTTGGCTTAGGTGCTTAAACATAGTGGTGCCCTAGAGAAATACTGTAGTGAACATCAAACACAATCTGCTGGCACAGACATTTTCTCTTCCATGCTGCATCGCTTTTGACATTGCCTATATCACTGTCGTATCCCAGTGCCTCCCAGCAGCGCACTAAGTGCTGCAGCTAATATCTGATGTTCAGTTTATTCTTTCTCTTCCCTGAGGGATAATCATATGCACCGCAGTAGGAATCGTTTTGAGAGAGTGTGTGTTTTAAACAGGTACAAACAGCTTCAGAAAGAAGCTGAAAGCATGTGCCCTGAATGAAAGGTGCTCAGACACATCATGCGCAACAGAAGTTTGTTTCACAGACCAGCACCAACATCCTCCTCTTCCTTCCATAAAAACAGTCTCTTGTGCAAGGAACAGCTTTATCCTTTTGGAACCATCTTCTACTGAACCAAAAGCCAAATCATCATCCACTCTCCTACCATAAACATCCATGAAAATGTTGGTGACATACACTAACTAGTACAGAAATAACCATGACTCTACAACCAAATCATTCACTGATGCTTACAAGATATTTTGGAATCCCTGAATAAGAGGAACTGAGTTCATCAGCCTTTGTTTCCTCTCTGTCTTGCAGAGCATCTCATTTTCATGTCACCTGCACCAAAAGTCTATACTGTCCTTGAACTAGAATAACTCTTTTCCAGTTCCTTAGTAATATTGTACTTCTCAAGCTGACTTCCTCAGCTGTGCACATCTTTGTCCTTACATGGAGTTCCTCAAACAGGCCTATGCAGGATATATGATGAAATCTGAATGAATTTGCCTGAATAGTAACATTATTATAAAAATGCTGTATCTCTAGGGAATGACACAGTTTTCTTAGAAATGAGCAATTCCAATAACACTGGAACAAATAATTACATTTTTTAATGCATAAATTTTGCATAGAACAAAAATGGTTTCCAGAGGTGCTTGAAAAGTCATCAAAATCTACAGGCTTTAGCACTAAAAATTATTCCTCAGACCAGAATTTTCTACCTTATGAGACAAAAAACCAAGAACAATTTAAAGAGATTGCTACAGAGAAGGCATAAGCAAAATACCCTAATAAGTTCTGCTCAAAAAGAGCTTTCCTATAACTCCCCAGTGGACCTACAAACAGCAACCAATAAAATAACTCCCAACTCTCCACCTGTTGATGTAGCTTTCTTCTCCATGAAGAATTAGAGTCCACACTACCAACAGAAAACAAAAAAAAAAAAGTTACATGAGACAACAGCATCCCTATAGTCCTCACATTATTTCAGATTTTCAACAATAAAAAGCCTTTTAAGACCCAGAAAGTCACATTTGAGTCCCATATGTAGGTCAGAGACAAACTGTTCTTTCTAAAAGAAATTAGCAATTAAAATTTAGAGATTTGATTTAACTTCACACAAAAAAGTTTCCAAAGAAGCACATCTGCCATCTCTGCTGTGCTGGTGGACTGGGATGCTGTGAGTGCTAGAAGCACTGTCAGCACAGGAAGTGGAAATCCTGAAGATCTATAGCTCACCCCCCAAGGTGTGAAGTCCAAAATCACTGGACAAGTTCTGGTGATAAGCAGATGTTTTAAACTGTAGGGGTCCAGCACGAATAACCATCTGATTTTCGTGGATGAAAGAACAAGTCCAAGGTGCACAGCACATTGGTCTTATCACAGTAGAGTGAGCACCTCCAAGTCTCAGCTGAGGACTGTTCTCAAGTATTGCAGCAGGTGAAAGTGTCAACCAATACAGGCAGGGCAGAGGAAAGGATGAAGATATAAATATGTAAGGAAAAAAAAAGGAGAAAAAAAAAAAAAGATTCTTCTTAGATTTTGATGAGTGCGTTATACAAATGAGATCAAGGTAACTCAAAAACACTAGTACCAAACAGAACAATTCCCAGGGGAAACTTGTATCCCAAGTTAAAATTCTATTACCTACCTGCACCCACTTGAGGCTGTCTGACTTGTTTTGCCATTCTGTCCTCCCTATCATGGAACCAGTTTGATTTCAGAAATGCCTAACACACAAACCAGTTATGTCCCCATGTAAATAGTAGAAATACTTTTCTTGCAAGAAATATTCAAAATCCCAAACCTCTGCAAAACGCTGCAACATTTGCACATATCTTCTAGTTCTGATGGCATGATGATCCACTTAGAATTGGGTCCCATGGTAACTGCAGCACTGAGGTCCCCAGAGAGCCATCTCACACACACACACAAAATTGGAAGGGATGTGTCTGTAGCTTTGCTGTTGAAGTGTTGGAACACAAACTTGATTTAAACAGGGAGTCTCCCCACAAAAGTACCCTCCTTTCAGGTAACAGGATTCAGAAAGACATGATTTCTTTCCCTCAGGAATGGGATTCAGCTCTCATGTCACCTCCAAGACTGAAGCGCTCACTTCTGAGGAAGAACTGACCTTTGCCTCCCTCTTTGTCACATCCCAATGCATCTTAACTCTAACACATGTACTTAGATCATTTCACTATGAGCTTTTGTGTTCCTCAGCAAGACCCTGGTTTATAATTTGTCTACTTGGGTTGATAGAAGCCCAAGAAAGCCAAGAAACAAAGTTCTGCATGTTATTCAGTCAACTGTAGAGCCACCTGCTCTAGAGAAACACTGCAGTGTAGTCACCCCAGAGGTGCAGCCCAGGAAAGTCCCTTCCCCCCCTTTGCTTTGCCATACAGGTCATTCCAACACTCCTGGAAAAAAATTTTTTTAAGAAGGCATCCTTTGCTCATATGAAGTTCCCCTTTCCAAGGGCATGCCTCATCTCAGAGTTTCAACTCCCTCACTAATGATTTTTCTTAATTGGACAGTAAGCTGTTGCAGCATGGCACAGCATGATGTTCCCAAAGCACACACTGGTTCAGGAGCACGGGAATGACATGCATCTCTCCTACTTCGTCAGCTTGAAAAACAGAGTGGCAATGATGACTACAAGCAATGAGGCAGCACTTCCTGTTCCACCACATCACTGTGCTGTTCAATGCAACACACAGAAGTCTGTCTTTCTCATTTCCACCTGCTAGCAACTGCATTTTATGCAGGACTTGGTCTAATCAGAACTCAGAGATCCACAAGAAAGAGAGCCGATTTAAAACCAAAACACCATATTTACATTGTCAGTACCTTTCTGACCTCTAGCTTTCTGTGGGGTACACATTATGACAGGTATCACAGATTTTTAATCCAAAAAGATCTTTGTGTAAGGAGTATTTATCATTCTTTCCATGGAGTAGCCCTTAAAAATTCAGATAGCCCCAGAAGAGGCACTTTCACAACATCCCACTGACAGACAATCCCATTTGTGTCATTCCTTCATAGCCCAATGTAATTTATTACACTGTCATAATCTGCAAACTCAGACTCTAGCCAGACAGAAAGAGGCAGGAAAGCAGTTTAAGCAGGCCCTATAGCAAGGAGAAGGAAGTGTATTTGAGAAGAAAGACCAGAAAATCATGGTTCATTCCTTGCCACAAAAGAGGTAAAGTGTCTCAGCAAATCAAACCCTTTTGTTCATCTTCCAAACATATTTTGGCTGAGCTTCCAAATTCCAGAAAAGAGGCAGGAAATACCAAATAAATTATAGTATCATTAAAACTATAGTAGCCTAGAAGTTTATACAGCTTTTAAGGCTTCCGTTGAAAATAAGAAAGGTTTTGTTTATTATTTTCAAAAGTTGTTCTACTTAACATTTACAGGACTTCAATTACTTGTAAATAAACACCGTGCACACTGTCTGATGACAATTACTATGAATCGCACCCTTCCTTTGGGAAAGGATCTTCAAGCAGATGCCCCAGAGACACTTACACAAACAACAGGTATTTTTGATTCAGTTTCTCAGAAGCAAGAAACAGAAGAGAATCTAAAATTCCTGCCCATTTGGCAGAGTACAGGGCACTTTTTGCCTCCCTCTCTCTCTCTCTCTGAGACATGGGAATTCACAAAGTGAATTCAAGTCCTGACCATCTCTGCTGTATTTACATCTGGTTCCTGTTACTTTAACCTCAGAAGTGAATTGAGGGGAAAAAAATTCTGATTTCTGCTGATTGCTTATACTTTCCTAAAATTCCCTTCCTTCGTTCTTTCTGCCAGGTTCTTTAGAGAATATTACCCTAATCCAACAGAGAAGTTAAGAATGTGAATATTTCCAGCAAAGACAAAGGCTGTAATGGATTGAAATGCTTTATTTATTACAGTTCATCAGATTCTACTTCATATCTTAACTGCTTCACTGAAATACCCTGAAGTTTCATCATTATGTCTGTTATATTAGTGGTAAGTCCAGTGCAGAGCACTTAGCTGGGAGTTCAGTTCTAACTTTTCATGCATCAACCATCAGATTCTCCTTCCTCTAAACCTTTAGCACAGCTATTAACAATTGACTCTGGGCCAATTGCCTATGACGAACGAGTGGTGACATCCTGTCTGCCTTGGGGAACAACAAGAAAACCAGCAGTATGACATAATTGTATACAGAACAGCCGGTCTGCTGCTGCTCACTGTCCTCAGTAGAGTCGTGTCTGCTCAAAGCAGGCCTACTACCAGATAAGATAGCACCAGGCTCTCCTCCTTTATATTGCATCAGTCCTACCTCAATTCACTAGGATTCATATGACCACTTCATATGACCACAGACTTGACCAACACAGTTACAGAGAGCAAGATCTGCAAGCAAGTTAACATCTTTGCAAGATCATATTAGTCACTAAGATAAATACTGCTCAAGGTAACTTCTACTGCTTCATTTGTTGTCTCTTGTGTTCACTGATAGACAATCACACAAATTAGGAACAAATGGCATGAGCATTGCAACATTCAAGAGAAATGCATGATAAAACAGAAGGGTTGTCTCTGAATCCCTACTTGCTTGCTGTGTTTGACACCAGCTGTCAGTAATTCACCAGAACCTGCTCTATTTTACTCTTGCTCCATCCTATAACAGTTACCCAGCAGCAGGCCAGGAAACCTCACCTCTGAAATAGAGGAGTGGGCAAGGGAGGACATACTACATACTCCCCTGGCACCTTCTTCCTCAGAGTCATACTCTAGCACCTCCACAGTAGCTTCTATTTCTTGCTCTCTTTTAAAAAGGAAAAAAAAATACTACCTTTTGCCCGTGGGTGTCAAAGATATAAAAAATTTCATAGCTCAAGAGAAGCAGGATGCACCCTCACTTGGGAGTTCCCTGCAGTCAGTCCTATAGGAAAGGACCACAGCTAGCTCTAAGACAGCTGCTACTACTACTGGAACCTGGATCTCTTTTACCAGCTTAAGAGAGACACACCCCACTGACTTGGCTGTGGCAGGTTCCGGGTACCAATGCAAGCCAGCACTGCTATCCAAATCACAGATCCTTCCTTCCTTCGCTGCACCTCACTCCCACTCCCAGAACCACTCCCTTGCATGGCTGGTTTTATGTTCCTGTTTTGTTAAAATTATTACCTTCCTCAGAACAAAACACCACAAAAGAGGGCCTTGGTAAAGATGCAGTCAGCCATTACAATGGGACAACTTGATGGGGAGTGGAGGGATGTGCAGGAATACGATACATCTCTCCACTGACAGACCTTCTAAAACTGAACTGCAAGTCCAGAAGTCAACAGAAATGCACAGAAACCCTCAAAACTAACAATCTGTGCTTTCTCATAGTTCTCAGGTTCCCCCACATTTCCTTGTTACCAAATTGTTCACAGGATGCCATTTTCTCACAAGGGAAAGGAAAAGCAGCCCAGAAATTGAAGGAATATATGGGGGGGGGGGGGGGGGGGACGACGACACACGACACAGGACATGACACACATGGACGGACAACACCAACACACTAATAGATTTCTTTGGAGAACTGATGCAGAATTCAAGTTACCAAAATATATTGGTGCTCTTCAGAAAGCAAGAAGACAGACTCCTCTTTATTCCATCTTGTTCATTTAATCCTAAGCAAACAGCAACTTCAGACACTTTTCAATCATTTCCTAAAGCAATAGCAATAAAAGGTAAGGAAGCTGTTTTACATTAAATGGAAAGGAAAAGAGAAAAAACAATAAAGCCACAGCCTGGACTTCCTAGCAAGGAGATTAAAATATGCAAGTAAAGGGGTGGGGGGAGGGCAAGAAGTGGGATATCACATACTGAAAAAGAAGAGAAACTACTGCATATTTAATGGAGTATGACATTGTTATTTATAAATTCATCAGATTCTGAAAACCTTGCCATCTTCCTTCCCTCCCTTACTAACCGTTCCCCTCTGTGATGCAAAGAAGGGGAGGGTGGATGAGGGGTGGACACACTACAGCACCCCACTGCCCCTAGAAAGGCTGCATTTCCTTTTCCAGGTGGACTGTATCCCAATTCTACAACATGCCCTGTAGGTTACTAGGCTGTTCTCATCACAAACCCAAATCCTACACTTTGCCAAAGCAAAGAATAACAAAGAGTCCCATCTTAGAGTCTGTACTCCTGTGTGTCCCATGAAGCTTGCAAGGGAGCAGATCTGTTTACATTAGGAAACATGCAGATCCTGCAAATTCCTGAACTATTTGATTGGTCTCACTGATCTGGTTTCACTGTTGGACTACACACATTGTCTGCTGTTCCACAGCCACACCAGCCATAAGTCTGGAAGACAGCAAAGTGGCGGTTAACATCCATGAAAATCAGAGAACATTATTTATCTCAAGGGACTAGGAAGGGCTTTATTCAAGGCATTGCAAGAGGGTCATCATCACTCACCGAAAGAGCTTATGAACTTTGCCAATTAAGGCACACAGTTTGGTTCTGATGTTGGTTTCAAATATGAAAATATTTGTCCCCTTTTATACCAGACCATGTTCTAAAATTACTCAATTTTACCACAGCAGAAAGAAAACAAAGAAAAAATGCTAAAAAAAGTATTGCTCGAGAGGTTCAAATAACTGCAGACTCAGACATATTCCTTGCAGTCAGGGCTGTATTTTGAAAAGGGGAAGAAGAGAAGGGGGGGAAAAAGTCACACCACATATACACAGGACATTAAGCTCATCTGTCTGAAAGAGAAACCAAACTCTGAGTCTGTCCTGTCCAAAACAGACAAGGACCCTCACACCTACTAGGTTTCCTATGCTAGCACCAGTGCACTGAAGTCAGCTCTTTCACAAAGCTAAACAACACAAGAAGGGCACTTGGGTGGGAAAGTGAGTCCTCCACCTTCTGACAAGTTTGATTAAAACTAGCTGATAGAGTCAAACATTAGCAGCAAGGGGTGACTGCATGTACCTCACACACAGCATGATCACGTAAGCTCATTTTTTCAAGTGTAGTTTCCTAAGGAAACATGGGAGGGAAAGGCAATTTCACTGGCACTGCAAGCAAAAACAGAGTTTAATCTGGCACCCTTCACAAGTACTCAATTAGTTTCCAATTCAAGAACAGAAAAGAACAAATTAATTGACCAACAAAGTCTTAGAACAAGTCTGGTAAAGTGCCATCAAATGGAAATGAGGGGAACCAGGCTACAAGCAGCCCTGCTGCAATCGTCCAAAGTCCTCCTCTGCCAACACTTTCCCTACGGGACACCTTTAGTTCTCATCAAAAGAGCCAACATAGTAATTGCAAGACAGACAGTAGATTTGAATGGATGTACCAAGAGAATTTCTAGTTGAAATCCATACACGCAAAACCAGTGAGCTGACATACAGACACACCCACAGACCAGACTACAAAGTGGTTAATAAATATTAACCAAAGCACAAATCAGTAATATATCATGCTAAAAAAAAGTGGATGGACAAAAGCCACCAGAAAGCTGCATTTTGAAATCTGTCTTTGCACAGAGGGTTAATCAGAACAAGTATGCAAGTGGATGTTGTCACTTCTCTCCGCAATATTCCCCAATGTTTTAGTCATTACAGCAAGAACCAAAGTCCTTTAAAGATAGATCTGCCTAAGAAGCTGAACACTTCAGAGAGCAAAATTAACTTGGTGGTTAGCTTCCCTTCCAAAAGAATTGTACTAGACAATTATCTACAGAAGTCAAAATCAGGCCAACATTTAAGGGCCGCAAGGGGAATAATACAATGATTGCAAAGGAAAAAACCAAACAATGGCTAGGTGCTCATATTTGAGTCATATACACAGTGGCATTCATAATGAATACTAATTTTGAGTTCTGCTTTATATAGCATATTCCTAAAAGGAACTTATTTTCTAATTATGAGCTCCAGTGACCATGCACATTAAACAATGGAAACAAACGGCAGTAGATATTACCATTATGACAGTCCCATTATCTCTCAAGCAATGCACAAGGATAAAGCTGTTAGCCATCCTCACAGCCAAAATTTACTTGAAACGTCACTTCTATCCAAGTTGATACAGCTGTCAGTTTACTCTCCCTCTATCCATATCAAAAGGAGGCAATTAGAGAAAACTAAAGATTAAAATTTATTCTCACCAAGAATATCTATAGTTTAGAGATCATGTCCAGAAAACATTCTTGCTAGTTTTTTAGAAGCAAAAATGCAAAACAATCACCCCCCCAAAAAAGAGTGGGAAACAAATGGAATTTTTTTCTTCATGATGCTGACCTATAACTGATTCCCTGCTCATTTCCTACTTAAAATGATCAAAGACTTGATCATCTAAGGCTACCTGTTCTTCAAGGACATGCTGTTTTGCCACAGAGCACTTAAGGCATCGGGTTCCAGGCAGTAGGCAAATCACATGTTGTATCACACACTTTGTATATTCTTTTATAAGTAGTGTTACGTTCCTCTTCCTTGGTTGTCCCAATAAGCTGTTTTTATTCCAACCCACAAGTTCTACCTTTTTCCTCTGATTCTCATCCCCATCCCACTGGGGGAGAGGAGTGAATAAGCACCCACATGCTGCTGAGCTGCCAACTGGGGTTAAAACACAACTACACAGAGAAATCACAGGCTTCTCCCAGTACAGACACATGGACAGGAAGAGTTATGTCTGAAAAACATTTGAGTTATCCCCACAAAGTGCAAGCAAGAGACCTACACTGAGAGAACAGCAACTCATTTCATCTGGGGGGCGGGGGGGAGCACAGGATTGCTCAGTTACTCTTCGATATCCCGAATGTTGAAGATTATCACTGGAAGACTTGCTAGAGGTTAACAAAGAACAGACTTTCAAGGACAATAGCATGTGATGAAAGAATATTCAGAGACAAGTCTGTGTAAGACTTTTTGCCTTCTGTGCACTATTGCATCTTCTCGCCAGGGGTAAAGGATGCAAGCTGGCCCTCGCCTCAGCCTGAATTCTTGAATAGAGACACAAATAGCAGTAATACAGGCATACGCTTAAAAACAGGGTTCCTATGCTGATTCACATTGAAGCTAGGACAGAGAGAGAATGACACATGTTCTATATAGCACATTTCAAAAGTTTTGAACAAGACATCCAATTTACATTTCTTTTAATAAAAATAGTCTGCTTCATTCAGAATTGCTGCTATTCCCATTGTAGCTCGTAAGAAATGCAAATTCCCAGAAGGAAAATGCATTATTCACTTCCAGTGTGTGAATCAAGATAGATTTGCATATATTAGACTGACTCAGAGGTGAGTTCAACTAATGCCAATCACATGAAAAATTAACCACAGAATCTACTCATTACACAATAGCAGTGACATCATGCAGCAAAAGAAATACTTTGACCTCCCAACATACAAGGATTTCTTTTTCTATGTGAGCACCTAGCGACAGCCATAGTCTGCCTCTTCCACATGCATTCGACCATAATAAAGCACATCTTTTGTCCCAAACACTAACAGGTTTTTCCAGCAGAAAGTAGTAAAGAACAGTGTTCCCAAGAAATTTATGGACAACATGCAAGTATGCACATATTAAAAAGGAGACTATACATATATATTCCAGAATATTAAAGCTTTTGTCAATTTCGTTCCTAGTCTAACATTCTCTAATCTCAACATAGATTAATACATCATAGATGGATAGAAAAACATAAAAAAAACCCCGAAACCCTGCTTAACTCCATAAAGGTTTACAGGCACTTCAAGTCCAGGATTGTGATCCTGCATTTTGCCTTGTTCCCTCCACTCAGGATCCTGAGCCCCATCTCATCATCACTGCAGCCAAGGCTCTATGTAGCCCAACATTCATTTCCCAACCTTCATTGTTTTTAAGCACACATGGAAGCAGAATCCTTTTACTCTACAAATTGCTTGTCCATAGCACTTTCTTTCCCCTCACACACAGAACCCAGGTGAGCACTGCTAACCTTACCCGAGTTATTCCAATCAACCAGAAGTAGATGGAAGATCTCTAAATGCAGCCAAATAGGAACAAACCTGTAACACAAATAAGTTGTTCCCGACTCTCCCCATTACCCACATCATTTGCATTTTGGGATGGGGTACTTTGGTCTAGACTACAAGTGTCACGTAGACAAACTAGCCAAAGGGATATTCTACATCACATGACATCATGCTCAGTGTATAAGCAGTGGGGAGCTGGCCAGGGAGGAGTTGCTGCTGCTTGGTGACAGGCTGGGCATCGGGGCAAACTGCATCGTCTATCACCCACTTCGTATATTCTTTTGTTAGTACAGTTGTTGTTATTCTCCTCTTCCTTCACTGCCCTATTAAACTGTCCTTATCCCAAGCCCTGAGTTTTTCCCTCTTCATTCAATTCTCCTCCCCATCTTACCAGGGAAAGAGGAGTAAGAAAGTGTCCACATGGTACTTAAGTTGCTGTCTGGGGGCTAAAGGACAACAGACAATCAGGAGAATTAGCTTAAAAAAAAAAAAAAAAAAGCACTCTTAATGCAAGTTAACTGTCTAGCATCAGCACACACACAGAACACCCTTGACCCACTGCCCTGAGGAGCGGTCAGTAAACCTAGATAAAAAAATTAGTTGTTGGTACTTTTGAAAAGTAGTAGTGGTAAGCCAAAAGGGCAAGTAAAATCTTCTATGGAGGCCTTTCTCATCCTACTCTTTTCTGACTTTCCCTAACTGTTAAATGGCGCAAGTAAAATAGATTAACGGCCCCTCTGTATGGGAATTCAATACTGAAATACATTTTTTAAAAACAGTCAAATCTGCAGCCTGGAGCAGTTTCGGAAACCTGAGCGAGACTTTTATAAGCCTTCCTCCTCCAGACTCCATGTCAATCCACAGGCATCCACAAGCATCAGAAAGAGAATCCCAGCTTCTACTAGGAACCTGGGGTCTTGCTTAATTTCATTCCTTTCATTTGCACACCCAAGTTCAAAAATTCTCCAGCTGAACAGCCACAGCAGAATAGCTATTTACAGAGAGCAGCAGCTAAAATATACAACACACGAAGACGAAAAATCAAAAATCAGTGGGCCAGCAAAAAGCACCACATAGGCTTGTGTGCCCATCAGTAGCTGGGAGGCTGGACTAAATGCTTAGGAGACCAAGGCTCCATTTGTAGCTCCAGGTATGCTGGAGACACCCCCTGCTCATCCTCCATTCTGAGGACGTGTTCCCAAGGACAGGAGCTCTCTCCCCTTGTGCAGTGCCTTGTACAGGGTATCCAACACCCAGCAAAAACCCAATTCCTTCCTCTTCATACCTACAACAGGAACAGGCTGACACAAAACTGCAAGCCATCAGTAACTGTAAATAAGAGAAAAATACATAATTGAACCTAATTAGATTTGGAAGAAAACATAGAAGGGAAAGGAATAAAACAGCACTCTTCATCAGCTGAGACATCACTTAGTCATGATCTGGAGTGTTCACACCTGCTCTGCTCTGTCACAAACTCCCACAGCTCTGAAACGCACTGCAGCAGCACCCCGACACCTCTCCTTCTGCCAAGCCTAAGCAGCATAACAGGATCATTTTGTCATTCAAGTTCCCATTTAGTTAATCGCTGTAACACCTTCAAATCTCCACAGTGTATTTCACTCAGCACATCTGCACAAAGTAAAGCAGCCTCGCAGGTCTCCCGTCACCAGCCCAGTGCAAACTCTTGAGCTGCCAAACACATGGGTGATCTTGCCACCACACACAGCAGGCTTGAGCTGCTGGCACATCCTTATTTATCTGCATGCTTACACAGTTATTTGGACCAATTACCAACAGTGTTCTGGTCACCACTTCCCATTATTCTTTTTTTGGCCTGTTATATCATAAAGGCCTCAGTTCAGAAAACTATTTTTACACATGCCAGACTGATGCAAGACATACCTCAGAGCCTAGGTGTTCAAAGAGACTAGCAAGGACCTAGGACAAAATTTCCCATGGACTCTGTAAGTACAAGGCATCTGTAACACACACATTATGAAATCCCTCTGAAGTGCTACTCTGTATGCCTTCACAAACTTGAAACCCTTTGGAAATGCACCTGAATACTTAGTTGAATAGGGATTTGTCTGTATTTTGCTGAATAGAGATCCAGATTACAGTAGAATAAACGACATGGGATCTTTCTTTTCTGTACCTTGAAAATTCCTTCACAGTTTCCCTTTCTTGCACCTGCTCAGCAGTGGCTATTTTTCCATGCTACGGCCACACAGACCTGGTTAGTTCTCCTCATACTCCATTGCCATGGGTTTGGCAGGTGATGCAAAGGATGTTTTGTCATTGGGACAAATATTCTGTGTCCTGAAGCAGTACTTTCAACCACCTAAACAAAAAGTTTACATTGCACATTCCAACAGCCAAACCAGTCCTTTATTTGACATGGTGCCAAAAAAACAATTCATCAGTGTAACCCTTTCTTTCTAATGACAGCAGCAAAGAGTCATGTGGGCTGGTGCTAGTAAAATGTAAGCTTCTGTCTCCATGGAAGTGATTTAAACTCTGTAGACTGAAAATGGAGGAGGAACAAACAGAAAACAACGTCAAGTCTTGGAACTCATATGAGTGCATGCATGTGTTTGAGTCTTGACCAAGGCAAGACAAGCAGCAGATTTAAAACCCATGAGACTGGTAATTGTATTGCAGTTTCAGAAAGATGGTTTTAACTGTAGTAGTTACAAACGTCCCAGGTTCTCCATCTTACTCGGTCAGACATCCTCTTCTAACTCTGTAGTATGGAAACAACAGCACTGCCACAATTTCCAGTTCCTGGTCTTCTGCCACAGCTTGTGAACCTGTATCCTACATCCAAATGATCTGGCCAAGCACAAAACCACCCATCCCACATATCCAGAACTCTGCTATTTACCCAAGTCAAACACTATGGCTGTCTCTAGACATCAGCTTGTAACCAAATTTGTCATAAATCTTTGACAAGGCCAGCTATGAACATGACATTTGTCCACATATCACAGCTAAACGCTCAATTTATGAGCAGAGCTCCAGTTCATGTTGCTGCAAGCTTAGGCCCTGTACACAAGCCACCAAGCAGCTGACCAGAATTCATTTGTCTGTACAGCAAGACAGCTCCAGTACAATTGTCAAGCATGCTGCTCAGCACACTATAGCAAGTTATTACACAGCAGCTGATTTGCAGTAGTTGAGTGCTGTCAAACCAACTCACAAAAAAGTAGCACCACAGTTATTTAGTCCTGCACATGACATACCCATCTTCACTCATCTTACTACAATCACTGCTGGAAATCTATAAAAATCAGTTAAACCCAGGTCCACAGCTTGTTCCAGCAGACATCCCTCAGCAAAGCATTGAGCGAGTAATAACATCCTGATCACCCCCAACACTTACCAATACAACCTCAGGTAGGCTGAAATTCCAGCTTGAGTCCAGCCAAATCCTATCTCACCATTTATGGACAATAAATGGTGCACTGAAGTCTGTGATAAATAGTACTCAAGCAAGTGATGGGACCAAACAACGTGTCCAGCTGCTGGTAAGTTTGCCTATTTAATGACAAAACACCATTCAGTGTAACAGGGTACCCACTCAAGGCCAAGTCAGCACAAAATTGCTCCTGGTATAAGTCAGTTGTTTCACCCCAAATCTGCCATCAAGTAAGTTAATAAGAGCACAGAAAATTGCAACAAGGATACCATCACCTGTGAACCAGATGTCAACACTGTTAAATGGTTTAAGATGGAAAGAAAGGGAGAACTACCCTACAAGCAACAGACATTCTGATTTTGGATGGGTTTTTTTCTGGCCAAAATCTATAAAGGAATTAATTCAATTATTTTTCTATAGTACTGATTACCTACTGAAAATACTACTGATTACCCATCTAAACACAAAATGCTGGCTATTACAGCTGTGTTCTTTCCTTCTCTTTCAAAAGGTATTAGCCACAGTTCAGATACTTAAGTATACAAATTCAGCCAGGCATGTTTAATGAAAGCTTTACCTTCTATCACAGCATTTTTAAAGTAGAGAATAGGCTGCCTTTTACCCTTCCAGCATCATAATGAAAAAGTAACTCTTTCCATGGACTTGGAGAAAATACTGCGGCTAGCAGAGCCCTGTTGAGAGACAGATTAATTATCTACTTGAATGTGCATGCAAGAGTAAGCCTGTCAGAGCTAAGGGAAAAAGAAAAAAGCCAATCAGTTAGGGAAAGGTAGCAAAGCTGCTGGGCTAATGTTCTCCTCCCTTAGACCTTCTGCACAGCATAGTGCAACAAGAGATGTATGGCATTCAGAAGCAGCAATAAAGAGCAAAATCAAGCTGGGGAATTCACTGCCCTTTGAACAAGACAAGGCAGGTACTACTTGCAACCACCTGTGCTGCCTTACCACACAGTGTCATACCATTGCATTTCCTAGAGTTGGGAAGCCCATTCTAAGTGACCAGCCTAGGAATGGGCACGATGACCTTCAAAACTGCAGCCACAAACTGTGGCCTAAAACAAGCATAACTGAAGTGCCAGCTTCCTAAGGACTAGATGTTACCTGGAGCTCTGCACAGCCCAGAGACACCCAGTGGTTGAATCGTACATCACAAGCACGTGTCATTAATAGGAAGGTTAGGGAAAGTGTCTTCCCAGTTCATTTATTTAGTACAATTTGACACAGTGCTTCTCTGCTCACCTCCAGCTCTCAGACTAGGTGTGGGTATGGATAGGAAGGTCTAGGAGAGAGAACCAATTCTGAATGAGTGACAAACCGCAAGACAGTTCAGAGAAAGGAGGAATCTGCAAAGTTTCATAACAAGCTTTATCTTGCATCTATAGATGCAACATCCTCTGGCCCTTCTTGTGCTCTGCCATACCCAAGAAAGTTCAAATAAGGCATACTCGAGGGGTCTGCCTTATTTGAAGTCTCTGGCTGAGTTTGAGTAATCATCACCTACAGCCTGAGATAGGGGCAAGCACCAGCAGAAGCTAAGCTTCCTGGCTTAAAGGAGACTTAATGACCCACAACTAGTCAAGAAAACACGTGCAGAACAGAAGTTAGGCATCACAATACCAGCATCATAAGACCAGACTCTATACTAGAAAAAGAAAATAGGAAAACAGACCCAACTTGAAACAAATTTTTAGCAGTTCTACAAAAATATAAGCAGAGTTTCCTTTAACCCAAGGAGCAACAAAGCTGCAGAAGGTGGCATGCACAACAGGTCTCCCATACATTGGATGGGGACTTCAACACTAGGCTTGACTCAATCCAGTCCAACTTTAGGCAATCATGAAATACCCACGTTAGGTGGATCATCATAATTTGACTGACCTTTGAGGACGCTGAAGAGATGGAACAGGTGAGAAGTGAGGTGCACAGCAAGTCATCATCTTCCTGTTAAGATGGAATGCATCATCTAGACACAAGAATATCTCCATCTTTTACTTTAGGCCCTTCAATTAAGTAGCTTGAATCAGAGTCCTTAAATTGTATTAGGAACAGCTGGAATACACAGGGCTGATTAAACAGGATTCCTATTACGCTCCCTTACTTGGCCTGCACTATTGTTAAATGTGAGTAGCAATGCTCAGTTCAGATGAAGGTAAAAGGTGAAAGCACAGTAATTTCCAGACACACAGATAAATGCCTATTTTAAGCTTCTCTGTGGCTCCTTATGGAGAAAAGGAGGGCAAACTTTGCTTACAACCCATACTACATGCCCAAAGACAAGCACAACCTTCAGCCAAGTACCAGCAAAGGCAACTGCTTTTTCTCTAGAACTGAATTGTAATTTTTCTAAGGAAGCAGTGCTTTTTTGGAAGTAGCAACTATATTTTAGCAAGGGATGAACATCAGCAAAAAGTACTAATAGGTCAGGCGCGTGGATGGGTGACCTTCCTGTGATCGTTCTACCGTAAGAGCCTTAAGAACAGTTTCATTCCCTGACAGAAAGCTCAGAAATGCAGCAGCACCAATAACCCAGAAACGCTACAGTGACTCACTTGTGTTCAACCAAGTATCAACTCAGATGCTCGGGGGAAACAACAGTGGCATTAAACAGGACAGAAGATAGCCAAATGGATGCAATACAGCAACACAACCTGGACTTGAGCCATAGCTCCTTACACTGACTTGCCAGGGACCTCACTTCTCACATGCTATAAAATAAGCCTTCTTTTGGCTGAAGTTTAACCTACAGGTGAACATTATTGATAACCAGTAGGTGTTCTCAAAATACAAGCTGATTATGATGTACTGTACAGGGTGGCTTCATATTCCAACACCCCCAGCCCAAATACACATACTGAACACAGAGAGGAAGTGAGGGAAACATCCCAAGTATTTCAGGAAAACTCACAGACACAGCAGCTGTATAAACCTGAGAAAACAGAGAGCAGGCAAGGCTGATCACTGAGAACAGCATATGACTAGTGTGAAATGAGAGAGCACCAACAAGCTTGGAAAACTTGAGATGATCTCACAAGCAGAGGGCAGCATTCAGGATCCTCCCCTTAAATTACACTGTGTCTGCTCTGGTGCTCTGCCAAACAGAATTAGAAAAAAGGAGGAAAAAAAACCCCAAAAACACGAACAGATTGGGGACAGAACCAGGTCAGCTGCAGACCCCTTCTCTCAGCTGCTCAGAACTCCAGCTTCCAGTGGTTTACCTCTCTCCTTCAGCCCTACATATGCAAACCCTTTTAGCTGTCCCCCAATACAACTCAAATCTGAGGCACTTGCTCCACACCACTACATATACAGAGACACTGACACACCATATTCTACTTCATCAGTGACACATATAAGCAGAAAAAAATTTAAGAGGGATGCTTCCTTCTCCCTTCCTCCTCCTGCGTCATTAGAGCCTCATCTTTTGCTCTATGAAGCTTTTAAAAAAGAGAAAACAGATCTGAAATGATATGGGAGGGGTGTAAAAAAGCGTCTGGAACAAAATACCATATGTGCAATGCCTCTTCTCCTGTTCTGTGAGCTGCAAAAGAAAATAGCACCTTCCCTGACAGAAAGAAGCAACAGGGCTGTCTTAAGTAACTGGGGGATGGTGGGAGAGGAAAGGGGCAAAAAAAAAAAAAAACCGCGTATTGACCCCAGTTCTGAGAAGAGCCCCTTTCAGCAACCATGATTAAGAAAGTTTCAGAAGTGACAGCTTCACTGCCTCCCTGCCCAGCTGGCTCTCCAGCCTGCCTAGAAGCAGCATCCAACACCACAGGAAGAGCTGGCTTTGTTTTCAATGCCGTTGGCCAGTGGCCTTATACACAGGATTACAGAACACTGCCTTACTCACAAGTTACGATGGAGCAATTTATTTTAATTGGCATAAGCAAAGAAGAGGAGCCAGCCTGATCCACTCTGCAGCAGCAGGACACTGTGAAAGGTAAGTTTACATGTGTGCATCATACAGTAATAACACACTGTGCACATTACACATACCCTGTCTTAGGGGGAAACTTTCAAGAGAGACCTTTGACTTCTGAAGGCTAAATTGAATCACTGACCTTCAATTCCCATCATCCATATGCTACTATATAGAAGCATCTTGTTTTGACTTCCTTCATGACTTTCAACTCCCCATTCCCTCATGTTTCCACAGCAGTCTGCCCTATAAAGCCACAAGTAGATCTTCCCACCCTGTTGAGATCATCTCACCATTGTTACATCCAGCCCTGTCCATGCCACTCAGCACAAGCTGCAGGCTAAGTTCTGGATAAACAGTACCAGATCCATCACACTCCAGTGGCCCCTGCTGACATTATGGCTCATAGGCAGCTATTACAAGTCAAGGCCAGACTAGCAAGCAGCAACTTTCTGTGCAAGTATGGTGCTAAACTGTTCCACAGTAAATCTAGAAAATACCAACAGCCACACTCTCTTATCTGCACACACACATGCACTTACACTCAAGGTGCTAAATACCAGTCTGGCTTTTTGCATCCTCTGTGACTTCTTCCCTCTCCAGCCCCTCAAATTTGTTATGTCCACTCTGACCCTTCAGAGACCCTTCACTAAGGCAGCTTGGCACATCAGATTTCAGAAGAGATTCTCTCTTCCTAATACATCCAGCTTGCAGTCAGTCCCCTACACCACAGCTCTTCCAAACTGCGGCTCAGAAACATGACCCCCTGACTTATTTGGCAATAGGAGGCAGCTGACCAATGCTAAGCTCTACTGTAACATCTTCAAATTAAAATTAAAAGTTCCAAATTTCAAACAACAACAAACCACACATCCTAAGTGACTGCTAAAATCATCAGTTTATCAGCTGCAATAGCAACATTTTGGTGAGGATTTTTCTGGGCTGTTTTATTGTTAGTACTATTGTATCTGCAAAAGGCAAAGCCAAGAAAGGAAAGACCCGGAACCAGGCCCTGCACCCGAGAACGCTCTCTGCGAGCAAACCAGACGTGTTTCGGGGCTGGCAGAACACTGGGCTGAAATTAGGTGCTGTGGGTTCCGACGGAAACACCATTTCTCAGACCTGGTATGAAATCTGTAGAGCATGCCACTGAACAAAAGCATCCATAGGCTGTACAGCAGCACCTAAATATTTGTCCTACTGCTGTTCATCCACAGCTGGCACACATTCAGAGACTGAAAAGACAAAGCCAAACTAAAGCTCAGACTGACTTTCCTACTTCCAATTTGCATTGCACTTTTCCCTCCAGGGATCTCGCATGGTTTGGTTTGGATTCCATCCCAGCTCAGTCCCGAACAGAGAGATGTATCAAACAATTTCAATGCACCAACACATTTCATTTTAAATTTAAGTATCTGAAATTACTTTGAATGCACATTCTTGACATTTCAATACTATTCTGGATAACTTTTTAATCCACCCATTTTTCACTAAGTGGTTAGAGTGTAGGACAATTGGACAGAACTAAAAACAGAAGAAGATTGCACCAAGACAGACACCCACAGAATGAAAGCTGTTTGGGTGGAGTATCACCTTCCCATGGGAAATTAAAACTTCTGTCACTAGCTAGCCAAAATTTGGCTGCATCAAGCACTGTCCACCATGAAGCAGGACAAAGCTATGAGCAAACAGCGAAAAGAGGAAACTATGAGACAAATAAGCCAGTTCTGACTTGCATCCCTTTCACTGCAGAGGCTGATAAAGGAACAACAAACTGCCAGGTGCCTTGAGGATGTGGGGCAAACATGGCAACCCTGCAACTAACAAAAAAAGCCTGCCCAGCAGGCTAAAGGAGTGTTAATACATACACTCTGTGGGTATGCACATATATACTTATACATACACTAAGGAAATCTGAGGAGGACTCACCAAACCGTTTTCCTCATTGTAGCAAATAAGTTAGGAAGCAGTAAAGGACAGTTGGCTCATCCGTAGCAGCACTTGCCATCAGAATCAGTACTGCACATGGTAAATGGCGCCAGAAAACAAGGCTTATTAAACTGTAAATGCTTTGATACCAAAAATCTTGTGTGTTCATACACTGGCCAAAACTATGGCCAGAACTGGTTCTCCTTTCGTAATACAGTACAAAGGAACCTGAAACCATTATTGTCTAGTAATGGCTCATCATGGGTCCCATGAATAAAGGGCTTGGCAATAACCCAGCAGCCACAAGGCTTATGACAGCTCTCTCAGGAACTTAGGAGAATCTGACTTGTTTCCAATAACTCCTTTAGGTTCCCAGAGGAATCCCCAAACAGCTTTTCAATCCCTAGGAGTCCAGGCCAGTTGACAGCAAAGAAGATACCCAAAAAGCACCGCAATGACAATCCCACAGCAGAGGAGGAATGCAAGCAAGCAATAAAACTGATGCTAAACAGGTCCACAATAAACTGGCCCTAGCCATAATTTAAACAGTAGTGTACTGCCAAAATGAAATGGTCATTTACTGACAGAGCAAAGAAACATAAAAGCTCAGAAGAACAGTAAGAAACCACAGACAACTTTTAGAAAACAAATGCTTCTTAAGCCTACCACTGCCACTAGATGAATAAACTTCTGCTATACTTCTGAGCATAACCTTCTTTCCTCACCTTTAGCAGGGGTACAGGAAATTCTTGCTTTCAGGTATAAAGGCATTCTGTTATCTATTCTCCAAGACAGACATTTTCTTGTGTGTGTGACAAGTCCTAGTTATCCTATGGTCCCTTTCCTCCAGATGTCCTGATTCACTCTGACAAAGGCAGAATGCCTAAACAGCAGTAGCAGTACAGGCAGAGCCACTGCAGCACAGCCTTAGCCCACTATCACTGTGGCTGAAGGAATAGGAATGCTTGAAAGGGCATTAAACCAGCACTTCGCTACGGGAGCAAAAGCTCTTCAAACACTTCCTCAATCCATAAAGTGGCTGGACATATGCTGGAGGGAAAAAAAAAAACATTCTTTCACCCACATACCAGTTTTCTTCTGCAGGATAGAAGGGCTTTGCATTTGTTCAGCATGCATTTTAAGAACATGGAGCATCTCCGCTTTAAACTGACCCCACATACTGGGGATGTAGCTCAAGAGAGAAGAAAAATACGGGATGTCGCTCAAGAGAGAAGAAAAATACATCTCCTTTGAGGGAATGTAAATATATCCAAATGCACCTTTATCCTAGATGCAGACAGGTGGTGTCCTTTGTCTAACACTACACATGGCTAAGATTAACACACATTACAGGTAAACCACTGCACCACTCAGTTATTCCAGAGCTAAGCAGAATACACACGCGCTCATCTTCAGGGGTTTCTCAATACAAACAGAAAAAGCTGCCTTTCACAGGATCCTAGCGCTTCCTTTAATACTGAGCTTTTTATCTTCTCTACTAAGAATGGCAAATGTCATAAATCAAGAAACAAAGTGATGCAGCTTGACAGGGTCATACAAGAGGCCTGAGGGAAAAAGTCCTGGCTGAGGGGACATCCCAGGGAAGAGAGCCCATGTTCACTCACTCAGCATGCCACTCATAAGCCGGAGGGGTGCAAGGCACAAACATATCTTTGCTTTATCACTACTTGGGAAAGAGCAAATTTTAGGGATCAAAGTAATTTGGGGGTCCTCAAAATATCCCCATATTCTGAAGGAGATGAGAAAAGTGCTCTCCGAATAGCTTTGGTGAGAGCAGAGGTATATATAGTTAAGTCCCATTTTAGACCAGGCATGGATTTGAAGGCAAGCTGCAAACAAAACTGCAACCTTGATCTCTCTGTTCTTTTTACTTAGGCCAAAAATGAATGCAAAGCCCCAACCAAACCCATCAGTCCCTGGGCACAGCTCAAGCAGCCTATTGTTCCGAGAGGACTTATCAATCACTACAGACAACCCTCTCTGATCAGGTCATATGATTGAAGGCTTTACTTTATTATTCCCTCACACCACCACCAAGCAAAGCAGCAGCAGCAGCGTATCAGATCAGACAAAGGAACTGCTACCCTTCAGAACAGACTCCTGAATAACTGCTCCCTGATGTGCACGTGTGTGACTTAGATGCATGCAGTGGAAATGCAAGAGCAACATGCCACGTGCACCTTTACTTACCAGGTTTAAAGAGGCAACACACCTGAAAACAACTAGGACATTCAGAAGTCGAGTTGATTAAAACTTCACAACTATTTAACCCAGTGTGTTTCAGAATTCCCAAGTCCTATAAACATAACCATAAACACTGAAGACCACTAGAACTGCTGGGTAGAAGCACGAGATGACAGAAAACTCCATGATAGCTCTCCTCAGTCCTGGCTCCAATACGCTGTGTTTCAACAGCATGCAGGCCTCAGGGCTTCTCTGTAGCAAGCTGGAGACCCTCTCACAGCCTTCTAGTCCTGGAGCTACTACACCCCACAGCTTCCCAACCCTCTACTCCAGTGTCACTGTGTTGTGCTTAAAATGCTGGAACATTTTAAAAATCACCTGCAAGCAAAACAGCTTCAAAATTCATATTCATAAAGAATGTTTGAGGAATGTAGAGGCTTCTCCCCCTTTACCCATTGAAACATCACAGTTATTTCATAAAAAACATGCTGTAATTTCTTTCTTTCCTGCAGAGCAGTCACTGTACATGTGTCTACTACTGTATTACCTCAATATTTTTTTCAAGAAGCACTTCTCTAACAAAAAGGAATTCACTTGTACACAGCAAATTGTATTGCTTCTGCAAAATTTCATTTGAGAATCCACAGTTAAAAGTGCAGGACCCCTATGGTTACCTGTTCTGCAGTGTGATAGCTTCAGCATCCCTTGTGATACGAAGCATGTCACCTTAATGCGCCCTTAAGGTGAGAGAACGACCAAGCTGATTGGCTTCATCACCCTACAGACACACAAAGTGACATGCTTAATCTAATGAGATATGCTAAACCAGCGCCTCTTAACAGTTTATGAAACATTTGGCTGTTTGTAATTTTTAAAACAGCAGAACAACAAACAAAGCAATGGAACATTCCCTGTGGATGGCACAATGATAGATGCACACGTCGACTGTGTCTTCCCCACGTCCATGCTGGAAGCCCCATACATTGGGAGGTCTCAGGCTCTGCACACTAACATGCATTTTACCAGACACAGCTGTCTTTCACCAGGATGCAGCACATCCAGCTTCCATACAGCACCTTAACGTGACCACAGGAGGCTGACATGCCCAAGATGAGTAAGTGCTTTTAATCAGAAAAACTGCCTTCTCTTCCCTATCTGGTCAGTTCTGGAACAAGACTACAGTTACAGACTTTCATGAAACATAAAATGCAAGCATACCCTTGCATGACTACTGCACACCTGCTTTAAGCTTACCTGCTCCCTCACTGTCAGAGACAAGGTACTCAGCAATATGTATCTTTAATCCTACTTGTAACACCCATCTTTTATTCCCACTCCACGAAAGCTTGCAAGACACAAGACCTGCCAGAAGAGAGACGGAAGGAAAAGCCCAAGCATCAAGTTAACAGACATAAGTATCCTCAAAAGGCCCAAAGGTAGCCTACAGCAAAGCCTGCTCTTTAATTCTTTGTTCAGAAGACATCCGTCATCACTTATGAGCCCCTCAGAGAAAAGACTTCAAAAATAACTAAGAAAATCCATCCCAGTCCCATTCCTCTTCACTGGAGTTCAGAGACACATAGATGCAAGATACTGCAAGGGGATCGTCTCGCTGCAGTCTCTTTAAATAGAGATAAATCTTGATGGGAGAGGACCTGCTTATAAATCCAGAGAAAAAAGTGCTCCTCCAAAGACAGGAAGTACATCAGAGACAAAAGCACATCTGTGAGCTCAATGGAAATGTATATATGGCTTTCACCATGGATAAGCACCACCTTAGGGCTCTTCCCTTCAAGAATTAATAATCAACAAGTCCTGGCCTCACCTCAACTTCACAGTCTATCCTTTACTCTGAAAGGGAAGATTCTGCAGAAATGCAAAGCATTATCCCAAGAAAGGGGATTATTCTGTCATCTGAGGACACTTGCATGGAAGAGCAGAGTTGATGGGCAGCTCCTGTGATCTTTCTGATTAAAATGCTGCCTCGGGATATTACTCCCCCTGCCCCCGCCCCGCAACGTGAAACAGTCAATTAGGCTGTGATATATTCATGTAATAAAGGCTTTTTCGTATAAAATATGTCAATCCAAGACTGGCAAACATTATACTGTTGCCTTGAAGTGACCTTACAGAGAACAAACATGACAGATAAAACCAGTCCTAAACGAGTTAAATGCTGACATCTGAGGAAGCAGAGAACAGAGGGAGCAGGCAGGTGTTTTTTACCAATCCCATCTCAGACCTTTCAAAAAAAGCCACCAACCACCACCAAACAGGGGAACAGGACGAGTAGGGGGAGTTAAGGATTAAGGATAATCCATTTCCACAAAGTTCTATCTTGCCTTCTCATTGTTAATTTTATATACATATATATACACGCACAGAGATATCTACACATGCACACACAAAGCTACACTCACCTGCCACCTACAACAGCCTCTACAGATACAACAGCATATTAAACTGAACAGCACAAAATTCTCCTCATGGCATCAGACCCGATGTTGTCTGATTATCATCATGATTACCATCAGTGGACAATTCTTAAACCAGCCTCTTACACTATGGAACCTTACACCACATTATTAAAGTCATTATTAAAACAAGAGATGCCTTTGTGGAGCACCCATCCCTAGCCAGAAGAACACTTCAACTATTACTTCTAAGCACAACTGGGATAAGCCTGAAAATACAAGTGGTCCAGCTGCACTTCTCTGTAGCAATGCCCTACCTGGTCCAAACAAGAGGATACCTGAAATAGCACTAACAGCAGCAGGGAAGGCTCCATAAATCTTAGAAAGCTACCTACTACCACCACTGCTTGCCATGTCCTCCCAGTTTGTTAGTGGAAACAATTGCTAGATACACCACAGAGTTCATTAAAGATATCTTTCGAATACAGGTACATTGTCAAAAGTTCCAAGTACAAAGCACCATCCCAGCATTGTAACTTCTGTCCAGTGAACCAGAACAAAGTCTCTGCCCCACAAAAATAACAACATGAAGTCTCTGCCCACTTTCCAAGTAATAGGCAGTGATCTTAGCATCTAACACATGGACACCTTAAATTATTTTATGAAAAAACATATGCATTTTTGGTTGCATCAATGGGACTTCATCACACACTCTATTTAGCAGAGACATCTGTTACTCAATGTATATATATTCCATATAAATCCCACCCTCTAAATCCTTTCCATCGGTGTTCACTAATGAAGCTTTGTGTTGAAAACCAAGTGCATTCTGCCCCCATTAGGAAGCCAATTACAGCAGGAAAAACAAGCAATTAACAAGGTGTAAAATAAACATCCTGCCACCTGCCTTTTAATAGCAACCCCACTTCAAACAAGTCACAGTCTCAGCACAGCTTTCAGAATTGGCAACTGATATTATATATGTATTTATGCAGCAGCTGCTCTTCATTGCAACAAATATTACAGGCTTACCAGATAAGGTCAGCATATTTAAAAAATATATAGCTAGTATTAAACCCTGCTTTGAGGCCCCGAATGTTGCTTTTAATGAAATCAGCAGCATCAGGCTTGTCTGGTATTACAGAGAAGCTGCAGTCACATCCCCAGCTTAGAGAGGTTCCTCTTAATTTCTACTTGCTTAGCAGCTTCTGTACTTGTTTCACTAAATCCAGGGGCCTGGACAGCTATTAAACAGCACATGCAGGGCAACTAAACAATAAAAAGCTCTCCAGAATAGAAAAGTCTCTCCTCCTTCCATCATCCTTGCCTCTCCTTGGTTTTCTCCACCTCTATACCATCACATATAAAGCAATATCCAGTGATGGGGGTGGAGACATAATGGGACAGAAAGCAACACAACCAAAAAATAAAGGGGAAAACAAATCATAATTCCGGCTTAGCCTTTGCTCCTTGAGCTAGCAAGCTTTATAGATAGGGAAAGGAGGGAAGTCCTTCTGAAGTCTCACTAGCTAGCTCCAGAGCCAGACACTTTTCTTCCCCTTTTGTGGAATGGGATGAATGGCACTTCTGAGTAGTTAACCAGGACTAGAGAAAGCCCAAAAGTAAACCTGCAGGATTTAATAGACATGGTGGAGAAGATGCCTGAGAAAACAGCAGCCAAGCTTCGTCTTGCATGGTTGGGGTTTTTTTCCTATCTTTCCCTCTCACTCTGGCTCTCTACTGCTACATATTTATTTGTTAAGTTTTCCACGTCACATTTCAGTTCCTGACTAACGTCCTACTTAATCACCCATCTCAAGATTCATGCAAGTTGTCTTTTCTCAGGGTTCTCTCTCTGGTTTTGCTGAGATCCAAGGAGTGGAACACTGAATACGGTGCCATGAACTTCGTCAATCATGTACACAATCCTGAGGTGTTAGTCAGATACAGAGTGAAAGCTGGTAACATGTTTTCTCTAAAGGACCAGGAGAAGTAACAGGAAACAAGAGCTTTTAACTAGAAACAGAGCCAACAGGGGTAGCCTCAGATTCATAAAAGGTTGCAAGTCGCAATCAATAGTACCAAAACAATTCTTCACTGAAACGTTCTCCTAAAAAGTCCTGAATTCAAACAAGTCGTCACTATTCTTGAACATAATTGCTACCTAACGGGCAAATCAGATCTTCAAGAGAGACCCAAGTCTTCAGTTCTGGTGATTATCTACATGTATTCAGAAACAAGCAAACTCAACCAAAGAGAAACAATCAGGTAAGGTGAAAAGCAGTGAAAAGTAATAAGGATCCAGAACGGTGCTGGTGCAAACCTAAACTTGACCCACTGCAATCCACAAAGTTTAAAAAAAATAAAAAAAAAACCCAGAAAAAAAACCTAACCCACACCACCAACAACAACAAAAAAACCCAAGCACCACACCATAAAATCCTCACCAAACACCTAACTTTCTCAGCCACTGGTTTCTCATGCTACCAGTATAAGTGAAGAGATGTCACAACTCCTCCTACAGCCCTACAGAGTCAAGGTCACAAAAGACACAATCTGCCAACGTAAGTTACAGAAAGTCATACGGCCACTCAGGCCATGAAAGTATTTTAAGAATAGTTCAGTCATCAGGTCACTTAACTGGCTTTTTGGGAGGGTTGTTTTTTAAACATGTAGCAATATTTTCCCTTATATTTTGCAGCTGGGAGGATAAGCAGCAGGATCTGCTCTGCAGTCACCAGTTCCTGCAGCAGTCATGCCTAGTTGCATTTTGTAGATCGAAATCTACAAAAAAGTGCCAAGAACAAGCCTCAGCCCAGCAACAACGGTGGGACAGAATACTGTCAACTTGTTTAGATAACAAGAAGTCCTGTACTCCATTAACCAATGAGTGGGATGCATTATCCGCAATACCCCACAACAAAGCCTCACATGACAGAAACTGCTCCAGGAACCTATCAGAAAAGCAGTCCACAGTTTTCAAGCCTGCTTCAAGTCAATTAGTTCTAGAGAATTCTCTTCTGCTCAGTGCTGATGGGTTTCCTGACCACCAGGCTGTCTGAAGAATCAGCAGTTTGGCTGCTTGATGAGGATGGCAAGAGACCAGAAAGGCCACAAGAACTTACTGTAGGAAAGATCCATGCAGTTCTAGAATTAATTCTAGGAGACAGGACTCAAATTCTTGCATTTCTTCTCAAAGGATGCTTAAAGAAACCTAACTCTCTGATTCTTCTGGTTCTCACCCCTCTTCAGAAGGATGAGGAGACCAAATTTGACAAAATACTGAAGTGCAACAGCTGAGTAACAGCAGTACCCAGCTCACCTGAAAAAGAGGAGTTGAAAGATGCATGCCACAAGTGGCTCACTCTTCCCAGTCACCCTAATCATAGTGAGCCACAGCCCATAAAACACTGCTCCTGGTTCCTAACAGTCATGTGCACACACAGCTCTCTTCGACTTCCGCGGTTTGGCAAGCAGTCAGATTAAACAGAGGATACATGAAGTGGAGCAGAGAATGTTTTCAGTATGTAGCACTCTCCAGGTCATCGATCATAGAAATCCTTACATTTTCTAGAAGCAAAGAAGCTACAGCAATAAAAGACTGATTCGTTCATTAAGACCATCACCCAGCCAAAGCAAGTTATCCAGACAAGTGATAACAAAGTTCAAGTAATACTGTGAGAACAAGCAGAATAAAGTTTCTTTGAATAAACAATGCTCAAAGTCAGGTATGAGAGCTAGGTCTGCAAGTTAAAATTTCAGTTGTATTTTTTAAGAAATAAGCAAGCACCTTTCTACAAGGCAGCTGTAAGATGGTAGCCTACATCTAACGATGTGGCTCTGCCATGAAGCCCCCTGTAACAGCCCCTCTTTCTCACTCCCAACCGCACATTTCCACTTCCAAATAGAAATGTCTTTCACTGCACAGTTCAGTAAGAAAATTACTTCGGAGCCCTGGTGCTGAAAACGCATCAAAGTACAAGCTTGAAATTCTCAAACACATACACACACACACCCCCTCTGCAAGAAATCAAAAGGAAAAGACAAGACACTCTGGCTCCCACTGGCCTACAATAACAGCAATGACAATAACCTAGAGATCGCAGGAGGTTCATCTACCCTCCATTGACTTAGTCGCTTCCTTTACAACTACCTATAATTGTTCGTGGGACTGCAAAAACTGCTGTCTTTTCACTAGCAATTAGAATTCTACAAAATGCTTCCAAACAACCTCCAACCCCCTATCTGTTAAAACTATTTGCTTTTTTACGGTTCAAGTTAGGTCTGGCGTTTCTGTGCAGAGGGTCAATAATCCAGTCGTTCAAAAAATAGTCACGAAAGACGTATTAACATAAGCTGTGCATTAAGACACAATTATTTATACGCCTGACAGTAATGGCCCTGCGCTGAGCAGTGTGTCTACTCACAGACGCTTCAGCAGGAAAATAAAACACTTTTAGGCAATTTCTGCTCTGCCCAAGGACAATTAGCATAACGCTAAGGCCGTAACGAGAGAACAATACGGACTGACAACGCTCAGGCTAATGCTCCATCCCAGAGTCTCCAGAAGCAGCCGTGTCCGCCCCTAAAGTTTGCGGCCATCGCAGCACGCTTCCCTCGCTAGGCACACACCGCCGAGCGCTTCCCCAGCCCTTGGATTCATGGAGTAACCGTCTCAAGACGCGTTCTCCTCTGCTAACGAGCCTCCCCGCCTTGGGGTACCCGGTAGAAGCGGTCGCTTCGCCTGCGACCGGCCGCTGCCTCCCGAGCAAGGGGAGCGCCCCTCGCACCTCACGCACCGGGGAGAAACGCTCCGGTCCCTGCGGCGCTGCCCCTGTACAGCCGGCAGCGCCTCACGGGCAGCGCGTACCGCTCTCCAGCCGCTTCCTTTCCGTCACGCGTCACGCAGCAAGACGGGGCGACATCAAAAGTTAAACGGGACAGCGCCAAGTCCGACCTGGCCCCGGAGCCGAGAAACTCCCGGCAAGCCGGCAGCCCCGACAGCGCCCACGGTTCGCCTGGGACCCGAGGGCGGGCTCGGGCTTCCAAGAAACGAAGCACCGTCCGGGCCGCGCAGAACGACGAGGAAAGCAGCCGCCCCCCGGGACCGGCGGCGGGAAGGCGGAGCGGGCGGCCAGGCCGGGCGGCAGCCGCTCCCGCCTGAGGGAGCGCGGAAACGGCCGCGGCAGGGCTCGCGCGCCGCCTTCCCGGAGGCGCGACAGGGCGGCCCGCGGCGCCGCGAGCCGGCCGCTGGGGAGTCCCCACCGCCGCCCCCCGCGTCCCCCCCACGCCCTCCGCCGGCCGGCCGCTCTGCAGCCACGGCGGCGGGGGCTCTGCCCGCTGCCAGGGCGAGCTCTCCAGCCGCGGAGCCACCGCGGGCACCACCGCGCCGGAGCCCCTGCCCGCCGGGGAGCGAACCGGCGGGCGGGCTGCTGCGGGGTACCCCGGCTCCATCCCACAGCCCTGCCTGCCCTGTCCACCCCCCGCCTGGCAGGGCTGCCGAGTGCCGGGCTGCGGCCACCAGTTGCGCTTCCCGCCCCAGACGGCTCCGGTACCTCAGCCAGGATGGGATGAGAAGTGTCGTTGCTGCAAAAGCCCTCTCGTAATGCAACAAGTGCCCACCCACCTGGGAACGAGGAGGGGAAGGAGGAGCAGGGGCGGGCGCCGCGCTCGGTCGCCCGCACCGCCGGTGCCGCCACTCTGCGCTCCCGGCGCCCCGGCTGCCACTCAGCGCGCCACACGCGAAACGCGAAAAGAAGCCCGCCCCGTGCACGCGCTCTCTTGGGCCGCCCGGGACGCCGTACGCCTGGCCGCTACCATTCTGCCGCCCCGCACAGAAAGAGGGGTGTGCCGGAACGTCTCCCGCCTGCCCGCCGCGGCGGCCCACCTGGAAGCCGCGCGCTTTCACCCGCCTCGCCGCGCTGGTAGCGCCCAGGCAACCGGTACGGGAGCGCGGGGAGCCGTTACGGTAGGAATCGCCTCTCGGGGTTGCGCTTCCCTCAGCGCTTCGGCGGGGCTGGGACCCACCTCGCCGCCTTAGGGTGAGGATCGCGGGTGAACTGAGACCGGCCTGCCCCGGGGAGGCCCGGCCCGGTGAGCGTAGGCCTCGGCCTCCCCCGGCCCTACCCCAGGGCCTGTGTCTCCCGGCCGTGGGGCAGGGGCAGCCGGCTGCCGGGCGCTGGCCGGCTTTCCTCGCAGCAGAGCGCTGCCGCCCTGCTCGGAGCCGCCTCGGTGCGGCGGGGTGGCGGAGCGCGGCCTAAGCGGGCCCTTCTCCCGCTTACTGACTGACGCGCAGCCCGTCGGGGCGCCGTTTGAGGCTCGGGCAGGTGCTGATGTTCGCTGATGGCCGCTGGCTTCGCAGAGGTGTGATGCGGTGGGGTCTGTTTTTGTAACGTTCTAGCTACGGCGCAGAGATGATCATCCCAGTCAGATGCTTCACCTGCGGCAAAATAGTCGGAAACAAGTGGGAAGCCTATCTCGGCCTTCTGCAGGCGGAGTACACAGAAGGGTGGGTATCGCTTCCGTACGGGCTTTGACACGGATTTGAGATGAGACTGCACAGTGTGTAAGATATGTGAGGGCAGGATCGTGGTACTACAAAGTAGCTGTGAAGAGGCCAAAAACTACCGCTACATCCTGAGGTTAGAAATCGTAATAGGCAGCAATGTTCTCATTTCCCTCCTGAATCTTTCTGAGTAGCGGTATGGAAGATGCAAAGTCATAACCTTTATACTCAAATAGTCTCAAATATTTAATGCCAAATGGAATGGGAAGGAAAGAAACAAGCAGCACAGTCAACTTTGACATCAATGTGGGTTTTTTTTAAAAGGGAGAGAAAGCAGGAGTTATAAGTAGTGACTAACATAGTTCACAATCTGTATGTCTCATAGGCTTTCTTAAATGCACTTTTCATAACCCAGAATTTCTAACCTCATTTGAAAGTGCTGGATTGTGGGGGTAAAGGGGGAGAGTTAAACTGATATAGATGCTTGACTGATACTCCTAACAATTCTATTTTAAGAAGTCTGAGCATGCTTTGCATAGTGAGAATTGCCTTTAATAGTTCAGGCAGGATCTAGCTGTGGTGGGACTATATCAGAAGGGTTTGAGAAAGTAACTCTTGAGAAATATTTATGTTGGCATCAAGTTTACACATGAGGAAAAAAATCCCACAGATACCTGCCATTCAAAGGAGTGGAAAAAATGTTAGAAGTTTGAGAGACTTCCCAGAGTGACATTGAACTGTTAAGCAGAAAGAAAAAAGTATTTGCTTTGTATTCAGATGGGTAGGGTCACTAATAGGCTTTTAAATGGGGTTGTGTCTATGAACTATCAGAGGAATGTATATTATTAACATAGATTTCATTGTGTTTTTTCTGAAGTAAATCTGAAAACACTGGTTTTCAGATTTCAAATAGCATGGCTTAGGAAGCTATTTTGTCAAATGCTAAACAGTAGAGCACAGAGCAAATGGGGAAGGAAAGCTTTGGGTTTTGAGCCTCATCTAAACTTATAGGAAGCTGTGATTATTCTATGTGCTTCTCACGGCTCAGTGTGGAGTCTGTAGGGGAAAGGTCTCCTGTCCCCCCACTATTTATCGATTTCATTAAAAACTGACCCATGAAAATAATTTGATACTTTCCCTGTTACTTCTGAGAGGGGCCTTTTCAGAGTGCATTTACATCCCAGAACATGTCAGATGTAGCTGAGTAGAATATTTGAGCTGCTAAACTAAACCTCTTTGGAAAGTTCCCACCAAGAAAAAAGTTTCATTTATGGAGTTAAAAGCACTAAAATAATAGTACAGGTTGCTAATCATTTCTCACTAATTGTAAAATTTATCACAGCTATTCTGGTAGCACTTCTGACTTATTTTCCAAGTGTTACATTGTAATGTTTTTTCCTGTCTTCATTATTCCTTTGCTTTTGTAGAGTACAGGACAGAAAGATACACATTTGCCCTGGTTTTGGCTGGGACAGAGTTAATTTTCTTTGTAGTAGCTGGTACAGTGCTGTGTTTGGGATTTAGGATGAGGTAACAGGTTGATGTTTTCAATTGTTGCCAAGCAGTCAAGGACCAACTTTTCAGCTTCTCCTACTGGCCTGCCAAAGAGAAGGCAGGAAGCGCCCCAGAAGCTGTGAGGGGGCACAGCCAGGGCAGCTGAGCAAAGGGATATTCCATACCATATGTATATTCAGCATAAAACTTGGGGGTGGGCTGGGAGGCAGGTCAGCTCAGGGTCTTGCAGAGCATCAACTTTTGGTGGTGAGAAATGGTTCTATTCATCACTTGTTTCGTATATTATTCTTATCTTCCTTTTTTTTTTTTTTCTCCTATTAAATTGTCTTTATCTCAGCCCTCAAGGTTTTGTTTTTTTTTTTTCCCTTTTCAATTCTCTTCCCCCATCCCACTGGGCACAAGGGGAGTGAGCAAACAGCTGTGTGGTTGTTTTAGCTGCCTGCCAGGTTAAGTCACAACAACATTGTTACTCATAAATGCTCACTTGAAAACAATTGCTGTGGTCACTGGTGTGATTCTGGGATGCAGAATCTAATGCAGTTTTGGTACTGTAAGATCAGAAGCAAAGTTTACAGGTATCAAACAGTTAAAATCTTACTCTGCAGAGTCAGAATCACTATTTAATAGCAACTTAAATGAATGGACAAAAGGAAAGACAAACTTGTTTAAACAATTTGAGGTCAAAATTACTCTTTTTCCACAAGTTCTTGGAAGCTAGAGGAAAAGTTGTTTAAACTGAAACATATGACTTCAAGTTGTGATGAATGGGAGTATTTTGCATCTCTGATAATTGCATTTAAGAGTTCAGAACTTTCCAGATAGCTCTTAAAACTTAGATATCAACAGCATTAGACACTTCAAGTGTTTTGCAAAGTTTAAGTATCATGTGATATTTATATAAACATCATTTTACAAAAATACTCTGTTCATGTACTTGTCTTAAATGACTTTTGTAAGTGCTAGTCCTAGGATGAATAATAGCCCTGCTATTCAACCCAGTAAAGAACTGTTGATAGGTACAAGGACTAATTGAGGTCATCAGAAAAGCTGCTGGGGTTTGAATCCATGCAGTTAGACTGAACTGCTTGAAGTCAAACAACCTTATACCGTGGCTCAGCTTACGCAGAGGCTTCCTTTTGATCATTTGTACTTTATAGAAGTATCTATCAGCATCTTCCTGCCAGAGAATTACAGGTTTCAGGAAATTACATTTGTCTTAAGAAAATGCTGGATTGTTGTGCAGCATCATATAGATCTAAAGACCTGAGATTGGTTGTATTTCATGAAAGTCAAATTCTGGTGTCTCAGGCTGGCTTTATGGGTACTAAAGAGCTTATCTTTGAGAGGTCTGATAGCCATCGCCACTGAAGACACGTGCAGTGGCTTATGCTAGGATGACTCATACCCAGCCCTACGAATCTGAGCAGCCACTCAGAAGGAATTAAGCAGAAAGACTGTAAAACACAAATTTCTTGTTGAGAGGTCTGCACAGCCTTATTTGTATGTTTGTGGGGAACAGGTTGTATAACTGAATGCCTTCTTACATGGGAACTGGAAAGGAATTTAGCCGTCCTCAGAATTGGCACCTCATCCACATGCGGGGTAGTTTGCGTTTCGAGTTATTTTGGTTTCTCTATATCTCTCACCCTTTTAATGTGGCTGAGATCACAAATTCATCTTGTTAAGTAGGCAAATACCATCGGTAGCTCACAGAAGTGTTTTAACAGTGCTTAGAGATGCTAACAAGAGCATGGATAACAGTTTTTAGAGATGCTATTCCTTATTCCTGTGTCAGGAGACCTGTCTAGTGCTTTTGCACTACCTTCTACCATACAGCTAGCAGGAACTGTAGCCAGCAGAGGTAATCATGGACCATCCAAGATTGTATGAGGGGTGGAAGTGACTTCCCAGGTTTCAGAACTGTGCTCCTGTTAATACATTCACATCTCTTGGTTGGATTTTTAACCAGATCAGCTCCTCTCTTTTCTAGAGACTGGCATTTGTAAAAGGAGGGCTGCATTACTGTAACTAAATAATTGAGATTACAAATGTCTCTTTCCAGCTGTGAAGACTAAAATTTTATTTCCAAACCCAAAATACTTGCATCTTGCTTAGCCTTGCTGTTCCCTGACCAAATATGCCCTCGCACGGGCAGTAGTTCAGAAGAAGAAAATCACGAGAGTTGTCTGTTAGGGTTCTGTTCCTAGGGGAGTTCTGCAGGCTTACCTCTGAAAGTCTGGCATCTAGCTGACACAATTACTATCTTTGACAGATGATCACATGCTCTTGCAGGCCAGAGAACAGGCAAACACCCTGTCAACAGCAGTAAATGGAAAAGAGCATTAACAGCACATAATAAATTTCTATTTGTTAGTTTGAACTGCAAACAAGTTTTCCTCTATGACTAAGCTCAAAATAATCAGTATGTTGCTTAGGAACACGTAACAAGTGGTTCTGGCTCGCTTCATCCCTTTTTTTTTTTTTTTAATTGTTGTTCATTTATAGAGATGCCCTGGATGCCCTTGGTTTGAAGAGATACTGCTGCCGCAGAATGCTCCTAGCCCACGTGGATCTGATTGAAAAGCTTTTGAATTACGCACCCCTGGAGAAATGAGATGAAGAAAGTACCGTGCTGCAAGCCATGTGGAACGTATCTCTAATTCTAAACTTGAAACTGAACTTCAGGCAGTTAAGGATGAAAACCACCTGTAGTGCAGACATGGGGAGAAGCTTACCTTCCCAAGAAGATAATGGCCCCAGCCACTAACCTCTCTCAAGGAAACAAAGGAAAGATGACATCCACTTAACCACGATTTGAAGATTGAATTAAAAGTTTAGATGCTTCTTTTTAAATCTGTGTTTGGAGTTGTTGCAAGCTTTTAGATATTCTGCCAGCAACAATAAATGTATGTTCACATAGAAAAAACTATATTTTATAACAATGTTGAAATAAAGGAGGTCTTCCCCTGTAGCTTTCCTACAGTTTCTGGACCTTGCCATTTGCTTGTGCTAGTTACTGTGAGGTTAGGAGTACTGTTAAGCCATTGGTTTGATGTTTTGCATGGGGGAGGCATGGGGATTATAGAATCAGCAAGGATGGAAAAGGCCTTCAAGATCATCAAGTCCAACTGTCAGCCCTACACCACCATAACCTCTACAGGTTAGAAACGTGGGACTGAAGCTCAGGGTTCCAGAAGACAGGTAAGCTGGGTAAGAACAAGGTGTTACTGTTGACAGCTGCTGGTCCTAGCAGCGCGCACTTTGTGCAGCGGTTAAAAACAACTTGTGGCCTCTACCCCAATTCTTACAAAACACCAGGGCTGCTGGATTTATTGTAAAAACCAGTGAATCCGGTGGTGCAGTGCCCTTCATTTAGGTACAACATGTATGAGCGTTCCCAGGGAGAGCACTGGATGTGAGATTTTACACATGCTGGTGTGAACAGGATCAAAGTCTCGCTCTTGCCAAGCACCTGCACCGCGCTCTAGCTTCCCGCCTGTTAGTCATTCCATCGGCCTCACGTTGTGCTGCGCGTGTGGCGCGGTACTGCCTGGCCCGGAGTGTGCCTTGTGCTCTCCTGGGGCAATGAAATGCTGAGAGGTCAGCTCTGTGTGCAGGGCCCGCAGAGGTCACCTGTGTGGAGAGACAGGCCCTGACCCTGCCAAAGGGTCTTGCATTCCTCTCACACTATTGGCTTGAAAGCTGGACCGCGTTTCACACTGCTCTAACACCCAGAAACACACCATTCCAGGTGTGTGTGTGCAGGCAGACACCCCCACCTTACCTGGAAGGGAAGGAGGTCAGTTCCTACATCTGCATCTGGTCAGGGCTCTGTTCAGATGCAGCTTCACCCATATGCTAACGCAGGACAAATCCTCCAGCAGCCTTGTGGAAAAAGAGCTGGAACAGCTGATAATCCCTCAGTTTGCAGTCTGTTACTCCTCGGTACAGTTACACTTTCAGTGCTCACATATCACACTGCTGGCCAAGAAGGATGTCTCCGGATTCTTTTCCATAGTTAAAGAACTACAAAGAAGGTATTTTGAAAAAATCCTGTTTTCCAGAGATGATAATTATGCGCTTACCAGGTCAAACTTGTTCGCACAAACCTTAAAACTAGATTGTCTCACCAAAAAAGCAGCAGGACAGCTTGCCTTTGGCTATCACCCCACCAATCTTTACACTTGAACTTGCTTTTCAATTTAGTACAGAGCAATAGTAGCTGTTTCCAGTATTCAGCAGTTCTTTGCTGAAGACATTTTAAAACCATATGCTTTATCCTAATGCAAAGAGAATTAAGCAATTAATTCTAGCATTTCTTTCATAGTTGGTTGGCTAGCTTATGTTCTGTGCTAGCTAGCTAAATACACTCTTTAAAAAAGCAAACCACAAAAACCCCGCTTCTCTTTCAGGCTATTTAAAAGTGACACTATGAAATATAAGGTGACCTTTCCAAAGTGAACTCCTGTAAGACACTTTCCCGTGCTACAGTGGAGCGTTACACAGAGATACGTGCCAGCTCGCTCGCAGAGAGATCAAAACGCTGGGCCCAGCGCTCGTTCCGTGAGCTGTACTGAGAAAGCGCAGCAGCCCGGGCTGGTGCGTCTGGCAGAGGCAGCCCTGCATTATGCCGTGTGGAAAGCTGTCCTGCTTCGGTGCCAAGGAACTGGATTAGATGAGCCGACAGGACTTTGTTTCGATCTGCAAAAGCAATTCTGTAATCTGGTTTTCTGCTTTAGAACAACATGTTTCTTTTCAAAGCTGATGCCGTGCTGTCTGATATGAAAAGCTATGGCTCTTAAATACTTAAAACGAAGATGCCACTTGTAAAAACTCATCAGGCCTCGCTCAGAAATTCAAAGGAATGCCAAAACCACCACGGCTGCCTCATTGCTGTTTCTCACACAGAACGGGGTGCGGTGGAAGCCGGCGTCAGTCTGCTATCGCTCCGGCAGACAGATGTTACACAAGGAGCAGCGAAAAAACCCCGAGCAGGGAGGCTAACTTGCAGCAGGCATTAATATTAGCTCACGCAGCACATGACAACCTGTCTGCACCACAGCTTTTCCTCGGGAGTTTGCAAACGCAGCATTGACCAAAAAAAAGCCGCTTCTGTAGTGTGGTGAAGCAAATGGTTTATCGTGTTCATATGAAAGGTTGTCTCCAGAGTTTTGTCCTTGGGAGGGCTAGGAGCAGCAGCAGAGCTTAAATCCCGTTCCATAAGGAGTCAGTGGATTTCTGTAAATCCCAGCCTTCACTCCTGCTCTTTGGTAACTAGGAAAGTAATTCCCTTTTTGCTGTCACTTCTCCATGCTTGCTTCTGCATCTGTTAATAACATAAGCGTATTGGATCTGCTTTCTAACCTGCCAGATCTCTCTGAGAAGAGCCATTAAATAGGCTCACAGTAATTGTACTTTTTAAAGCCGATGTAAAAGACATGTAAAATGCATATACACAGAAAAATAAAGCCTCACTTTTCTCTAAATCGTCATAAAAAGGAGCCCTTAGCAGAATCAACAGAAAGGCAGAAGCGGCAAAAAAGATAAATCATACTGAATATGCAGCCTTTAATTACATGCAGAGATCTGTCAATTGGAAGATCACTGAAGGAAAAAAAAAAGCCCCCAAAATCCCACTGCTCCTCTGCAGTTATTCATTTAATTCAATAACACATCTTGGAAATTTTTCAAGCTTGTTTTGAAAGGCAGTCGCAGGGATTATGCTGACCTGGGGCAAGCATGCATTGCAATCCAAAGTGTAACCAAAGAACCGCTGCCACCCAGGCTGCGGCCTCCCTGGGGCCTGGGTGGCCTCAGGCAGGAGTTTCACACACCACTTTCATATAAAAATAATGAAGTAGTGCCAAGAAGCATATGATGGGAGTCAAGGTCATGAAAGCAAAAAAGGAATCTACTTGTAGAGTCCAGCTTCTACCTGGAGCATCAGCACTGAGGTGTGTGTGTGCTCGGGAAGCTTTGTGGTTCTTAAAATGACAGTTTTAGACAAAAAAAAAAAAAGACACCTACCCAAAAAAAACCTCTTGATCACAACTCTGCGTCCACCTGCAGGAAGTGGAGTGCTTTTGTGCCTATCTGTAACAAGCCTCAAGCCTTCTATTTCAAAAGGAGCTTTGCTCTGAAAAACCCACCTCTTGTGAGGGTCTCACCCCAGGGTGATTTCCTGAGAGATGCGTGCTGGGCTTTTGTTCTTCCCATGACCTTTCCCCAAATGCAGCCTGGAACTGGCTGCTGAAGCCTGACTTCTTGCCTGTGCTTCTTGTCTATATGAAGAAAAATGAAAACTCTGAAAAGTCTGATTATAACCAGAGCACAAACCCCGTAGCTGTACGTTTCCATAGAGATGCCTAACTAGCCCGGTGGCTACAAACCTATGTTTCATTGGTAATAAACCATGAGGATCCAGAACATGCACTACATTTTCCCCTGCAAATAGTTCTACAGGAAAAAACAAGTTTTCCACCACCACCCACCAAAAAACCCCCACCGAAACCAAGTAGCCCATTTGCCTCTAAACACAATTTAGTTCCACATGGTTTCCAAGTTCAGTGCTTGTCCTAGTAAGAAAGCAGCACTTCTACTTAGTCCTCTTCAAATAGACCCATTTACATCCATTTGAGCTTAATTAGCAAGGTTTTCTTACTCTGGAACTCCTCTGTCAAGACATCTCCAAAGTAATGTTGTTTCTACCTGGCTCTGACTGCCCAGATGATGAACGCGGCTTCGATTTCCCCCCCCAGCACATTTGCAGCGTGATTTATGCCATGGCTTTGTTTTCAGATCCAGTTTTTATTCAACTCCTCCAGCCCGTGAGGAAGCACTTTTAATTGTTCAATAGGGACAGCACAATGGAGATGCTTGAAAACCACGGACAGGAAGCACGTGGCAGAGACTTCGGCTTTGCCATGCTGCACGGTTTGATGTGGTGCCCGCTGAAGTCTGTGGGAGTCTTTTCATTAACTTCAATGTGACTTAAAATGGCCCGGTGGCGTGTGGTGCTTACACCACTCCAGTGTCCAGGATTAATTTGCTTTGTTAAGTTCTGCTAAGAAAAGCTGTTTGAGGTGCTCAAGCCTTAGATACTCAAAGAGCTTTCAGATCTTGCTGCAGACTCAGCTGTGCCCACCTCCAGCACATGGGGCCATGGGGAAAAAGGAAAGAAAAAAAAGAAAGGAATAATTTGGCTTCAGTGACTCCAGCCCCCGGGGGAGCTGCAAGGCAACTGGCTCCACTTTGGGCTAGTGCTTGGAAACAGCAAAATATTTAGACGGGATCACGTCTCACTTAAAACCTCAGCTCTCTCTCTCCTTGATGCTCCCTTACAGAAACATAGAGGGGATGCAGAGCCAAGACACACAGAGGGTGTTCGGTTCTGCACCCGCAGTCTCATTTCTCCTTCTCCACAAATGCAGGTCTGCCAGCCATCTGCTTGGGTGGCCTACACCTCATCTTGTGCTTGTGGGTCACACGTAGCTGGGGTGAAAGACGTGGAGCTCCAAACCACCACACAGGTTTCCCCACAATTTACTGCCTGGTGCATCTGCTCCCATATCGCACCACATTGTGTCTTGCAACAGCCAAGCTAGAGAATTCCTGCAGGAAAGTCCTTCGTTTATCCCTCCCCAACGTGAAGGAAGTGTTTCATTAAAGCAGGTTCATTATTTCCTGCTTTCAGGAGCTGAACAAATAGTCATCAAAGGAGGGCATGGAAGAGCAGGCAAAAAGCTAAAAGCCCACATGCTACAGGGAGCACAGGAAACCAGCAGTTAACAACAAGCTTCAAAGCAAGTGGCAAAGGTTATGGTCAAGACTTTCTGTAGGCACTGATGATATTAAATTAACCCACGACTACCTCACGGGCTGGATTTGTAGCTAGGAAGAGGGAATACTAAATACTTGCTCTTTGAGAATCAGACCTCCTTTGAAGAACAGGTCTACTTGGAGCACCTCAAGAGATTAACTGCCTTTAAAAATTACTGAATACATCAGTACCAGCAGAAGGACAGCTGTGCTCAGCACCCACCTTTAGGTGCTGAACTTTCTTGAGCTGCTCCTTTCCACATTTTCTACTGGCTCACCACAGTGGTATCTACAAGCTTTGAATTACTTCAGAGATTGATGTGAATGTCACTGTCCTTACCCATTGCTCTCCAGACACCTCATCCAAGCACGTGAATCTCAACAGGAATCTTTCCTCCCACACTGACGTACTCTGAATCCATCCCACTGCACCTTCTCTTTGCTTTCTCCAAGCCAGTCACATCAGCAATGCAGACCCCTCTTGTGATGTCATTGCTCATGGCTTTCAAAGACAAAACACACTTCACTTTAAGGTTTATATTTAGGGAGAGGCCTTGACAAGACCTGACAGGCCCAATGCCCAAACCTTGGGCAAGCTACCAGTGTGGTGTCTCAGTTTCCCTTCCTGTACCTGAGATGGCACTCACCCTACTCCTCAGAAACCAACAGAGATAGGCAACAAGAAGCCAAATCTCATCCAACGCCTAATATATTCTTGCCTCCCTCTTATCAAGGGCCCCTGTCATGTATTGCCCTCAAATTTTAATAGAATACCTTTAAATAGATTTTTTAGAAGTGCTTTTTGACTGTGAGCAGAGCTCAGTGGAGGAACTGCTGATGGAAAGCTGCTGCCCTGAGCTCATGAAGCAATTCAGAGATGAGCAGCATGACTGTCCTCAGCAATCCAGAAAGTACAAGAACACAGGTAAAAAGTCAGTTATCCCCAGCTATTTACTCAAAGCTGCCTTACAGTGCTTCTCCCACCTTGTTTTGTGAGTTTTGGGTGGTTTTTTTTTCTTTTTTAGCTAAGTCTTCCCTGTGGTAGCGTGCATGAAAGCATGCTTCCTGCCAGCCAGCACCAGGAGAGGGAAGGGAGAAAACATCCACTTCGCAGAACGATGGGGTAAATGGTAATTGGAGCAGCATCAACTACTCATGGTTCAGGGCTGCACTAATGAAATAGAATGTCCTCCTACTAGCATTGATCAGCCACTACCCACCAGCTGACAGGCTCTGCCCAGCTCTTCATCAATACTGCAATGGTTTGCGAGACAGCCGAGCCCTCCAGCCTTCCATTTCCAAAGAAAGTGGGAATTCAGAACTTTTATAATCGAGCTCATAAATTTGTATGCAGCAATGGAACAGCTACCGCTTGGGCTGGAGGTATAGCAAGAGGTTTTGCTGAAATCCCCCCTGAAAATTTAAAAACAAACCCGAGATGAGTGCTTCTCTCAGCTGTAGGCCTTTCCCCATAATGAGATGTGCAGCTGAAGCAATTACTAACTTTAGTTTTTTAAAGGAGCAATAGCAGTTTGACTAGGAGGTCTTCCTCCAGGAACCAGCTAGTAAATGAAAGCATTAAGTTAATAAGGGCTTGAGTGCTTCAGATCATTACAGAGGCAGCCTACAGCTCCACACTTCACCAACTTGATTTTTTTTTATTATTATTATTGTCAAAACAGCTTGAAGAAAACCCCCTTTGGATCCACTCAGCATTAAACGCAGCCAAGACAAATGGCTGCTTTCCTCCATTAAGCAACATTTTAAAAAGGAAAAAAAAGGTAATAATTAAATCCCACTGATGAATAATTACTTCTAATAAATAAAGAGAAACAAATGCCATTGAACTCAGCAGCTTTCATGTCAGCTGCCCAAGCTGCTACCAAGCAAAATGAGTGCTCTGTGCTGCAGTAGCTGGGAGAAGCAACACGGAGAAACTCTTGTTTCAACTACCTCAGAAGACCTTCCAAGACACAGTTCTCCATGGCTAGGCAACAGCCAGAGGGGGCCAGTGGTTCCCAAGGGCCTGGCCTTCCCCACCCACCCCACAGCCCTGAGCTGAGCATGGTTCAACACCTTTTATCTAGCCCTAGTCTGACGGTACCTGCTTTGGGCCAGGTCCAGGACCAGAGTGACACTGGAGCCTCCACCCAGGACCTAGGTGGTCACACACTGCCTGAGTGAAGGCCCTTCTCAGAGGCTGTGGCCATACTGCCCCAGACCCACCTCACTCCCTGCCAGCGCAGCACACCCAGCAGCTCAACAAACCCCATCCACTTGCTTCCACATCTCAGCTGGGGTGGATTTTCACCAAAGGGTGAGTCCCACAGGTGACACTGGGTCAGCAGAGATCTTCCTTCTATCTGAGGCTTTTTATGACCTATCCTCACCCTTTCCCCCCCTCCCAACCCACCTTCCCCAGGTGTGTTCCTAACTCAAAACATCTGAAACTTATTCTGAACTCCAAACCCATCAGTTAAATGTGACCAGAGAGAGTTTGAGGCTCCCTCTGGCACAGCTGCTTCGAGGGGGGCTGCTGGCAGAAGTCATACTGCATGTGAGGTTACTGCAATATCACAAACTTAAGCTGGTTATTTCTTTCTTCTTTATTTTAAAAGCTACAATATTCAGGTAGCTCAAGGAAAAACAACCTTTGGATTTTGTCTGCTCATAAATCCATCACAACAGCTTGGGGGAAAACAGTAAATAAGATATTGGAAGAAGAGCACAAGAGGCCAAGAGAAGAGGATCTGCCTCTGGATGTGCTATTTGCAACCGAAGCCAGGTACCAGGCTGTGATATTAGTATGTGGTATTGATTTGCTCTTAATCCAGAGAAATGCCCCTGTAATGAACTCTGCTGTGCCCTTAATGATTTCATATCGAAGGATGTTAGGTGCCTTGCTCGTAACAGAGTAACAGCAGTTCCAAAAATAGCAAGCCTCATAATAAAATGTTATTGAGGAGCCTGAATTTCAATATAAAAGGGACTCTGCTGTACTCAAGGGCTTACAAGATACAAATGCATACTTTAAAAAGTTGTATTAAAGTCATGTTGGCGCCTGAGTTACAAAGGCACTGTGAGACGCTGCTCCAGGGAGCAGCTGAGCCCCAGGTCCCCAGGAAACTTTTAGGCAGATGTGATACAGGCTGGATTTAATCCCAGCAGATGACTGGGGCCAGATGCCTAGCAAACACTGAGATGTGTTTGAGAGCCGCCTGCAAGGGCGGGAGAGCGCAGCCACGGCGCTCCGCAGCGACAAACGGGGCAGCACACGACAAGGTGCTGGAACAGATGCCACGGGCCTGATCCTGGCCCCGTCGCTCACCCCCAGCCTCAGGCAGGAGCATCTCAAAGGTCACCAGCAAGTTGCCCCCGCAACTTGTGCAAGTGGGCTTTAGGGAGAGGAGAGGCACTGCGAGCTTACTGGTGGAAAGGACCCAGCCCCAAATTAAGTCTTCCAACTAGGTTCCTTGGCCTCTATTGGGATGGCCCTAAGCCTATAGACCGGCCCAACTGGTAGGACCCCAACAACTGGGCACAATGGTGGTTGTCCATCTCCTACCACGTGCTGAGGCAACAGGGAGCAATGGCTGATGTACAGCCTGCTGTCAAGATGTGCCCTTGGCAGTGGGTGTGAGTTATGGGACGTGCACACGTATAAAATCAACACCAGCACCTGTGGTGAGGAATGCAGCACCTTCCCAGTTCAGGGGGTGGGTGACCTCTCCAAAGCAAGGGGTGGATGATCTCAGGGGGCTTGGCTAAAAACACAGAGATGTCTGTCTGGCCTTGGGGAGGTCTGCTGGCTTACAAGAGGTCATAGATATGAAGCATGCCCCCAACTTCATACCCAACTCTGCTAAAGGGCATTATCAGGACCTGCTTGCACCTTAAGCTTTGCTCAAACTCCTGCTACTACTACCAATTTCTGCTGGCTTGTTCCTGCCCGTAATTTTGGGCCATGGAAGCCCAGGATGCAGAGCAAATGGTTCCCAAGGTACCCCAGCAATAACAGGAGGGGAAGCATAGGCAAGGGACAGCACTACTCCCCTTTGGGAGGAGACCCCACTCTTGCCCCAGCATGACTGCTCCTTTGCAACCTACTTTTTCCGTTTATCATACAATCATAGTCCAGGTAGATGGCATCTGTTGCACTCCCTTTATCCACCAACGCTGTAATCCTGCCACAGGAGGCCACCACATTTGCCCCTATTGAAGCCATGTTGGCTGTCACCGATCACGTCCTTATTTTCCATGTGCCTGAGCACAGTTTCCAGGAGGATCCACTCCATGATCTTGTCAGGCACGGAGGTGAGACTGACTGGCCTGTAGCTCCCCAGTTCCCTCACTTTTTCCCCTTCTAAAAAGGGGGGGGTTATGTTTTCCCTTTTCCAGTCAGCAGGAACTTCACTGCACTGCCAAAACTTCTCAGATATGACAGAGAGCGACTTACCCACTTCATCCACCAGCTCTCTCAGGACCCAAGGATCTATCTCACTGAGTCCCATGGACTTGTGCACATGGGGACAGGATTAATTAGCTGGAGGAAACATGGGGTGAACATTTGCCTCCTGCAAGCCCTAAAAGAGAGCTCAGAGTTTGATCTGTGTTATCCAGGAGAAGGGATGTAGACTGCAAAAAAGGCATTAGCTCAATTATGCCTAATTAACGTCAGAATTGCCCTAATTATAGCCCACTGCATCTCACCCTTGCCCAGGAGCTGGTGTCAGTAGAGCTGCCCCTGCCCCTAGGGTCTGTGTGGGGCAGGTGGAAGCACCTGAGGGGACTGTGGCTTTGGCCTCCTCCCTCCAGGACCCCTTCCTGGGGAAAAGGCCAGAAACGTGCATCTATCTGTTCCCCTGAGCAGAGGTGTTCCCTCCTTCTACAGAGGTGAGATGGGAACCATCTGGCTCCCCCCAAATGCCCTCTCTGCTCCAGCCAAATCCCTGCTTCTAGTTAACCCACAGGCTGGCAGCGCGTGGTACCCTGGGTGACAAGCAGCATCCTTGGACCCTGTCTCTGGGAAAGGGGTGGGACAGCAGCATCTGTCCAGTGATGTGTGGAGAGCAGAAGCTGGCTGCGTTCACCTTCCAGAAACCTCTGCCTGCAGGAGCAGAGCTGAGTTTACCTGAAGGTTCAGCCTATGCAAATCCGGAAAACAATCGCTGAGGCTGTAGCTTGACACCGCTTTGCGTTTCCCGTTGTTGGTTTCAGGGCTGCTGCTGGTGTGCAGGGATTTTGTAGGGTCCTAACTCCCTTGGAGCAATTATTTTTATTCCTTTTACTACAGGTGGCAGAACTTAAGGGATGCAGCTGCAACTGGGGCTGCATGGAGCTTGGCACAGCTTGTACAGACACGGGGAGGAAGTTTGCAACCTAAGAGGACAAGGGAAAGAAAATCTCATTAGAGGTGGGAAGAGAAACACCAGTAGGAATTAGTTTTGCTCACTGTGCTTAGCAGCCTCTGGCAGTGGGCTCTCGCGGGTGCAGGGGAGCGCCGCTCCCTTTCAGGCAGGTGCAAGGCGGAATCCTGTGGTGCCGTGTGCTTGTCCGCTCCCCTCCAGCACTGCTGATACCTGGATAACCAGTTACCTTGCTAAAGGGGTCACTGAGCTCTGCCAAAACCCCTGATGTGAGAGGTGTCCTCAAACCTCCAGCCAAACCGGGGATGCAACACCAAGCTCCTGTATTCCCTGTCAGCACACTAACCACATCCCCAGCGACCCACTGCTCTGCTTGCCTGTTCTTGCCCAGGGTCGTTTTAGACCCAGTTCACTTCCAGAAGGCAGTGCTGGTTTTTGGATGAAAAGGGCACCACAAGCCCACACTTGAGATCATGACTTTCACAGCCCTATCCATTGCCATTAACTATGGTAAGTGAACTATAAAGTATATTATAGTTTGAATAACTTTTGGGGTTTGGGGTGCATGTTGGTTGAAAAACATATTTAATACATGCACAGCCACCTTCACTGTCCTGTGATTTAGGGCTCCACGCCCTGCTCTGGGGTTGTTCAGCTTCTCAGTGCGGATGAACCTTAGAAATGTTTCTTTTGAGTAGCTGTGCCCCAGCTGCAAGCTGGAGCCCAGACAACTGAATCATTCATGAGCCCATCCACGGAGCACGAGGCATTCAGCAAAAGGGAAGAGCAGGTCAGCCGACTGCTATTAAAAACTTTCATTAAAGTCCTGGAAGAGAGCGGTGGGAGAGGGAGGAAGGAGGAAAAGGAAATAAATTATAACCTTGATCACGTTTGTGGATGGATGGAGGGGGAGGGAAGGGAAGTGCAAAGAAGGACAAAATGTGAATTAGCCAGGGATATCTTAGAGAGTTGGGTGCGTTTAAATGAGCCAAGATTTAATTTAGATAAATACAAAATAGCACCTGACAAGGCTCAGTGTGTAACAGAGGAGTAACACACGAGAGGAGCTGTAAGAGCCGCGAGTGGAGGGATGTGCCTTCAGGTCTCATCTTGCAGCAACACTGGCTGTTATTTGGCAACTGAGCCAACGTCCTCCAGGAGCCAAGATAGTGCCCAGTCCCCAAACCCGAGCCTGGTGTCTCACGCCTCCGGCCGTCATCGCTGGACGCTGCATCCCAGAATGGGCAGCAAGAAGTCAGAGGGTGTAAAGCAACTGCTCAGGAAAGAGCGTTGGGGAGGGCTGAGAGGCGGCTGAACACGCAGCTCTCCTGGAAAGAGCCTTTGTCCGTACGTGAAACGCGTGCCGCGTGCAGGGAGCTGCCGAGCGGCACAGGCACCCCCAGGGTGTGGGTCCCCCAGCATCCATCTGCTCTACGAGCACGGACGGAACGCTTGCTGCCGCTTCTCCTGCAAAGCAAAGCAGAGGGCTTAAGCCTTTAGCTACTGCCCTGCGTTCCCTGAAGACGAGGGCCGCGGGCGGATGCAGCCTCCTGCTGTTGGCAGGGCGCTGGTAGGCAGAGGCCTGTCTGTTTACAGCTGTGGCAGGCGAGAGACGCAGCCAGATGTTAACAGGGCACCGCTGGGTTAACGGGAAGGCCGTTTGCTGCGTGGTACAACAGTGCACCTTGTGGCCTCGCTAATCCGGGCCTGGGGAGCCCGTTAGGCGAAGGGAGGCTGAGGCTGTGACTGCTGGCAGGGAGGAAACATCCCTGGCTGCCGGCTGTTCCACCAGGAGAGAGGACATCCCTCCTCTGGGAAGGGAGAGGAGGGGACCATGACTCTTGAAGGACCAAGCACGTTGCTGTGGTGGCAGGTTTCTGGGGTAGGGGGGTTCCAGCATTTCTGGGCAATGTAAGAGACATAAACCTCACCTGAAAAAGTTCCTGCAGGCAGTGGAAATCCTGCAGCATGGCAGGAGATGGATATGTAGATATAGCTGGATCTACACACATATATGGTCAAAGTTGTGAAGCATCGCTCCACGCACACTGCACCCCCGGGTCAGTGCCTGGTTTGGGTCGGCCTCTGACTGCAGAAGGGTGAAAGGGGCTCAGGGTGACCCTTGCATTCTCCCCATAGCTGCTGGAAGTCATGGTGCAGCTGCCGAAGCCACCCCTGGGACTGCAAGGGGAGATGGCTGGGTTTTGGGTGTCCTGGTGGGGGAACACAGCGGCCATCGGCAGGATCAGGCCCTGCTGGGACACAGATCTCTCTACTCTGCACAGGCAGAAACTGCTCTTCTCTGCCCTTGTCAGCAGGACAGGTCACCACCCAAAAAAAAGGAGCCTGGAAACGCCTGATGCTCAGCAGCTTCTTTTCTGTAGGCTGGAGCAGCAATCAGAGGAGAGAAAGCTGCTGATCCCGATGGCCTCTGTGAGCAGCATCCCTCCTGCTATTGCAGGCAGCTGAGAAAGCAGGAGCAGCCACCTCCTTCACAGGGAGCAAGACTTCATAACCCCAGCACGCCTGATGAGCTGCTGTGCTGGAATGAGTCACTGAATGAACTTGGTGGGCACCAGCATCCCTGCTGTTCGTGTGATTATAGTTCATTTGAGAGCATCATGCCCCCTTCCTGCAAGGAATTTGTCATTTCTGAAGGCACCACATGGATCTGCTCCCTGCTGTCTCCTTGGCTGGCCGGGCAGTACCGCTGGCGCAACCACCACCTCTCCTCTTTGGCAGAGAGACGGGGCAGGCAGACACACTCCTCCTACAGCAGCAGCTCACCAGGAGTCACGGTGCAGTGCAGCCAGCAGCTGGAGAGATGCTCTTTAACAGCGTGGGAGCCAGCCCAGGACCCCCACAGCAACACCAGCCACACCAGGAGATGCTGTCAGTCTCTGCTCAAGTCCACCAGTAACCAAGCTCAGCAAGGGTGCTGCTGGAGGCACCTTGGGGCTGGGCAGTATGAGGCAACACAGAGCACACCTTGTCCCATGGAAACCCGGGAAGGTTTCAGGACAGGCAAGGAGACATCCTTCCCCTCCACCATTTCCCAGGCAGGGTGTATCTCACCAGGGAGGAGAGTATCTCTGCCTGCTCCTCATCTTCCTCTCTCCACCACTGCAGCCCTGCTCAGCCCCAGCCCAACAGGAACACAAGGACATTACAACCACTGCCAGCAGGAAGCTTTGTAAGTGGCGAAAGGGACACTGAGGCATCCCTGGGGCAGAGGTGAAGGGGGGTGGAATTCCTCCTAATTAAATGGCAGGATCAGAACAAGCACGTTTGTGAACTGGTTTGGGATTAGAAGCAGCCCTGGAGGGGAGCATGAAGTATTTGTGTCTTGTCTGACACTGCAGGAACACGTGGCTGTCCCAAAGCTGGACCCTTGCAGAAGCTGTTTACCACTACACCTGTCTTCCCTTTTATTCGTGAGCAAAGTGTGACTGACTACCTGTGCACCCCAGGGGAGCAGACCGCCAGCTGAGCTAATTGCTGCAAAGGGTAATTAGCACAGCCCGAATCCCCAGGTCAGGAAGGGGGAGGGAGACACCCCTGCTGCTGCCTGGAGAGCAGACCCAAGGGTGTGTGGCCCGTGGGGATGCAGTGGGTCGGTAATTGTGCCCTGATCACGGCAGTCATCATTTCAAACAAGAAGAGAAAACACTTTTAGGCAATTGCTTCACAGGGAGAGGCACCGTGGCACAGGCGTTTCCCTTTCGGAGTGGGAGAGGAGCCTCACCACACCCCCAGCGACACAGGGCAGCGGGATGACACGACAGGGGGAGCAGAAGTCCCCGCTCTGAGCAGGGCGAAGGCCAGGTCAAGCCCTCAGCCTTGGTCCTGCACGACCTCCCCCTTGCTGCGCTGTGAAAATCAGGCGCGCTGCTGGGGCTGGGAGGAGCAGGCGAGGGACCCCCAGCGTGACGTGTACCGCGCGGCCCTGGGGCTTGGTGACATCAGGGCCCCGCTGCCCAGAGCCAAGCGGCATCGATGCCTCACCCGACCCGGCGGAGCCGATGTCAGCGCGCAGGGCTGAGCCCCGAGAGCCACCGCGCGGCCGGACCCGCTTCCTGCAGGTCGGCGGCGCCGGCGGGCGGGAAACGGGCGCGGCTGGAACTTCCCATGCGGAATGTACAGCCCCAAGTCCCCAACGGCAATAAAAAAGGGCGCACAGCTGCGTTCTGACAGGTCTGTGATGCGAGGTACCTGACAGCAAGTTGCGCCCGGCCGCACGCAGCAGCCACCCTGTGACCCCGCGGCCCAGGGAGAGGAGCAGCAGCCCCCCTGCCGCAGCCCTGCGGGTCCTGACAGGCAGGGGAAAGATCTCCCCTGTCTTTGGGGAAAGTGAAACAGGGCACAGAGAAGCACCACAGAGCCCCAGCCAATTCGTACCCTCACCTGGTCTTCTCGATCGGCCCTGACTGGTGACGGCAGCTGGGCCAGCGAGGCGGATGAACGCGGCACCCGAGGGCAAAGCCCCGCCGGCTCTGCCCGGGACAGGAAGGTGCAGCCTGCGCGACAAGGCGGAGGGCAGGAAGCATCCTGCTGACCACAGCCCCACTCCCCCCGAGCCTGGGGCAGCGCGGGGTGCGCACACCCCCACGCACAGCCCACACCCAGCGTCCATCCGAAACCCAGTACGCCGAGGCTCTGCGACTCAGCTCTCAGGATGCCGCATGCAGGAGCTCTCTGCAGCACCCCACGGCAGCAGTCCCTGACCAGGCTGGCAAGAGCAGCCATGCGAAGCCAATCCTTCCCCAGGTTCCTTCTCAGCCTGGTCCCTCAGACCAGCTTCTTCTTGAGGAGCTGGCTCCGCAGCAGGACCTGAGGAATCCATGTAACCCATCTGGCTCACGGTACCACTTCTGTCTTGTCACACACAGCAAGTATGGAATTTAAAGCTTTATTTTCCTATCGGCCAGCAGCTTAAACTGGGTTAAAAAAAAAGAAAAAAAAAAAAGCCATGAATATTATGACACAAAGTATAAAACAACCAACTGGGCACAAGCCAACTACCTGCTCGGACCTCACTCTTCCTGGCCTCTCCCAACCCTGTACCCTGCATCTGAAGGGAACAGGCGAAGGCAGCGATGAAGATATGCTGAAGGAACTGGAAATATTGCTTCAAGCAACATGCTCAATATTTTCCTCTTAGTTAGTAGTCAATACTTGTCAGGAACTTGATTATAAAACAAGAAATAATTTAGAGATTTCTCCTCTAGATCATTACACAATAATTTAGATTTCTTTCCCCTCTTTCCTACTGCTGTGGAACCAAGGATACGCCTCAGTTCCCCCACCTCTCTTTCTGCATTAGTTAAGGATTATTTCACGGGGCTGGTATCGATGGGGGAGCTTCAGATTGACCTGCTCTGAATTTTAACTTGTCACCCTTTCACACCAGTCCAAGATTTCTGCCCTGTGAACTAAAAACCTCACGATGCTGCAAGGCCCTTCAGGGGTCTGGCAGTTTTGCTTACACTAACTGTGTGCTGCCAAGGGACAGGGCTCTGCTGGCACCACTAAAAGGCCAGGGAGGGGAATAATTTTGTTTGTCTACAAAGGGGCTTGTCTTCACTGCTTAGAAACACCAGAACCCCACAGCTCTTTCTGCTTCATGGCTGTAACAGGCATACCAGAAAGGTGAGAACATGACATGAGGCACCCAAGATCCTACAAATTAGGGCTAAGAGCCCGGTGGCATCGTGACAGCACCAAGTCCATGGCAGCAGTGATGTCTATGTTGTGCCTGTATCCAGGATCCCAGTGCAGAGAGATTTAATTTAACATACTCCTCTGCAGCAAACAGTTAACCCAGAACGACCAATTTACCAAGTACACTGGGGCAACTGGTTGAAGCCAACCCTCTTGACCTTTTTGGCAGTAACAAGTAAATTGGGCTTCCAGATCTCATTAAAGCTAGAAAATCCTCAGCTAATCAATGAGCTCTTCACAGGCTCATACAGTATTTGTATATATTAATCTCCTGCCCAAGAGAAACAAGCCTGGAGGTTTTAATTAGAAAAATCAAGGCAAGGGCATCTCTCAACGTGTGAGAGATGGGAGAAGGCATTTCCACTAACCAAACAGGCCAAAGGGTGGCAAGACATGCCAGCTCCAAAGGCAGACCAGTTCTTCAGACCTCAGCAGCGGCAGGCAGGAGGGAAACAAAAGTTTTCTCACGCTGGAAGCCACTCAAAAAACCCCACACTAGACTCAGAAGAATTAGAAAGTCATCCCTCCAGAATCACTAGGAGGCAAAGGGCCTCAGGTGGCTCCTAATGGCACTGTATTAGGGGAATCTTTGAGGAAGAGCAGGAAGGATTGCTGACAAAACCTAAGGCACCCACGTCTTGGCAACATCAGTCACAACAAGGTTTCAACTGCACCAAGTTGTGCTCCTGATCAGCAGGGAGAGTGGCTCCTGCCCCAAGCAACCAGGCAGGCACGCTCTCAAGCAGAGAAGAGCTGTGGTAGGACATCAGTTGGTGCACACTGGGGAGGAGAGAAAGAAATCTTCTATGTATGAGAGACTCAGCTCTGGCTCCAGCTCGGTGCAGAAACATCATCTGTCCTCACAGTCACTGCCTGGTGCTGCTGAGCCACTTCTCAGAGAGTAAACCATGGCTCTTGTACAGCATCCTGATACCTTTCTGTTGGACTGAGGAAAGCCTCAAGACAAACAGCCCTGGATAAATCTTGCTTCATAGTTCCATCAAGGGACTTTTGAGCTAAAGCTTCTAGCAGAAGATCCACAACTCTTTTGTTTCCTGACAGTGAAGAGGACCTGCTGAACTCCTGGTTGCCTTGCACACAAGGAAGGTGACTTTCCCCCAAGGTGGCAGGTAAGGCGGTGCATGCTTTGGAACGTGTTTAATTACAGAGCCAAGTCCTCAGGTAACAGACACTTCGGTGGTGGTGGTGGTGGAGAGTGGTCGGGTTGGCAGGCGCTAAGGGAAGTGGCAGAGGGTGAGCAACAGAGTTCCTGCAGCTATTAATAAGGCTCTGACTTTAAACTCTTGTACAAGCAGCACGTGAAAATCATCCCGAAGATCTACAGGGTGCAAAGAGAAGAGAGAAACACATGAGAACACAGACTGGGTGCAACAGAGGCAGCAGCTTGCAGACTAACAGGCTGGGCCCAGGCTGGAGCAGCAGCTAACTCCTGCCTGGGGATACTGAGCTCCAGCTTGCAAAAAGCAGCAGCACAGAACATAATCTGTGCTAATCCTCGTAATTAATCACCAGCAGCTTCTCTGGGGTGTAATTTGGCTACTTGCCAGGACAAAGGGGAAGATGAGCTCTCAGAGATATGCATCTGGAAGAATATTCTGTGTCCTCCCTGGTAAAATTGGAGGGGGGATGTGTGGAGGGGAAAGCATCCATATCCTACCCCTTTATTTATCATCCTCTCCCAAATCATTTGCAGACCCACAGTGCTGTTCCTCAATACGACACAACCGAGGAAGAAATTAACTCCGGGTGACTTGAAACAACCCTAAGGAACAGGGTCAGACACTCCCCCAGGCCAGCTGCTGGGCTGTGCAGGCAGCCACGGCACATCCCCACGAGAGGTCTCTCTCAGGCTGCCAAACCGCCTGTCATGCCTGCTCCTGCCTTGCCCACAGCCCCGGAGCAGGAGTCTCTCCCCCCTGCCCAGCTGGTTCTTCCCCAGAAGCAAATTTTACAGACAGGCAGAAGCAGCTTTTGCTTTAGAGCTGGTGAATCTTTGGGTCCCCAAAGTACCTGCCATCTTCTCCTTGCCAGGCAGGGAAGAGCCTAAAACGTGTGATTTTTTTTTCCCATCTCTCAGCAATACTGTTCCTTTACCTTCTGCCCAGCACCCCCAAAACTCTGCTCAGCCCTTTTTACCTGCACGCAAGCAATGCTGATCCCCACTGCCCCGATAATTTTCAGGTGCTCTTGAATGAAGTTTTCCAGCTTGGTAATGCAACCACTCTGCAGGGTGAAAGGCAGGACACAGAAAAATCAGCTCCATTTTAACCTCCTGTTCTCTCCTCTATAGGAACTCTACAAAAAGCTGTGTCTGAGCAACCTCTCTTCCCCTGACATCCCCAGAAAAGCTACACAGCTGATGTAACCTGCATCACGTTTTGTGCTGATCTGGACCTACGGGAACCAGTGAACAAACCCCAGGCTGCTGCTAGCTGGGCAGGAGAAAGGTAGAAGAATCACCAGCCACGTCACACAGAGGAGGTGCCTGGGTTGCTTCTCTCTGAGCTGTGTGCAGAAAGGTGCCCCCGCTCGCTGCGCAGCGCATGCCTGGGGAGGGCGGCTGCTCCCGACGGGCCAAAAGGCCAACGAAACGCTCCTGAGTGGATCCGGTACCATCAGAGGCACCTTTTAAGGGTAAATTCCTCCCACTGCTATTTATGGCTGCAGTGAGTTTCAGTGTGGACCTGGGAAGCCAAGTTCTTCTGCCCGCCTCTGCCCTGCAACTGTGTCCTTGGCTGGCAGCATGACCTTTCCCTCCCTATTTCAGGCCAAAGTTTTTGTTGCCACAGGGCAAAAATAAACCAGTGTAGGTTCATTAGCTGGTTTTGTTTTAATATGGGGGGGTTTAAAATTTATTTTTGGAAGAGTTCTCTTTAAGTAATTAAACTGTTTAATCTATTGTGGCAAGTTTTCCATGGTAACATCAGGGGAATTCATCATGTAGGCTACAGCAGTGCACCAAGGGTGCTGGGGCCCTCCTGCCCCAGTTTACAGCCAACACAGACACCTACAGGCAGCAGGGTGAGTGAGCACACTGCGCTCCAGGGACAAGGGAGGACAAAGGCCTCGATCTTCCTGCATGAGCATTAAGTTTTAGAGGCGGCCCCAGCTGCCCTAATAGGAAGCAGTTACCCCTGTTTCCAAGTCTGACCCTTTTCTAGGTTTTTGTTCCCAAAGCTACTACAGCCCTTTCCGAACTCTGACTGACATGTGTCGTGATATGCAGCTTCTGACTGTAGACTCAAACCTCCCCTTACAGCTTTTTCTCTTCCAGAGCCAGCCCAACGCATCTGGCAGCCTACAAGCCCCTCTGAATAATGCCACTGGGCAGCCACCTCCAGATTCATGCAGCAGAGAGAGGATGGGAGCTGCCAGCCCTGTCCCTCCAACAGTAATAGCTTTCCACTCTCAGAAACACTTCACCAGCCCTTGGACGCTCTTCTGCGCTTCCTCATTGGGTCTTGCCTGTAAGACCCAAACCTTATGGGAAAACATTCTTCCTGAAGAGCAAGACTCAGCTAAGCAGCTGGACACAAGAGGGGCTTTGACAGATCAGAGAGACTCTTCATTTATTCCCCTAAGGTAGATGGTTGGTTTCCTTTCAGCTGTTTGGGTTGATTGGCTTAATGGCAGATGTATTCACTCCTTTCCTGAGTCCTGCTCGAAGCACAGGCTGTGAGAAGAAATACCTGCTTTGAAGGGGCCACCTCTTTACACAAGTTCTCCTTAACTGTCAGGGGAAAATGAACAAGGTAAAAAAGCTCCAATTGCTGCTTCCCTGGGGTACTGGTTCCACTAGTGAGAAGGAGGACTGCTACCCTATAGACAGTGTCACAATGACCAAGTTAAAGCCAGGTGACAGGACCAGAGGGTGTCAAAATAAACACAAGGCTTATGCAAACTGGACAAGTGGTCTGAGAGCTACCCATTTGCTTACTCACCACCTCGCCTGGAATTCGTTCCATTTGCTTCTAGAAAAGTTGCAAGTCCCTCTACCTCAACTCCAGCCTTCTTTTCAGCCCATACTGCAGCCCACTGGAGCTGCCCTAATATGTCTGCTATGAGGGCCTCTTTTTTTCCCCACACCCTGTTTCTTCATGCTGTAGGTCAAATCCCATGATCTCACTCAAGGACCAGAAGCATCTCACCTCATTGAGTAATTCCAACAGGAAACTGTGTCAAATGTAGAGCTCACATCCAAGTCTCTTGCCAGGACCAACAACCTCTCCCACACCCCTATTACTAGCATACCTCATAGTAACAAACATAATTTATTATTTTTCTCTATATCTACATACAAAATATCCCACGTGGCTGAACACTCAAACAGAGAAATGAGCGCCACTTCCCAAGGGTTCCTACTGACTCTGAAGCCACCCAACAATTTGCAGCATCAACCCAACACCCTCACTCCCCTGCCCACCTCCAGCACACGCTTTGTGACAGGCAGCCCTGGAGCCCCTTTTGCTCTTTACCTCCTTGTAGATGTTGGAAGGGTGGTCTCTTCGGCCACACAGGTCGGTTATCGTCTTACAGCAGCTGTCTGGGACTTTGCGCCCACTGGCCTCCGGGGATTTGATCCACAGGCTGTCAGCCCAGTCTGTGTAGTTGTTGCTCCCGCAGCACTTGAACTGCACACACACACACACAGAGCAAAGGCTGAGCCTGCAGGCCCTGCAACCCACTTCTCCCTCCCGCCTCCCACACCAAGCCCTGCATTTCACCCTCCTTTGCAGAGAGACCCCAGCTATCCCACAGGGGGTTTAGGCCAGTATAATTATTAATGACCTTCTGTTAAGAGTCCCCCAGAACGGCCATAAAATATCAGCTCCATCTCTCTGCAGCTGTGACTGTTGGTTACTCAGGGATGAACTGTAACTGGAACACACCTGCAGCTGCCTTGGCTCCCAGCCACCAGACTGCAGAGCGTTAATGGTGGCAACAGGGTAAGTTTAATTACCAGTCACTATCACAAATGCACCTGCTACAGCAGCACACATGTAGTAGGCCCCAGGGTTGGAAAGTGCCTCTGCACAAGGGCCCTTTCTGTGGGAAAGGCTGTTAGAAGTGAGGCAGCCCTGCCCTGAACCATCCCTGAGCCAGGCAGAGCTAGTAACAGCAGCAGGAAGGCTCTTCATTCATTGTATCTTGCTCTCTAGGGTACTGAGGAGCTTAATGAAAAATGTCAGCAATGCCTCCAAAGCTTTCAAGTGGGAAGTAGAAACAGCTGTCAGAGTAACTCAGCAGCTCCAGTTCACTCTGGGAGTAATTCAGATGTGGTTTCCCAGTGCTACTGGGCATGGAATTCAGAGATCACACCACACAGTTCTGCTGCTTGCATGGCCCAGGCCCTGCACTCCACCCAACCTTGTCTTGTGTCAGAAGTTGCAGAACGTACACACAACATACAGAAGAAACATCTGTATGTTGGATGCCAACAGCCCACAATCCCTTTTGTGTGTTTGATTTTAAGCCCTACAATTGCATTAATTCTCCCTGCCTCCAGACATAACCTACCTCCTGTTGCAGTTTGTCTACTGCACTGGTAACACTCTCCTCTCCCTCCTTCCGGTACTTCTGGGTCATGGTGTTCTTCAAATTTTGCTTCAGCTCCATGCTCAGCTGAATGGAAGAGTCAAGTGGGATTAAAATCACAAGGCAAACTCAGCCCTCAGAGCAACAGAGAGTCCTGCATAAGTCTCATCAGCTTTGCTCTAAGAGAAAAGCTACAGACTCCCTGAAGATCATTCTCCAAGGTTCAACTGGACAAGTTTATTTCCAATTGATTACAGGTTGTGCCTCCATTTTAATAACTGGGAGGTGGGGGGTCAGGACCAAATCTCAGGTTACGTTACACATCACAATATGGGTCCTCACCTCAGCTATCTGGATTGTCAAGGTATGCCTGAGTCAGAAGGGAATATACAACTGCCTGCTTAAATATGAACACACCTATGAGACGATGTGCAGCCTTCTCTCCCAGAAGCCTGTGAAAAAATACTAAAAAAATAAGTCACTGTCCAGGAGCAGGATGAAATCAGAGCCCTGGACAAGCCAGGCTGAAGCCATGTAGTCTGAATAGTTTTTGTATTGGCACCAAAAAGGATGCCACTGGAGGGAATTAAGCATGCGACTGCAAAAGGCTGCAAGGCCCTTCTGGACAATAGTGACAGAGAGACAAAGTCTGACTTTGGAAGAACAGAATTTCTGACAGCAGCATAAACCACTGGCACGTTCAGGCAATTGGATTCAAACATTTATTCCTGTGGAGGCTCTTTTAGCCTAGCTGAATTCTTCCCACCTATCCAGATGACAGCCAAAAAGTGCCAAAGAGTTGTGCCTTTTTTTTTGTCATCCTGGGTCATACAGCAATGCTGTTTTAGAGCAGCACCCCTGAAATTCTAATTTTCCTATACCAATAAACAGTATCAACATGCATTTTAGATGGGGTCAGTGAATGAAACAGGTGGGTGGCCTCTCTACACCTTTTATTCTACTTATGTATTCCACATTCTCCCTTTGAAACACTGTTTTTACCAACCCCATATGCCAGATGGGGACAACACCTACCTCACAGAGATGTTAAGAGGCTTCATTCATTAGATTTTGCAAAATGCTTTGAGATCCTGGGCTGGGAAGCTCTACAGAAGTGCAAAGGACTTAATGCAATAAAAAGAAAGGAAAAGGTTCAGCAGCTGGAAGGCGTCAGATGCAAATAAAGAGGAGAGTCCATTAGCAGAGTTATTACTTGGGAGGAAAGCAGTTACCTGCAGGCTCACAGGGAAGAACTGCAGCATGGAATAGAGATAACAAAAGAAAGAGTTTAGAGACACACACAAGGGTTAGATGCCAAAGCAAGGGCTAAAATAAAGCCAGCAGCAAACAGAGCGAGCAGCCCATAACCAGGAAAGAAGGGGGATTCGTCAGCCAGAGGGCAAGGGGAGTGCAGCTACTCAGAGATGCCCTCGAGTGATCTAAAGCGCTCCAGGGTACAGCTCCAAACATGCTGTCCCTTCTTTCAACCTCAGGATCAGCTCCTCCAACCTCTGCCATATATAAACCTGGTGCCTTTGCATGGGTGGACAGACAGACCTCGGCTTCTTGCCATACCTGCCAGAACTGATCTTTCCCTGTTAAATACGCACACTCACTCCACTGATCCCTCCTGGTAGGCACCAGCACAGTTCTTTGGCTCCTCGCTAACCACCAGTGCCCATCTTAATGAGGCAAAGCACAGAAAGCCCAAGAGAAAAAGAATGGCAAGGAATCCTGGCAGTGAAGCCAACAAGATTGGATGTCCAGCTGCTTTTCAGACAGCCACTTGACAACAATCCTAATTTGCCATTTCCAATCAATTTCCAGACATGAGAGCAACTTCCCAGGCTGCTTATCCCTTGGTGGCTAAACCCCCTTTGAAAACAAAGTGATGACTTAAGCCTCTGCTCTCCGCAACTGCAGAAAAGCACCACACTAGAACTACAGCTGTTGGGAGCCTGTGCTGTTCTCCAGCTGGACTGGTTAAATAAAGCTCTCAAAACCATCTTGACCTGGTATGACCTCTTGGCTGGGCCCTTCTTTACCTTTGCCAGTTCAAAAGAAAGGCAGCTAGCTTGCTGGGTGCAGCAGGAACTGTCTCTATAGTGGCACTACTGTGACCTGAGTTGCTTTTACTTGGCCTTCAAGGGCGTTAGGAGAGTTCCTACACAACATCAAAAACTGTCTTCTACAAGGCTCTGCAGAAAACCAGCACACACAGGTGAACCACAGAAAGAGACAAGCAGCCTTGCTTAGCAGCCTCCCTAGAGTAACGACACCACTTTGTCAAGAACAGTAAATAATCCAGCGTTTTCCATACAGGGAGGGAAGAGAGCCTGGACATGTGGAAAGGTGAACCACAACCAGACCCTAAGGTCCCAAACCTCCAAGCCCAATTCTTCCTGGAGAAATGGGATGATAACCAGCTGTTTTCTCTCCCTGGTTTGAGTCTTTAAGGACTAGTGTCCACTCACCTGCTGGTAGTAGATATAGGCCAGGATTCCAGCAATGATCTCCAGGAGAAAGATGCACAGCAACAATATGAAGTACTGTAAAATAATGGGAATAGCAGGACATTAGACCAGAATGTAAGGAGATGCCAGGAGCCAGCTTTTCATTAGCTGCTAAAATGCATAACTCTGTCTTCATCAATGCTTTTCTGCAGCAATATACAAAGGCAGGTGATGAGAGTAGTGAGAAGAGCTCTTAGAAGAGTAAGAGGAAAACATGAGTGTTTCTTAAAACGGCTAAATGGCAGTGAAATGGAAAAGGATGTGCCCAGCTTACCACAAGGAGTATCAAATAGACAGCACAGACAACTGTTTGGGAGCACGGCTCCTATACACAAACAGGGAGGGAAGCCAGACCTATGAGGAGGAATATGTGTCTTATACTAAAAGGACTGGGCAGGCATGAAGACAAAGGGTGATGTAGCCACTTCATCCTTAGAGCCAAAGAAAGCTTTTCAGGGAGAAGCCCTGGCCTGATACACCCGCCCTGCGTTGCTACTGGCCTCCAATGATTTCAGATCCAGGCTGTTCTATGACTGCTACTAAAGTCATTTTCCTGCTGTTAAAGCTGGACAGACAACAGTTCCAGACATAACAACAACCTCAAGCTAAGTCCCTGTTGGCCTCCACAGGACAGAACAAGCAAAGTATCTCCCATTTTCTGTTTTACTCCTGAGCTTAAGAAACAAGCTGATCCCAAGGGAAGAAGCAAACAGCTCCCTACAAACATCACTGGACATCAAACCACCTCTCCCTAGCACAAAGAAGGACAGTAAAGACCTGGTCACAGTTAAGATGACCTAGACAGCATGGATGCCTTTTGTTGCACAAGGGTTACAGTCCCAATTGTGCACCCTCTTTTGCTAGGTATTTCCAAGCTCCTTTGCAGGAATAAAACTACAAAGACACACTCAGGTTTCCTCTTTCACTCCTGTTGGGATTCAGCAGCTGCACAGGATGGACAGCTGGGGTTTATCTGCAGATCAGGCTTTAATCTGAGCACACAATCTCAAGCTTTCACTCCCCAGCCTCAGAGTTTCCCCCAGCCACCAAGGCAGCAGAACACTGACAGTCTCTGACGTCTGTACAAGGTACCCATTCATAGCAGGAAGATGAGTCACCCAGCCAGGGTTCAGGATCCCTAAAGGCTGGTCCCAGCACTCACAAGAGGTTGAAAGGGGGCAAGACAGAACTGGCATGCCTTGACACAAAGGCTGGCTTTCTTTTGTTGGGACCTAGTTATGCCCTAACTGCTCTGACATCATCACTCTGCCAAGGAAGGGGCACAAAGGTGGCAGGACACTGAGAATAGCCAATGAACTGAAAATATTTGTTTATTTATTTTTCCCTGCTCTGCATCATCATGTCAGAGGGATTCAGGTAGAGCTGAGTTGTGACACCACAGTTTGGCTCATGCTGGCTTACTGTGGACAGAAATAAACGTGTATCCCACAGACCTTCAAAAATTTGAGTCACAAGGCCCTTGTCAAACCTTGTATGGGAGGGTAGTGCCTCTGCCCCCCAAGCATGCAGCCTGTCTCAGCTGATACACTGCATCATTACCCTTATCTCAGTTTCATCACTCCCTCAGGCTGCTTCCAAGTACCATGCTGAAGCAGGGGAGCAGCAGCTTTCATTCACACAGAGCACAGGGCTGCTCTCCTTACTCTGCATCATGGCTTTCTTAGACGGGTTTGCTCTGCAAGGAGTAGGTCAGCTGCAGCATGGAGCTGTGGGGACATGCCCTACTTGCTCCTTAGGAGGCTGCAAACAAGGCAGAAATGTGGGACCACCCAAAGGCCTGTAGCACACACATGCCTGGACCTGGGTAGCTTCTGGGCAAGATTTACTCTTACTCTGGCTGGTCAGGGCTGCCTGGATCCCCTCAAGATCTACACAGTCCAGATTTCTTCCATCCAACTTCAAGTATTTGAGTGAAATATCAAGCTTTGGTGTGTTAGTTCTCTGAGTAACCCAAAGAACAATTCAACCTGCCTCCAATTCAAAACTGCTCTCTGGAGAGATCTTTCCACCATGAGAAGAAAAGTTATATAGCAACTGCGCTCCTAAATCAGCAGTCTCACTTCAGTGGGAGGGCTCCAGCTGAAACGCAGCAAGGACACAAATCCTAACCAACGTGCTGTGTTCCCTTCTCCTACCCAAGGCAGCTGACTAGAAGCAGCAGCGTGAGGACACAAGCCCCTGAAGAGAGACACCTTCTTTATATGCAGGGTCTTCTTTTTGATGGGTCCTTTCTTGAGGCTCCTGCTTGCACACCTTTGTGTATCAAAGTGTGCATCTTGACTAAAGTACAATACAGTAGTGATTTGTATGCTTGTAAAGAGCTGGTCTCCAGCATCACAGCCAGCCAGGCTGCAGATCCTCTGCCATGCTCTCTCATGGAGCCAGAGGAACTCCTCATCCTCAGCATATCACCTGACTAAGGAAGGACACGAGAAGGCAAATAAGCAATGACATAAAAAAAGTAGCTGGGAGTGATGAGCAATGGAATACTGTGAAAAGCCTGGAAGTGGGCCCATAAATTTCAGGTAGAAAGGCAGCAAAAATATTCACAGTTGAGTCTTTGTCAGAAAAACAAACTAAAAACCAGGTATGTATTTTATAAACAGCACCCAAAGCTGTCAGTAATTGTTTCTAAAAAGCACTGAGGTGCTGGGGAGAGCGGAGAGTGCTGCTTACAGCACTCCCTTATATATTTATATGGGCCTCTGGTACAGAAAGAAATTGGGACAGGCTGGCACAGACCCCAGGGCACTGACTGTGAAGCTGTCAGGATTACTCTCTGAGCTCAGAGCTGGCAAAGGCCCCCAGCCAGGCTCACCCAGCCCTGGCAAGCACAGCCCTATCTCTTGTGCAGATTACTCACCCGCAGCTAAAGCGGAGCACAAGCTAGAAGAGACAATAGGCCTGTCACGACCAGCCACTCCGAAAGGACGTGTGGTGTAGGACACAGAATGACCTTTTGTTTCCAACAGACAATTATTAATTTTCTGTGGCAGAATAACAAAGAAAACCCCACCAGATTTTTATCCATAGCTTCTGGCTAAGGCAAAAAGACAAAGGGAGATCTCTTTGGCATGGAAAGCAAGTGAAGCAAGGCAAAAACGTACTGCTACAGACCACAAGTCTAATGAACAAGCACCAGCAGTGCACCCTCTGTGTTTTATTCTCCCTTCCTGGCCCTACTCTGCCTCTCACAGGGTTTACCAAGCCTTCAAAACACTGGTACTACCATCACGCTTGCTCACAACTCCTAGTTCTTCTACTGATTCCAAACAGAAGAGGGGAAACAGGACAGTCAGGTGAATGTGAATTTGCAAAGGAAGGAGCTGGTGAAGAGTTGCTGAAGTAGTTTTCTGTAACTGGAAGCAAAGAGCGAGTGATTGTTATTTCAGTCACTGCACTCACCACCGTAGCCCAGATGCCAGAAGAACTGCTGCCTCACTCCAGACTGAAAGCAAGATATGAGAGGGAGGAAGCGGAACTGAAACCTTAGGGCTGGTCAAAAACTCCAGTGTAGGTGGGCGAGCAGGGAGCTCAGGAAGTAACAGGAGGGAAGGTGTAAAAGCAGCAGCAGACTATTGACACAGCATTCCCTTTCCTGTAGGGGCAAAACTAAATTTTTTTTTTTTTGCACCTAGAAGAAACATTCATTGGAAGTGTTCTGATTTTCAACGACCAAGTCAAAAAGCATGTTAATTGGGCTTAAACCTAGTGTCAGGTAAAGCCAGTTTTGCTAGAGGTCTTTCACACCTTCCTCTTTTTTCGCATATTCCAAAAGAGAATATGGGATGGGCAGGGAAGAAGGCAGAGTCAAAAGCCATGAGATTTTGAACAGTTTCAAACAGACATTCTTACAGGAAATATTGGTATTACAACTACACTTCAGACTTTTGAACAATGCATGGGAAGCACATTCTTTGGATGGATGAAAGGAAAAGTTCTTCAGTAGACCTGCACCCCATGACAAGGACAGCACTGCTGTCAGGATCAGGAAGCTGAGGGGTATTCACTCTAGAACAAAGAAATAAGGTTGCTGCAGAACACAACCAACGTGTTTCTCTCCCTCCCCGCACAGTTCAAGATAAAACAGGGTGCATCCTGCCCCCAAACAAAACAACCAAGCACAACTTACCACTCTGAGCAAATTCCGACGCTCTTTGAAGGTGGCACAGCAACCAAGGATGCCAGTAACCATGACAACCACCCCAGCCACCACCAGAATATAAGCGGTTGCTGAGTATGTGCTGGAGGAGAGCAGGCTGATGTAGTCACTTTTCTCAGCCAGGGTCCAGGCACCCACTGCCATCACGGCCCCACCGGCCAGCTGGGAGAGAAGCAAGCAAATGAGAGGCATCTGAGGCATGAACTTCTTTACCTCCCAGAGCAACTGGACTAGGATACCAGGATGTGCCTTAGCTCTGTAAATTGAGCCAAAACCTATCTATACTGGGAGGAGCTGGGCTTCAAGGTGAACCATTTTGCACCCTAGGCTGTCTGCAATGCAAAGCTATCTGGAGCATCTCCCTGTACACAGCAATGCATACTGGGACCAGAGCCTTCCCCAAATGTACCCACACTGTATCTGGGCAAATACAAAGAAATGTCACATCTACTGGGGTGCTACCTAGCAGCAGAGGGGAAGAAAACAGCTTTACATCAGGCAGCAAGTCTATCAGTAAATGACAACCATGCCCAATATTGCCTTCCTAAACTAAACATCTGGGGAGAAAGCAGTCAAGGCACTAAAGAGCCTGGCTTGTTGAACTCTAACCCTTGCAGCAAATGAACACGGAGAAGCCAATCAGACTCCTAGCAGTCTCTTCTCTCCTTGCAAGCCTTTGTATTTCTGGAGGGTTTTAAGCACCTTCTAGTTAAGCTCAGATAAAACTTTCCTTAAAGGTCTGACCTCAACGCTCCAATGCTCTGTCCCAAGCAGCAAAGGAAAAACCCAATCATTTGGCATCTGTAACCTTCTAGTGGAAAGCATGACTCTAGGAAGCTCTAGCACGGACATAAATGCAAGAAGGTGTTTTCTATCCTATCTAGCTGTCCCACTCCACTGCAAGGACTTCCTCTGCCATTTTGAGAGGAGGAATGGCAAGAGAACAGAGTTCCCAGGAAAAAATCTGTCCCCTACTGGAGTCAGTAGCAATGAAGTCTTTTTGCCAAAGACTTCATCAAGCCCAAGGTTTCTGAGACCCTGACACTGAAACTACAACATCATCTCAGTGCCTCTGAAATAGACTGAAGCTTCTTACCCAGAAAAAAAAGTTGAAAATGAAGAGCAGGTACTTGAGACAGATGGTTCCACATGTTTCCTTCTTTTCCGTATACTCACGCATATTTCTGGCTCAGCAATTTCCTGAAAAAAAAAATTAAAAAACCCAAACAAAATCAGAGGCTTCAGTCAGTCAGTCAGTCAGTCATCATACCCCTTCTCCCAAAAGGGTCAGCATTACTACTCTCCTCCTGCAAGACCTCCACTTTCCATCCTTTTGCAGAAGTAAGCCAGTGAGTAAGCCATTCAAGTGGCTTCAGGGATGACAGAGAGTGTTTGCTTTGATAAAGAGCTTTTTTATCCATCTGGGTGACCTACACAGCACGAGACCTCACACAGTGTGAAAGGGAGGCAGATGGCACCAGCATGTGGCCTTCCTGCACTGCCTTCATCCTCCTTCTCACTCCCCATCCTCCTGTCACTTCTGGAGACTCACTTTGCTTTAGATCGATACTTACAGTGGAGAGCTCAGACCTACCGTTGTGCGAGTGGTCAAGCCAAAACCATGAATTGTGATCAACATTATGGTGAGGAAACACCAGTACAGTTCTTGTTCACTTCTTCCTATTTGAACTGAAATAAATTAAATCCCAGACCTATTATCCAGAAAATCACAGAATTTGGCTCCTGAATGCAGCCCACAACTGCTGCTCCTGAAGGTGATAACCAAAACCTCCGCCTGTTACATCTGTAGAATAATCTGCCTCCAAAGAATATTCTCTTCTCACTGGTATTAGTTATAGATGCCTCTCTAAGTCCCGTAACTAGGACCATACTTGTTCTCCATTCAAATGCCCACTGAGTCCCAGCAGGATATTGGAGTAATTAATTAACTCATTCTCTTCTTCACTCTGCTTATTTCTCATGGCCCTTCTCACTGGCCAGCTGTCTCCTAGGGCAGCTGTCCCAGCTACTAAGAGGAAGAAACACAACCACTGGCTTCAGATGATCCCAGAGTGTAAAACGCCACTGCAGGTATGTAACAAATGAGAGTTCATTGTGGGTCAGTCCCAGCACAGTGTAACAGACACGCAGGTTCTTGGCAGGTTCCTCAGAAGTAGGTCTGCAGAAGTGCAGCTCCATGCCATCATCATGCTGACACCTTTCAGTGCCAGAAGGTCTGAGCCTCTTGAAAAAAATATTCTCACCGCTGCCTGCCTAGGTTGACAGCACGAAGGCACTGCAGGAAGCATCACTGCCAGCATCATCTGTACGAGGAAGTTTACAGAAGTGCAACCAAGTCCACACCACCCCTCCTTCATTGAATCAAAAAATCACCCCTTTCCTCCCATGCCAACCAGCAGGAAATGATGCAAGCATCTTGCACCTATTTCAGAGCAAAGTGCTTTCCTAAAGCAGCAATTTCCCCAGAAGCAGTCAGGCAAACAGCCTCTCCCCTTTTCCAGAGGCACAGAGTTCATGCCTGCTTAGACTTCCACAGGTGTTGTGGGCGTCACACTGGGTACCCTCTGCAGCTGCAACCCAGCCACCAAGTACAGACACTCACGTAGCTTGGCAGGCCCAGTGCACAAGACCTGACAGTAAAAAAGGAAGCAGGGGACACACACAGCCAGGCTGAACACCAAGTGGCTATCAGGCTGGGCCAGTCAGTCAGTACTACCTTTGCTGCTACATTGCTAACATCTGACTTTAGAGCTGCGAAGAGCAGCTGCCTATTCAACAGTGTAACTCCACTTTATCTGCAGGGAATTGTTCCTTTGCTTCACGACAGCCCACTTGAAACCCCCAGCCAGGCCTGTGCTTCAGAAACGAACAAATTAAGCAAAGAGGGAAGCTAAGGTGAGAATATGTCAGCAGTCTCACCCATGCCTGTCCACCATCACTGTTCCACAAGAAAATTTTTTTTCCTCTAGTATAACATCTGGCAATAACAGTTGGCAGCAGAAAGCTGTTTCACTGCAAAGGGAGAAGCTCTGAGATGGTGACATATATCAAGGAGAATAACTCTTTCAGACTTATCTTCAGAAGAGATCAGAACCTCCAGCAATGCTCAGATTAATTACTGTGTTGCAGCAGAAAACGGCCCGGGGCAGTGAGAAGGAATGGATGCTGGTAGTATGGTCTGTGCTGAACAGACTTGTAAATTCTCAATGAGAAGACACACCACGTCTTCAGGAGAGGTGAGAGATTTATGGCTCACAGAGGCTTCATTTCGCCTCTGAACAGGGATGGCAGGAGTGAGGCAGGTTCCCACAGCCACACACACTTGCACAACCCAAAACAGGCACCTCAGCCCAGACCTGAGACGTGCCCTCCGGTATCACACTTAGGGCTGCGCTTGGCTTTTTGCCCACCTCTGCTAACGTCAGGGACATATGTAGCGGTTTGCTGAGACTGACCCTGGTTCAAATCCTTGGGCTGGCTCCTTGGCTCATTTTCCCTCCTGTTCCAGAGGATTTCAGGAACCTTACTCCTTTCCTCTCAAAGCATGCCCCCTGCCAAAAAAGCACCACTACAGGTATCCACACATACCACCTATACAGCAGGTACTGGGCCCTAGTGAGCAGTGTGACTGTGCCCCTCCTTCTGATCCAAGAGCTCATAAATCGCAGACTGAGCTGCATCTTGTTCTGGGTGAGGACTGGGCAGACACACAGCTGAGACCACACTTGCCCTCAGGTGACAGTCAGTCTGAAATAACCCTCATGACTGCAGGTCCTGCTCCACTGAGTGCCACGTACAGACCTTTCAGGCAGCTTGGCTTTGCCGTTGGGAGGAGAGGATCTGTCTGCTTCCAGAAAGCTGGCAGGGAACAGCTGCGGGTTTATAAAGCACAGTGATTCACGCGGGGATGGCAGGCCGTGAATCAGAAAGCAATCAGGGCTGTCTCCTGTTTGATCTATCCTTCCCTGCCAGGAGCAGAGCTGATGGCACTGGCTGCTTCCCCAAGCTTTAATGACTCACCCAGCAAGCTATTCAGGGGAAGGCTCTCTTCCAGACCCTCTTTCTGGAAGTCATGTGTTTGTGCTCCTTGTCTCACACACGGTGGCCTGCCACCTCCCATCGCCTGCAAAGACTGGCTCAGGCTTTAGGGAGCTATGCTGGTCTTTGGGGAAAGCAAGCAAGGACAGGAGATACTTTTTTTTCCCCAAAAAAAGCCCAGGCAGTGTGGAGATGAGAAGGAATGGACCTGCCTCCCAGGCTAGGGGTGAACCTGGGCTCTGAGCCTTGTGGCCCCAAAAAGCACGCAAGCATTAATCTGTACCACAGCACTAGGATGAACATGGGGGACTTCATCCTGAACTCCCTGATGTGACCATGGTCTCTTTGTTTCAGTTTTATCTATCTTTATAACAGACCCCTAGAAGCAACATTGAATCACTCCTGAAAACAGACAAGACCAAGCAACATTAATTAACACACACGGTTATGTTCTATTTTAAAACACTGAGGCAAAGGTCTATTCTGAATCACATCAATAATTACAACCAAGTTCTCCAGTGAACAGAAAATGGCAAACTATGCCACAGGGGTGTACTTATAAATGCATAGAAAGATATTAATTAGACATGAGCTTCATAATGGGAAACACTTTGCTAACAGAAAAACTGGTTAGAAGACCAAAGCCACTTCCATAATGAGGATCACTTGGTCTAGTCCAACAGACAGTAGCTTCATCAGCAAGTTAAATTAAGCAAGCAATCACGGGATACAAGCTGTGAAGTTCAGTCGCACAATTGAAGAGATGCAGTTTTGTGTAATTCAACAGAAATCAAACAACAGGTTCCTACTATGCCTGTACACACTGCAATGCAAATGACAAGGAGAAATAATGCTCTAAATAAAATAAAATGCACAGAGATGGGAGGCAAAACAAGGACAAAGTCAGCGTGGCAGAACCTGCACACCAAAGGGAGGGATAACTGTTTGAATATTAAGTCAAGAAACTGGGAGCTGAACAGCTTTATTCCAATTCTCCATTCTGACACAGACTTTCTGCATGGCCTTGGGCAAGTCCTTTAGTCTGTCCCTTGCCACTGCTCTTCCTCCCCAGAGCAGACCCTCATCTTCCTCTAACACTGAGATGTTGTACAGACCTGCACTGAGAACCCCTGCTGACAGAGGAATGCCAGCTGCAAGGCCTGACAGGCTCCAGGTGACTGGTGTATTGGCAAAAGCCCTGTGGCTACACATTTTCACTGCCTTAGCAGGGGTTTCACCAGTATAGGCTACTTTAGCCAGTGAACTGGAACACCTCTTTTGAGACCTGTAAAACCCATACTTAAGAGAAAACTGGGAATGTGATTTTGGCAATCATTTGTGAGGCATGCTGACTGAAATACATCAAAGATTGCGAGATGATAGTAATGAAGTACAAAAGAATAATAATAGTGAAGCATCTGCATGAAGAGCAAGGAAAGGATGACCCACGTATACAAACATCTCAAAGAAAAGGAAAAGAAAAAGAGACACAGTGAGCTCTTCCTGCCCTGTCTGACTGCAAGCCACAGCCTCCCAGCCAAGACACACACAAACACAAGGTACGTGACTGGCCAGGATGCAGGGGTCACTTCAAAAGCAAAACCATCCCTGGCCTGATTTTCTTGGGCACTCAGTGTCTTACTGACATGGAACCATTAGGACAAAGTAGACAACAGGAACACACCAGAAGATGAGCGGTTTGGCTCCAGTCCTGGCTGCTGAGCACCTAGAAGTCAAGCACTGTATGAGCAGTTGCACAAAGGCAGGACTTGCTCTGGTATCCCACATCAGACCACTGCATTTTTATTTGCAGGCCCAAAGGCACATCAGGCACACACCCACATCTCAGCTCAGAAAGCACGTGGCATGCACACACACACTGCAGCTGGCTAGACATTCATTTAGTCATCACAGACGCTGCTTGGTACGTTTGCCTCAACTTGCACAGTAACAGTACTTAATTAACAGCAAAACAAGCCAGGCCTGCAGGCTTCTCCTGCATAACCTGCCCTAAAGCAGCATCGGAAGGATGGGGAGGAAACAATGCCAAAGCAAATTAAATAGCTCCCAGGCCATTAAATGCATCATTATTTTAAACTACTGATTTTTTAGTGATAGCAAGAAAACTGGTATCCAGTGACGTCTGTTCCATAGATCACCTGCATGCCAGCAGTTAGGCAACCTCTAACATCTCTGCCGTAACACTGACGAAAGGCTTGCCGCAGGAACCCCACCGCATCTATGCCGCTATGAAAATGCAGCTCCAAAAAGGCTGCAAGTCCAACACTGTCTGCCCCCTGCCAATACAGCTACCTCACACACCCAGTGGGCATGCTGTTGGCATGGAGGGCAAGGTTTGGCCACCCAGGAGTTTATGTGAGCTGGGCCAGATAACCCTGGCACCGAGGCAGCTCCTAGCAAGCAAAGCAGATGTCCTCCCCTTGGTATGTACAATGCAGGTGTGAGGCAATAACCCTCAGCAAACTGACTGAAGATCTCATTCTCCAGCAAGGCTAAACTCCAACTTTTGAAAGCATGACCTCTCTATGTTCCCTCTCTGTAAGATGAAATTAACACCACCAGCACTTTACCTACCCCACTGAACATCCTCAGAAAAGGCCTCCAGCTGCCCATCAACTTGCCTGCACGTTTCACACAGCCCAGAAAGCAGCCAGAAGTCATTAAGTAAAGCCCTCCTGGGAGAGGGACTCTAAAGCTTGCAGGTGAAAAGCTCCAATTTACACAACCACCGAATGCCATTATCCACCCCAAACTGACAGCCAACATAGGTCAAGAGTCTTGACACCGACCTCTCACCACCCAAACAGCTCACAGCACCAGCACAGATGTTCAGTCCTCTTCAAGTGCTTTCTTCCACACCCTCTGTTCCTGCTGGCTCTGGTCCTCTGCTGGATTCAGCAGAAAGCTGAAAAAGGAGAGATGCAGAGAATCATGAACTGTGTCAAAGATTAGTCTGGGAATCAATATCTGATCATAGGATTCGCCATCAAGTCCTCTTTTTACTGAAGAGCACATGGTTTCCAAATACAACTTATGAATGCATCTAATTAAACTGGAAACTACACACAGGGGAGAGCCAAACAGCGACAGTGGGGGTGCAAAGATCTTCTGATGGCAGGAAGCTGTCAGAACAGATTTATATTCACTGCTGCATCCTGTAAATGCTGTTCTCCTTTCTGTCAAGGGTGTATACACACCACAACAGCTCATTCTTGTGCAAAAGGCCCAAAAGTAACTCTATGAGAAAACTCAGGAAGAAGACCCTTCTGTGCAGTGTGAAGCCCTAGCTAGTGTTAGTGCCTCAAAGTGACCACTGCTCCTAACACTTCCATGTTAGGGAACTCCCAGGGAAGCAGAAAGAGGTGAGCAGTACAAGAACCCATTGTATACATTCATCTCTTGCTCCCAGGGCTGAGGAGCCCCAGGATATAGGGCACAAACCACAGCAGAGCCCCTGAAGGGGAAAAGCATGCTAGGCATCCACCCTTTTCTTCAGCTTCTATCCCTGCTGAAGCATAATGAAGACACAGGTCCTAAGCACCACAGCAGGCTCTGCCAAAAAACAACTCCCCTGAACCCACCTGCTACTGCCAGCCCTCCTAGAGCAAGTCTTCAACCCCCAGTGTGAATGTACAGTACCTTGCTCAGATAAGCAAGAGACCACAGAAAGGTGCTTTCAAACTTAACAGGAGTTATTTCTCTACAACCTTACTACATTCACCATAGAATGGTTTGGGTTAGAAAAGACCTTCATCTAGTCTAATCAACCCTGCCATGAGCAGGGACATATTCAACCTCATCATGTTGCTTGGAGCCCCGTCCAACCTGATGTTGAGTGTTTCCAGGGATGGACCATCTGTCACCTCTCTGGGCAATCTGTGCCAGTGCTTCACCACTCTCATTGTAAAACAATTCTTCCTTGTATCTAGTCTGAATCTACCCTCTTTCCATTTAAAACCACTGCCCCTTGTCTTATCCCGACAGGTCCTACTAAAAAGTCTGTCACCGTCTCTCTTACAGGCCCCCTTCATGTACTGAAAGTCTGCAGTAAGGTCCCCCTGTAGCCTTCTCTTCCCCACGCTGAACTTCAACCTCAGCCTTTCCTCACAGAGGAGGTGTTACCTCCTTCCAACAATTTCTGTGGCCCTCCACTGGACCTGCTCCCACAGGTCCATGTTCTTCCTGTGCTGAGGGCTCCAGAGCTGGGTGCAGTACTCCAGATGGGGGAGCAGAGTAGAGGGGCAGAATCACCTCCTTCAATCTGCTGGCCATGCTTCTTTTGATGCAGCCCAGGATATGGTTGGCTTTCTGGGCTGCAAGCGGACATTGCCAGGTCACGTTCAGTTTGTCATCTCTCAGTACCCTCAACTCCTTCTCCACAGGGCTGCTCTCAATCCTTTCATCCCCCAGTCTGTATTGATAATGGGACTTATCCTGATACAGGTGTGGGACCTTGCACTTGGCCTTGTTGAACCTCATGAGGTCCATACAGGCCCACTTCTTGAGTCTGGCCAGATGCCTCTGAATGACATCCTGTCCCTCAGGCATGTCAACTGCACCAGTCAGCTTGGTGTTTCCTGCAAACTTGCTGAAGGTGCACTCAATCCCACTGTCTGTGTCATTGATGAAGACATTAAACAGTACAGGTCCCAGTACAGAGCCCTGAGGGACACTACTCATCAGTGATCCCCATCCAGATGCTGAGCATCCATTACTCTCTGGATGCAACCATCCAGACAATTCCTTATCCACCAAACAGCTGCTCCATCGAGTCTGTATCGCTACAATTTAGATAAAAAGTTGTGCGAGGGACTGTGCAGTAACACACCCCCTCTGGTAGGCTTGTCTATTGACTGGCTTAATAAGTTATCCTCAATGCACTCCGGGAGCCTCCTGAATTGCCCACAGCTCATAGCAAGAGAAGTGTGGTCACCTGCAAAGAAAGCAACAGTTCTGAAGCATCCACAGTCCCAAGGCTGGGCCCAAACTCTCCTCAAGCAGCTCTTGTGCCCTACCATATATTCATCTGATTCATGCAGCTCCCACGCTTCTGCGCCTTCAGAAAAGAAAGCCAGCCCAGGATGCAAAGCTGAATGCTTTGCTTTCCATCTCAGCACGTTGGAACACGCTGAAAAGTCAAAGTACTTGGGCCTCCAGGGCGGGGGAGAAGGAAAAACATGAGCCAGACACCATGTGAGACAAATAAGCTCCTTCTCAGGAATTGTCATTTGTATTTGGGGTGGGAGGGGGACAGGGACAGGCACACAGAACAGATTTTGTTCCAAAACCCACCTCTCTGACCCTTCACATGGAAGCTGAACTCATTTAGCACTGATAATCAAGATTCCCCAGGCCAACAGTTTGGAAAGTACCTTTATATCCTTCTGCCTGTGTCTAAACCGATTATGTGCCCCTGAGGGCATGGAGTCACCTTCCTTGACTGTACAGTACCTAGCACAAGAGGATCTCACTCCAACCTTTTCAGAGGCTGTTGAGAAGTCAGGAATACCAAGCAGTGTTTTCCAGCCACACCACCTGCTCCTACCAGGAAGGTCACAGTGGTTCTGGGAGAAGGAGAGACACCTTAGCCACCTATATTCAAGAAGTAGTAAGATCTCTTGGCTATCTTCAGCGGATCCTACTTGGCCCTACCCCTCTACTGGGAAAGGACCTTTTTGAAGAACTTAGGATAAGCAAGACCCCATCTGGAAGTTTGGGAGGACCTCAGGTCAACACCGTCTGGGTCTGGGCATCACCTCCACAGGTGCATCAGATTCCTGCTGTCACCTCACAGGACAATCGCCAAATTCCTCCTTTCTTCTACCCTGGCTCTAGTTGCTGTGTTTTGAATAGAACCCTCAAGAGAGATGTAGACCCTTAACACCTGCTAATTTTGACAAGAGTCAGGTATCCAGCAAGGAATCATGTGCCTAACACACAAGGAGCCACCTGCTCTTCCAGACAAGAGCTGTCTCTCAGGAGAGGAGCACTTCACCCCTCTGCTCACTTTTTCAAGACTGTTTACTCCCCAGGGGAGGGACTTGCTGAAGCATAAATAACAACAAGCATACATTTCAAACTCAGCAATGATTTACATGCTCATCACCACACACATACCTGCAAGTTAAGTGTTTTATGAGGGGGTTAGTCAAACCTGGGTGAGGTGATGGCTGGCTTCAGAATCCTTGAGGATAAAAGGGAGCTTAGCATAAAATCAATTTCACAACCATTAAGGAAAAGCACAAGAGAGAAAGAGGAGTGATTGAGCGTGCCCAGGACTGCATGTAGCTGTGCTTTACCTCTGTTCAGCTACAAAGCAAACACAAAAATCCTGAACTGGGCTTTCTGGTCCTAACAAGGTATGCAGCCAGCCACATCCTGGGAACAGAAAAACACTGTCCGCTGCTCCCAGAACTGGATAACTGGGGAAACAAACAGCCCCCCCGAAGCACACAGTCCCTATCAGGAGCTGGAAGGCAGGTCAGAGAACGACCCACATTGCACAGCCAACGGAAACTCCTTCTGCGTCAAACAACATCCTCTTGTATCTCATAAGGCCTCCTTTATCCTGAAGGATCCCAAAGCGCTTTATGCTGTTTATACACAGGAACCACTTCACTAGTCATTGAACCGAGGGGAGGAACAATAACATCTCTTTTCTCTCACTCCAAGCATCAGAAATCAGTGCCTGGTGTGTTTGCAGAGAGCTCATAGCAATGAGGGTTTGCCATGACGAGGGACAATAGTTCAGACAGGTCAGGGTTATCCAGCAGACATGACAAACCCTTTACTGCAGCCTGCTATCTGGGTTTTGAATTCTGTTTTCCCAACTCTATTCAGGGGCAATGTGGGTTTTGTGATTCTTTTGTGGTTTGGGTTTTTTTGTGGGGGTGGTGTGACCTGCACTGGAGAAATTACCAGTAGTATTAAACCACATTTCTAAACAAAACAGTTTATGTAGAATCAGCTTTCTCTGCTTGATCCCTTCCTATTCATTACATTCATGTTCAGCTCAGCTCTCAGAAGCACAGTCACTAGGTTCTCAGTGTTTTCAGGGAGTGTTCACAAAACCTCCCTCTGCCCTGCAGCCATGCCAGTACTAGGACCAAACCAACAAGTGCTAAAAATCCCACGAGGATAAAAATCCTCCCAGCCCCTAACAAAGCCTGTTCAGGCATTTCTGCTCATGAATTCAAAGCTATTTCCAAATAATGCAGTGATGATAACTATTTGTTCACTCCCTACAGACAGCTGGGTTTTTACACAGTGGTTTGAGCTCAGGGCTAAGAACACATGCTGTGTTGTAGCTAGCACACAAGTCAAAATTTGGCTGCAGACACACTGCAGAGATCCTTTCAGTTTCATCCCCTACAAATCCCTGCAGTGAAAAGGCGACTATCTAAAAGCCAGTAGATTTTCTACCTACCTACAGTATCAGGTGTGTAACCCATGGGAGGCAATCATCTTTGCCTCACTGAGCTCACGAACGAATTGTGGGCCTTTAAATCCCACTGTCAAAAATCCATGCAGCAGTTTTTAGAAGAGAGGACAGGCAGCTGGCATGTCACCACAGGGTACATTTCTAGCCTCTCAATGACACAGTGTTCTATAATCTCACGGCCTGAAAGACCCTTTGCCTCCTCAAAGCAATCCAATGAATAAAAAAAGTAGCATGATATAATAGGCACAGAGAGATCAAGTGATTCCCCCGGCAGAGAGAAGGGGTAGATTCGCTCTCCTCTCAACCTCCATCCTCCATCCACCAAACCATTCTGCCCTCTGGAAGACCACTGCAGAACACAAAGCTGCAAAAGACAAAGTTTTTAAGCTACCTGTTAGCTCTGCCCTGTCTGTGCCCGAGACACCTGACTGCAGACAGCACAGAGCAAGAAGCACACACAAGAAGCTGGCACCAGCTTCAGCTCTGGTACAAAACTTGTTTTGCTTTGAGTAGGCTGTTCCTGTTCGCACTTTCTGTGGTGTAAACAAGCAAAGCAAAAGTCTCTGGAGTCAGCACACAGATCTCTCCCTGTCAGTCTCCCTCAGCTTCAGCTCCACAAAGATTGTATTTTAAAAGCAGCTGAGAGGAATTTTACAATGCAAACAGGTTAACAGACTTACCACTTCAGCCATGTTGCTCATTAGCTCAGGACTCTGCCAGCAATGCCAGAGAAAACCTCTCAACGTGCCAACAGCAGAGCTAGTACCTGCGATCCTAGGAATGGGGCAATGTACTCTGCAGCATCCCAGCATGCTAACAGAAAACAGAACTTAATGCAGTCACAGACAGCAGCTCTCACCTCAGCATAGCAGCCAGACAGGTTCTGGTGGCATCTTCAGGAACCTCCCTTCCTATCCAGAACAGCCAATTCACGTGGGGACACTCACACCTGGAATTAGCCACTTCGCTACCAGCAGCACCAGGAATAGCCAAGAAATGTCAGGACCGGTGGTCAGAAGAGACATCTCCGACATTCCCATCTCTGCGAGCGTTCTGTTGTGATCATTAAATGCTTTGAGGAGTTATATTCCTCTACAGAGCTAAAACCACTTTTACTAGGGTCGGATCAAATATCAAGCACAGTCAAGGGCAAATTAAATGACATTTCATTTCCCAAAGCTGCAAGTCCAGTCCATAGGAGCTGTCTCCTGTTGCTACAGGAGCAATGCTGGAAACAATGCTGAACCCATGCTGCTTGAAGCTTCCTTGAAAGGGACCATTCTTCCCATCGAAATTAAATACCACCCTGACAACAATAAAACATTCCTCCCCCTTCCGCCCCACTCCTGTGGAGCAGGTTTTAATGACTCCACCAAAACCATTTACGCCGCTGTTTTTAGAGCAGCCTCCAAACTTGACAGGGAGGCACCAGCATGTGAGTAAATAACTGGAAGGGCTGCCCTCAAGGCAGATACTTGCTGGCCCTTTGCCAATGCTCGGGGCAGGGGAAAAGAGGAAAAACAAGTCCCCGACCCCACAGCACAGGCCAACAAGCTCTAAAGACATCCCCCAGCCCCAAACCATCCACCTGAAACACCTCACTCCACCCATCCGCATACAGACCTGCACTGGGAGCTGTGCTTGCTCAAGTCCTCTCTGCTGCTTCAAATAAACACACAGGCAAAGGGCAGCTCTCCACAAAGGGGACAGAGCTATAGTCAGGACAGAAACTTTGGCAGATCTGTCTCAGCATACATTTAGAGCTGGCAGGAATAAGTAACTGGAAAAGAGTTCCTCTGATAGGAGCACAAACTGGCTGGACTTCAAACACAGCCAAGAAACCCTGCAGGTGATTTCTCCATCAACCCACCCTCAGGTTACCCTGGCACGATATGAACAAACTTCATTAAATGAAAAGCCTAAAAGGGGTTTGAAATGTAATCCCCCTCCAACCTGGATGTCAATTTTCAAGTGAAAAGCAAGCGTAACATCTCATCCAATCTCCTGGTATTTTAAAGGTTAAAATTGTAAAGGCAAAACGTTGCCCGTTCTACAACTCTGGGACACCCTGGCTTAACCCTCAAATTCCAGGGAGTGTTAAGAGACAGGAACATGCCAAACATGCGGCATTAGGCAGACTCATTATCCACCTCTCAATGCACCCTATGCCATTAGTGAGCAGGAGGGGAAAAGCAGTCCACAGGATGGTTCACTGGTCGGTTAAGAAGCTCAGTACGTCCTTAAACATTAAAAGCAAAAATTACCCAGAGAAAACCCAGGAACAACACAGCCAAAAGTTTCTGAGGAAACTGAGTGACTACCTCCACTTCGATCAGTGTTTCGGTCGGTGCTAAATGCCGGCTGTGGAAACAACGTCCCGCGAGGATATCAAGAGGTAGAGAAACACAGGAAAACAAATGTCACTTCCTGCTTATGAAGTACCTGGATAGAACTCTGAAAATCACTCTGTGAGTAACCAGGGCAATTCTGGCACAGAAAAGAATCCTCATTATTACTGACCAGAGATGAAAGGGTGGTCAGAGAACCGCTCTGGCATCAGGGCCACCAGAAAACCCTCGCTGCAGGGATACATGTGCGTACCGCAGCAGCACCTGGCTTGCTAACCACTACCACATGCACAGGTACAGCAGAAGTAAAAAAGCCCAACAAAGACTATTTGGTCAGGGTGTTGTAGCAAGTGGGGTCCTGGGCTGGCCACACACGGCTACTGATGTCAAAAATTGGGAGGATATTGCTCATCTACAACAGTTATGCCCTTTGTACACAGGGAAACCAGCTTCCCACTTACACATCTGAAATACACTGTTGATAAAGAATTACAGCTATAACCACAATAATTTAATTTGGATATTCTCATGGCTGTCATTTCAGTTGGCTTCAACCTTCTTTTTTTCCTAAAAATTAGTAAAAGTCCTGATAAAGTGGCAAACAATAAACCCTTTTTTCCTATACAGGGGTTTTCTTCCAAATGGATATGGATGCAGCCAAATTAAAGCTCATGACAGGAGTGAAAGCGAGAGTTTCTCCTCTGCAACTCTGTTGCTTTCCCCTCCCTCCAGGCCTCTTTACAGTCAGGATCCACAACTGTAGTTCCCCAGTGCCAGGCCAACTAGGAGGGCAGATAGCTCAGGGAAGTCTGCAACCAGGATTTTTTCCTGGTGTAAGCACAGTAGTTTAATTTCTCTTTCTTCCTGTCTCAGGACACACCGGAGATAAGCCCTGAGGAGCACACAATGGACCGAACAGGCTTTTGTAAGGCTCTCTAGAGCCCATCTCTGAGTCTGGCACAGCACTGGAGCTCAGCAGGACACCTGTACTCTTTCCCTGATCAGAAGGACAAAAAACCAAAACAGCAAACTGGGACTCAAAGGTGCAGAAACCAGTCTGACAGTTACTCTTCCCCAAATATTGAAAGAGATCCTTCTGATAACAGCAAATCTATCCTGCCAAAAACCCTCCAAGTGGACATAGTAAATTGGAAACCACATCAGATGTCCCATCTCCCCGTGTCAGAACTCTCACCTCAGCCAGGTCCCCCACAAACATGGAAGAGGGCTACTCCATGTAGCAAGGAGGCCCTGCAACTAACCACAACTTCCAGCTCGCTGGCAACTCAATTCCTCAGCAGGCTGTACTTCCACGGAGGACTGGACTCATCCCCTGGATCCTACACAGCTGAACCCACAAACATGAGCCCAACACTTTGCCATACACAGCTCACAGTGACCATGGAGAAAAACAACAAATACCTCTGTTTCCATGGCAACGTGGGTGTGGAGATATGGGATGTGAATTCCTCCCTTCTGGATTCCACCAAAGCTAGAAGAAATACTGACATTCACAAGCTGTGACTCATGCCTGCCTCCTCCAGCACGCCACAAGTCCCACTCACTGGCTGGCATGCCAGAAATGCCAGTACAGCGGGCATCTGCCAGCTGGCTCTGTTAGCGTATAAATTTGACCGAACCATCCTTCCCCCTCATTGTCTCCATTGTTGCAACGTGGAGGTTCAGAGCACCCTCTGAAAACACAACCACAGAGGCATCGCGACTGTTGCTCTGGCAGGTAACGGCTCAGTAAGGCTCAAAACATGATGTGCACAAAGCAGAAACTTCTCCACCCAAAATTCCCACCTCAAACCACTCCTGGTCTCATTTTTTGCTGGATTTGATCAGTGAAGGAGTCAAAGAACCCATTGTTCATACTCCAGCTATGGTGGTAAGTCATACACTTGTATCGAAAGAGCTGCCCAGGACCCTCTGTTAACCTCCATGAAGCCTAATTCCTGATCACCCCTTCTTCTCCCACTAGACCAGTACCCTGCCCCCACAAGCAACCACTCACCTTTACATCCTCTATTAGAGCTGGCAACACTTTTGCACCTGTGCCAAGCTTATTTCACCACTGCCCAAAACACAGCTACCAACCCATACAGCACTTTTCCAGCTTGGATTTGGACAGCCATAAGCACTGGACCAGCAAGAGGAACTTAGGTTAGGAATACAGGTCAAGCTGGTCATACCCAAAGGTGGCCCATACCCCAAGCCACATCTCTTATTCTGCCATGCAATATCAGGAGTGCAAAACAGTAATTAATCCTCTTAGTCCCTCTCCTATCTCCCACAGAGGCAGGTGTTCCAAGGCAAGGTACCAGACATACTTTCACATTACCCATCTGCACACACAGCCAGATCTTTCTCCCACAGCATCTTCACAGGGTGTTTGTTCTCTCAACCTGCCCCTGTCCTATGGTGACAAAAACATCTGGGACATCCACTGCAGGTTTCAGCCCAACTCCACAGCTTCTTAGGAGCATCCACCTTCCACTTTCAGCTACAGGGACAAGCTCCACCAAAGCACAGGCACTTAGAGCCTCACAGCTGTTTCCACTGCTGCCCCAATTCCACACTGCTCTGCTTAAAACCAGCCTCCTGCTCCTCTGCTGTTCTGAGGAAAGACAACCTGGATTGGAAACTGAACTTTGCTCCCTTTGTAATCAGGTCTGGTAGCAGCAATAGATAAGAAACATGGTCAGTGCCAAACATTTTATGTTACCTACTTCTGATTCGGTTTTTCCTTACAAAGCCTCATTACCGCCGCCAGGAACAACACCTCTCACACCTCCCACTCGTCTCACTTCCACCTCTCTTCAGAGGCCATGCCACATCCCACATCCTCCACACTCCCTCACTTGGATATACACGTGCTCAGCAGGAACAAAGAGTGACTCCGTGGCTGCCCTTATGGCTGCAGTTGATACACACTTTGCAAAACGCTGCACAAACCGCATTTGGTTGGCCATACCCTGCAGACAGCTGCTGTGGGTCAACACACAAATTAATTTAAACAGCTGTCAAGGGCTCCTCTGTCAACCTCCACAGAACATCGCTCCTGATGTCCTTCCTTATCGCACTAAACCAGCATCCTGCCTCCCACTAGTGCCCAGCACTACTGGTAGCAAAGCTACACATGAAATTGACACAAATATATACTGGGTGATATAACAATAACTTCCTGAAGACACAGCCAGCTTGGGTGACAGCAGGTACATATGCTTATATCCTCCTAAGGACCCAGCTACGCTTTCAGTCTCAGGTCAAGCTTATTTCACTACCACCTGAAACGCACCTACCGAGCTGTGCAGCACTTCCCAGCTTGGACTGGGGAGCCCCAAGTACCCAACCAGCAACAAAGCCAAGGTCAGAAACACAGACCGAGATGACCACACCAGAGCACGGCCCAGACCCCTAAACACAGCTCTTACTCTGTCATGCAGTATCAGGAGCACAAAATAGCGATTATCCTCTGATAATCTTCATGCTGCTGAGTTTTATTACTGTGCAGCAGCCAGGACACAGGACTAAATGGGAGCGATTGAATTCATTCCCTGCGATGTCAGGCTGTTGAGATCACAAGTAGAATAGTCTGGCAGGCGGGATGGAGCAGAGATGTGGATCAGCAGTGCTGCTATTACAGTGCTGATCCTTGCCAAGAGAGCCTGGCAGCAGGCAGGTTTTGTGCCATGGGGAGGGATGGTATGAGGTGCTCTCCACAGAACTGACAAAACACCTAATCTCCATCCTGCAGCCCTGTGTTCATTTCTCCTGTCACACCCTGGCTTCAGGCACAGGGTGGCAGGGAAAAGCTCGTTTCTCACAGATTGGGAAGATGGTCACCATTCTGGGGGAAAGCTCTGGCAAAGCACATCTGCAAAAGAAAATGGCAACAGGGTGCAATTTTACAAAAGGTGATGCTGCTCATTCGATGTTGGCTTTGCCATGGCAAAAGATAAATCACATTCAGGGTCTGAAAGGAAGTATGAGCAAGTGAAACAGAAGGCAACATGGTCTTCACCTCCAGGATCTTGAAGGATTTTAAACAAACTGGGAGACTTAAAATTTCTGTTCCTCACAGCAAGGGAAGCTGAGACTAACTAATTTCCAGAAGACACCCTCCCCCTCAGGCTTTCCATGAGCTCAGATGTCAGTGCACACACTCAGGGAGCGCTGGAGATAACTCCATGTAGAGCCCTGGAGTAGAGTCTAGAGGTGGGGAGCAGGAGAGCACCTTCTCAGGTTTCAAGAGCAAGACTGATGAGGCCCCTGGGGATAGCAGCAGTAGACTGGGACATTAAAAATCAAAGCTCCCCCTTTTTCTTTTTCAGAATTAGTCCATCTACTTTTTGTCTTCCTAATATTATGTCTTAAAGAGAAGGCACAAAAAAAACAGAGGGACAGCATGATTGCTTTGTAAGCAACCAAACCACCTGGAAGCATCAGACAGGATAGTTTGCCACATACAGGTATACACAATGATAGAGATGTTACATGTACAAATACCTGTCAAAAAGCATTTTCCTCCTGTGTGTAACAAGCTGCCCAATGCACACGCTACAGCGGAAGCCAAACCTCACAGAAACAATGAATGAATTCACCTGTGGGACGATCCAACTAGAGGAGATACAGCTCATCAGTCAACCCCTTCAGGGCTGTCTCAGGAGCGAGGGAGTTGTCTGGTCTGTGTATGTGCAATGGGAACCACTACAACTCTGAGTAGCTAGGAATACACAATAGGCCTGCTGGAAAATTCCTAGAGGGGGTAGATAGCACCCCATCAGCCACTCCCACCTAACATTTTTTGCTTGACAGGGGAATACAAGCAGCTTTCTTCTAGCCCCTTGCTGGAGAATCTCTCACACCCATCAACAGAAACCTTCAGAGGCTACACAGAAAAAATCCTTTGCAGAGCCAAGATTTTGGTTATGTGTGCCTTACTGTACTTGAAGAGAAGCCTCAAAGTCCCACCCACTTCCAGACTAGTGCAAGACTTCCCTTCTGCACAGGACAGTGGGAACCTGAAGCACCAGAGAAAAACCTTCTTGGGTTGGCATTCCCTACTAACTGAGAAGATGGCTTTTGTATTAGATCCAAGAGAAGGAGAGCCACAACCCCAACTCACCTACCAAAGATCCTCTTCCTTAGTGCTCTGCTCTCTGCACTGGTAACAACCTCTCCTTTAACATACCTGCCTTGAGACAGGAGAAAGAACACCTTTCTGTTAAGCTCCCACAAAACATACAGCATGATGGACTAACCACCTCAGACACTGGGGTAAAAAGATGTCATACAAGGGACATTATCTCAAGCACACAGAGAAGGCATGTTCTTATTGTTTACTGGAATCAACATGTAGTAAGGACTGCCAGGAGTTTTACCAGGCAATTGGGGGAGTCATTCCTCTCCATTGCAGAAAAACTCCACCAAGAAAGTAAGCTATTATTTCAAAAAAAGCCACAGGCAAATCAATATATGCATCAGTTTGGAATAAAACATGATTTTTGCAAGAATACAGCATATGGACAGAAAGATATCCAGGTCAGGAACAAAAGACATCATCAGGAAACTACAAAGTAAAGATGGGATCTCAGGGTAGTTAGTTACATGGAGAAGCTCAAAAGCTGCCAACTTCTCCAATGTACAACCCAAGCTTTCAGCAAGGACATCTAACTCAAAGTAATGGCATCTAAGAGCATGTGTAGCAAACCACAGACAAGATCTACATATGCAAGCCAGCATTATGCCTTTGACAGGGACCTGTCACCTGATGCCACAGGTAAAGCCTACCTGATTCTGCCCCAAACACTGCCCAGCCTCCAGCTGGTTGCAGGTTAAGGACTGCCTGTCCCAGCCACACAAACCCCTGCAGAGAATCTAAAATCTGAAACCTTTGCACTGACTTTTCTAGTTTACATTTAGCTCAGCAACAGCTCTGAAGAGACACATGCTCTGCTCTCTCCATCACAGGCAATCACCTTTGTCAGCAGTCACCAGGAGGGCTGGCATAGATATTTGTCCGAGTAAGGATACGCTAAGAGAGTCTAGCTTCAGCAGATAACCCAGGCAATGGCCTCACAGATGGCAAAGGAAAAGCATTTTGGCAAAAGGGACTTGTTTCAAAACTGTTTCAGCAAAATGGCCACCACTGGGCATTACATCTGATGGATGCCATCTTCATTAATCCTTGTTCCAGCAGACAGCACATAAAACTCTCAGAGCAAGCCAGGAAGCACTGCAACGGCTGACGGAAGTGAAGTAGTGTAATTTAAGGAATGTTCTAGTGTAGCCAGAGATAAAGATACATCACTGCTAAAATTCAGCAGCAATTACAATAGGTTGATTACAGAAGCCCTCAGGATGAGTCACGATTTATTTTATTTACAGCAGTTTATGTTCTTCACGAGATGACAGGGAGCAGAGGATACTGGGAATGATTCCTCATGGCAAACAACCCCACAGTGCAACAATGACCCATCACCATCCACTTCCCACCTGATTCAGCTTCCAGAGAAGGAAAGAAACGGAACATTACCTGAGTGTTGTGGTAAACAAGGGCTCGCTCTCCCCCTCCAAAGGTGCCACAAGCCCACCACAGAGGCCAAATTTTATTTGTACAACGGGGAGATTTAATCAAACAAAAAGCAGAGGGAGATAATATCGTTTCACAAGATATGGCAACGCTCAGAACACACTCCCTAATGCACGGGCTATGCAAAGCTGCTGACACCTGCCCCTGCAACAAGTTAAAATACTTTTTAAAAAATGCAAAAGTCAAGCTCCCGCCAAGTCGCACGATGCCAACAGGCACCGACGGGGAAGCCCAGGAGAGCAACAGAGCTGGCGTCCGGCGACCGCAGCCAGGTACAGGCGGGCCGCCTCACGGCCGGCGGCCCAGCGCGCTGCTCGGCAACGAGTGGCGGCGAGGAAGGCGCCAGACCCTGGCCGGAATAAACGGGGCCCTGGGGCAGCGCTGGGCCTCCCTTCTCCCAAGCCGGGCTGTCAGAGGCCGCCGCAACGCAGAACCCGCCGTCGTCCCGGCTCCCCTCGCCGCTCCCCAGCCCCTTCTCTCACGGCCGCGGAGGGACCGCGCTCCCCGCCAACGGCCGCCCGCGCCCCAACCCCTCCCTCCCCGGCCAGCCGCCATTTCGGGGTGCCCCGCCTCACCCCTCCGCTGCCAGTCGCGCCGGACAGAAGCACTCCACTCCACCTCACGCCCCAACCTGCCGTGCTGTGAGGGAGGGAAGGCACCGAGGAGGGGGGGCGGGAGAGAGACGCGGCCCGCCCAACTTAGCCCAGGACGCCCAGCGGGCGCCACCGCCCCGACCCCACGGGGCGGCGCCTCCTCGGGGGGCACCTCCCCTCCGGCGGGGCCCTCAGGCGCTGTCCGGCCTTGCTTCGCACCTGGGGATTTGCTTTTTTTTCCCCCCTTTCCTGCAAAACAAAATGTTCCGAAATCTGGCAGTTTGCGGGACCGGTGCCTGCGGCGCGGCGGCGGAGCGCTTGGTGCTGTGCGAGCCACCAAGCCGTGCCTCTGGTAGCAGTGACCCCCGGCTCTCACCGCCTGGGCCTCATGCTGGCGTTTACATTGTCACAGCAAACATATGGGAGAAAACTCAAGCTGGAGCTCTTGTTTTTTAAGCATCAGACCAGCTTGTTAAATCGTTTTACATGAAACATCCTGTAAATCAAGATCAAGCCCTGACTAGCGCATTATGTCATCCTTCCATTATTTCATTTCAACTTCAGCCCAAATACCGCTCTGCTAAGCAACAGACTCACACCAAGGCTGGTGTCAGAAGATGCTGGCCCACTCCCCCAGCAGTTTAGTGGCCTCACATAGGGTTTTAGAGGTGGGTAGGAATAAAGGATATCTGAGCAGGGAGGGAAAATGCCAGTTTAGGACCTCCTGTCTGTCTCCCTTCACTGTGACGCTTGACCTCTCATGCCCATGTGCCCAACCCAAACATCACCCTTCCTAATAAGTAAACCAACTTATCTCCTCATCCCATGGAGATCCCATCTCAACCTTACTTTCAGAGCTCCTGGAGAGCAAAGGGATTAAATAGTGCCTTAAGGGATCAGCTCACACTTGCACATTGAGCATCTTCTTGCAGAGAGCATGTGGCAGAGCCAGGAGGCCACAAAATTGATACCAGACCCTACCCCGGACCACAGCCCTCCTTGGCAGAGTCCTGGGGAGACGCACTGGGGCCCCTGCCTTCTTGCCATGTCTGTAGATTTCATGTACAAACAGAAAAGTGTGCAACCTCCCACTCTGGCAGATTTGGGTCAGCAAATGGGCACAACTAGGCACAACTGCTGCCGACACCACGATCATATGTGCTTGGGAGAGCCTGCAGGTAAAGGCTCTCCACAGGACCTGCTGCACCCCAATTCCCAGCTTATTACTAGAATATATTTATTGAAGATCTGTGTTTACCTTGAAAAAAATTTTTACTTGGTTAGGTCTCCTGTGAACTAGTCATTTCAGAAGCAGCACACAGCCACACTGGTGTCTGCAGGATCAGGGCCTTACTAAACCGCTTGGTTTGATACATATATAAAGCATGGCTCGTACACCTAAAGAGGCCAGAGCTGGGTTACTGTAAGTGTGCCAACAACATTTCTGTGTGACTCAAACAGCCAGGTAAGTAATGAGCAGAGTGACAGCAGCTCAAAGAACCAACAAAGCTCTGAACTGCAGGACTGTGGATCTACTGGCACCAAGCAGATTTCCAAGTAAAGCATTTAAAGGTACAGAGTATACACTATGAGATACATTTATACTTGGAGCTTAAGTATTTGGTCAATATATATACAGACTAAACAATTAACAAGTAAAAAGAGCATGAAGACACAAACATAAAGCAGTGACAGGACAGAAAATAACATGAGACACTGCATGATCCCCATAGTGGGAATTGATTAAATGTGTGCAAGTGGAAACTGTCCCTTGGGGTTCAGGCTGCTGGAATAAAGATGACAGAAGAAAACTCACATCCCAAACCTTTGCAATTCCTGCATCTGTCCTGTGGGAAAGCTTTAAACTTAACAGTGTGGCTCAATGCTCTTCAGCCCCAATTTGGCTTTCTGAAGAGATGCTTTCAGGCTAAGCCCATTATTCTTATCCTTAGAACAGTAACACCAAAACCATAAGTGAAATAACAGAGCAGAGTGGGCTCCCTTTGCATACGTGCAGAGTTTTGTGGCACTGTGGCTGCTTATTAGAGCAGCTGGATTTTTCAGCTTTGCTGTACACACAGCTGCACTGTTGCATGTGCCAGGATAAGCTTCCTACGCTCTGAGAAGCTCAACATGACCTGGCTATGTGTATCTGCAGCCCAGAAGACCAGCCACGTCCTGGGCTGCATCCAAAGAAGGGAAGTGATTCTGCCCCTCTGCTCTGCTCTCATGAGACTTCACCTGCATCCAGCCCTGGGGTCCCCAATGTAAGAAGGACATTTAGCTATTGGAGCAAGTCAAGAGGAGGGCCCACAAAGATGATCAGAGAGCTGGAGCTCCTCTCCTATGAAGACAGGCTGAGAGAGTTGGGTCTGTTCAGCCTGGAGAAGAGACAGCAGCAGCCTTCCAGTACCTAACGGGGGCTACAAGAAAGTTGGAGAGGGACTGGTTACAAAGGCATGGAGTGATAGGGCAAAGGGTGATGCTTTTGAACTGAGAGGAGGTAGATTTTGCTTACATATTAAGAAGAAATTTTCTGTGAGGGTGGTGAGGCTTGAAGAGGTTGCTCATCTCATGCCACCCCATTAATTGATTTATGCTTTAGTTTCCAGCAGTTGCTTGTGGAGGGTGGCTGCCCCAGGGATTCATTTAAAGGCAGGAGAGATTCTGACAAAAATACTGGTGTAGTAAAATTAGGTATTTTATGGACAATCTGGTCTAGTTTGGGTCTGGTATCGGAAAGGTTTAAACACTGAGAACATGGCATTCTGTAAGAATCTAGGTCTTCCAACAAATAATTAAATACTGTGCAAAGAGACAACAAAGACCACTCAGTAATAAAACCCACCCTGGTGCTTACCGTTACCCAAGTGCAACCTGCTCAAACTGTGCTACTCTGCTATGGTTGAAACAAAAGTCCACCCTGTTCCTGCTTAAAATAAAAAAAGGACATTATAGTGAACTGCTTCCTTCCCTTATCACAGAGGAAATGAGTAATAATTTCTCTGATCAAAGCTGCAGAGAGATTAGTTCTATAATGCACAAACATACCAGTTGGAGCCATGCCAGGGCATAAGGATTAAAACCAACCAAATTCCTAACTCTGGTAAATTAGGACATCATTAAAATAAATGTTTAGTTCTAGAAATACAGGTGTGAGAGATGAGAATGTGTCTCCTCCAAAAGCATTACACTGCTCCCAGACATTGGGAAAGTGTCTCACCTTCTCCTCCTCCTTGCTATGCCTTCCTTGATCAGCCCAACTCTGGTTGCTTCAAAGATGAAAAAAATAAGACTGGAGATTATCTGCTCCTGTGCTTCCTGCAAAGCACAGGTTCCTGACCAACCTGGTCTCTGCTTACAAACCTGCAGTGTTTACCACCGTGGGGGACAGGCTTCTCAGCACTTCCTGAACAGCCAGAAGCAGAGGTCACGCTACAGAGACTGAACAAGGGAAGCTGAAACTCCTGCGGTGCATCAAAAAAATACCTCAACACAACTGCTTGTAAGACAGTGTTTTTTTATTGTCCATACTCTGTTTGCACAGTAAGAAAACATGCTTAAGGTTGTGCACTAATAAAACACGTGGTAGTTCTTGCCATTGCAATATGACAGCACGAGGATGGTAACACACAGGCTGGTCCGTACTGGAGCGTCAGCTGTGCTTCATACCTTTGTCTTTTGTGGGCTCTGTACACAGTGTGGGAGGTGCACGTTCAAGCCATGGCAGCAGACTGACTACTGCTTCCTTCTGCAGCAGCTTCCCAAATCCTGCTGCTGCAGGTAAGTAAATGTTAGCATTACTGATGTGCCCTGACCAAAGATACCAGTTCTTAGTCAGTGCCACTCCTTATTAACCTGCAGCTGGAGCATGATAGGAATCACTGACAGCAGCTCCCCCAACTCAGGTCATGGGTTTGACATATTCAACAGGTGATGATGTCTGTGTTCCTTCACAGCCACATCGGCTAGAAAGCCAGAAAGCCAAGTCTGTGCTCAGAATACCTGTGCCTTCTGAAAACAGAGAGGATTTCCCTCCCTCTTTCCTGTCAGGAGTAAAAGGCAGTGGGAGGAACCATGGAAATTCTTTGTAATGCTGATGGGCTGTAGGTGACTCAGAGCACTCTTCCTGCATGGGATATTCCCAGAAATTTGTGCAATAAATAGACTTCTGAGTAATCACCTTATCCCAAGAGAGGAAAGACAGCATAGGCCTTCCCTATGCTGCAAGGTGGGGGGAGACTGCTTCGCTGCAGCATTGTATCTTGCACTTAAAATGTTGGCATCACATACAGAAATAGGCTTGAAGAAGAAAAGGAACAGGGCACTATCAAGAAAGCTTACTTTCAAGCTTTAAGAGCAGCTGAGCTACAAACCAGAAAGCATCACACCCCAAAGAACAGCAGGGGCTTCATGTCCAGGCACAGCATGCTTTTGGGGCCAGTTCCTGCCTCAGCCCACATGGCCCCTCTCCCTGCTTTGCCCCACTTCTTGGTCACGAGGAGACCCCAATGGGCAGGCCCTTCACACAAAAGTGAGGTTACTGCACAAGGTCACTGCATGAGGAAAAGCTTCACTAGGTACATCTCACACAGGCAGCCTGGTACAGCTGAAAGCACTGCAGTCAAGTTAGGAGGGGACTGCGGATAGGTCACTTCCTAATTGCTGGAATCTCAGGGAAGGATAAAAGAATGAGAGGAAACACGCAGCATTCAGCCTTAAAACAGGCTGCCTGGTATGTACAGCACAGCTCCTGTAACAGGTTACGAATTAGCAGCACATGCCAGTACCTGCGAGTCCCAGGGCGACCGCTCTGCGTTCTGTGAACAGAGAGACAGTGACAAGGTCCATTAGGTAACAAAGTAAAGAAAGACACCAGCATGACTCGTTTTATCTGTTCATACTCTACCCACATCAATTAACTACAGTTTTGGCAAGTCAAACTAAATTTCACAGAAAATACAGGGCCTGATCTGGACCTTACAGGAACCAATGGAGGTTTTCCCACTGACCACAGCAGTCTTTCAGCTGGGCTCTGCTGTTTCAGGACCAAGAGGACATGCTGCTCTGAGACAAATTAATCCCTCCCTAGAGCTAGGCCAAATTTAAAATAATTTCTTTATCTCTTACGCTGACATTCTATTTAAGACAGCACCCACTGTGTCCTCCGCTCTCCGGGGTAGGAAACATCACAGAGCTTCTCTGAGAATGATAGTTTACAGAGAGCTGGAGTTGGAGCAGGACCAGCCCTGCTCCAACTCCAGCTCTGCCTCTCAGCACTGTGGCCATGCTGAGCAGGGGCAGGGCTGCTAGGCCATTTCCTTGCCAGAATGAAAAGGAACAAAAGTGACTGCATCCTTTTACAGGGAAGCGACCTCCCCATACAGAGGGCCCAGTTTGTGCTGTTAGCCAAGACCAGTCAAATTTTCTGAAAGGAAGAGAGGCCTCCAGAGACCAAGGCTGCGTGCAGAGCCGGGAAATGGAACAGCAGAGACCATGTGAGCATTTTGGCCTGATTCAGCGCTTTGAAATTCCCAGATGGGGAAAAGTTGCAGCTTCCCCAAGTCTCTGCAGAGCTGATACCATCAGATTCGGCTTGCTCAAAAGGAACCCCAGCTTCAAGAACCGGTGTCGGCACACGTCTCTTGCTGACATGTTGATGTGCCTTATGTGCAGCACCCCTTCCTCCTGCTGACATCTTCCAGCTGAAGGGCGAATTCCCTCTGCCTGTCTTCTTGTGCTGTCAGCAACCTGGAACAAGCACCACAGATAAAGAACAGAATTTGGTAACTGAATCGTTGCACCCCATCAGCCAGGAACATTTAGAACTGTAAAAGCTCCCACATTGATGGCAGAAGCCCAGGCTGTTTGCCTCACCTGCCTGGGCCATCTCCAGCAGCAGCATGGTAACAAAGCAGACCAAAGGCACGTGCTACAGTAGAAGATTTACCTAGCTAGTAAGTAAATGATCCCAGTTAATGAACAGCTAAACTGTGAATTTAACAGAGAGGATGCAGCAGGAGGTGAAAGGATAGAAGAAAATAAAAGGATATTTTTCTTGCAAGATTTCAAATGCTTTTTTTTTTCAAAACTACTTGCTTTTTTTAAAACCTAAAAATCTTAGAGAAAATTTATTTCAGCCTTACAATGTGTCTTATCTCCCTTTAAAAATATTGCCACCAAAATACCACGTTCTGTATGTTTAAAAGGATAAGGAAGAAAAACCCTTCGAGATGCAGGCAGACTCCTAACTGAACATGCCAACTTAAAATTTGGGACAGTACCCAAGGGGTTTTTGATCTAATATCAAACTCCCAATCTTTCAATAGCCAGCTCACCAGATGAAGCTTTGCAGGTGATACTGTCCAGTCTATGCTCGGTGCTCCCCAGGCACAGAATACAAGGAGCAGGAATCAGGGGGAAGAGTGTCAGGGTTGGAGGAGCAGACGATATCAGCCTGCCTGTCTGGGTGGATCAGCGACCTTTATCACAGGAGAAGCCACAACTCAGGATCCTCCTAGTGGAACAGCTGCCTGCTGGTGGGATTGTTCCATCCACCAACCCATGGAATACTATGTATTTCAGCAAGCACATGTGTCACACACCTTTTATTACCAAAGTGCAAACGCGCTGCGTCACATTTCACCTTTGACAGCATCAAGCACAACAAATCATTCAAGTTTGTCCTGATTGCCAATCTATTGCTGTAGCACCTCCTGTGGGGGTCAACCCTCGAGGCCTGGCACCTCCTCAGTGTCACACACATTAGTGAATTTGGCCATGTAAGATACACCTGCATTTCTATTGGTACTTTTTCTGCATGTCTTTCTGCATCAGCACATAGAGGAGAAAAGGCACCGGACATCCAGCGTCACCTGTTAGCTGCATTTGCAGCATTATGAGTCCCTCCACAGATAAAAACTGGTAATGGGCCAGCGTATGTTCCACACACCACTGCTGCCTTTCTGCAGCAGTGGGGAGCAAAGCACTGCACAGGTATCCTTCCTTCCCCCACTGCTCAGGCCATCGTGGAACGTGCTCATGCCACCATGCAAGCAATGCTTGCAAAACAAAGGGGGAGCAAGGGATACTCCCCCCAGGAGCGATTACAGAAAGCTCTTTATGTTCTTAATGTTTTAAATCAAGAAGTCAGTGATATGCCTCCAGTAGTAAGACAGTTTTGTCAGCGCTCACAGGGAAATCTAGGCAAGACCATGGTAGAGGTCCACGACCTGGGAACTCGACAATGGGGTCAGGCTGCCCCTTTAATAACATGGGGACAAAGGGTATGCTTGTGTCTCCACAGATAATGGCCTGCAGTGGATCCTGGCAAAATGGGTCCGTTGAGCGCTCTCTTCAGCATCTTGATGAGCATCTTCATCACAGGTGGCCTAACAATGCCATGGATCCCTTCACAACCAAAGCAAAGTATCTGGGTAATGCTTGCCAATATAATAGGGCAAGATACATGATGTTTATCCACTAGTTCACCCACAAATCCGTTTAGCACCTGTCAGGTGGACATTCTGCTGGACAAGTGGGTAATACTGTCAACATTGCCAGTCCTCAATGCTCCTGTTGACAACTGGGATGGGTTGGTACCGCACTGGCTGCTGGTGGCGGTGGAGCCCCAAGAGCTGGACTTGTTGGGATTGATGAAAATGGATCTCTGTTTACATTTTAATTATGTGGGCACAAACACCTCTCTGAGAACTCATGTGGCCAAATCATTGCCAGTGTACTGGAACACATCACTGTGGTGCAATTACACCACTGGGAACATTTAATGATCCACAAATGCTCCAGTGACCTTGCCACACAGGGTTTTTTTTGATACGCAGGGATTGCGCTTGGGGCCCCATCTCATCCCATATAACAGGGGGACCCTGCAGTCTTGGACAACCAACCCTTTTAACACCCAATACTTCTGTGATACTGAACCATATCCACACTCATCACCATCATTGGACAAAACAGGCGACACATGCCTTTGAGAAGGACCACGATCCTAAGGGCAAATTTTGGAAGCCCTCTAGAATAATAGTTGCTTCTTTTCTTGCACTCGATGTTGCAGCAGCAGGAGACCTGTCACAGCTCAATAAACTTGGGTGTTGGCTCCACAGCAGAACAATGCCATTTCCACTGCCTTGTATGGCTTGTTAGATATAGATTCAGTTCAACACACTACCTTGCAAAATAGCTATTGGTTTTTGCTTCTAGCCCAGGGACACAGGTGTAACAACTTTGATGGCCTTTGTTGTATGAATCTTTCCAACCATTCGGAGTCCATTCATAAAAGTATACAGATGCTAAAGCAATTGACCCAACAGTTGCAGGTGGAAATGGGTTGGAACCCCTTTGCAGGACAGTTTGCTCGATTCAGGGCCTGGGTAAAAAAGCTGTTGGTCATGGCTGTGTTACTGTTACTTATTTTTGGTAGTATCTTAGGGAGCGTTCCATATTTATTAAGCTAGTTCCCTTGGTTGTTACTAATGCTATCAAGCAGGTGTTGCTGGTATCTGTGCAAAACAAAACCGGAGAGTTGTGGGAGTTGGAGCAGCAGATAGTATCAGCCTGCCATCCCTGATAAGACCCTGGGAAAGCCACAAAGCCTTAAGGAACAAACTGAACAAACTGTGGGAATAAAGGAGGAACTGAGGAAATCCAGGAAGGGACTGGAGGCGGGGAGGAGGGGGCTTGTGGGTATAAATATCCTTGCAGAATGTATTAAAGTTGTCTTGGCATCCATCCTGCTCCAAGTCCATGCCAAAATGCGCCACAGGAGAGCACATCGCTCCAGGTCTTTTTTTGTGACATGGCAAAAAGCCAGTCTCTGACAATCCCCTCTTCTTCCTCAGTCCCCAGGAGAGCCCACACCAATCACCTACAGCCAGGGAAATATCCCAGGGAGCCTGTTCCTGTCCACTGACCTGGCCATGTGCAGCATGGGCTCCATGATGTTGTAGCCAGTCATCGCGCTGCACTCGTAGAAGACAGCCTTGTATTCCTGCCAGAGAGCACAGCAAGTGCCTGTGTTGTCTGCCAGCTTTCCCCAACCAGTTCCCTGCACCCCTGGGAGCTGGCCCACCCTTACCCCCAGAAACTCTGCTGAGAGCAGCTGGGGCCTGGAGAGTGGCTGTTTCCACCCTGCTGGGGCACACACCCCACACATCAACACAAGCAAGGGAGATACTTTTTCAGCATCAGGGGCCCAGTCTGAACATCCAAAAAGGAACAATAGGGGAGTTATTTGGGAAGAGAAAGCATATGACCAGGGTACTTGGATTGTCTTACCTTTGTCCTGCAGAATCCAAAAGATGGGGAACACCTCTGAAGTTCTGCCTTCCCCCACCCAGGGGCCAGGGTACCAGTGGGCAATGCAGACACAGGGAGCAAGGAAGGAGGCAGGATGGTTTTGCAGAGCATGCATTAGAGGGGAGGCCCTCAAATGGGAAAACAGCTATGCATGCTCCCCTCACAAAGATGGAGTGTCACTGCAAGGAGGCATTAAGCCTCAAGAGAAATGCACAAGCATGGCCATTGTCTGCCACATGCTGGCCACCATCTCATCCTCCCAGGTACAAGATAGACCTCAGTACATGTTTGCATTGGAGAAACAGGGGCAGGGGGGAGAGGGGCGGTACCATACTGGGAAACGTCTCCAAGAAGGGCTTCCTGCCAGCCAGGCTGCCCTGCTCACAGCTGGAGGGAGGCTGCAGAGCAGGTGGAGCAGCAGACCACAGAGTCACACCTTCGCCAGCCTTTCCCCCTCCGCTCTAGGCACGTTCTGGGTCTCTCTCTGTGCAGCATCCATTTTGTTTCCAAGCAGAAAGACCACAGCTCCATCCTCAATACCTTCCTGCAAAAGAAAAGAGTAAAGCATCTTGGAGACTCAGCTGAGGGAGCAGAAATATCTTGGACAAGACATTGTTCCAGCTCATGCAAATAAGACCTACAGGAGCAGCAGGATCTGACCCTTTAGCTCATTAAAAGGCCATTCCTCAAATAGCCCCAGGGAATTGTAGAAGAAAGCTTAAACTGTGTGAATGTATTTCAAATGTTTGGTATGTACAGCTGGGATGCTGAGAGAGGAGACAGGACATACATTCCTCTCTGGGCAGCAACAGGCCTAAAGAGAAGCAGTTTGCCTTATAGGCTCCTGGGAACTTAAGTTCAGGCAGAGCTTCTTATTAAGTTCACTAACTATTGTGTGTATGTGCAGTACTATTCATCTGATGTGCTGTCCAGATTCAGACACCCCTTGCTGAAGATCCACTGGCCAAGCAAGCTAAGCAACTTTCAACTCTTGTATAGAGTCTCCATAGGAACTGTCACTCCCAGGCGACTCCTGGAGCCCATTCCCTTTGGTAAAACGCCCTCTAGATCGACTGGCACACTAGAAAGAACATCACCAGAGTAAGGACTGAAGAACAGGGATCAAACTTATTTCCAAACTTGACTGCCCTAGATGACTCAAAGTGCCAGAACAGCTTCAAAACAAAATAACACTCAGTTGGGGAAAGAAGAAAAAGATTATTACAAGTTACAGATTTCAGGTGCTTTGGTTTTCAGTGGGCTCAGTTTAACCTTTCTGAAAGGAATCTGATCTTCAGAAGCTGGTTAGTTTTTAAAATCTTAACCTTTGATATTTTAGAGTCTAAAGAAATAGCTAAGTGTTTTGGTGTGGGTTTTTTTTTCCCCCAACAGGCCTGTGGAAGTTAATAATATTAGAAACCTCCAACCTGCGCTTCTTCATTTCACTTAGATCTTGGTTTTTTTGAGATTTGGCACAATCAAAACAAAACCACCCTCAACAACTTCCCTTCAGCTCTGAGTCATTTATACACAACTTACTTATATTATACATTATATATATATATATTTGTCCCTCCTAGCAGATACAAACCACAGATTAATGCTCTTGCTGAGAGTTTGGGGAAAAAAAAGCAGGAGGGCAGACTACCACATTAGTAGATAGTCACTAAATAGGAAAAAATAATAAAGCAACTTTTGAAGTTGAAGCAATATAGTTAAAGAAAAGCTATTACTAATATTTTAGTCTCATCTAGACATCTCAAAGCAGAGTCAGGATGTCATCAGGTGAAGCACTGTGCACGTGTGCTGCAGGTCTGAGCCTAAATGCACCAGGGCTGTCTCCCTTTCCTGTGCATAGGCTGGACACCAGGATATCTCCTTGCTTGGGCACAGGCCACATGACCACATGTAGGAGACACTGCCAGTGCATGTGGGCTGCTTACAAACACACACTACTGTTTTGGCAGGTAACACCACCTTCTGCCTTAGAAACAGCCCTCCCTCATTTAATGGGAAACCACTGGCTTTGGTACCTTCAACAAGAAGCCCCTGGTCACAAACTGACTACTACAAGCAGTACCCATAGCATCTGCTTTTGATAACTGATCTTCCCAAGGTCAATAGGACCTCCTGGGCACCGGAGAACATCACTCCCAAACAGACTGTTTGAGATGGTCTGGAGCAAGGCAGCAGCAGCACCACCAGCATCGGAGAGCCAAGGCCCTGCTCTCACCTGGACACTGCTCATCCAGTTCCGCACCGCCGTGAAGGAGCACTCGGCCGTAATGTCGTACATCACCAGGATCCCATCTGCTTTCCGGAAGTACTGCTTGGTAATGCTCCGAAACCTGAGCCCAAACAAAACCAAAGGCACTCTCAGAAACACAGCTGTGCAACAAGACACAGAACAGGACTACCTGTCTTTTAGTGAAGGGCCTGGCAGCCCCTGTCCCCAAGGCCTGTCCACTGGAGCTGGTACGTACAGTCTGGTGGCAGGGTCAGGTCCTTGTACCTTTGAGGCAGGCCAGGCAGCCATGAGTAAGTCTTTCTAAATGCACAGTGCTGAGAAAGCAGGAAGATCTTTGCAGGTCAGGAGGAAAGAAACAGAAGAATCTGTTCAGGTGGATTAGGAAGAGGTAATCTCCAAAAGAAAGGGAAATGGATGGAAAAAAATACACCCTTTCTCTAGAGTCTTGAAGAATGTGCAAACTAAGCTGCACCACATATCATCTGCCTCAGCGCTGCCAAAAAAGTAATTAAGATCTCAGCATCAATACAGTCTGTTTCCAGTTTTGAATCTATAAAGAGATGCCATAAAACATAAAATCAGCAGTCAGACAAGATTTTCAGGAGAAATTCCCAACAGACATCTACTTTGTCCTGTGGGTACTAGTTAGAATGACATACTTGCATTCTGGGAATAAATTCCAAGAGTAAAAAAAACCCCAACAAAACAAACCCTAAAATCTGTATGCAGTTTGTGAGAGGACCATGACATAACTCCACTGATTGCAAACTGATGGATTTAAGTACAACACAAGTACTGAGACCTCACTAGAGAGCTGTGTATTTCAACCCTCCAAAGGATAGCAAGCTCTCCTATTCTGTTAAAGCCAAGAAAACCTACAGCAAGTAGTGACCCTCCTGAACTCTTCAGATAATTGCCTGAAGCCTGTTCGTTCTCACTGTAGTAAGAGCATGACCTTCTGGCAGCTGCCCAACTGAGAAAGCACAGACTCTCTTGGCAGCTGAGGTTCTCTTTGCAACTACAGGACAGGCTAGATGCCCCAAACAAAACATCACATGTAGTGTGCACCAGTCTCAGGGAAGTCACCAAGGAGGTCTCATTGCACACTCCCAGGGATTTTGCTATCTCTTCCACGAGATATTTACAGTTGGACATCTCCAGTTAGAAGTAATTAATATTTCTCTAGAGGAAAGAAAAGCTTTTGCTTCTTCACAGGTCTCCTACTCAGTATCCACATTGAGCAAAGTTCTCTCTTGCCAGTAAGTGCATGTCTAAGGCCTGCACTAATGCTGCAGAAAGGACTAAAAGTCCTTCTGCATCTTGAATTTGGCCTCTGATGCAGAGTGGCCTCAGTAAAATGTCACAACTCATGTCATAATAACTCCCCTGACTGCTCAGCTTCAGCACTGATGTAACCACAGGAGTCCCCTCAGAAATCATAATTTCTTCAGCATGAAGCTTGAAGCTGGGAGAAATTTGCTTTTCAATGGATACTCCTACTTGGTACATTCCCACCAGGTCCATGTGATCTAGCTGACTGAGATAGACAGCTTCACTACTCTGTTGGCACACCTCAGGATTATAATGTGCCCATGACCTCAGCTGCTTCCATAAGGCCTGCTCTCATATTTTGCACAAATCACCCAGTACTTATTTTTGCCAGGCTCTTGAGGTTAATGGCCTCCTTGAAATAGCTTTTAATCTTCAGCTTCGAAGTGCATGCTAAATAAAGTCTAATTTACATGAGAGTTGTAGCGGACCTGCATCTCTAGTAGCATGTGAGTGTCAAGTGTGTCCTCTACTACTCTGATTTTCACTAATAGTGCTGGTAACAGCTAGTGATGGCTCATACTTTTGAAATTAGAGGCCTTCAAGCAGGGAATCTGTATTCACTGTTGCAAAAATCTACACTGCTCCTCAACAAGGACTATCACGTCTACAAGTCTATCAGCAAAAGGGATAGCAGAAGGGCCCAATACCCTGCTGGACTCTGCCAGTGAGGTTATCTCAAATCACCCATCACTAAGCCAGATGGCTTTCGATCTGGAAAGGTTCACACACTCCTTTCCACCCTCTGAATAGCAAGTGGTGGTGGTGAGCAGTTGGGGAGAGCAGTAGCACAGCAGCACTGAGAACAGGATGTCTATCCATAGCCTTTGTTTCTATCTTTATCTGTAGCCCTGTCCAGCAGCTTTTCTCAGAAGCAGGCTGATGTAGGAGAGCTTTGAGGGCTAAAAGACTGTCAAACCCCACACCACCAGTGATCATAAACAGACTCTAAAAAGCCACAAGCACGCAGGTCACATGGAAAACCACTTTTCTGTCAGTCCCCAGAAACCTCCCCAGGACTTGCTTCACAGCCACAGCTCCTAGAAATCTCCAAAACAGACCTTTGCTGCAGGTTCAGCACTGGAATAGCTGCTGCAACCTCTCTGGTCCTTCTGGAGCTAACGGCTTTCCCAGAGACAGAAGCCAAGTCCACACACACTTCCCCTTTCCTTCTGGCAATAGGACATCCTCACAGAAATGGCTTACCTTTCTTGTCCAGCTGTATCCCACAGCTGTAAGGCAACCTGGGTGTTATCCACCATCAGACTCTTCACCTGGTAATCAATACCTGTCAGGAAGGTACCAAAGATCCTAAGATAGAGTGGGGAGAGAGCAGCTTGCCACTACACGGCCAGTGGCCAAGATCAACACTATTTAGTTCAGGGAAATTGCAAGACTGATCTGAAATTTGGAGAGAGACCATCATTACCTTTAGCTGAGCTACAATACAGGCAAAAAGCATGTGTCCAGGCTGACTTTCCCACCCTTCTTAGCCAGATGAGTCAGGAACCCTGTTACTTACCAATTGTTGCATTGAGCTCAGCCAAAAAGCGGTCATAGCAGAAGCGGTGAATAAAGGAACTCTTCCCAACGCCAGAGTTCCCCACAAACACCACTTTAAAAATGCGCTCTGGGGAACAGCTGGCTGGTTCCAGTGCCTGGAGCTACAACAGAAGAAAGGGATAGAGTTTTGGAAAGCCGGGCTGTAGGCTGCTTTGGTTTAGGCATTGGACCCCTGCCCTATAAACCTGGAACTGGAATTACATGGAAAGGCAGAAACCCCTCAAGTTCCTGGTAGCAGGCATTTGAAGAAGAACCCCGAGTAATGAGACTCACCCTGGTTTCGGTGCCAACAGGCTGTCCTCTAGGAGGCAATGGAGCACCATCTAATCCATCTGCATTTTTTCTGCACTCAGCATCACCTTTCAAAGTCATCTTCAGCCACTCAGCATCTGCTGCTGATGACCACCTCTCCTTGTCTCTGCTCTTCTCTCCCAAGCTTGTGCCGCTGCCTTCTCCTGTCTTGAGCCACATCCCGTTGCCTGGGAAGTATTTACAGTTCTTTCTGTTGGGTTCTTCCACCGCCACATCCACTGGGAAGGTGAAGGGAAGGTCCGCAGAGGCCAGTTGTCTGTATTAAAGCCGACAGGCACCACAAATTGGGTTGGGGGGGGTGGGGAGAGATTTCACATTCCCCAAACAACCAGTGCAATCCAATTAGTGCACATGCAACACTTGCAGGAACTCCATCTACTTCATACATACACTCCCCATATTCCCTATGACTACGGCATCAGCGGCATCCCTAGGCAAAGAGACAGATCACCTGAGCTATGCTGTACTCATCTATGCCAATGTATATTTCAGTTACTTTAATAAAAATTCCCAACTTTCTGGATTTTTCAAGGATTCTTTGCCTCCCACTTCCCCCAGTACTGACAAAGGGGGCAAACCATACAAAAGTGGCAACAGGCAAAGACAATTTAAGAAACCAAAAAAAAGACAACACCTGTCCCTTCTAGTTTTGTTACCAAACACAAAGATGCAACAAAGGATTTGAGGTAAGTGAAAAGAGTTTTGACTGCAGACAGCAGAGCAAGGGCTGGCCAATGGTCTCTGGGCAGCCACACACTGTGCATACATGTTGCTACCCCCTTGCTGAAGGTGCACAGCAATGCTCCAGGAAACCAGCCCATCACTTCCAAACACTGCTGGAACAGAGTATTACTGAGTTCAGGCAGCAGGAACCTGCTGGAGGTGTGCAAATTGCAGTGAGCACGCTCACACCAGGGTCACTTTTCCTTGTGCTGGCTCTGTGCTGGCTGGCATCCACACCTGGCCTCAAGTAAAGGAGCCAGGAACGGAAAGATGTTTGTTTTAGAAAGTTTCCAACCAGCCAGGCTGCGCTCCCAACAGCAAGAAATCCCCAAGTGCCCTGCCCAAGCTGTGGTAGTGGGAGACAGGTGGTGCACTGACTGTGCCTACACAGGCAGTCTGATGGGGTAGGCTGATGCACTTAGTTCCCTGGGGACAGAGCTGATGTGGTCAAGTGGAGGAACAGCTAGAATAACCAATTTAAGCTACTGGAATCATTGCTGAGGGGCAAGGCAGCATCTTAGCTCTGCCTTGGTTTTCCATGGTTAAAGAACCAGAGAGAGTAAGAAGGCTTGGAACTCAGAGGGCTTTATCCATCACAGGCATTTACATTGTCTTCACTGGCCACCAAATTGCATTCAGAAGCAAATTGAAGAGACCAGAAGCTCACTACAGTCAGTTTCTTCAGTGGCAGCACATCGCACCCCTCTCTGCAACATCTTTCTCTTCCTACTAGTGCAGGGCTTGAGGCAACAACTCTCTCACTCCTGTGAGGACATGTCATCAGGGCTGCAAAATTCACCTTCTGCAAAGCCTACACTTTTTCTGCAAAAAGGAGCTCACATTCCTGGTTGTCCTGCCTTCATCTGCCCCAAATGCCAGCCCAGCCCAGGCCAGCTGGAACTTCTCCCTCTGGCAAACAGACACCTCCTTCCAGGCTCAGAACATCTCCCAGGGCTGACTGGACTCATAGCAATGAGGGGCTAAGACTCAGAAGCCTCTTTGGAGTTCAGGGAACAAACATGAAAACTTTCTGAACAGTGACTTCACATCTAATGGATTTTATCCATGCTTCTCAAGCAATGTGGTGTGACACAACAGTGGGACAGAGACAGGACCAACAAATACTTCTCCCCTTCTCACATCACCCTCACTGCCAGGCTTTGCCACCTGTTAAGCCTTTCTGGTGGGTTCATGCCAGCAGCAGTTAGCAGGATCTTTGGAAGAAATAGCTGTGGAGGAGGATGGGAGAATTTTGTTGTCTGATCCCATGGATAGTAAAATATCCCAGTCACACAGCCATGAAAAAACCCTGGCTCAGACCTATCCAAGCAACCTCCCAGACTGGGTTCAAATATCAGACTTGATTTTCCATCAGTCCATGAGCCTAAGACCCTGAAGCTCAATTCTTAAATGTCACTACCAGAATTGCAAGCATCAAGGGTAGAGTTGAAGCTGAAAGGAACCCTGAGCCTAGACCTATTTCTCTGGTTGGCACCAGGAGAAAGTGAAAAGTGGTAGAACCTTCTGCAGAGACCTGGTAGGAATCCAGGCCCTGACACCCACCTTTAAAACCTGTTTGGGGCCAGCAGTTGCAGGGAAGACCCAGCTCCAAGCCAGGTCATGTCTGGGCTGGCCTCTCCTGCCTCTCAGAGGAACCAGGCTTTTAGCCAATAGCAGTGTGCTGGTCACACATCTGTTTCACAAGGGCTGATGCTTATTGCCAGCACAGTTCAAGCAGTCAGGCGTGTGTGGGTATTGAGGCCACTGTACAGTCTGCATGTAGAGTTTAAAAAAAAAAGCCTTGGCCACACAGACATGTTCACCTGACCTGGGCAAAGGAGAGGCCTGGTGTGCCAGGCCTGCATAGGTGTGGAGGGACACAGGCCCACCTGGAGCTGGGCACCCTCCTTGTGCCAGAGAGAACACAAGCCTTGCACAACTCCTGTCCTCTCCCATGCCCCAGGGATATGGGCTTAGGCATGAGGTGCCAGTGGACAGGATATCTGCCCAAGGCGGAACTGGCACACTTGGGAGATGCCTGACTTAGCCAGAGACAGCCTTTGTTACTCCCATCCCACAAACACTCCCATAGCATCTGATGGCATTTAGGTTTGCTCAACCACTGCTGCATGTAGGAGCAGCCCAGAGGAGTCTTCCCTGTGGAAATTAGTTAACAGCATCCTCAGCATGGTGCTGAGCCAACACCACCTGATGCCAAGAGGCAGCTAGGGCCACAATCAAAATGTTCACACACACGCCCCACCCTCCTCCACCCACGCTCCCAAAACCAGCCACCACCAAGGTGGGAGAACTAGACACTGGACACAGCTTGACTGACAGGGTACTCCAGTGGGCACAGACCGACACCACAAACACAACACAGATGCCCATCTAACCGTTTGACTGGCTTGTCATCCAGCAGGTAACTGCCTAGCACTGACCCTTTCTTCAAAAGGGGCTTTTTGTTCTGAGGTGCCTGGAAGTTGAAAAGAGAAAGGATGAAGAATGTGATTAGGACCCAGGAACTTGACCAGCCCCAGTTCAGCCACTTGCCACCTCCACAGGCTACTTTGGGGAGGTAAGGCTGGAGCCCTTGCAGCCCTACACCATGCATTAGTAGTGCCCCACTGGCAGGCTCAAGCAGAGGTGAGCACACAGATGGCTTGCTCCTCTCAGTTCAGTTCCCACATGATGGCATCACTTGTTCTGCTTTTCCCTTTGCAACAACATCTATCAAAAACAGTGGTGTCCCAAACTGAACTCTTCCTCTAGCCACCCAGCGCTTTCATTTCTGTGGCTTGTCTTGGTCTCACAGCTGAATCTGCTTCCCCACCACCCTATTATGCTGATATTTTGTGAGACAGACCAATTGTCCCTTTCTCAGAAGGCACTATACCCCTCCTCCACCACAACTCACCCAGGGCTGCACATGTGCCATAGGAAAGAGACTGCTTCACAAAGAGCAACATAGGTGCTCTGCCTGACAGGAATGCCCCTCTCCATGCTTTCCTCCTACTTACCTCAGGCTGCACAGCAGGACAACTCCTCTTGCAACCCTTTTCCCCCAATACAGCATTTTTGTCATCCCAAACAGGTCAAAGATGAGCAACTCCCCCAAGAGGAAGAGCTGCATGAGAGAGGACTGACCTGCCATCTCCCCAAATGCTAGGCTAAAGCCTAGCTCCCTGCACCCCAAAATGGACTGGCTAACTGCTCAGGCCACACACACAAAACACAAAGCAAGAGAAGGCATGGCAAGGTGCCCACTGTTTCGGTACTGGAGGAAAGGGAGACATACTCTATCTACATCTGGAAATTTCTGACACATTCTTACAAGTTATTCCCCACAAGGTAAAGGTGGGGAAAGAAGACTCTGCAGCCTGCCAGATCCACCTCTGGCAGCAGCTTTGAACAGACCAAACACCTGCAGGCAGCTCTGGACAGGCCTTCCTTTGTGCTGCCCACAGCCCAGGGGAGAACTACGAAGATTCAATAACCCCTGGCTTATTTTAAAAGGCAAAAATGAAGAAGCTGCTTTGTTGGCCAGAACACCTAGGACACCTTTATCACAAGGCAGTCCAACAAAAGGAGACACTCTGGACTCCATAGAGGGCCTTGCCCAAGTAGGAACTTTGGGAGGGGGGGGGGGGGAATACCCAAAACATTTTTGACATGTAAAACTGACGTTCCCTTCAAGAGCGGCTCCAGTCTTGGAAACAATCCACCATTGAGAGGTTCACAACTGTTGAGCACATATCTTCCAAGGCAAAAGACACACAAGTACGTAGTGACCCTTTGGTTAACACTGTTATCAGGCTGTGGTTCAACCAACCAGTTGTTCTCCAGTGGGGAAGTTCTCAGGGATTGAGCAGGTTCACTCAGGAGCACTCTCTAGACATGCAGAAACAAGCAAATTGTGTTACAGCCCACCAGTGCTGAGTCACAAGCTTCAAGTCACCCATGGAATAAAAGGACTCCCAGGTAATCTGCCATGACACCATCATACCTGGAGAGGAAGCAGCCTGCAGAGTATGTTCCTGGGTAAGAACGGAGAAACAAGGGGGCACATTTTGCCATTGGTTCTGCCATGCTTTATTGGCCTGCCAGGTTTGTGTAACATTTAGCTCTTCACCAGATGGTAAAGGGACAGATGCGACATCACAGCTATACAACACATGGTGGCAGGGATTCCACAACAACAGCAGCACATGTACACGCACTTTGGATAGGAAAGATTCTGGTTTATCAGTGGGATAGGATAAATTCTGGTTTACCAGTGAAATACAAATGTATGTCCAATGTAGTCAAAGTCCCAAAACACTCATGATAAGCAGACATGAAATTTGCTCTACCAACATACAGCATGAAAGCGTAACTCCAGAGCCAGGTGGGTCACGGATGTGAAACTGAACTCATAAACCCTGGGTCCTATAAACACCCAGTAGTGGTTTGCACATAGACAGAAATACCCACATATTGCTCTTTGTGACCCAGACACTGGGGTAAAACGGTGCCCCATAGTGTCATGGGGCCAGGGCCTACCCACCCTGGCAAGAGCGGGAACTCTTATGAAGAGCAAGGTATTAAAGCTGGGCAATGAGAAGTGCAAAGGAGTGGTGGCTGAGTTGCTATCAGCAGTTTACAGCCCAACTCCTTCTTCCAACCACTTCAACATCTCTGCTAAGAGCGAGTCTCTGTTCATCAGACCTTCATTTCACAGAAATAACACAGTTCTTCCCAGCACGAACAGAAGATATTAAGGCCTTGGGCTTCTTTTTAGCCTGTAAAAGCACAGATACACTCTGCTAGAGTGTGTCACACTCTAGGGATCCCCATGAGAAGGCTGGAGTCTCCTTTTTGCTGCTGCAGGGAGGTATTGCTATTGTGTCTCCCCGCTACAGCGGGACAGGCTGGACAGCAGATGTGCAGGTGTATGATGATAGCAGCTTCTCTGCAATCCCTTAGAGACCTGCTTTCCTGTGGACTGAAATGAGAGTGGCCAACAAGATGGCCTGGCTGACAAAGGGAAAACACCTTACTCCATTACAGGCTTCATCTGCTCAGTATGACTGAGGCTTGCCAGACGAGCAGTGATGGTAGGAGGAGCTCATCCTGCTTCCCCATCCCAACTGCCAATGCAGGGGGCAGGGAGAAAGCAGCTCCTCTGGACTATGACTCTCTGCTAGGCTCTTTCATAGGTCCACCTGCAACTGTTTCAGAGCAGCTCTGAGCAGGGCCTAGCAGAGGAAAGTGAGAGAATAGAGGAGAAGCAGACCAGCTTTGCACACACAGAGGAACATACCTGAACAATGGTCTCCAGAGGCCACCCATCCCGCCCACAGGAACCCAGAAGCTGATGAAACACTATGCATGGAAAGAGAACAAACCGTTTTCTTTGCCTGTTTGCACTGGACTCTGCTACAGAATGTCTGTGTTTATTGCTTCTCCAAGAGGGAGGAGGAAGCTCAGGTGTGCACACACACCTAGCAGCTTTAAAAATGGGACACACACACATACACAACACCCAACAAACAAAGAACAAACTTTCAGATTCCAGAAACATACACACAAAGGCACATGGACACACACCTCACCTCCATTCAAAACACTTACAGAAGATACTCTACACAGCTGCTGCTCTGCTTGGAGAACTCCAACCTCACCCCCAATAGAGCATCTTGTCCCCTACCTGGGCACGATCCCCGTGCTTCCTTCCACATTCCCTTACACACCAGCCAGAGAGTTTCTTGCAGCCTGCCACTGCCTGTCCTTACTGCAAGACAGATCTTCAAGCAGGGCATGGTGGCAGAGCACCCAAAGACACGTGGTGGCAAGGATGGGTCCAAGGAGAGCACAGAGCAGCCTTGCCAATGGCATTTGGGAACACAAAGACTTTTTTCATTAAAAAATAAGAACTAAAAATAGACCACTTATTTGTACTTATCTTGGAGACTGGGAAAGGACAGAGATGGAGTTGACTATTGCAGATGTCAAAGACATCCCCTGCTTTCTCCTAGCCCTATGACACAAGGCTCACAGTTGCAGCTCTGCACTTGAGCAGATGTCCCAGGACTGGGAAGCTGCCCTGGAGGGACATCTGAAAACATCTGCTACAAACTCAAGGGGCCACAGAAACCCCAAAACCCTCCCATGATTCTCCAATCCCAGGCAGCTAGCAGCACATCTGAGAAAACATCTTCTTCCTCACCACCCAGCTCCAGGGATGCATCCAGCTTCACTCCCGTCCTTGCATGTGCCCAGTGCCTGTCCCAACGCACAGACCCCACGTGTGCAGCACACAGCACCCACTGCAGCCCTGCATGGTGCTGCCTAACAGTCATAAGCTAACACGCCTTGGGTTAAACCTGGGCAGTTGGCAACAGCAACCAGCAGAGCTCATCTCTAGCACGGGCAGAGAGGTGCTGTGAAGTCTGTATTAAGCCCCACACCAGGCCTCCTGAGCTCAGGTCATTGTCCCCCGTGGAAGTGACAGGCCCCCGAGCGGTGACAGCAACAGCAGCAGATGGAAGCAGGGTGGTTGGGAATTAGGATTTTCTTTCTTAGACTAACCAGCTTCTTGGCTTCAAAAGCATCTCGCTCATCTCGGAGTTTCTTGTTCATCTCTCTGCTCCAAAGGAAGACATAGAGGAGACACAATGGAACACTCATCAGAAGTGGCGTAAAGACCAACATTTGAAAGCTGGGACAGAAAGGGAGCCCAGGACACAGATAAGGATGTTATTTATTGTCAGACATGTTGGGAATTCCATGTATCCCAGGTCAGGCAAGGGGCTCTACATAGTCCCCTTAGCCAGCAGGAAAGCCTAAATGCCGCCAGAGGAGGGATTACTATCACAGCCTGTATTCTTGCCAGAGCTGGCCAGATTGCACAGCTCTGGAGCTAGAAAAAACAAGCAGTGTCCAAGCACTGCTCAAATGCACTCACACAGCTTTCTGTGGGAGAAATGAGCACAGTGCTGCACCTCAGCCCCTTTGGTTCTCAAGAGCTCAGCATCTCCACCGAGCCCTGTTCTTACCTGAGGAGCTCTAGCTGCCGAAGGAGGCTTTGTTTCTCTTTCTGCATGTTCTTGGAGACTCTAAACACATCCCTGGGCAAAGGGGATTTAAAAAGGCAAAATAAGTTAATGGGAGAGAAAATAAAAAACTCCTTTCTCAGGGACACTCATGGTATTCCCGAAGGTAAGGGTCTGCCCTATGCTAGGGGGATTCAGAGGAAGCAGCACTGCCACATGAGGGCAGGAAGCCCTTTTTCCCCTTTCACACTCCAGTTTCCTCAGCTGCTCGAGGTGGGAAGGATGCTCTCTGTCATCTGCATCTGAAACAGCCCAATGTTTCAGCCAAACATTATTGGATTGAGCCCAGAAACAGGAACACGAGTGATTAGAAGAGAGTTCTGAAGGAACTTTATAGAGGTGATGGTGAAATGGAAAAATACATGGAGAAGAAGCCTCCTTTAGGCCGCCAAACTATATTTTTACCGTGCTTTTATAGCCAATCATCAACAAAAGGCACACAGGAGGTAGCAATATCACTCCCTGTTTAGGCCTGTAAGACCACTGGGATATTACTACTTTTCCTCAAGAAGGGGCAGGCGATCCTCTAATGAGATGAAGACTTCCAGTTAGAGATCCTTACTCTTTAACTACTTCCCCACTCTTACTCCTTTGTCTGGGTCCCTGCCCTGACACTCCCCTTCCCTGCTCATCCCCACCTGTCCTTCTGCTCTTGGTCAAGCTGGGCTTCTTTCTGGAGCTTCTGTAGCTGCCCCTTCACAGCCTCCAGCTCCCATTTGCTTTTCTCCAGCTCTTCCAGAAGGTTTTCATTCAGGTGTCGGAGCCTTTCATTCTGCACGCGGGTCTCCAGCTGCTCTGAGTTCAAAGACTGTAGCTGATGTTCCAGCTGCAATGGGAGAGGAGGAGGAGGGGTTAAACACAGAGAGGAAAGTGTCTGTGCTACTATTATACCTGTAAAAAACAGCTGAAAAAGCAGATGTAAATGATGAGGTCGAGGGAGTTAAACACAGCTCAGGTCTACAGGACCACCAGTGGCATCAAGAAGGTGAATTGGAAGCAATTATTTCTCATCATGCCAGCACTGGGGAGCAAGCAATGCAATTAATCAGGCATAGCTGGGGACGTGCCTCAGGCAGTGTAAGGAGCTTGCTGCTGTCAGGCATCACAGAAATCAGGAGTGCAAACAAGGGTCAAAGGAGGACTGGAAAAAACTGCGTGGAAGCAGGGGTGTGTGTGTTGGGACTCATTAAGGGCAGCTGTTGAAGTGCATCCTCTAGTTTAGGTGTTTCCTGAGCACATGGCAACTGAAAGTGGGATATACCGAGGTGCTAGGGATATCTCACTCTGCTCCTAGAAAGTCAAGTGATTGTATGGCCTGTGTTACTGCTGGAGACAGGGCCTCAGGCTAGAGATGTGTAAATGCCACTGGGTGTGCCCCAGCTGTGGGCTCAGTTGCACTCTGGACAGCACAAAACCCCAGCAGAACCAACAAGCCTGATTTGGGAAGTTTAAAGGTTTCTGTTAAGTACTCAGCCAGTGGTGTGATTCTTCACAAATGGCTGGTGTAATCAGGGAAAGAGTCAGAGACTGATGCATCAATCAAACCTGCCTGTCTCAGATGACAAGTAGGGCATCTTGAGAAGGATCCTGCTGATACTACAGTATCGAGCCAGTCATATCAGCTAACCAGGGCCCTCTGCTGAAGCTGGTGCTATGCAGAAATTGTGGTAACCACCTGGGAACTTAGAGCCCCAAAATAAAATGATACAATCCATGTTTGCAGCCACAAGGGAGCACCAGCAACCAGCTCTGACCACTATAGTAAGTGGCAAAGTCAGACTCCACAGAGTTCAGGGATGTGTTAGAGGCAGCAGCACAAGCAGAATACAGGACAGGAGATCACACTTCCTAAACATTCCCAAATGTTTTGAGTACAGGCCTAAGGTTATCCCTTTAAATAGAACTTCTTGCCACACAGACAGAAAGTTAGGCAAGGACAAGATGTGGACAGGGCTTATACCTTCAGCCTGCCTTTTCTGCACCTTCAGGTAGAGTCTCACAGGGAAAACAAAGCAGCACACTGTGGCACGAGATAAAGGGCTTTTTCCCTGCTGCCCTGCTCTCTGCCAGCACACGCATACAACAGCCATGACCAGCAGAGCTGACCTTTCCCAGGTTCCTTGAAAGACAAGCCCCACATCTCTCCTCCCTGAGGCTTGAAGCACAAGTAACACCCAGTATTGTCTGGAGACCTCCAGTCCTTTGGTCCTCTGGAAGAGAATCCGCAGGAGCACAGAGACTGAGCGGTGGAGCGGAGACTCGGCACCAAACAGCAGCTGCTGCACACATCTGGCACAGCTTGAAGTAAAGCCTCTGCACGGGCTTCAAGTGAAGCCCTTGTGCCTCCCTGAGAGCCTGTGTCACACACAGCTCTCTGTTTCTGTTGCCTGCCCTTGGAAGCCATACCACAGAGCAGCACGATCACAATACTGGTATAAGCCACAAGAGGGACCTGACTATCTACATAGCTTCCCACAAGTCTCAGTTTAAAGCATCAGAACCCACCATTTGAGAAGGACTAAGTGTCCACGTAGCCCAGTACTCTGCCTTAGTTTTCCTAGTTCCTCTTCCTAAGGCAGGTGCTCCATCTCCTTAGTCATATTAGTTCTCTGTACCTTCATACTCATGATGAACAAAGTGGAGTCAGAGGAGAGCAGAACTGCACACCTGAGTTGAGGCACATCAAGGGTGTGGGCAGCAGGGAAATCGTGTCCTTTATCTTATTCTCAATATTCTTCCTGATGACACCTAAGTCTTGCTGGCTTTTTCAGCTAGGGCATAATAAGCTGATGACTTCAGAGGTGATTTCCCATCACATCTGGGTATCCAACTTGGATACCCCCAGTTTCCAGCATCTTTCAGGAACGTCCCATGACTTGTTTCTGTAAGGTTCATGTTTCAGTTCTTCAGACAAAAAGTAAAAGGACATCTGGAATGGTCTGTCCTGTACAAATGTCTGTGCCAAGGTCGGCTGGCTAAAGGAAAGTTTCGGCTTTGATCTTTTCGGTGACTGATTAATCACTATGTCATTATGTGTTGAAATGTAAATATACAGTATGCTCTAAGCATCACAGAACTGTTCAGTCTGGGTTATTTTGAAGCAGATAGAAAACACAAACTAGATAAATTTGGCTTCTGTATGTCCATACACAGCTTTCTCACACACCACCAAAGGCTCCAAACTCACAACTTACAAGTGTTTACACTGTCTTCATTGCCAAATAGTTACTGTACAACTGATAGGGAGACTACGCCAAGAGAAAACAAAGCAGAAAACACAACAGACAAAACATTCACAGGAAGACATTAGGGTTGAGACAAACCAATCCCTTGACAAACCACTTCAACACCTTCAGAGACAGAAGAGAACTAGCCTAGCTAGTACTCAATGAGCTACTACCAGCCTTCAGCTAATAGAACCCACTCTGTCAGAGAAGACCTTAGCATAAAGACAGTAGAAGGTGACATGTTTCTTTAGAAAGGATGTGGGTCCTGTTACCTTCTTCTGGCGGTAGAGGATTTTCTCCAGCTCCTGCTCCTTGGTGCGCAGTTCCTTCTGGAGCAGGTTACTTCTGTCATGCCTCAGTGCTTCCTGCAGAGGAAAGATACACAGCTGTGCATACAACACCCGGCATGGTAAGAACTGCTCCTTGGCCACGTAAGCCACCACCTCTGCTTCAGGCCGGAGAAAGTTCTACTTCATCCAAGGGAGGTGAGGTACCTGGCAGATCAGCCTCTCCCTTTCTGCCTTGATCTGTTGCTCCATTTCTTCATAGAGGCACCTGACTTCTCGGTCATGGTCTGTCTCCTTCCTACAAAAGGGTGCGTACAGGTCAGGAGGCAGAAGGAAAACAGGAGAGGAGTGTGGAAACAGATTTCCACTAACAACATGTGTGGGTGGGATTTTAACCATACCAAATTTTATGGGTGGGTACTAAGGCAAAACAAACCCATGGGGATCAGATCAAGAGTAATTTCATTACAACAAGAAAAAAAATCCCTGTGTCTTGTAACCTGGTCTCTCCTTGCATTGGAGGCAGCATCCAAGCATCATCTGGTCCCTGACTGCAAACAGTCACGATGTTCTTACCGCTTCAGTGCCTGTTCCATAGACTCCTTCTCATGGTTCACCTCCCTTACGTACGATGAAACACGCAGCAGAAACTCTTCAAAATTGGACAAGAGCTCTGGACGCTCCTTTCGTAGTCGAGCCCAGAGCTCCCGAATCTCATGTGGACTGGAGCAAGCATACAAGCAAGAAGGAAAGCAAATGAGGTTTTGTGTCATCTTATGGGCTGTCATTGCAATTCCAACACGCACGTGGGACAGACAAACTGCCCTTCTGTGATGACCTGCCATAGCAAAGAGGAAAGCTGGACAGAGACAGAGCATGCATGTGGAGTGAGATCTACTGCAAGGTTAAAATAAAGGAAATAATCTCAAAGAGGAAAAAAAAGTCAACTAGGAAGCAAACCTGGAATGATTACTTTAAGTATTCAGCAAGAACTATTTGGTGTCTAAACCAAGACTCAAAGAGATGAGCATTCAGCAAATTTGCTGTGAGCTATGGTCAAGCAGCAACTGTTACAGCCAAGGGATTTTAGCATACATTACATTGGCATTATTCTTGCACCAGGACCGTCCTGTTATTTATTTATTCTACAGGTTTGGAAACTGAGGTACAAACAAGAGAAGCAAATTTGCCCAGGCATCATATTGGGAGGAAGCCCTGGAAACCCAAAGTCTTCTTTTTATGAACCTGCATAAAGATTCCATTGTTTTGCCATTTAATTCATCACAACTTGAACACAGAAATTATAAACTTACTCTTTCCCAAAGTCTTATAAGCCTGAAGACATCCCTTTATGCTTTTCTTTGGGGAAGAGCTTTTCATTATTTTAAATTTTTTTTTTTTTAGTCCATGAAGTACTTTGGAGGAACTGCTTTGAAATGTACAGAATTATTGTACCTGTAGACATATTCAAATAGATATTTTTCTTTATGTATTTGTCTCCCTTAATATTCTTTGGGGAAAAAAAAAAACCAAACCACAACAAAACCAAATTAAAAAAACCCCCTCCTGATTCCCCCACCACCATTGCACAACAGCCTCCCTTTTCTGTCCTAAGTCAAAAAGGTTAGTAGCACTTCATCAAACCATCATGTTTTAGATAACAGAGTGTATTGACCCCCATTAATAAACAATGTAATTTAATTTCTAGCAAAAACAATGAAGGTGGTTCAGATTCCTGCTCTGACCCCAATCAGCTTCTGGTTTATATTACTTCATTACGAACTCGCTTGGCACAAAGGCACAACTAAACTCATTGCATAAAGCTACAAGTAAGTGGTCAAAATAAAACACAGGGCAATTCCACTTTAAGACTTGATCCTTCTCAAAGCAGAGTTATAAACAGCAGAGGCTATTTTCCCAGAACAGTAATACGGCCTTTAACAGTGTCGTTGCGTTATTTGAGGCATAACAGCTTTCCACATTTTTTCAGAACAGAAGTTATTTATCATTTAAAAAAAAACACATGCAGGTGCCTCGTATCACAATGCAACACAAAGAAAAAATCTGGTTTACAACAAACACAGCTCTGAAAGCAGCAACCTCCTTCACTCTCAGCTTCTGCCTCTGATCCTGTCCATCTCTTGCCCCTACCTGGGATGCTCCCTGCAAATTAGCAGCACTGTTGGACTATGATGCCTGAAAAGAAAACAAACACTGCCACAGATGCTATTGAGCACCCCAGCCCCAGACAATGTGCATCAGTGAGATCCAGTTATGCATAATGTTCCACTTGGGAAGGCTCCAATAAAGGCTGGATGACACAGGGACCAGCAGACTCTGGGGCTACAGTGCAAGGGCATCAGTATCAAATTTCAAGGCTCAGGTGAGCATCCTTTGCCCAGTTCAGCCTTTCACACTCTTGAAAATCATCCCAGTACCAAATAGCCCCTTGAGCACAGCTCTTTTTACAGAGACTCTTGGAACCAAGATTGTCTGAACATATGTGAGCAGTCACCACCATTTTGGAACAGACAGCACACTTCATCCTCTTTACCTTGTCTAACCTTCACATGCTTCTTTTCATTTGCTGCGTGCAGACAGGCTTCCACGCCACCAGCTGCTACATTTTACAGCTGTGATATGAACTCTAGTTTGGGACACTCTTCGCAAAAAGCACTGCACTAAAAGTAATTGTAAGCTTCTGAGAAAACCCAGACTTCATTTGTTACCCAGCGTATGAAAACCCAGGGCAGCAGTACAGAAAGCTCAAGCCGTGCATCAAAGAGCAAGCAGCTCAGCTCATCTCTTTGGCCTCTGCCAGTACTTTGAAGTTTTGGTATAGCAAGATCAAACAGGGTGCAAGTAATGCCATGCAACTCCCCTACTTACTCTTCAAACACGTGGGCTGCTCCGAGCTGCTCCATCATGGAACAGAATCGTTTCTCTTCATCATCATCTGCTGCGTCCAAGTCATCTGACCAGCCTGACTCAAAGGTCTCCTCATGTCTGGAGCGATCCATTCTCCCAGCCCCTTGACACAATTCAATACCTATTAACTTCCCTGGCAAAGGAGAAGGAGGATAACAAAGAAAGTCAGATTGGATGTCATGTAATGATCTGCTATGTAAATGGCAGCCTGACAGAGCTCCGTGAGAAGCTGCCTGCACACTGCTGGTGTACAATACAGCTCCTGGTCAGTAAACAGCCTCTGTTCTGACGTTCTGAGTGATGTCAGCATCCAGTCTGCAATGCTGGAATTAAAACTGGCTCTCAGCCCAACAGGCTGTTAGGGCTCTGCTCACATCTGCATGGAGATGATCTACCACCTATGTCCTTCCTTGGATTTTCGACATGTGAAGCATGTGTCATTCGGTCTCTTCACGCCCACAGAGCAGTGCTGTGGGTTCAGTTGCCAGTGATCCCACTAGCTCTCTCTGGGACTGCAAGCCAGGCACTGAATAGCACTATACCTCAGTTTCCCAGCTTAAATACAAGTGAGGAGGCGATTGTTACCCAGCTCTTCTCCCGTGCTACATTGATTCAGCTGCTGTGGAAACTGGACAGCCTCCTGCTAGGATTGCCTAGGGTATCTAAACAAAACGAACTTGCCCTCCAAACAACCCCTCCTGCACCATCCCACCAACGGATGGCTTCCAGCTCACTGGATCCTGTTTCATGCTGAGGCACTAATGCCATGAGAACTTCATGCTATGCAAGGCATGTGACAAATGCTGGTGCTGGGAACAAATTCTTCTCAAGAAACAAATCAAGCAATCCTATCCAAAACACATCCTGTATACAGAGGTCAGACCTCCATTAGCATTTGTTTTTCCTTTCCAAAATGTATCTGGTTGGTTCAAAAGGCAGAAAGGACAGCCCAGCTACAGGGCCGGGAGCCAAGGATGTACGGAGCATGGATGATAACAAGAAGCTGCTTTAAGGGGAAAAATATCTACTATTTGTGTACTTAAGTCACTTGACCACTTCATAGCTCCATATGTTCAGAACCTAGCTGCTTCTCTCCTGCTCTTAAGATGTGCTGTAAAAAAAATTGCACTGTAGAAAATAGTAGTAGGGCCCTACTCAGCTTAAAACCTGAGGCCTGGAGAGTTAATTAAGGAGATGGACTTAGATTCGGCACTTTGGATGGCTGCTTTAAAGAAAGAGTCATTATCTCTCATTATCTCCCTTCTACAGCCAGGAAAATTGAGGTAGAGAATGATCTGAAGATTGTTTTGACATCCTAGAAGGATCTGATTGCTTGAAATTGAACATTTAAAATGTATGTTCTTTTGTCAGTTGTACAGATACATCCTGTAACTCCTCAGAGGCCACGCAAGGAGCCCTCTCAAGGAGCAGACTTGATTGCAGCTTGAACTGCTTCCCTTTGTTTCCCCCCTGCGCTCTCAGAAGGAAGACAGCGATGTTCCAGGCCAAACTCTTGAGCAAGGGGCAAAGTCTGAAAAAATATTTCAATGAAACCAGACACAAAGACTAAATATCAAGAAAAGGAATGCAGAAATAAAATGGTTTATGTAGACTGGAGCAAACTCCATGGAGCCACGCTACCAACGCAGGATGGTAACTGCCAACAGAAATCTTGCCTACCTCTGGCAGAAATGATACCCTTGTGATGGCTACAGCTGGGACAGATGCCTCAAACACTGAGATTTGGGAATAAGCAAGTTATAACACAGAGGGCCCTGTGGATGACAAACTGTCCAAACGGCACCCTTTCACCTTCTACACAGCACTGGGCAGGAAAGCCCACACTGCCAAGGTGATCCTTGTTTCTGGCAAAGGCAGTAGGACCAGTGAACAAGGCTTCACCCCCACAGGCAGGGACCCAAGGCAGAAACAGGCAGAGTCAGCAGGCATTCAGTGGGTTAACACAATGCCTGGACAGGCTGGCACAAGACACAGCTTTCATTTTTTGTTTATTCCAAGGAAATCTTTACAGCTTCTTTCAGGGTTGGCTGTTTTGGGCCATTTAAATTGAAGCACCAAAAAGACACCCCCGCCCTCGAAGTTGTGAGAAAGCCATTAGGAACCCCAGTCCGAGCAATCAGGACACTGCAACTCAAGAGCCGCCTCAATCGCTTCTGAAAACCCAACACCACCTGCACTCACTCCCTTTGACCTGATCCTGTTAACGCATCTGCGTGTCCGAGGTGCTAACAGGGTGCAGGTTTTCTGAGAGCTTGCAACCAGCTAAGGCAAGTGAGCACCCATGGCAAAGGTTGTTAGTGCTGTGGTCTCCCCACTTAACACCTCTTGCACTGCTTGTGCTGCTGGATGATGACTCTGGTATAGGATTAGCATTGTCCTAGTGTCTGAAAAGGCAACAGCAAGAGGAAAACAAAAGCTCCTTTGCTGGTGTGCTAGCCTACAGGAGCCCTACTAATATCCTTGAACAGCACTGCATAAACCAGCTGGAGATGGTTGCCAAGAGGCATATTTCTGTCACCCCATCCAACAAGAGCACTTATCCAGATGAACAAGTGTGGATCACATGGACAGATACAGGCTGCAGTATGTACCACCTCCAGCAGGAGGTGTTAACAGGCTGGCTCTACCAGGTAGGCAGGTAACAGTTGTGAAAGAAGACAACACAAAACCTCAGGAAGAGGGACAGCAATTCACACACACGCCTTCTCCAACAAGACTCACATAAGCACAGGTCATTTCCCTGCATAACTGGTGCAGCTTCAGCAGAACCACTACACTTTCTATCTTACCAACATAAAGCATCATGTCAAAGGTGGGCTTTTTTCTTCCTCTGCCTCTGGGCAGCCCTGTCCTGGCCTCCCCTGAATTAATTTTCTCCATAGCAGCCAGTATGGGGCTATGTTTTGCATTTGTGCTGAAAACAGTGCTGATAATGTAGAGATGTTTTTGTTATCACTGAGCAGTGCTGAAACAGAGGCAAGGCCTTTTCTGCTTCTCACACCACCCAGGATGGCTGGGGGTGCACAAGAAGTTGGGAGAGGACACAGAGGGGACAGCTGATCCAAACTGACCAAAGAGATATTTCATACCCTATGACACCATGCTTAGCTTATAAGGGGCTTGGGGAAGAAGAAAGAAGAGGGCAGCAGTGTTCGGAGTGATGGCATTTGTCTTCCCTGGAGATGCCTGAACACCTGCCTGCTGATGGGAAGTGGTGAATGAATTCTTGTTTGGCTTTGTTTGATTTTACTTTCCCTGTAAACTGCCTTTATCTCAACCCATGAGTTTTCTTGCTTTTACTGTTCTGGTTCTCTCCCATATCCCACTGTGAGGGAGTGAGCAAGCAGCTGCGTGGTGCTTAGCTGCCAGCTGGGGTAAAACCACAGTAAGTCCTTACCTAGTCCCATGCTGAACTCCACAGGTGTCAGGTATCCATTATTGTTCTGTTCCAAACTGTCAAAAACAGTCTCCAGCTGTTCAAGGGTTAAGGGGAGCTCACTCTGGAGCCGCTGCAGACAAAAGAACAAACAAAATTAAGACATGACTCTAGTTTTCCTTGTGATAAGCTCCTGTCCCTGCCATCCCCAGCTTTGACCCACAGTGATGTGCTCATTCAGCACTGCATCCTGGCCCGGGTACGACAGCCGGTCACCACAGCCAGTTCAGTCCTCTTCCCCCTCTCAGTTCAGAACCACTGCCTCTAGTTCACTGCCCCCCACCCCCTTCCCCAGCAAAGGTGGCTGCCCCCGGGGCACTGCCAAGCCGCCTGTGACCACTGCTGCTCCCAAGAGAGCTCCCTATGGGCACCTCAGTACCGGCTCCATCTCTTTGGTCAGAGAGGAAGGACAGACTTGTGGGAGTCTGGATTCAGTTCCCAGCTCTTACAGGAAATCTTGCAGGTCATAAACAAAGCATTCAGTCCATAACAGAGAGTTAGCTTTCTTCTGTCATCTTCTGCCTTTTAGGACTGTAACACTATTCCCACAGCACCGACAAGGAGCGGAGAGATTTCCCTTCATAGTACAGGTGTAGAACACCTAATGCAAAGGGGCACCGAAAGCAGCTTCCAAATAACAAGAAGTGTAGACTAAAACCTCGGCAACTCTCTGTTAAACATGCAACTTTAGATAAAATCTTAATAAATATTTATTAATGTAGCTGCACAAAATTAAGCATCACACAACCCAAACCACAGCAAGTCAGTAATTAAACCCGCGTGGACCTGCTAAGTGTTAAGTATAGATTGAGAGATGAGAAGAGTAACAATCCACATGTAACCTTCCTGATAAACCATTAAAGCAAAACTCACAAAAAATTGTAGAGATTCTGCTATCAAATGCTGTTTTTAACAGAAAGCAGGAAAACATGTCGTTCTAGAACAAAGTTACAGATCAGGCCTAAAGTGAGTTAATGATCATGCTTTAGCTATGACTGAAAAAGAGTTATACTGCTTTTAATAAGAGATTTGTGATTTTTATTTTGTTGTTGTTGATAACTGTGGTTAGTTTGGGGGGGATTTTTAATTTGGGGGGGGGGTGATTTTTTTGTTGTGTTGGGTTTCTTTAATTAAACCAAAGACTTCCTCCCTGCCCTGTTTTCCCATTCACTGCATGCTTAATGTTTGTAGAAAGTGTTGCAAGTTCTTTATTATTCCACACATTCCTTAAAAATTTGTAATTGCAGTCCTACTTGTCCCAGGAATTCCCTGGATGTCCAAAGCCCTCCTAAGATTTTTGGTTCTTAGCAGCTGGCTGTGGCAGCGCTTGGCTCCCAGAAATCTGAATGACCACAGCCCATGTGCACACCCACACTTAACAAAAGTAAAGACGTGCCACATTCTCTCCTCTTCTGCCACCCATGACTTTACAGTTCCTCCCAGGAAAGGATTTTTTTCCCCTCACCTGCATGTCCACCTTGGTGATAAAGCCTTTCTTGTCCTTGTCACACAGCTGGAAGAGTTCCCTTGCCTTCTCAAGCATCTCTTCCTCCACATCTTCCAATTCACTCATTTGGGTGGAAGGAGAAGCAACAGGAGCCACGCCATCCTCTTCATCTCCTTCCTCATCTTCCCAGTGGACATATCTCAAGAGCACTCCCCTCTGGTTCTCCATCTTTTCAAAGTCTTTTCCTTCAGGGCAAGGGCAAACAGAAGAGCTGCCGGACAGGAAAAAGAGAAATCCCAGTCAACCGTGACCCTCCACTTCTTCCATCCCACCTATCATCGACTTACACGTTTGTTGGTTTGAAAGAACAATATTCAGTATCTGTTACCAAGGCCCAGGGAGGGGACACAGCGTGCAGAGAGTTTGTGTCAGAGGTACACACCGTACGTAGCTACGCGCTGTGCACAACAACATGGGCACAACCAAGCCTACCACACAGCCGTAGCCCTCCACACAGTAACGCTCACTCTCTCACCCTCTCTCTTCCTCTGGCTCAGACTTACCGAGCAGAGGTCTCTGCTGGTGAAAGCCAGGTGCCAGGGAAGGTTTCAGCAAAGATGAGAGGGCAGGAAGGGGATATTAAAGCGTGCAGGTAAGTCTGCATGAAAACACAGCGACAGTCCCACGTCAGCCCAGACAGGGGGCTTGAACACCACGAACAGGGCCAGTTCCCAGCTCTTGCACAAGTCCCGGGTGCCTAACCAGGGTGTTTCTCTCTGGTCTCAGTTCCTCTAGTAACAACATGTACTTTTCATCCTCCTGATGCTTTTCTGCACCACCTTTGAACACCTCACCTACATCACAACTGCAAGAACCCGCAGCAGGACAAAGGCAAGAGGAGGAAGACCTGTCCAAATGACAGAGGGGGGAAAAGGAAAGAATCCATCTCCCAGCCCTCTGCTCCCCAGGTCCCCTGCCTGGCCTTCCACCTCTGACATTTTCTGGTCAGTGCTGCCCAAATAGTAACTCCATCTCCTGTCATGTTACTACAGCACAAAGAAAGGTCAGACAAGTCCTACACTCGGAAAAATTTAATAAGCTGGGCACTCCTGCCCCCCTTGCCTCCCAGCCTCTATTCTGAGAGCTCTTAAGCTGCCAAACAGAATTTTAATCTGAAATGTTCACCTTTATAGGAAGGAAACCACACAACTGTGGAGACATTTCAGAAGCCAAAGAAAATAATTCCCATTACTTACAAGTACCTCGAACAAAAAGGCAAGGGATGAGAGCACCCCTTTCAGCACGGCACTGTGCTTGTCAAGATGCTGTACCCACCTTCCCACCCCAACCCACCCTCAGACTTACTGACACCACGTAACACCCTTAAGCTTCTCTTCAGCAGCAGGACTGTGGCTTTTAAGCCTTGTTGCACGGATTGCTTCAGACTTCTCCTCCTGCAGATTTGTGTTCTGCACTGCCAGGCAGAAGTGAGCTGTGTGAGCAGGCTGAGAGCAGATTTATACAATGCTAGACAAAGAGGGCTTGAAGGTTGATTGGGGTTTTTTTTTAATCTCCAAGAAATTAAAAGCCACGTACAGATGCCGTGATAACAAACAAGTTAATTCTGTTTGCACTGTTCATACAATGGGAGGATAAAGAGCATGATGGCCAGGAAGAAATGTCACATGCAAGAACTACATGGCAGCTGACACAAAGGGAGAAGGCAATTACATGCCATGCTATTTGACTCCATTTGTTACTGCTGGTTCATGAGCCAGAGGGTGGTTCTGCTTCGGAGAACAAGCAAAACGCTTCACTCCCCCTTTCAAATCAGTGTTCTTCCAGGGCATCTCCATTTAGTGTCACTTGAGAAGACAGTAACTTGAAACTCTGCTGAAAAACTACCTATAAATGGGTATTACATGTTTCTAGTTAAGTAGACCTCCCTGGCAAGACATGGACACAGAGCTGGCCACAAGCTTTGTGGAATATTACAAAGGAAAGGAGGGAATAAAGCACGAGAAGCAAGAAGGTGGTGGTGGGGGGGTGTGTCTTTCTCTCTGTATCTTTTTCAAACAAACCCTCCTACCAAGCTTTCCTTTGTGTTAGGGAGGCAACGCACCAAAATTTGGAGACTAAAGCTTGGTTCTCTCCATTACTTGGACAGTCGGCTTGCTTCTGATGGCAAGAGTCCGTATGTGTTACTAGTAAAGAGGTCAGAAAGCACTCTGGCTTACTTTTCACATTCCAGTAGAAGTTGCAAAGCTGGCCTTGAAAGGAAAAATAAAAAAGAAGAAAAAGGGGAGAAAAAAAGCCATAAACATCATATGCCACACAGATCTTCCAGGTGATTCCAGTGAGGAACCACATAGCCACATTGATGAATGACAACTATTAGCTGCAACCAGCCACCTGGTACCTCGCTGAAGCTTTTTGCAGACCCTTTCCTTCCAGGAAGACACAGTCTCAGCACAAGCAGCACCTTGTACCAGATGAAAAGTGCAAGCAGCAGCAGGGGAGGAAGTGGAATGGGAGTTCAAAGCAAGAGCCACAACAGGATTACAGAAAGCTGCCAGAATAAGAAAAAGTGCAAATAAAAAAAAAGTGTTCTGAAACATCTCTCTAGCTGCCTAAGAGGCACTGAGGTCCCTAGAAATAAAGATGATCTTACTTTCTTGCTAGCAGCTTTATCGTGTCTATTGCAAAAGCCAGAGCAACCCACACAGACGATGTCTCCCCAGCTCCGCTGCCGCAAACAAAAGGTTATGCGAGGAGGATGTTCTGTTCCCTCTTGGAGACATATTTGCAAGCTGATATTGGACCCATTACATCACTACCTCTACCATCTCCTCATTTTATCTAGAATCCATCTCTGCTGTAGCTCCCAAGCACTGGCTGAGCTAAAAGCCTCTTAATTAGAAGAGCTGGGAGCCTGACGTGGACAAGTCCGAAATTATTTCACTCAGATGTAAAAGACCAAGCCCATTAATTCAACGTGCAGAGCGCAGAGTCTCTTGTTCAAGCTGCTTCAAGTGGCTTCAAGCCAGATGCAGCTCTGTCAATGGTGAGAAACACTCACAGAGGAACAAAGAGGCAAATAAGAGAGAGCCCCAGTAAGCAAAACACACTACAGCTCTGATGGACTTCTCTCCTGGAGGCCTTTGAGAAGCTCTTCATCTCCATCACCGTTTGTAAGGGCACTGCATGTTGTAAATGCGGAGGAGGCACAAAGCAGATCTCAGTCTAACAAGTGCTGTCATACCTTCCCTGCTTACAGGTGAGCACTTCAAACCAGTGGGAAAACAACTTCATCAGCAAGATGCAGGTAATCACTGAAGGACAACTTTGGAAAAGGCTGAGGTCACTACAGTACTAAAATCAGGGACTGGTACCTAAAAGTGAGGCCAGCAGAGCTTAGAAAGATCAGCTTAGTAAGAGCCATGCTTTCCTGACACAAGTGGAGAAGACAGGCATGGACATCTAGTGCTTTTGGTCTGGCAAACCTGCCAGGTTCCCCCAGTGAGATGTAGACAAGCCACCTCCAGTGACAAAGCCAGGGATCGGAAAGAAAACTTCCTGACAGAATTGAGTTTTCCAGGTCTCTTCTGCCAGGACAAGGTAGCCAGCACCAGTTAAGAACTGACTTCCACACCTAGCTTGGACTCAGGACAATCTCTCTATCTTGTACTGTTGATTTCCATATCATGAGAATATCTGCAAGGGATCATGGCAGAGTTCATCTAGCCAAGCATCTGGTCCTCAGCAGTGGCCACGAATGGCTGGTGAGGGAAGAATAACAGCAGGGCACGCAGAGAGAAGGCTTCCCTGAAGAGATCTTCCAGCCCCTCTGCCAACCCAGGGTAGTTTCTGAGTGACATCATTCCTCCCTTGTCTTCCAAGACACTTGTCCCACCTCCCTTTGAATCCATACGAAATCTCACCGTTCACATGAACATGCTGACAGAAGCAGGGTGCCTGCTGCAACCTGGTGCTGACAAAACTTCACAGGGCTATCCAGCTTTCTGGGTACATGGTCTGACCAGCACTCCCTCCACAGAGACAGGGTCCCAGCTTCAGCTCAAACAAGTGCCTCCTGACACCTTCACATCTGAGAACCGTGGCAGGCACCAAAAACTCGGCTAAGGAGATCTAACAGGAAGATGGAGGTGCTGGAGACACAGGGGGCACCAACGGGCTCCAATCACCCTGGACAGCCTTGGTGTGTAACGTTCTTTTGCAGCGCTCTCTTTCCCCACTCAAGGGGTTTGGCTGCCTGTGCTCAAGGTCAGCTCTGATAATGCACAGTCCAGATCTGGGCAGTGTCCAACACCTGAATAACCTGATACAGAGCTCGAGAGAATGCCAGTCTTCAGGACCTGGGGATTAGAGCAGCTATCTTCCTGCCATGGCGTGTGCTGGGGCCAAGCAAAGCAAAAATTCACCGGCTCCTGCATGACAACTTTCCCAGAGCCTGGAAAGCAAACACGGATCTTCTCAGACACAGCACAGAACAGGAAATTCAGCTGCCAGCAAAGACAGCTGACACCAGGTCTTGCATTTCTACACAGCAGTAACTCAGACCAGTCTCACGCCTGTATTTTAGCCACCCGAGGCATAAGCTGCAGTTTGTCCTGTGCAAAGCTGTGCCAAAAAGTTGGTTGGATCCCATGGGTATGGCATTCTTTGGGGAAATCACAAGACCTGAATTTTAATCCTGAGTCAGCTTGCCATATGGCCCTGGGTAAGTCACATCACCTGCCTGCGCTTATAGACTGTCAGCTCCTCCAATTTGATTCTGATGCTCGTGACAGCTGGCACTTTATTTTAAGATTCAGCTCCTGGAGACTGGTAATTACATGTGAAACTTGAGCATTAAAATAGTTTCAGAGCCTCAAAGCTGAAGAATGAAAAACTTGAACACAGAACTTAAAAAACACCTGCAGATTTCAACAAACAGGAGAGACCAAAGGTGCTTCTCCAGGAGAGGGGAAGTGCTACTGTCAAGGTGCCGCTGTTCCAGCGTCAGGGTTATTGTCTCAGAAAGCTTCTTGTGGTGGCAGTGAGCAGTGTCAAAGACCTGAAGAAGAGTCACCTAAACTCCTGTCAACAGCCAGGCCCTTATCTATGTGACCGTGAGCACCGTGTGCACGTGACAACTTTGGCTGTGGGCTTCTTTTTCCCTCACAGCCTGATGACAAGGAGGGAAGCGGGGAGCACAGCCAGATTTTCCACAGCTGGTCCTCAGATGACCTGAGTCACCGCACCGAACGCGCCGCGGTCCCGGCAGTCCGGCCCCGGTGCAAGTCAGCGAGCCCGTAGTTCGCGAGGGAGGGAAGACTGGGCACCGCTGGCTCAGTGGCCTGCCTGGGGTGACAGAGCAGCTCCGGCGTGCAGGTCCTGAGGAACTACAAGGGAAAGCAGGTTTTTGCTTCCCTGTGCCACTGAATTTTGGTGACACGGTGGTAGAAGGGCTAATAAAGAAGACTCGCTGTAGGCACATAGTGGGTGTCCACGGTGTACCACAAAATCAAGCATTCAGATACTTGCTGGGAAGTTTCCCAAAAGACATCCTCCTGTATCTCTGCCTAAGACAATATTATCAGAAACAACAAAAACACCCCCATATTAAAGCTAAATATTTAAGCCATTTATTTATACAGATTAGAACACACACACCCTTTCCTTTCTACTCTGGGTACAGAAAGAGAGAGTCTTACAAGTTCAAGGGAAGGAATTCAGCGGGTATGATTCTATTTGGGTGCACGTTGATCATGCTCTTGGCACCGAATGAGAAAGTTTTGATCCCAGGCACAAGAGGATATTACACAAAGAGAAGGACATGAAGGGCTGGGGTAAGGGATCTCTGCAGAAGCAACCTGTTGATTCAGCAAATCACACACACAGCAGAAGCAGGCCAGAAGCATGTGTAGTACAAAGCATTTATTGCTCAGGGAATGGGAGCATCACTCAGGAGCTGCTGAGTAGCAAGGACATTTTAAAAGAGAAGGGCAATAAAAGATGTGCAGGTCCTTATGCCATTTTATATCGAACATACACCACTTGCTCTGTTTGTTCTGTCTTCTCTCCCGATGTTTGGAAAGCCAGTAACTACTAAAAAGTGTTCCTTGTAGGACACAGTCACATCTACAGAGCCCAGGTTTATAGTACGGTGAGATTCCTTGATCAAATACACAGATTTACAACTCTCATCTTAGAAGATGTTCTTTTTGCAAGAAACTAAATGCATCAACAAAATTCCAGCCATACAAATTTGACCAGGAGAAGGTAGAGCAGAGGCCTTGTCAGGGAATGACACTGACCCCCCGGGTCAAACTGGCTGCCACACAGGCTCCATTTCCAAAAGCTGCACACAGGAACTGGGCACCCATTTGGTAGAAATTGTTTTAACAGGCTCTGTCTGGTGCCTGAAAAGGCTGGGAGGAGAGCAGAAAGAAAATACTTTCTCGATGTAGTTTGTAAAAAATTAATTTTGCTCTTTCCCTTCTCTAGGAAGTTTGTTTCTATTGTTTGGAATTTGTTTGGGTGGTTGTTGGGCTCTCCCTTCCCAAAGGGAATGGCAGGAAAAAAAAACCCAACACTGAAAAATTAGAAAAACATCAATTGTTTTGTAAGGTTGTGGGTTTTCTCCCTTAAAAAAACCCTAAGAAAACCCATACACCCCCCAGACAGAGCACCCGAAATCAGGTGTAATACCTAGAGCTACACTTCTCTGATCACATGCACTTGATCGTGTCCCTTTAAGGAAACACGAACAAATCCAGGAACCTTTGTGTTGTTTATTCAGCAGGAGATTAGCCCAGCTTGATAGCCCTGAGCTAACCATGCTGTGGATGACATCATCGAGGGATGTGCCAGTACGATACAGAGGTATATCCCAGGAACCAGGAAAGCTGCATGCAGCTCCATCATTCTGAACAGCATCTTTAAAAAGGTGCTCTGCTGCAATTCACAGTTTTCCTCACCAAAGTTCATCAGGGGAACACTTCTTTATGACTTACCATACCAACTCCTTCATCTTTGAAAAAAAAGAAATCCTTGTTGTGGAGAAACTTGCTTGATACAGCCTATGCTCCTATCTGCGAGCAGTAACAGCTCTCTGATTTTATTTCAAGAGGTGAACAAACTTCTTAAAAACTGCACTCAGTGATGCTTCCCGATTCAACCACACAACAGCACACGCCAAGAACAATCGGCGTAGTAAGTCTTCAACATAGACAGGTAGCCCTGACGTACCAGAGCAATATTCTTTCCCCCCAGAAGTTGCCCTAAATCCTCCCTCACACCCACAGGCTGTTCCCCAGCTATGCCCTTTGCAAGCCAGTGACACTCTGCAGCTCTCTCACGCTGGCACAGTGTCACAGCGTCGGCACCGAAGGGCACGTGTTTGCACTGGAACGGCTCCCACTAATTGGGGCTTTGGCTTTGTGGGGTTGTTTTGCTTGGGGAGCGGAGAGAGAGAAAGCATCAGTTTTTCCTCTAATGATACTTGGGCCAAGAGTTAATTCTCAGCAATTAAAAGCAAAATCCAAACCACATTTTTTCCATAAACAGCTAATGGTCTGGGAGCTGTCAGTATAACTAGCACACAGCTGATTTTTCAGAAAATAAAGATCACACCTGCAATAAGACATGACAAACAGCAAGTACTAGTTTAAAAACAACTCAATCTTGCAAATTCCTTTGCTTTATAAAAGCTTACAGATTTCCTGGAACTTTTTTTTTTTGTTTAAAGAGACAGAACAGAACACTGCAACTTCCCATCCAAGCCAGCATAAGGGTCTGTCTTATGTGGAACAGGAAAAAATAGCATTATTGTACCCTTTGCCTTCAAGAAGAATTCACTGTGTTTCCATACACTGGAGATCGTGCTGCACATCCACAAAGGACATGGTTAGCCAGCAGTGAGTAAATAAGTAAATATCATTCACTTAGTCAAGTAGAAAAGGCTCCGAGCAGTATCAAGTTCCTCACTGATGCCACGGCTGTTAATGTTCTACCACAAATATGCAGTTGTTCAAGGACAGAGGCAATCAGCTTGAGAAAATAACTGAGAAAGACAGGATATTTTAGCCATGAAGAGATAGCACAGCTGAACATGCTAGCTGAACGCTGCAAACAGTCTTGTGAAGTTACAGGTAGATACCTAATGGCAAGGGCAGGTAGGCAGGAGGAAAGCAAACTTTCTTTGCAGCCCAGATGTGGGAAAAGGAGTGGAGAAGACAAGAAGACTTGACATGAGACACACTGGATCATTTTTGATTTAAAGTGAGCACTGGGAGCCCGGGCAAAGGAGCTCTTTACCCCTCCAAGGGGTGGTGTGGGAGGCGGGAACACCCCATAAGGAAGACAAGCTCATGATCTAAGCTGGCATTCAAAGCTCTTCAGATAGTCTTGACAGGAAACGAAGTAACTCCAGGACAGCTCCTCAGTTTAATTGAGCAACACTGGCAATTTCCTCCTGCCTTACCAACAACACCTTTAGCAGAGGGGAACCCTTGCGTGCAGAGCGGGTTGTACTGGAGACAACGATCAGGAGTCAGCGCGCGTCTGCTGAGCTCATGCCACTGGTTACTGAACAGCTACGATGTCATGCAGGAACACTCCACACATGACAGCACCACCTCGGCTGCTGCAGCGCAGCCAGGACACGTCAGCAGAAACGCTGCTCTGGAGACTCCGCTTGCACCCCAGGACGAAGCAGCAGAGCTCAGAAGTGCTGCTGTGGAGACTCTGCTCACACCCCAGGACGAAGCAGCAGAGCTCAGAAATGCTGCTGTGGAGACTCTGCAGCGCTCTCCCCCTGCACTCAGGGACACCACTGCGTCTGGTGTCCTGCAGAGAAGGTCGGTGCTGAAAGGAGGCATCCCCCCGTCCTGTGCCGGAGGAGAGCCACACACACCCTGACAGTGTCCTTGAAGCATTTCAAGGGCAAAATTACATTATTCAACAGCAGCTGTTTCTGCAGAAGTGGGTAAAAGGTTCTAATGGTTACACAAAGATTCAAATGCAAAAAAATTGGGGTTTTGTGGAGTTGCCCACATAATCAATTCCCAAATTACAGAAATAGCAAAGAATTGTCCCCAGTCACTGTCTTAAGAATGCAGGACCCTCAGAGAAAACTGGGTGGTAGCAGAAGACATCAAACAGGAGGAAGCACTTCTCTCTAATCATGAAAGCATGAGACTCACTAACATGGGATGCTGAGGATGTCACAGGCACTTGTGTGCTGCAGAAGCAGCTGGTTTTTAATTCCCTGCATTTGTCCATGAAGAACTATTACACAAAACATCCATTTTGATGAAAATTTTCTCAGCCACAAACAGCCAAAAGAGTGTTCCAGGAACATATCATTACACATTTATGCTGGGAAGATGAGGGTATCTGCCATTAGCTGCTGTTGGAGATACAGCGGTAGCTCAGCCTGGCTGTTTCTCAGCATGAAGGATGCTGCTTTCTCATCAGCAGGAACCACCATCAAAATACACAGAGTCTTCTGCCTCGGTATTTGTTTCATTTTCACCAAGGACAGTCCTATGAACTGGACTTGGTGCTCCAACAGCCAAAGGTCAGGCTTCTTCCCAAAACTATCACTGCCATGAGACCTGTCACTTGAGTGCTGAACTCAACTCACACTTACCTTTGTGCCCTCAGATTCTAGCTAGCAATACCAGAATGAAGATTTTCCTTTCCAACAAGAAGCTGAATCTCTCTGACAGCCACGTACCTTGTCTGACCTCAGCTGGAATCCTCCTGGGCTGCTGTTACCTATGCATGCTCATCCAGGGGAGTAAGTGGGTAAGTCAGGCACCCTTTCTAGGCATCCCTTCAACTAGTTCTTACATCTTGCTGTAAGAGAGGGAAACACCTGGTGTTAGCTTTGTGGGAGATGATGGCATGCTGATGAGAAAGGTGTTGACTGCTGCCTCTAGTTGGTTCCTAATCTGGACTTGTCACTTCTTCATTGAAATTCCAATCAGACGCCCACTGTGCTGAGCTCAAACCCTTCCTGGCCAGCTGTGAGGTACCTCAGCTGCCTCAGTACACTCTTTGTGCAAAGGCCAAAGATCCTGCAACAATCCCATCTCACCTAGAGTACCACAGGTATAAGTTCAAAGAGCCTTATCTTTGCTCAGTTGAGATCCTTCATCTTGAAATCAACCTTATACAAACAAAAATTCATAGCCTTATGTTATCCTCAGATAGCTCTGCTGCCACGCCAACGCACAGATAAAATATCAAACCAGAACATCAGACAACCTGATCCCCTTTCAGAGGAGGAACTTCATTTTGATAAAGCACCCACTCACACCTCAGCGGAGTATGTGACAGACAGTGATTTCTTCTCCAGCTGAGCCAACAAGTTCTCTGCAGGACTTGAAACCTCCTTATCCAGAGGGCTACAAGGGTGTGCACGAAGTTCAACCATCTTTTCCTCATCCCAGGAGATTCACCTCCAGCCTCCAGAGACCCGGACAGAGTGATCTCATCCCTATAACCTTTTCTGAGGCCAGCACAAGAAGCTTTACTTTGCTAATCTGAAGGACACTTCAAGCACAAAACCCACTTGCAAAGATTAACAAGTGGGAATGAGCATGGAAAGGATTTCTTGGCACTGCCGTGCCCTGGAGAAGCCTCTCTGTGGCTGGTGATGCATTGGTTTTGCCCAGGAGCAACGCATGGGACCCATGGACAGTTTGACCTTCCTGCAGAAGCTGTTATAACAACAAACAGAGCTGAGGCAGCTGGGTGAAGCCAGTTTCCAGTAAGACAGTTAACCCATGCGCTGCCTCAGAGGGAGGAAAATGGCCAGATGCACAGGTGTGTGACACTTGGTTAGGTCTCAGCTAAGCATCCATATAAAGACTGACCCCCTCCTGAGTGCTACACTGGCTGTGCTGTGCAAAACACTGGTTGTGAAAAGCCAGTGTAATCTGTGCACTGGAAAAGGATTAAATCAATGCTCTGAGTAAAGACACCTCTTAGCTGTGAGACCGACAAGAGAGATACAGGTCTTGGATCCAGGGAGTCCACACTGTGGACCATGAGGGTCTGAGTGTCCATGAATTCCAGGATTTCATACAAGGTATCAGAAATACCCTTTCCCTTTCTCATTTGGGGGACGCAAATCACAAGAAAATACTAAAAGCCTCCAATTCCTACAAGACAGAAAGCCAAAGGATGTTTCAGGCAGCTGCCAGCCCTGACCTGCTCCTCCACAGAGCAGGGTAAGGGGTGCCACCGAAGGGCACATGTTCCCTGCACACCAGGCACAGCTTCCTGCACCGAGCAGTCAACATGAGGAACAGCGTTTGAAGCAAACCTGGAAGCAGATGCTGCCTGAGAGATGCTTTTGTTCACCTTGTTCTGGGAAAGGTGAAATTTGCCAGGGAAGGCGGGGGGGCGGGGAGAGGGATATTCCCCTCTGACAAAAGCTGTCAGAGTCAGAAGCCCACAGCAGCAACACTGATGTAGGCTGACAGAAAATGGGAGGTGGGCAGTAGGTGTGCTCATGAGGGAGAGCCCAAAATTTCCTGACAAATGCTTTTAGAGAAAAGTCCTCATAGAGTATGCAGCAGAAAACCCTCAGGTTTTAATCTCCTCAGCTCAAAAGCACCCACCTCATGAGAAAACATAGCAATTCCACATATTCTAAGCACGTATTTCCCCCCTTTGCGTTTGAAAATGTGACCACTGCAGCTATTACCCTAAACCAGCAACTGAACTAGAACCAGCTGAGCGACCCGCAGGAGGAGCCACAGCAGAACTGAGGGGCAAGTTTCTCCGGTTCAGCATTAGCAAAGACGCCGGGTGATCCAAACCGACGCATTAAGCACCTGTTAATTAATCACCTCCAGCTCTCGCAAGCCAATCAATAAGCTCCCCCTCTTCCAGCGGGACGAGCGGCCGTTCCCCGCCGCGGTACCGCCGGGCTCCGTCCCGCTGCTGGTCGCTGCTCTGCAGCCAAAGCAGGAAGTCAGAGCAGAAAGTTTCCTCGGGAGAAGCTCTGCCGAGACTCACAGCAACTCCCGAACTCCTTCCCATCCCCTTCCACTCCGGTAACTCCTCACCCAGAGCGGACAGGCGTTCTTCCCTCCCCTCCAGCCCGTCGCACCCCCCCGTTTTCTCTCTCTGCAGGTGTCCCCAGATACCTTGAGCAGCGGGAGGTACCGCTCCCCTTCCCCGGAGCCGGCAGCAAGCTAGCGGAGAGCAAACACTGCCACTGTAAATACAGCATCGGAGCGGTCCGGGCTAGGAGGTGTGGTCTGCAGTGCTCCCTACGCATCTCATCCCCTTTCCAACACAGGATAGAGCCCGTCGGTTCAGAAAGCAGCAGGAGAAAACCTGCCATTAAGCTCCCCAGGTAAACTCCTTGCAATCCTGCCTTGTGCACAGGTGTGGAGGAGAAGGGCTGGTTTCGGAGCTGGCTGCCTTATGCAAAAGGGGAAGAAGTGGTAAGAAAGCAGATGGTCCCTGGTCTCATGCTGACCTTACCTTTCCTGAGAAACTCTAACCGTGCTTGTAGGTAGCTCACTGCCCACCTCACCTCTGATTTCAACAAGGGCAGCACTGGAAATTATCCCCATCAATCCTGCCTTAAGTTTAATTCCACTTCTACAGAGCTGGCAGAGCTCACAAAGAGAAGTACAGAGAACTTAGGAAAAAAGTAAAACACAGGATGACTCTGCAAGGAGCATCTTCCCAAAACACCATAAAACACAGCCCAGGGTTGGGGTGCACACCACAGGACTTCCTCACTAAAGCAGCCAGAGATGCCACCCTCTATCTTGACACTGACCAAAGCACCCCTATACCCCACAGCACCACCAAAAGGAAGCAAAGCCACCCCTGCCCACTGAGAGCTGGTGATGCTGATGGGGATTTGCTGCTCAGTGGCAGCTCCAGGGCCTCCAGCAAGTTGCCCTCATCTGTGTCAGCTACCACTAGCTGTGCCTGAGGACTTCTTGAAAGCTGACAAAGAAAAAAAAGAGCAGGTGGAGACCCTGGCAGGCTGGCTCTACATCACCTGGTATGGTTTTGTCCCCTTTGTTCACCCCCCACCCCAAATGACTCTTCACGGCAGCCCTCAAGGATAATATTTGCCCAGTAAACAAGCTTTGCCATACAAGTCATGAGCAGGCAAGCCCAGCCTCCACAGAGAGCAAAAACCACTCTTCCACAGATTCCCTCTGAGAAGACTCCAGCCAGTATCTGAACAGCAGGGACCTCATCAACCTGCAAGCAGAGGAGCCACAAACATCCCCATCCTCCCAGCAGCAAGTGATGATGGGACCTGCAGAAAGCAGAGGTAAAGGTGAAGCCTCCCACATGTATTTTAAGATGGTTATTTCAAACCCCAGGCTGAAAAATGGACACGAAGACTATAAACTATCACACTTGGTTTTAATACAGGTTTAATGGAGCCAAGCAAGCTCCTCAGAGCCACCTGTGAGGGCTCTGTGCTACCAAGAGGGCAGCTCTGCTTCTCTCAGGATGAGGAGGATCTCCTTGCCTCAGCCCCAGGACCACACGTCCTTTGGGGCAGGCTCTAGCTGCATAGCTGAGGCAAATAAACCCCAACAAACCCAGACACAGTTACCTGCTTCCCAGCAGGAGAGTTTACTCACCATTCTGTTTACTGTTGCTGCAGAAATGATGCTTAACACTGAACCATGGTCTTGGCTGGGATACTGTGAGAACAGCACCAAAAAAAAAGGGAGCAAACTGCTCTTCGGCACCTCACAGCCTGTCCCATCTCTAAGTCTCTAATCTCCTCCTGGGCCCCTTTATAAAGCTTCTCCTAGTACTGATCAGAACAAAAAAGCCTATCAAACACACACACACAAAGCATTTTGGAGGCACGTTAATGACTCCTTAGCTTTGCACGGATAAAGGCCAGGAAATGCAGAAAGTTCTGGTTCCCATAGTAATGCTAATTCAGCCATCCTGCACATCCCTGCGCTTAGTGGTACTGTGGAACAGAAAAAGGCTTCCTCCACTGATCCCCAGGAGGCTTTTGATTTAGTAAAGACACTTGAACACATATTGTTCAGAGAAGTGGCTTTCAGGTGGGATTGGATTAAGCCAATCCCAGCATCATTACACTTCCCCACATCTAGACCAAGAGCTCTCCAGCGTGTTCTTGCCCGGCCGGAGTGCGGGGACCCAGGCACCGAACGGGCTGAGTCACCGCAGCGCGGGCAGCACCGATTGATTCCACCCTTGGACGCGGCAGAGACGCAAGGAAAGGAGAGAGAGGGGAGAGAAAACAACCGGCCCCCACATATCCATAACTAGCGACTGTTAATCCTGTTCTACAAATGCCCGTTTCTTTGATAGCGAAGGCCTGAAATATCCCCCTGCCCAGCACCCCCCACCTCAGGTGGCGAAGGAGCCGCAGCGGCGCTGCCCGCTCTCCAGCAGCGCAAATCTGCGTATTTCTCTGCTCTCCAAGCTCCTGAGGTCTTCACGCTTTACATAAAGCCCATACCGCTCCTTCCAGAGAGAACGGCTACAAGTGGTCTATTTGCATTCTGCAGCTTTGACGGAGCAGCCAGATTTGCATGGGAAGCAAAAGACACCTGTGGTGCCATAGGAAGGGATTAAATCAAAGGTGGTTGTGTATCCATGTTGGAACAGGGGATTACTCCTTGGGCTACGTGTCCGGAAGGGAGGAAGGGTTGAGCAGAGATCTTGCAACCTCCTTTAAGAGGCAGAAAGGGTAAGGAGGAGGGAAGGTAGCTCTCAAGCACAGGAGCAAAGCATGTGACGAAATGTGTACATTTCTTAAGGCATCTGCACGTGTCCTTTTTCCCCTCAGTAAATCTGTATTCTTTTCCTGGTTCCCATGATCTCAGACAGAAGAGCAAAGTTCAGGACAACAGACGCTTTTGAAGACACCAGGGCACCCAGACAGCCCTGTTCAGAAGACACTGAGCTGATGGAGCTGCTCATGGAGCAACATCAACCCCAGAGTCTGCAGCAGGGCCTGGGAACACACAACAGAAGTCTTTCTGCCCACAGGGTTACTGGGCGACTGTTCCTTCCCTCACAGGCCTCAGGATAAAGGTCACCATCCCTTAGGGTGCACCCACATTCCCTCTTGGGCTCCAGGATCAAGTCTCCACATTTAAAAGAGGCTTTACAACCCTGCCCACAGCTGCAATGCCTGGCCGTCCCTTGGAGCCACACAAATCTCTGACAGCATCTAGCCACACCTGCCAAGGGTAACAAAGATTTGGTCATGTTTTATCTTATCTGAGTGACAATGACTCTCGTCTGCCTTCCTGGGCACAGCAGCAGCTCTGCACCTGCTGAGGAGGGAGCTGGGCTGAGGCCAGGAGCTTCGACCTGCAGAGATTCCCACCAGAGCCGGATGGCTCCGCTGGTCTGTCACCCAACAGCTGTGCACATAGTCCACAGGAAAGAGTACAGGGGAACTTTATCACGTCTCAGCAATATTTACACATCTCACCTCACCTCCACCTCAGCCACTAGCACAGGCACACAGCTCACCTTCCCTAGACATTGTTCAGCTGTGCTAGTCCTTGTCAATAGGTGAGCCAGCCAATTATATCTTACAGGGAGTCTGTAAAGGTGATTTGTCTGGAGAGAAGACCCCAACATTGTCATGCTGTCAACCTACAGGTTACCTTCAGCTGAGAATTCTCAGCTGGAGATAGCTTAGTTTCATCCTCTCCAAACTGTAGGACAGATAAAAGCACTACTTTTACTCAGAGATGTTTTGCTGTCCGATATGGAGCTACTATTCAGCTACTGTAGCAGTGAGAACCACCAAGTGTTCCTGTAATAGGCATTAGATGTGCCTCCCCCTCCCCACACCTCTCCCCAGCTCCCACTACGCCAAGCCAAGAGCCTACAGCTAACCTGTGGTCTGCTTCTAACCCTCCTTTTCCAGAGGCTGGACTCACCTACCTACCTATGCCCAGGTGTAGCCAGATTTTTCCCAAAAAGGTTTGCTTTCCATCACCTAAATGACATACTGAGACACTCCACACTTTTAACACCCCACCATTACCAGCCCTGCTCCTCCAGAGGTCTGCAGGTACCCTGCTTGTCACTGTCAGAGAGCTGGAGACAGCAAGCAATAAACACCTAGATGCTGTTCTCTCCACTGCACAGCTACGACTGGACTCGACATGTTTCAACCCTTCACTGCATTGCTTTAGCCTTCATCCAGCCTAAGTGCTAAAGGCTAATTCTTTCCCAAAGCTGCAGAGGAGGTCTTAAGAGCTCTCCCCTTGTACTCTCATCTCCTCTTCAGAAACATAGGTTGCCTCAGCCCACGATACATGGTCTGCTGTGAACAGTGACATCTTTGCATCTGCCAAGATCTTACCAGCTCGGGCCAGCCCTGTGCCCAGGCAGTGCTGGACTGACACAGCGATGTCAGGAGGTTCCGAGCTCCCAGTCACTTTTTTAGAAGTCCCCTGCCATCCTCAGAACAAGATAAACCTTTCCTGCTGGGCTTTCAAGTGCATGTAATCCTCAAACACCCTTCTGAACCAGGCAGCCCCCTCGACATAGATGGGGCCGTTAACTGGTGCTGGAAAGTGGTATCAAGTCTTGTACCAGCACAGATTAAAGTTGCAGTAGCAGGGGCAACAGCTCCTCCTTCAGATGACATCTCTACTAAATTACCTGCAGTCACATGCTTCACTGGATAGAAAGCAGGGATGTCCCAAGCCTCTTTGTACTCAGTCTTATGACTTGACAGACTGTCCTCCAGTTATGCCAACCAGATGAGAGCACCGTACCCCTCCCGAGCTTTGTACCGTACCTCATCCCCCCAAAACAGACCCAGGATTAAAGTCACAGTCTCTGAGAGCACAAGACAGTACTTGTTCCTGCTGCAGGGCTCTGTGACACGTGGCAAAGAGAAAGCACTTCTCCCAGGCATGTTACCCCAGATGAAGCACGGGACAGTCCACCATGGCTCCGGACTTCATGTGGGAGTTCAGGGTACCAGAACCCCCACACAAACCATCCCAGCTATTAACCTGAGGTCACATAGTTTCCTCCCAAAGCCCACAATACGTGTCACTACCCCTTAGGTCCCCGGGTCCTGCAGTCCAGTGAAATACTGAGATTCAAGTGCTCCTGGCAGCTTATACAGACGTGCAGAATTCGCCAAGACTGTCAGAAATCAGCATGAGAAAGCAAATTGAGAACATAAAATAAAAACAAACAAAAACCACCACCAAAAAACCCCAAACTTCTGCCATCCCATGGCTTTTTTTTTTTTTTTTTAACTGTCTGGCTGATGATTTTTAAAAGCTATGGGCTGGCAAACCTTTTGAACACATGGCCTGAGAAGAAGGCATGGTGCTTCTTACCACAGCAGAAGCATGCAGGGAATACCGAGTGAACTCCTCACAGAGCTCTGAGGGTTTGCTTAGCAAGACATGCAGTTAGGCCCATGCACAGGGAAATCCTCAGCATCAGCCAAAAAAGTCAAGCTTGAGGATGCAGGACGGGGAAAGGAGAACACCTAGAAAATTATTAACGGGGTAGTCAGAACATCAACAGCATCTCCCTTCCAAGCTGCTGGGCTATCCATACCTCAAAGGATACAGAACAGCAAAGGACAGAAAGCCTCACTAGTTGTTGTGATTCTGCTCCTTTAATGTGACAACAAAATGGACCATTCCCAGTTCAGGCATTCAAAGTAAACCAAGTATTTCCACCTCTGACTTGATAGGGATGGCAAGGAAAGGCGTCCTGCGGGAGCAGGGAAGACACTGCTCTGCTTGGTGCAAGACATGTTTGCTACAGCTGAAATTTCTTGTCACTACCTTTATATCCAAGATGAGATCCTGCAGGCAGGTGAGGAGAGGTGAGAGGATTCAGCCCCCACAGCAGCCTTACCAAATCAGAAAGATTTGGGCAGCGAGCAACACGTGAGCTGTATTTTGGAAACCAAACCCTAGTTCGTTGTACATCAGGATCAATATCTGCAAAGCTCTCTGACCATGAAGAGCAGTGTGCATGAGCTGTGCCCACATGATTTATGTTACTGCCAGCTGTCCTCATCCAATTAGTTTATTCTCTGAGGCTGTCTGGCAAAGTCATTAGTAACAGCAGACCCCCAGCACTGCTTGTGTGCTGTTGAAGACAGCCCCACGTGGTGTCCTCCCATGCAATGCCATCTTCAGAGCAGTAGATGCCAGGGTCTCGATTCATTGGATTCATCAAATGCAGATTGGGGGAGAAGTCTTGATATTAGATGAGGACAGAACAGCCAAGAAGAGTTTCCGATCGGACAGTTTGTGCTACCCAGCTTAGCTCGCCACAGCAGAGAGACTACGAGAAGAGGGATGCTCTGAAGAATGAGAACAACATTGTTTGCCCAGCAAGGTAGCTTCAGAGAGATTTTATACCATCTTATGAGAGATGCTAAAATTTTAAGCCTCAGGCTTCTCATCAATCTCTGTACAGAAGGATGCCCTGGCAAAGACAGGATTCCTCCACTCCAATGCAATGCATTTTCTCAGAACCTTCTCTGGACCACCTGAATTGGCAAGTGAAAGGACAGACTAGACTGATGACCTGTTTTATCTAGAAAAGCAATTCCTATAGCCCTCAGGAGGTGTGTGTATGTATGTATGTCTCTCCATCTGTGTATACTTGCTTATAAGATCCTCATAAATAAATATAACTCTAGAACATGAAAAACAAGATGCAGTTGCCCCTGAACGTGGGTAAGGCGAGGCTAAAAGTTCCTGAGAGTCCCCTCAGCAAGGACTCAACAGGTCACGTCTGAACAGGCGAGCAGCGTTTAGATTACGCTGCCTCCCCAGGATGTTCCTGAGCACAGCCCTGTGTCCGAGGCTGGCGATCGCTGGCTGCTTTTCCCCTTGGCTGTTTTCAGGAAGTCCTACAGGAAGGACCTGAGATTCAACTTACAAGTTCACTGAAGTGCATCCCATATGCACGAGATGTTAAAGAGAAAGACACTGCAGCCTTTGGAAAGGGACAGCTCGGGCATTTTTCCCTTCCAAAGAGAAGGAGCCGTAAGGACCCACAGCCTCTGTTTTACTGTGCGGGGTGTTCCACCTGCCTTGTGGCAAGAAAGAACGTCCCTGAGCAGAGGATGCTGAACAAAAGGGAGAAAATAAGGGACATCCATTCAGGTCCAGCACGCAAGACCAAAGACCCTGGACTACCTCATAAAGGAGCCTACAGACTTCAGAGCAACAGAGGAGGGGAGAAGGCGAAAGAGGCAGCAGGTCCCCAGCCCGGACCCCACCAGCACAACGCTCCCCATCCCATGGCTACGCCTCAGGAACGGTGGGTGGCAGAGAAGGCGGCTTTGCACAGGAACATGGATCCTCCGTATCCATCATTTGCCAGCAAGAGACCACTGACACCTGGGGACAAGGCACGGAGTTCATTCTGGGGCGGTGAGGACCTCCGGAGCACACACAGTCCCCTCCAGCCCTCCGCTCCCCTCTCCCCGCAACCGCAGGGGAGGCAGACGGGGAGCCAACGAGGTGAGGGGTGAAGGCGCTACCAGGACCCTCCGCTGCGGGGGCCGCTCCCCGGCACCTCGCCTGCCGCGTCCTCGCCGGCTCCCCGCCACCGGCTCGGGGTCCCTGCGGGGTTCCTGCCCCCGAGAGGGTTCTGCCCAGGCCCCAGCGGCCGCACAGAGCGGCGGGGGGCAGCCGCCCCAGCGAGGGGACCCGTCCCCAGGGGCAACGCGCCCTCAGCCCGCCCCGCTCCTCCCCGCGCCGCCGCCGGCACCGCCCGCCCCAGGGAGCCCCTCACGCCGCTTACCTGGTCTGGCAAAGGGGGAGCGGAGCGGAGCGGAGCGGGCACCCGCGGCCAGCCGGCCCGGGGGAGCGGGCGAGCGGAGCCGCCGTTAGCGCTGGAGGCGGCCCCGACCCGGAAATGAGCGGGGCCGCGGGCGGGCAAGGGAAAACCCGCCGTGCGGCCGGGCCGGGGAGCGGGGCGCCCGGGGCCAGCTCCCCACGGGACAAGCAGCAGCACCCACCCCCTTCCCGCCCCCGGACATCTCCCGAAACCCGCAGGATGGGGCTGGCGCACCCCGCCCGGCTCGCAGCCGCCCGCGGGGCAGAGCCCGGGCTGAGCTGGGGCAGAAACAACTTCAGGGGTTAAGGGCGCGGAGTTGCGGCGCTGGGTTTCTGCGGGCAGGAGGGGCGGAAAGGCTGCTGGGTCTGCCAGCGGCAGCGTTAACTGCAGCACCCGCGCCGCTCCTGTGCCAGCGCTGACCGAAGTATCTCTGCGCTTCCCTGCTGCCGAAACAGCTGGGAAAAGGGAAAAAAAAAACCGGGGGGAAGCTAAACCGCTGCCGCACCCCTGGGACACCTGCCGCAGCAACGCCCGGGACGCCGGCTCCGCGGGGCGAGGAGGCGCCGGCCTGCCCCGGGCTGTCAGTTTCCGCCGGCCCCAGCTGGGCAGCGACCCGGCCAGCCCCCGGTTCCAGCTGCGAGGGAGCAGCAGCGGCCAGCAGCGCTTCGTTCTCGGCTGGTAAAAAGGGGCCTAACAGCCAGGGTGGGGTTTCCCCGAGAGGTGCCCCTGGATTAGAGAAGTTTCACATTCGGGAATAACTTTTTACCCGCCCCCCCCCTCGGGTGCCGAGCGCCTGCCGCTCCCGCGGGACGGCGCCGTAGTTCCGCTGGGAAACCGGGGCCCAAGCCCAGGCTCCAACAGCCCCCAGCCTGATCGCATCAGTGTTTTGGTCTGAGGAAGTCAGAACCGGGCCAAAACGCATCATTTTTTCAGCCCTAGGTCAACGCCCCATTCTTCGAACAGGATGAACTGACAGGGGGCCCAGCAAAACAACCCCACAGGGTACAGTGCATCCAAAAAAGCATTTAATAGATCCCTGAAGGGGAAGACAAGCAACCGACCACAGCCAGGTAAATATAGAGAAAGTTTTATTAGAAGGTACATCTCTGCCAAAATAAATAGTTACATTTTCTTCAGCAAAACATTAGAAAAAAAAAGAAATAGGAAGGAAAAAAAAGCATCAACAATTTAATACTGAACTTTTAAAGTGACTGTGAGCACTACTCAGTGACATTGCCGTGTGAATACATGACTTGCGTGCGCTATTGCTGGTGTAGTTGCTGCCCTGGCATCAGCAGTTCCCACAGGATCTCCACCCGAGTTGTGTGCTTTAGATGTCCTCTCACAGTGACAGCAGCAGATTGCCAGGATGCATTTAACTCGAAAACAGCCTCTAAAGCAGCTCTTCAAGAGTAAGAGAAAACTCCAGAAGAAAAAGGGGGTTAAAAGTCTTCTGTTGGGAGCTGGTGGTGTCCCCTCCCTCTGCAGGCGGCTTGATGTGGCCGCACAGAGGCAGAGACCTGCTGGTGGGTTGGGAACAGCGATGTCCCACCAGTAGGCAAGAGGAAGCAGGGAGAGTGGTGGGGGTGGGGTACGGCTTCTGCTGCATTCAGAAAGGCAGACAGCGCAGGGACACAGGGCTGGCAGACCAGAGCCCACCATAAAGGCACAGGGTGTGTTTGGCACAAGTGAACTGGCTGAGGGGGCAGCCAGGGGCGGTGGTCCATTCTCTCAGTGATTTAAGGGGAGAAAGAAAACACAGATTTTCAGCTCCTTCTCCCACCACTACTTAGGCAGAAAGGGAGAGCTCTTCTCTCAGAGGGAGTGAATGGCTAGGCTATTTATTTTTTAAATGGACAAAATCACTGGGAAATACACACTTAGTACTAGGGACACCCCAGGGCTGGCAGACAGCAGATCTGGTCCAAGTGCTGTGAATAAACAGCCCTCCAAGATGTCAGGAGAGAACAATTCCTAGGTCCTATAGACAGTAGTCAGAAGTGAAATACTTTTCCCCACCCCTTGGAGAACACTCAGCTTGCAACAGTATTAGCAGTAGGGCCAGCAGCAAACCCAACCCAGCACACCACACGCACATTGCAGCTCACAGAGTGTGCCGTAGATTGGGGCTGTTGTGCACAGCAGAACTCCAGTGTTGTGCAGGTCAGGGGCTGGTTAGATGCACAAGTAGCTCACCTCGGCCTTGTCAGAAGCAGCAGTTAGTATCTGTGTAACAGGAAGAAGGGGAAAAACGACCCTTTACATGAAATGGTGGCAAGGGCAAGGGTTGGGACTCCTGCAGATTCAAGTGAATGCTGTGAGGACAATTGGATACGGACTGCAAGCTGAGCCTTTGGTCCAGGAGCCTGGCCTCTCAACCAGACAGGCCCTGGCAACCACGTGCTGGGCTGCCCAGCCACACATTTTGCTGGAGAAGGGACTGACTGCTACAGATGATAACCTTGTTCCTACGACCTTCACAAGCGCAGGTTAATGAGCAACTGCTACCCAGAAGGTAACACGTGCCATGAGGTACACGTAGAACAAAGGCCTGAGAAATTCCAGCTAGCACTATCACAATAAACCCCTCCATATCCAATCCAGAGCCCATCACAAGGTTTCCAGGGATTTCAAGGAAATGGGGTCTGATCCAGAGAAGACAGCACCACATTAAAAACAACTATTATTCAAAAGCAGCCAGAAGGGGATTTTGACATGTCTGCAGTTCCTTTATCAGAGCTTAAATCTATAGAGCCAACAAGCTATCACGCAACAGACATCATTTGGGGAATAAACACAGGCAAAGAAAGGGTTAATACAGAGTGGTGCTCTCCCAGTATCCTTCACACCCTGCAAATTAGCATAGGGAAAACAGGAGTTTCCACCCTGAAGAGTTAGGCCTTTATATTTGAAGTCAGGCATTGGTTTGTGGTTATGGTTTTAAGTGTAAAAAAGGTTCTTTTTGAAAGGTTAATACAATAAATTATATGAGGTGAAACAGAGGGTGGAAAACAACAGTTAGTCTTTTGAAATGCATGGACCAGAACCAGCAAGCCTTCTGGATCTCAGCACTAGAAGACAGCAGCACCAGCCCAGTCAGTTCTGATGCAAGAGGAGAACAGAGGAGATCCGGGGGATAAGGGTGCCAAGCTGTAATTTCTTACTGCACTCTGTTGCCAAGAGAATTCTGTTTCATAGTTTAGTGGTTTACATAATCACTCAGTGGTTTTACCAGTCCAGGAAGAAGGGATAAAAAAAACCCCAAACCAAAACAGTTGCATCATCATCTCCACCCATATATTAACACAAACAAGGCAGAGTCAAAAGGGCAGCAGCTTCCAAGCACAGGGTTTTCCTTATCCAGCTTCGCCCCGGCAGATGTTTTGCTTTTGGATGAAGTGTCTTCATTTCTTGACACTAAGTATCTGTATGTTCTTGTCAATTACTTATGTGCTTAGGGACAGGAATGCATTTGGCAAACTAAGTAGCTGTGCTACAGGAGAAGGTACAGTGGAACAAAAGGAATCCCACACCAAACCACAAAATAAACACCTTTTCTCAATTTCAACTTTGATAAAATTCATCCCACTTGTAGGCACAGCAGCTTGCTGCTGGTTCACTTCAACTAGAGGTATATCTGTCCAGTAGTAACTTTTTTTCCACAGGCTTTAGAAAAAAATCACAAGACTGCCTTGGCTTATAACCCAATATTGCTATTCTGGTTTTGGAATCCTCCAATTTATTTTTTTCCCCCTTCCTGTAGCAACTTCCCTGTTCCCTAATTGCCCTAATTATGTGAAGCTCAAGACTAAATCCAACCGTGTAAGTGCAGGCCTGCTTCCTGAGCTACACAGGCCCTTGTTAGGTTACATCCAGGAAGGGCAGCGGTGTGAAAGCTCAGGCTTGCACTGGCAGCCCCCAGACAGTCAGTTAGCATCACAGCTGCCCACTGTACTGCCTCCCAGCTTGCAAAGGCCAGTACAGGGAAGTCCTGATGCTTATTGCTGTCTCAAACCAACCCGGGCCCAGTGTACAACTGTGCTGGTAGGAAACAGCCCCACCACTTCCCCCACACCACTCATACAGATGTGATCAAGCAGATTCACTACCTCTTCTATTAGTAGAACTTCAGGGGTCATTTTCCCTTCCTAAATTAAAGGTGCAAAAGAGAGTCCATTATAAATTGCCATTCCATGTATTGGCTGAGTAATCAGCTTCTGATACGCCGTCTCTGTGGGGAGCAGGACAGGGTAAGTTTGGTTTGGCCAGTTGCAAACTGTTTGTGCTAGGAGAGGTAGAAGACGCCTCATGCAGCCAGACATGCTGCAGAAAAAAGATACCAGGAACTGGGTTTGTGTCAGAGTGCAAGGACTTAAGCTTAAGTACAAGCAATCCCCACAGGAAGCCATATCTCACCCTGTGAGGAACAAAGTGTTCATGCTTCTGCACAGTCACAACCAGACCACCACCAAGAAGGCAGTGGTGCAGTCCTGCCCTGCTACTGACCCAACTAGCTCTAGTCTTTCAAGGGACAGGAGCAGCCAATTCCAAACAGGCTACATGTGCACCAACACTCCTATCTTCACTTCCACTTCCCATGCTAATGCTATGGCCAGCTGCAGAGCTGTACCTGCGAGCCACAACATGAGACCGGTAAGCTGCAAGGCTGGTATAGCTGTAACTCTAAATCATTTCCACTCCAACACCTCAACATCCAAACTCTTTGAGCAAAAGATAAAGCCAAGCCCCAGTTTGGCAGAAGGACCCTTTGGTATCAGCCACTTGGAACTTCCTTCATTAGTACAGTCCTCAAGGAGCAAAGCTTGACCCCTGTCAGGGGCAGCCACCTCCTGCTGTGACACTCCACCACAAGCCACTCAAAAATAACATGCCCTACACAATCTCACCTTCCTACAAGCATTCCTTCAACATTTCTTCAGCTGCTAAGCTGATCCTGAGATAGTCAGGCTGAGCTTTTCCAGGGTAACCTCACACCAAATCCATTCAGTGTGACAGAAATGAGACCTCAAATCCAATGTGTTACCCTGGAAAAAAATCCTGTCTAAATTACTTCTTTAAAATAAGCTCAGTAACGTACTTCACGCTCCAGAGTTCAAGCTACAGCAGTTCAATGAAGACAGAAATCAAAAAAAGGGAGAGACCAGACAAACACGAATCAGGATAAACACATCTCTGCAGTCCTGGTGCAGTCTGCAGCAGAGCCAGCTCTGGCTTCCAGAGGGATGTTAAGGGACAGAGGAAAGGAGTCTTCAGAAAGATGAAAGTCAGGAGGAGATTTGGAAGCCGTGAGAAAAATTGGTTTGGCAAGAAGCTACTTCGTGTTTCAGTAGCCCAAACAGCTACAGGGTATCAGATGATTTAAGAAAAAACTAAACTGATGCTCTGAAAAACAAAGGAAGCCAAAAGCTGTATGAACTTGAGAGCGTCATCTACGTCCTGATTATTTGGCGGTAAAAATCCAACGGCAATTCAAAGTGCATTATTTGGGAGAGCCCAGCTGGGTCAACATCAGCCGGGCCACAGGCAATGGCCAGGCCTCAACCCAAGCCTAGAGCAAGGTAGGAGCCCATGTGTCCCTAAACACACAGATCCCTTGCCTGGCCCAGTGGGCAACAAATGGCTACAGTCAATTCCACCAGTCTCCCTCCCAGGGAAATCCCCTCTGCAGCATATTCAGGAGCACAGGGAAGCCTGCTGCTGAGCAATGAGACTGGTCCCACCCTACATCCACTCCCCTTCCCACCCACCCTGATCCCCTCACAGCAGCAGGCTCAGAAGAGTGGCAGGCACTCTTTTGCACAGTCTAGAGGCGGGAGCTTTATCTGGAAGCCCTCCCGAGGGAAGAGGGAGGCCTGCATGTCCACATTGATGCAAAGCAAGCCCAGCATGAGCTGACGCTGGTACTCCTCCCACTTCATCATGACATCAGACAGGGAACGGTTGCTTCTCATCCACATAGGCAGTGCTTCACCACAGGCTGCTGGGGAAGTAATTGGCAGGCTCTGGGGCCCTCCAAGCTCAAGGTGATAGTAAAGCCTGAAAGACAAACGGACGCAAAGAATCATAATGTGGAAAGACTTGGGTAGGTCACCAGAGAACCATGGACCTATTTCGTTCTACCCCTGGCTCCATGATCTTTGTCAGAAGACTCTGTGGGTGCCTGTTCCTATCTTCACCCAAGCAGCACAGTCCTGCCTCAAGCTGTGGCCTACTGGAGGGAGTCCAGTTCAGAAGCACAGGCACACGCACAGACCCAAAGCACTCACTCGGCAACTCTCTCAGCCACCCCAAACCAGGCCATCTTGAGGCAGAAAAAGGTTATTTGAACACAAGTACCTCTTAGGAACTTTTATGCAACCCTGGGCAAGCAAATGCCATGCAAACACCTCTCTTCTACAGGGAGCATGGGATAAGCTAGCTTATTTTGTTTTAATTAGACCTACATCTTCTGCCCTACTGCTATAGTAACAGCTTCATTACAGGGTCTGCCCTGTAACGGGAAGAGGGAAGGACATCATGTGTTATCCACCAGTCAAAGAAGCCAAGAGACAGTGGAACACATGTTCATTTTAGATTGGGCAGTAAATCCTTCTGGTTAATTAGTGCTTTACTGTCTCTGCTCCAGTGAAGTGAAGTCTGAAGAAGTCAGACGTGGAAGGGGAAATGTAGGACTCCTCCAGAACGGTATTGTGGAGGAAAGCAGCCATACCTGGCTGAAAGATGGCTGCCCAGTTTCTTCTTGGCTTTCTTCATGAGATAGTTGCAGATTTCAGTCATTTGCTCCCTCATCCATCTGATGTCCTCAGGGATATCTGGAAGCCATTCCAGCAACCTGGAAAGAGACAGGAGACAACCGTTAGTTGGGCCATGGAAAGGTTAGTATGGAAAGAATGCCAGTTTTGCCTCCTATCAATGGTTACTCAGTATTTTTAGTGACAAATGCATTAAGAGCCACTTCCCATGCATAGAATTAAGGGGGAGAAGCTGAGAAGGATGAGGACATCCAAGGAACTTATTCTTTACATTTTGTGCCTGTGTTTTTTCATCCATTTTCAGATTTGAAAAGTGTTTTTCCTGTAAGCCTTTCTATCACAAACTATTTCCTTCCAGAAGCTTCTCATAGGATATGCTCTAGACTAAGAGCAAGTCTGAAAGACCTGCCTTTCCAACTGTCTAGAACCAGAAGTGGCTGAGACTGCCCCAGAGGGGAGCTGCCTCTGGTGTGGTTCCTACTTTCGTCCCTGTGCTCCCAGTTCAGAAGTCTCTCTCCAGGCTCCAAAATTTGCCACCATTTTCTAGGGCAAGTTCCAGCACATGGCCATCTTCCTTCAGCTGGAAGTTTTGACTGTAGCTAAAGGACACATGAAGGTAGAAAAGGTTTTATGGTTGTTTTTTGTTTGCTTGCTTTGTTTGGGTTTCTTGTGGGGGAGGAGTTTTGTTGGAGTTGTTTGGTTTTGTGGTTTTTTTTTTTAAATGTCTAGTATGTGGCAGGAACTCTGGCACCAGAAAGTTAGAGAGGATCCTGCTTTCTGGCCATTAATGCTCCACCAGCTACATCAAACACTCTGCTACACAGGGAAGAACACCAGTAAGGGAACCAGGTGAAGGCCTACCTGACAGTGAAGGAAACTGCAGACTCCAAAGGCAGCATATAGGGGACCATCATTGCTGTGGCCACACGAACAGGCAGCATGTTGGTGATGCCAGTCAAGAAACTTCTTCTTTCAGCACAAGCCTCCAGAAGAGCTGAAGACAGAAGAGAACATGGCTGAATCCTCACAATGGGATGGTCCCTTTTCCTTGCCATATCCCAGAAGTTATTCAGCCTGAGGCCTTCCCTTCTCCACCTTCCACTTCTCAAAGAAATCTTTCTCAGGGTAGCACAGCTGAGAACAGCAGCTTTTTGGCTTTATCAGACTGCCAAAGGAGTAAGCAACAAGTTCTCTCTCCCCTCCTATTCTTCCTATGCAGAGCACCATCAAATGAGTCAAATTCTCCCAATTCAGTCTCCACAGGGCAAGCCACAGGTGTATCTAAGAGACCCCAACTCCACCTCACCATCAGCAGGTGCCAGTTCAATCCCTGAGTATGGTCAAGCCCAGCCCACAGATAACACCCACTCATTCCAGTAATCCTCTGAAATGGGCCAGGTAGCACAGGAGGACTGCCTGGGCTTGGTCCCTTTGGATCATACCTTGGTTCAGTCTGGGAGGCAAGTGTTCAAGGATGTGGTCTTCAACGGCAGCAAGGGCAGTATTGTCCTCTAGTTGGTCCTCAGCTTCTGTTTCTTCATCTTTCTTCTCTCCTGGAGGGGCTTCAATGGCAAGGAGAGGACGGGCAGGACTTGGACGATGAAGGAGACCTGAGAAGTCATAACATAATGTTGATACAAACTAGTTGCACTGCCTTGCCTTTAAAATGTTAGTCCTCACTCCACCCTAGTTCCCCTCAGCCAGACATCTTCCCCAACCTCTTAAGCTTACATCTAGCATAATGCTTACCACAACCCACTAGAAACCCTGCTGCTGTAAGATCATACTCTTTCCCCACCAGAAATTTTAACTTTTACCCTTGAATTACTGCAGGGTGCTGTTTGGAAGTATTTTGCTGCTATAATCTGCCAGTCACCAGTCCTGCAGACAAGATTTCCCTCCTGCAGCTTAATTCACAAACACAGCTGTATGACTGCTCTTAGCCCATTAAGGTACATATCACAGAGCAAAGAAATGTGCTTGATCTGCTATAAATTGACACCAGGTGGCATCAAACACACACTCAACCTGCTACAACAGTTGGAGGCAAGAAAAGTCCATAACTTGCAGGTAGAAGAGACTGAAACAGTAATGCCAAACTGCCAGGTGTGTGGGCTGCTGAGGGCATGCTGGCACTCTGCCCTGCTGTGCCACATCAGACATACCCTAGAATCACATAAAAGGGAACAGGGTATCTACAGGTGGCCAAAACGTCACTGGTGCCTAACAATGACACTAGTATAGCACTAAGCACAAGCTAAGTAGCTTCAACACTCTGGTATCAGAGTGGTTAGTGTCCTTCTGCACTGCACTGGAAAGGCCTCCATTCCAGGTCTGCTTGCTTAAGTGCTAAAACACACTTATTAAGGGAAATTCCATACTCTGATATCTGAGGCACAGCTTAGTTATGCCCTTCCACGTTTTGTATGCACCACCGACTATCCTCAAAGCCAAGCCACCGAGCCTGGGCACAGAAGAGAGAAGTCAGTGCCCCCTACAGACAGGCAGAGCCTTACCATTCTTCTTCAGGAAGTGCAGCGCGTCCCGATAGCCCTGCTTGCACATATCCCGCAGCACCTGTGGGCAGGCAAAGGCAAGAGCAAGTCACTCAGAGGTTTTCTGGCTGAGTGGAGCAAACACCCAGCTCAATGCTGGCTTTAGAGAAATTCTCCTGACTCCTGAGCTACCCCAAGGACAAGCCTCATCCTTGCCAGCTCTTCCTCTGAGCAGGAATAGGAGGTATAACATGAATACACTGGATATGGGAATCACAGGATAATTCAGTTGGAAAGGACACCTGGAATCCTATCTAACTACAGACCTAGAGATGCAGCCACCTCATTCACCCATCTAAAGCTGATGCTGCTGTGGGCAGCCCTCAAGTCACTCTGACAAGCAGCCCAGAATACCTCCCAGCAAGGGCCACTGCATTTGCTGACAAAGCCAGCTAAGACTAGAGAGGGAGCAGGAAAAAACTTGTCCAAGTAATTCAGCACAAGAATTCAGCTGTGTGAGGCTGCATTTGCTCAGAAGTGGGCACAGCTGCCCGCAGTGCCAACAAGCTCCACTGGCCCTTTCTGAGGCAGCTACTCACTGCAGGCTGGCAGCTCCAGCCTGACCTTAAAACACTCAAGAGCACATTGCTTCTGTCCTTGTTTACAAGTGAGCCCAACTTCCTGGCTACCACTACTCCAAAAAGAGTGCACCATGGAAATACTTTCCAAGCAACTGTTACCACCTACATTCCAGATATCCCAGTAGTAAACGAAAACCAAGCCACCTACACGACCTTGTTCAGATGGTCAAGGCTTGCCAAGTCCCTGGGTTGGTAATGTCAAGGTTAAAAAACAAATGAGAAAATAAACCTGAGTGTATCTGGAATCTTCTGCTAAAAATGCAGAGCACAGCAAGTGCCTGCCTGCTGCACCCAAGTTCTGGTGCTGCCAGGAGACTCACCTGTGGCTCCGGAGGAAACAGGGCCTTTGAGAGGCGGTAGAGGTTGCGAAGGTTGAACTGGATGCTGGTGTTGGTGACTCTCAACTCATGCATGTTTGTGGAACTGTCCCGTGGACAGATATCACTCTCTCCTGAGAATGGAGACACTGTGATGGTGTTCTTCAGCTCGTAACGTGGCAAGTTGTCAGAAATCCCTCCATCAACGTATCTCTGAAACAAAAAGAAGTTAAACACTCTCTATTCTTGTAACTGATCAAGCGGCTTTTTTACTTGTGTCCCAGTTTCTATTTGCACTGACAGCTCGTACAGAGACTGGAGTACATCTACCAGCACTGGAAGACTTGTAAGCAGGGACAGCACAGCTACATTGTCTATAATCTCCTTTTGTTACATGCCTTTCTTGCAATAGTCAAGCGTACTGGTCTCAAGTGTTCAGTGTGAAAGGCATATTCATATCTGTGACTGCTGACTGACATCTACAGGGTTTGACTGCTGTCCAATTAAATAACCTGACACACCAACCACCTGCAGTGCGAATTAGCACTGATCTCAGTTGTCTCATTATGACATTTTTCCACTTGTGTTTAAAGTGAATCAGCTCAGACATGAGTCCCCAGTGGCAGATGGTTTGTTACCCAAGAGCAGAACCAGGTGATTTGTTGCTAGCAGACTCACTGAACAGCAATCCCTACACGTGCATACACATTTGGAATCTACTTCTTGAGGCAGGATAACAAAGTACAAGGGACTTGGGTTTGTTCTTAACAGGCACCCTCTTATCAGAGAATGTTCTGTGCTTATGTACAGCAAACACATCTGCACAGCCCTGCAGGAAGGGTACCCCAGGAGCACACACTCAACTCCAGCACTCGTTGGAGGGCTGTGATTGCACAAGGAGCTGAGCAAGCCAATCCCTATCACAGGCCTTCGGCACGGCAGGGAACGTGCAGAAGATAAAAGGAAGGGGACGAGCCAAAAGAGCAAGAGGTTTGAGACCTTTGCAGAGCAACAACTCAAGCTCCTGCGAAGCTTGGTTACAGAAGAGTCCTGCTTGACTTGCTATCACAGCTGATCCTGACATTTGCTGCCTGGAACCTCTGGATACATTCAAAAGCAGATCACCATACAGGAGCTACGCTCATAAGCAGCAGCTGTAACATCCTTCAGAGCTCTGCTGGGTTAGGAGCTGAGCTGGCAAAGACTGAACCCAGGCAGAGCATGGAAATGCTGATTGGAAGAGGAGATGTTCCATGCTTTCTGGACAACAGAGGTAACAAAAGTCAATTGAACCCTAGCGCCCTTCTAAAACGGGCATTAGTTTTCCCTAAGCCAGAAGCAGCCATAGCAACCTGCCACTGCCATCACCGCCCCAAAGGGGCTCAACTGAAAGCCAGACTAGGCACAGGTAGAGCTGGAGACCTCTGGCAGAATCCTTCTGCGAGGCCAAGTGGGAAGAGGACAGAGCAAAGCAGGCAGCACCTGCCTGATCTGAAGAAGATGGAGGTAAATGAAACACCACAAGTTTTACACAAGGACGCAGAAACACACCTTCCCCTGAGGGTGGCAGCACGAGAACACGGAAGCCATTAGAAAGCGGGCTTGGCTGCAGGAAGGCTGGCACACAGAGCCGCCTCACCGCCTGGGAATCGGGAAACTTCGCGCTCTCGTCCTTCTTTGCATTTGCCAGAACCTCCACCAACCTAAGGCTAGCCACTCTCCAACCTCCTGCAAAGCCCCTCTGACCCTCAGCTGCCTGCAGGCATGAGCAGCAGCAGCTTTGGGGGATGGTTCACGGACTGGGGTCATTTCTAGGGTGCCTAGTTCCATTCCCTTACCGTGTCCCCACTCCCCATCACTCACATGAAATGGCAGTTTGCTTTGTGACTCTTGTTAGGGGTTCATGTCACCCTTGTGCCACAGACAGTTCACAGCTAGAGGGTGTTGACAGGTCAGGTACTGACCCGTCTGTTTCTCAGGATTTGAGAATTCTTCCCCCCACCCCCATCTCTCTCTATCGTCCACTCCATGGATCTACTAGAGCTCAGAGAAACAACCATTACCAAAAGGTTAGGAGGAAGGCAGGATACAGATTTTACATTTTCCACACAATCATATGGCAGTCCTCATGCCAGGCCTGTCAGTCTGTCCTGTGGCAAATACAATCATCACAGGCATGCTAGGAAACATGCAGTCCTGTTTTGAAATCTTTTTCCAGACTCATACCCAGCCTGATTTAACCTCTCACCTTGCCAGCTCCCCCTTCAGAGACACAAATGGCCATGGATTTTCTGGGCAAAAGGTAGGAATTAATTTCCTCATCTCCTATTTCCTCCCCACCTTTCCCCATGAGGGATCTTGACATAAAAAGTCACCTCTCAGTGTGCCAGGGCAGCTGCACATTCCAGAAACCCTGATGTTGCACACAGCTTTGGAATTTTGAGATTTGCCCTGATTGACACTGACCTCAACTAGCCCCAAAGAGGTGTCAGACAAGAGCCACTGCTATGCTCCCACCAGCTGTGGGACAAAAACCCCACCAGCAGTGACTGAGCATATACCAAACCATTACCAATTCTGTCACTTCTCTGAAGGACTGCACACTGGACATTTCTTCTAGGTCATCTCCCTGCCCAACATGCTTGCACAAGACAAAAAGAGTCAAGTTGTGTATTATGCAGAAGAAAAACTGACCTCACTTTTACGACACTGGTAGCAATGGGAGCAGATTTGTTGCTGTGCTCTGACAGAGCATCGTAGTTAGGTCACTTAAGGGAAACCTGGGCACACATACATTAATAGCAGCTCTCCCTTGTGGAAATTTAATTTGCAAACAAAGCACCTTTTAATGTGTGCATTAACCTGTGCAGCACAAGGGGAGTCCAAGCTCAACTGAAGCCCTTACGCAGGGCTGCAACATTCAAAGATGCTCCTGCTCTACACAGCTTTCAAACATTGCAAACAGAGGGGAGAAATTGCTCTGGACAGCCTTGGACAGGACATCAAAAAAGCTCTAGCAGGCAGCAGACCATTATCCTCAGAGGAAGGACAGGAAGAGCTCCATGGAAAGGAGGTTTGGTACGAGCACCACTAGTTAAAACCCCACAGAGTGTGTCAAGCATGTGGGAAAGGGACTACACTCAGGGAACTCCTTGAAAGAGTCCAGTGCAGGGCCACCAAGATGATTAAGGGAATGGAACATCTTCCTTATGAGGAAAGGCTGAGGGAGCTGGGTCTCCGTAGTCTGGAGAAGAGAAGACTGAGGGGTGACCTCATCAATGTCTATAAATAAATAAAGGATGAGTGTCAGGAAGATGGAGCCAAGCTCTTCTCAGAGATGTCCAGTGATAGGACAAGGGGCAATGGGTGCAAGCTGGAGCATAGGAGGTGCCATGTGAACACAAGAAAAAAAAATTTCACTGTGAGTGTGACAGAGCACTGGAACAGGCTGCCCAGAGAGGTTGTGGAGTCTCTTTCTCTGGAGACATTCAAAACCCACCTGGACATGTTCTTGTGTGACCTAATCTAGGCGATCCTGCTCAGGCAGGGGGGGTGGACTAGATGATCTTTCAAGGTCCCTTCCAAGTCCTAACGTCCTGTGACTCACTCATAATTGCTATTCTGGACTAATGTTCTTTCCACATGCATAGGGTTGGAGCCTCAGTGATGGAGAGGACTGTACCAAGCAGCCAGAAGAACCACCTAAGTCACTTGCCCAGACTGGTATATATTACGGTCATGTCAAATCCTCTAGTCTTTGGGACATTGACAGCCAACTGCAGGCAGCAGTGGAAGGAATGCACATCTGCTGCTGCAGGTTGCTTATTGCAGAATTTCTCATGCCTCTCTGTGCTAATGGCTGCCAACAGACAGGACATAATAATGCCAACACTCAGTACCAGCATTACTGCTTTCTTATTCATTAGTACAGGATGTAATGAAGGAGCATCTTAAGAGTCTTACTTACCACTCCACGCAAGGTTGGAGGTATCAGCCCACAGTAGACAGGGATAAAGGTGCTGCAGACACAAGCCTGAGGGAGAAAGAGATCCAGAACCTAAGCACCAGATCAAAGCCTCCTCAACTTAATACTCTTCTTAGAACACCACACTGACATGTGCTGAGAATTACACACCAGTATGAAGGCCAGTTGGAGACCAAGGCAAAACAAAACCGCATGCAGTTCCTACCTATCCCTCTGCAGTAAGTTTCCGCTCACCTGGATCAGCTCCTCCTTGGAATTGAAGTCTGACAGTATCACATTTTCTCCATCAGAGACCCGAGTCAGGGAGATACCCAAACGCCCTGCTGCAACTTCATGCCCGTTCTCTGGCACAGTCTTGGACAGGCAGATCCGAATGATTTTCACCAAGTTGAAAGATGGGTGGAGTGGGCCCAAGAACCTCTTCCGAGCCTCTTTGGACACGCGAATAATGCTAGCGCCAGCCTCACCTGCAGCCAAAGAAAAATGCACCATGAAATCCCAGCAAAACCAGCCCTCTTCATAAAATAAGAGGCCAAAAAGCAGCATTCACAGCCGTACTTAGATGTTTCTCCCCACTGGCAGATACATAACTGAGACAGGAGGCTGTCATGGGTGGTGTTACAGAGGTCAGACATTTGCTGTCTGGGCTCTCACACTCTACTGCTGCAGAGAGCTACCCCCATCTCACATACATTTTATAGAGTCAAGGAAGTTCACATGCATCTGGCTAAGGCCTTGCACTTTTTCTTAGATGCTGTTTCACTAACCAGCATAGGGCTGGTGAAAACACAGGCTGACAAAGAAAACAAGGCAGATGCTTACAGCTAAATTCACATCAAAACGTCTTCCACTAAAACTTTTCTAGTGAGCATCATCTTTTTCTGACATTCAAAGTCATCTGCCTATAAGCAAAAGTGCCAGTAAACACAAATGTCAGTGCTCCCCAGTTAAGTGATCCCAGCTCTGTGGTGAATGGCAGCCACCTCAGGTGAGCAAGACAGACAGACACTATGCTCCATTCAGTGCCACCTCCAGTCCTTAGTGTCACATCCCTTCTGTGTCCAATTTCACAGCACCCTGATGGCAAGCAGCACTCAGAGGCTTGCTTGCTTTACCCTTTCACATGGTGACCCAGCTGGGTTTGGAGAAGAGACATCCCATCTGCACAAGAGGGAAGGCATCTGCTAAGCCCATTATCTCACGGTCACTAGGAGACCAATCTGGCAACAGCATCTGAGCTCTCCAGTGGGAAAGGAGAAATGAGAGAAAACAAAACAAAAACATCAACCCAAGCCAAACCCACAGGACCCAGCACTCTGCCCTTTGCACACACTGTCTGCTGCTTCCACACACATCACTGAACTATGGTGAGATACAAGACAGTTCCTCTAAGTACCAGCCAAACACTGACTCCCAGGGGCATTGTGGAATATACACATGAGAAGAACACGAGGGGAAGAATTAAAGAAACCAGAAGAGAGACCTGTTGTCACAAATTAAGGCTTCTCTCCAATCAAACTGAAGTTCAGTTCCTGAAGCAAGGTGAAAGTCTATCAGTTCAAGTCAACTGAAAATCCCTCCGCTTTGCCCTCCCACCCAGGCTTGACGTTGCAGAAAGGAGGCAGCAGAATGAAAGAATCCAAGGTAGACCCAGGTTAATAAATATAATGGAGATAAGAACACCACCACCCTCAATGCTATGTTGACACATCCCACTCTTTTGCAATACACATGTGCCAGCAACATGTTTTCCAACAACGTGGCCTGAGAATGTGATTCTGTGCTTAAGAAACCCATCATCACCAGTAGCTAAGCACACACAGAACTGGACCCTTGAACATGACCAGAGACTCTGGGGTCAGGATTTTAGGCACTGTGAGGTAGCAACTTAGCAGAAAATCCAAGTTCCCACCTCTGAAGCAATTTTTAGCACTATAATCCCAGTCTTTTGCTCTGTCCTACAGCAATGTTTAGCAGTCTAATTCTGATCTTACTTACTCAATTAGCAGTAAGCCATTGAGCCCAGCCTGTTCCAGATAGTAGCCACATGGTTCAACATCCTTCCCAACATGAAGAGAGCGAGCCTCACAGAAGTTACATTTTATTAGCTCTCCTAAGGCTCCCCAAGATGCCTTAACATCTGATTAGGGGAGTAAAGACACACAACAAAACAGCAACACAGCCAAAAACCGTCACAGCCCAGCCCAGCACCTTGGCTACACGACCCCAGGAAACTCATTTGCACTGAGTGCATTGCAGGGACTTACTGGTTTGGGTGAAAAACCCAGTAGGAGGGTGGGTGTTGAGTGTGCAGCAGTACAGGGACTGCCTCTGTGCAAAGGCCATGCTGGGAGGCAGGGGGTGTCACTCAAGAGAGGGTGCTTAGAGAATGATGCTTTCAGACTTGGCATCTCAGCATGCAGGAAGATATAACAGCAGTACTCAAAACAAATGCAATTAAACTGAGCTAAATGTGAGCCAGGAGTTGCTCAAGAAAAATAAACCCCCCCGAAGTCCCAGCTATGCCAGGAAACAGACTGTCTGCACTGGAAGGGAGACTTCAGTTGCAACTATCTGCTCACCATTTCACAGCCAAGTGGGGTGGGGGGGACAGAGGAAAACACAGGGTAGAATTAAAATTATTGCTAATTAAAAACTTCATTCTTTGAATACTTTGTGTGCTTGTTTGGGTGGTTTTGGTTGGTTGGTTGGTTTTTAATATGTGTGCATACACACAGGTCACCTGTCACGCTGTGGGACTTGCCGGCTCACTTGCGCCACAGCTGGGTGCAGAACAGCTCTGTGGGAAGAGACAGGCACAGGGTGATCTGCAGCACCACCGGCTTTCCTGGAAATAAGGATAGCTGAGGGTTCAGCCAAAGGAGTCGGGTTTCCATAGCTAGATCCACGACAGACAACAAGCCCTCTTAGAAATACATTTGGGAAGAGAGAGGTGAGAGGGTTTTCATCCTGTTACTGCCAGAAGTACTGTTCCAGGAAAAACAGCTCAAATTCTGCTGGTGTCAAGACAGACGAGTCCTGGGGTGGGGGGGTGGGGGGTCAGCCACAAGCTGTTAATTGTTTCCCAGGGTTTTTGATAAATCTGGTGATTCAGGACACAGAGTCATGTGAAAAAGCTAAATTAAATTTCTCTTCCTTTACTGAGAGGCAGAGATGGTCCCTAGTAGTTGGTACTGCTTGCTGGGAAAACATTTCATGCTTCTCCCACCAAGCAATTAATTCAACACTTCTCCCTCTACAGATTTACTAAGCCAATATTAATTTAAAAGTCATATTAATATGTGGAATATTCCCTTTTCATGAGAAAAGCCATATGCCCCTTCTTCCCTGCCCCCACCATCGCTCCAGCGGGTGTTGTTATTTATACATGAACCTGAGCACTGCAGGGCTATTGTCCTTATCTGAATTTCAGTTGATGATGACGCAAAGGAGCGGCAGTCTTGTCCTGAAACACCCCAGTGTGTCCCCTGCCAGACAAGGAAGGCCAACTGCTCCACCTCTGCTGGCTCATCTTCCTGCAGCAGCTACAAGGGGCAAGTTACCCACCCACAGGAAAACACATGAAGGCAGCTGCTAGTTAGCACTTCATTTTTAAGCTATGTCAAGCCAGCTTTACATTAGTTTATTGACATAGCAAGATTGTTCCCTTAAAGAACTGGCTTTCACCCTCAGCAGTCATACTCAACTCCAAAATAACCCAGTATCTAAGTCTCTACTGCCTTGCATCCTCTAAACTACCCTTCTCCAACCTGAAAAGCATTCAAGCAGCACATTATATGTAACTGCACAAACACCCCCAGCCACAGGAGCTGGCTGCTGCTCTGCCTCTGGAAAAGAGCTGGAGTTCAGTCACCTAAACCTGATGTTAGCTGGGCTGCTGGGAAGACACAGCCAGGAACTCTGAGATGAAACAGAAAAGCTACTAGTGCATAAGGGTGAGGATCATCACAAAGGTTAAACAACCCGTGGTAGGCAGGGTAATGGGTGAGGAAGAAGGGCCTCTTCAGACACAGGGCTTTTGCCTCAAAGGCACCATGATGCTCACCTGTTGATATCTATTTGCCAGCCAGCAAAAAGACAGGTGACCCATAAACTATTTTAAGTGGGGAAAACCAAAATAAATCCCAAGACACAAACAAAAATAGAAGCAAAGCAGGCTGAAGAATGAAAAGGGCATGCTGGACATTCCACCCCACAGCTCCTGTGACTGCAGCTCACCCATGACACTGCAGCTCCCTCTGGAAGAGGTCCACATCGGCACAAAGATCACCCTCTCCGCCAGGGACATTCCTGCTCCCTGGCTAATGCAGCAGTAAACAGGATGGAAGCTTAAAGGAAAGGTTCTCCAACAGATACGGAGAGCAGAGAATGGCACAGACAGTGTATGGATATAGGGACAGCACCTCCTGTCCTTGTTGGTGGGAGGAACACACAGGGAGGTCACATCCCAGACTGCAGATGCCCTGGCTTGTCTAGATGACCAAAGCAGGCAGGGAGGGAACTGTGCAGATCCCCACTAAACTTACTTCTCATTCAGCACAACCAAGAATTCAAAAGGATTCCTTCCTACACATCAGCAGCACACAAGGTACTGCGCCTCTCCCCTCAGTCCCATTACCCAGGTAAGGCTCCAGACTGGCCAGGCACACCAATACCAAAAACTTTAGCAGAAGGAAGTGCAGGTGCTTTTGGCATTCCTTCAGCACCTGGAGAGCCCAATGCCTTGTTAGTTTGAGATGGGAGTGACCTGACCAAACTATTTTGACTGCAAGATTTTCAGCACAGGAACCAGCCCCTGGATACCGTGATCAGGGACCTCTTTCTGGAGCTGCTTAGGTTCTGCTCAGCTACCTGCTGGAGCAGCGTTCGTGTGACACTCAGCACAGATGCTCCCTGCAAGAGCCTCCAGCTACAATCGTCATGCTTTGCTCTAAACTTGGTTGCTGAGCATCACTGGCATTCTCATGATTTCCATTGGTAGATCCCAGCCCATATTTTAATTTAGGAATAGGATGAGTCAGAAGGAATTCACTAGCACCATCTCCCTCAAGGTTAACTTAACTTAGTTGCTTGTCCCTTGCTATTTCAGCTGTCCCTGTACCTCATCTACAGAACAGCTAAAAGCCAGTCTTTAGTGATGAGCACGAGTTTCAGGAGAGCTGCCCTGCATTCTTCTTGGGCATAAATTGCCAAGCTGTTCCAGCTCAGCACACGCAGCTCCTGCACCTGCCTCTTCTCTGAGCACTGAAAGTAGGCAATGCCCATGTTTCTGCTGCCAGCCCTCTCCCAGGAGATGATACTGACCTAACTATAAAAACAATCCTGCAACAAGCCCAAAACAATAAAGCTGTAAACAAGAGGCACCAAAACACAAGTTATCAAACTGACACCTAGAAAATAATTAACAGAGAACTTCATTGGATGTTTCTTCACAGGTAGCCCAGACCTCCAGAAAGTCCCTGTTCATTCACCCCAGGGAGCAGCACATAGCAATGCACTGGTGACCCAAGGACAACCTCAGTTCCTGTGGCCAGTAACCTCAGTTTGCCAGAGATCCCACTGCTGGTCTGGACTTCTGTTCCTCTTCCTACACTGAAGCAACTTGGTTCCTATCTGTTGTACCAAGAGAGCAAAAGAAGACAGACCTTCAGCTGAACTAAGCTGAACAAAGGCCTATTTGTGCTGAATGGGAGCCTGACCTGAGAGGTTCTCTGTCAATCAGTAAGGCTAGATGGATGCCAAAGGAGGGACCAAAGACATACCAGCAGGAAACAGAGCAAGAGCAATGTCTTAAGATGTGCCCTTGTAAAACATTTTCAGGTGACAGGTGAAGAAACCTCCTGTTTATAAATATTTGAGGCTGGGGGATGGCAGGCAGCAGTGGAGCCTCTAAAGGCACCAGTTCTTTTCACATCTGTACACATCTTCCTGTAAGCCAGTAATATTGAGAAACACCATGTACCAAAACAAGCTGTTTTTTCTGTGACTTCTCTAATTCTTGTTGTCCTGAAGTCTACTTATTTTATATTTATTTTAAGGTTTTCAATTCATCCCTCCTACTATTTTGCCATCAGATAAGAAGCGGCTCAGCTGACTTGACTCCGAATAAGAGATACAGAAACTTCTTAGCCTGGCTGCTAGCTGTAAATAATAGTCTTTCTCCCTTTGCTCAGGCATGAGTGGCACTGACACAAACCCTAACTAATGCAAGCAGACTAACTCCTAAGGATCCCTATCAGACTACAGTAAGCACCATCTATTCTGACCTTACAGGTGGGGCTGGTGGAAACACCAAGGGGACGAGACAGCTTTTCAAGTAGGGCCAGCTCTCACAGCCAGAGGCGGATGATGAAGGAAGGGCTCTGCCCACACCACTTTCTGGCTCAGGTATTTTGTGCTCAGCATTGCAAAGTCTAGACACAAACAGGGCCCAGACACAGCCTGCAGCAGGAGGGATAAGTAAATCCAGATCACCTGCAACTGCTTCAGAGCCAGAAGCCTCCCTCTAAGCATGTTTTTCCCCAAGGGGTTTATTATTTCAAGTAAAACTTGGGAAGAGAGCAAAAAGCTTTTGGTCTGTCTGTTCAAATAAAGCCAAAACAAAAAGAGCTGGGTTTTTTTCCTCTCTGAGCCAGAAGAGACAGCTATTTTGTGTGCTGGGGATACCACTTCATAGATGAACCAGAACTACTGGCATGCCCTGGATGTGTGGAGATCACAAGGAGAAGATCTGCTTTTAAGTCACCCTAGTTTTTCGCCCTTGCACAGAGCAGCTCACTGTGACAGCTGCCTGCCCACCTACCCACTGGTACTTGTAGCACGGGACCCTCCTGTAAGCCAAAGTGCAGACACACAAATCATACCCCATCTCACCCCAAGGCAGGTTGCTCTGCTTTGCACAGAGACCAAAAAGCTTTGGGAGAACAGGCACCAGAGCTGCCAGGCTTGTTTGCATCTCTAAACTAAACCTTTGCACCCGACATAACCTACTGTTGGCACGCCAAAGCCTCCCTAGGCAACTGATGTTCTGCAAGCTGAGGCCCCGCTTTGTTTCTGGGGCCAGGACAGGACTCTTGCAACATGAATCAGAGAACAGCACAGCTGCTACTGCAGAATGGTCAGTAGGAAGGCTAAGAGTCAGCTCCGCTCAGGAAGGCAGCCAGGATCATTCTCTGTCACAACCACAACAGCAATCCCCAGTAGCCTAATCTCTCTCCACTGTAATTCCCTAATAGGAGGCTTAACACTGCATTCCTGCTCACTGTGCTAGAGAGAAATGAGATGGTCTAACAGCACATGAGAGGAGAAAGTTGCTCAAGACCCTAGGTAAACTGTATCAAAAGCTACATCCTGTCCTCATACATCCATCCGTTAATCCCTGCCAACGCTACAGTGCGACTCAAGTTGTACAGGGTGACGTGGAAATGACATTTACAGAGTAAGAGAAGGTGCAGCCCAGACCCCCGCTACTCACTGAGCCACAGCGATGCTGGGTTTGGGGTCCCACTTCAAATGCAAACACTCAGCAAGAAAAAGGGAGAAACAGACCAAAGAACATGATGCAATAATGCAAAACCGCCTCCTTCCTCTGCCCTGCACAGAGGCAGAAGGGGAACTACATCCAACTCTTGCTTTATTCATTCAAGTGAAAGCCACTAACACAGAGCCTGCAGCAGTTATTCTGAACAGGAAGCACTGCAGAAGGATCAAGTCTCAGCCACATGCACCACATTACACACACTCCCTCCATATTTATTTCTTAAGGCTGGTTTGCAGGACAGCACCACATACCTAGAGAAAGAGCACACTGCTTCCACTTAATGGTGGAGGTATCGCTGGAGTTAAGATGCTTTGGAAGAAGAGACACCAGTGCTACAGGACAGTAGATGTCCCTGTCAAGCACCTGCACCACAGTTTGGTGAAGACAATGATGAGCTGTCATCATGTTTGTTTCCAGAGCCTGAAGAACTGGCTGTCATGCCTGCCTCACTCCAGCTTTATCAAACACCAGCCATTACTCTCAGCTGGCTCACCAACACCAAAGAAAAGCCCCCACAAAGCTTTCAGTGGCTTTCAGTCTACCACCTGCTAAATGTTCTCCTACATGCTTGCAGGCAGTGATTGTTGCATGTTCACCAGACATGTTACCAGAGACATGGCTGGCTCTGTCATGCAGAGCAGGGCAGCCCAATTTCCTTCTTCCCTATCCCCTTTCACTGTACATTTGGCGTGACTGCTAGAGCACTGCCTCACCCTGGCACTGAATGAAAGGAACAGGCCTGCAGTCCTCCACTGGCCCTCAGCCTGCATCGTGCCCAGCTCCCTCATGCCTGCACAGCCAGCCAAGTGCTCCACCCCACGCCAAGCACCTCCCCGTGCACCTGAGCGCACTGCCTGCTGCGCCCGCTTTGCCCTTCCATCTCACACAGGCATGTAACGTGCTACCTTATACCCCTAAACTTTTCCCTACTGGGCACGGCATGAGCAGAGCGCCTGCCACCAGCAAGGGATCAAGAATGAGCAGCTTTGTTCCAAAGCAGTACTCAGAAGAGGCAGGAGCATTTTGTTCTAGAAGGAATCTCATTCTGATGATGGGGCTTATTTGGGAAGGATCTTCATTCAGGTTGCATTCCTTGGGAGCCATGACAAAAATATCTGGAGACTGATGTTACCTTTCTTCCACGGATGTCAGCAGCAGACACCCCCCCCCCAACCACAACTCCCAGGCATCAAGATGTTTAGGGTTATGAAAGGAGCTATGCGAGCCAAACAGGAGCAGCTCACAGAGGGTCGCACAGACCCCTGCAAGGGAAGAGCATCTGCTGAATCCTTCCTGCAAGGCTGAGCAGTGCACAAGCAAGGAAAGCAGCAAGACAGATGTAGCAGTGTCCACCTGAAGCTCACACACAGAGAATTAACTCTTCTGTGTGCAGAAGTATAGCTAGTAGTGAAATGGAGAGTTTGTTCCCATAAATAAGTTTCTACCAATCCCACTATGTAAGAACAGTGGGATCCATAAATCACGTAACTCCCCCTGCACCAGCAGCCCACTCGGAAGCAGGGCTCTAACTTTCTCCATGCATGACATAACTATGGCAGCCCGAATCCACACCCTGCCTCCATGACACACTGGAATAACTTACTTGCCAGGTCCGGCCCTGAATCAGCAGTCTTCAACAAAGCCAGCAAGAGCCGCTCTTGTAATTAACATAAGTAAAGGGCTCCCCAATTTACTTACACCCTCAGATGCCACCTCCTCTTTTTCAAGATGCTAAACTAGATAATTCATAGGAGTGGCAGTTCAGAGACACTGCCGCAGCCTCCAAACAATAAATGGTACTTGATCCTTTAAATCCTAACCTAGAAGGCTTCCAAAACCAATACCCATCTCAACAAACTGTAGTGTATGAAGAGGAAGAAAAAGGTTTATTCTCAGAATAAATACTCCACAGCCAAAAGCCTAGGAAACAGCTACAGAGCTACAGCAATCTCCAGCACTTTCCTACACTCCCAGGCTCACCAATTCCTTCCCTTCTATGTGCTTCTTGGAAAGGATTTTCTACTGACCCAGACCCTTTCACTTCCAGGACACATTCTGCCTTTTCCCAAGGACACAGAATTATTTAAGACCTTTTACATTAAGTCATTTTCTTTACCTCTCCTTTCCACCAGCTCTTACTCTCTCTGGGGCCTTATGCCTGTTTGACAAGGCAGACAGACCAAGGCAAATACACATAAATGGGCTCCCTGGATTCCCAGACTCTTGAACACACATCCTGACTTTCATTTCAGGTCCCCAGAAGATGCAAAGTATTACAGCTGAGCAACAGAAATGCAGAAGTGCAGAAGAATGCAGTGGACAGTCTGGAATCCAGCCAGCAGCAAGGTTTGCCTCATGGAGAGCAAGGTAAGACAGGAGTCACCCCCTCATATCACTCCTTCAAACTGGAAATTCCTAAGCTTTTTCAAAGGCCCTGGAATTATGAGGTTCGTCCAGTTCTGGCTCTGGAAAGAAGAAAAGCTTACCAAATCAGCATTTCTCCAGCCCTCTCGTGGTCGTCTTCAAGTACAATACAAAGCAAAGCACAGCAGAGTTAAAAATCCCTACTTCATGCAGGTCACAGAGAGAAACACGGAGAAGCCCAGAGCAAGCAGGGACCCAGCATCAGAGTGCCATCATCCCTAAGCCCACCTGACTGGAAGGCTAGCACCACTACAGCAGCAGGAGTTTGAAACTTGAAGACAGAGCAAGGAATCTGAGGAAGGGTTTGATTTTATCGGGACTAAAGTTACATTCCAAACATAATAATAACTGGACACAGGACCCTGAAGAACACACAACAGCATCTCATATTTTACAGGGAGGACTGGCAGGTGCCTGAAAGAGTTTTAGAAGATAAGAGGCAGAAAGTAGAACAGTCTGGAAAGCTGCAAGTTCAAGAGATGCTGAAACGATGGGTCAGAAGAATGACCATGCAGAGACCGCTTGCACTGTTGCCACCAAGACCGCACAGCTGCTGCTGGGGCTGATGGAGAGGGCCAGGCACCAGGCTGCTCTGCATGTGTTGTTTACATGGGGTGACAAAAGACTAAGCACATGCACAGCCATTACTATGTTTTTTAGCAAAAAGTAGCTTCTTGGCCTCATCCAAGGAAGGATTGATTTACATCCTCACAAGAGCTTCCTTATTAGAGCCTGGCAGACAGCAGGCACAAGCTCTTTCCCTCCCAGTAAAAGGTACTGCAAGGTGTTCTGGCTGCTTGGCTGCCAGCTTACTCATCTGGACACCCAAACCTGCAGCCCTGTGACCACTGACAGCGCTGACCCAGGCATAGCAGCTCTTCCACCAAGCCCATGAACATTTCCAACTATGTCAGTGCAGAACATCCTCCTACCCACCTGTTCTCCATCAGAGGCAGAAGCAGCAGCTTCACCACCAGGAGGTTCCACATCCACATCTTCATCTCCATACACAGGAGTACCTGTCCTTCCACTGACTGTCCTGGGGCAGCTGAGCTCAAGAACTTCCTGCCCCACTAAAGCCTTTGTAGGAGTTACAAACGACAGTCTCCTGTGCGAGGAGGGACTCAGGTTTTGAGAGTCCACAGAAGTTTTCCTTTCTTTAGCTGGGGAGATCTACAGATCTCTTCACATGGCCACACAACATCACATAAACTTCCCCTAGGATAAGCCTCACAATTCACGCTTTGGCCAGCATAAACTGGCATTGCTCTGAGGACTCCATAGAGAATAAGCTGATTTATCTCCCTCTCTCAATCTGGGATTTGGTGTTAGACTCCACAGAGAGAAATAACCGCCATGCCCAGTCCTTATGCATGCACATAATCAAATTTCAGGAATAACATTTAAAGATGCTGCTATCACTCATCATCTCAGTTTCAAAGTGGTAATACTTTATATGGTGGTTTGCTTCCCCCTTCCCACTGCTGCCCAACGGAAAAAGTCTCTACAGTTCAGCAGCATATTTCCTGGTGGTCACATGGTGAGAGCTGACAAGCAAACCTGAATGTCAAATAATTGTTATTTCACCACAGGTTGAGCCTGGGACTGAGTCCTGGCTAAGGTACTAGTTTGAAAAAAAAAAACAAAACCACACAAACCAAATATCCAAAACCCCGCAAGCCACCAACTCCTCTCTGTATTCTTAGTACTAGAAGGATCCCTTAGCCTGCTGTAGCATTTCCTGCTGACATCATCATGTTTTAGATGAACAGCTAACTCCCACAGATGAGTGTTTGACAGCCAGCTTTGCATCTGACAGCAGAACTCATCCCTTCCCCCCCAAAAGGCCACAATTCAGCAGTACCAACCCACCCTCACATGGGGGCCGTACAGGACAACACGTGCTACACAGACAATTGAGATGCTGTTGGTTAACTATGAGTTGCAAGCACAGTCTGGGACCTCAGCATCAGCTCAAAAACAGCTTTTCAGTGATTACAGGTTCACATCACATCATTCACCCAGGCTGCTACACCTCCAAAGCAAGCACACCAAATCCCATACAGCTCATGGTGGCGAGATGATTCAAGACCTTTAACAAAAGCATATATATATGGTGTGTGTATATATATATAGTATATGTATATATATAGTATGTGTATATATATGTGTACATATATATATATATATCCTCTGCTCTGTAGTAAAGATTTAAGAATCTGACATTGGCTGCATTGTAGCATTACTTGTGACTGAAAAAAAGAGACAGACTCATATCATGTAAGACATTTTTACTCATCAAGGCCCAGTGACTTCAGGACTTACTCAGACCTGTAAGCATCCCCAGAGGTCCAGGCCTGGAATTTGTGAAAAGCTGCAGGACTTGTGCTGGTTTTACAGTCTCCTCCTTACACATATCTCAAAAGGACTTGTGGCACATAAAGGTGCATTTCCTGGTGTGCTGAACTCCAACAGCCCCAAGTGAAGACACAGGCATGACAGAAGGCCATTTCCAGAAAACCCTCAGGACAAGAAGTGATTCATGCTACAACACTGCAGCACACACAGTCACTTGTAAGCACGCCAGACTTTGCCTTACACACCTTGATAACCACACAGATTACCTTAGCAGAAAAATAGCAACTCTTTTTCATGCTAGTGAAGAAAAGGACCTCAAAGCTGGATAGAACCCTTCAGCTGCAGAACAATATCACTCTTGTAGCCCTACAATTTAACAGTATAGTGCTTAACATGAGCTAGGCAAGGTTGTATCAGACCATAAATAGCTTCTGGCCTCTTATTTAGAAATAAGGTCCTCTGCCTAGCCCAATGTTGTTTTATTTTGTATTCTCAAATGCCCCTTTGAAGCCTACAGTGAGCTCTCATGGCTGCTGGTCATTTGGTCAGTGTTAGCCCATAGCAAAGCCTTACTGTCATATTCAAGTGAGGACAGCATGGCCTTAAATCAGGGAGAAGGCAGAAAGAGCTCAGAGGCAAGCTGAAAAAATACAAAGTCCAGAAGGAAAGAGCTGGAAAAGAAACTAAGTGGGATCTTACACTCTGAAGTCTGAGAAAATTTCTGTTCTCTCTGATTAGAGTCTCAAAGTATCAGAACCAAAGAAAAAACAATCAAAGGAAGATGTTTTTCCACTCCTCCTCAAGAAGCAACTATCTTTACCCATTAGTCTCATTGAATTCTGAGCCAATTTAAGATGGATGAAGGCACTAGCCTTAACCACAAACAGCCAAATAAGCAAGGCTTCTGCAAAGCTCCCCTCTGCTGTCCGCCATCAAGAGACACAATTAACATTTCAGTATGACTGACAGGGCAACAAACACTGCAGGGAAGCAGCTGCCACAAGCTTCAAAGCCCAACACCTACACTCAGATACTTGGGATCCCACAACAGCCTATGCTGGGATGAACTGCTCTCCTAGTACAGGCTGGATCTTCTGCCCTGTCAACTTCTTCCCTGTGATTTCATCCTAACCCCTAAACCTCAGCCTGGAATCTGTGCTGTCAGAAGGGTTTATGACAGGAACAAAGTACAGCAATACCGTGCTCCAAACAAACACCCCATTTGCTTTTACTTTCAGAACTGAGTTCTGTTGCCTTAGAGCTGCTCTCTACCCAAGGTACATGCCAGCCACTCAGGCATGGTCAAAAGAAACCTATTCCAGAGAAGCCAAATTTAAGACAGAATTTGAACATCCAAGATCCGAGCCCTGGCTGGCTTGGAACAGCATGGTTTGCCCTCTTTCAGGGCCTGGAAGGTGGCCCCTAATACAGGCCTCCCCTTGTACCAAAAAAGGGCGTGGGAAAACCTATTCTAATCCTGATTCACAGAAAGCTCTGTGAGGGCAACGCCTAGCGCACCGCGGATGCTCCGGACATATAAATAGCAACAAGAAGGTAGACATGATAACAGACTTGCTCAGCGCTATAATGGCATCTGAGCAAGGCAAGGGATTTAGGCGCTGTCTCATGTTCGTGCCATACCTCCAGACACCACCGTGAGGGAACTAATTGGACAGTCACCTCTGCAAGAGAGGCAACAGCAAACAACCAGATTCCCGGCCGCAATCAGCAAGTGGATCCTGTTGGAAAAGGGATCAGAGGAGCCTTTTTCCCTTGTTTGCACTAAAAGCTAGCACCATAGTACAACTACAGTCTTTGAGATCCCAGACTGGTTTGTACCACTAGTAAGAGGTGCCCATGAAGCTCCAGAAACAATGGTTACACTTCCTTGGGCATTTCCATAAACAAAATACTAAGGAGGTGGAAACTTCAAGCCTAACTACACAGAAATAGCTTTTGCTTCACGAAGGCTACAGCTCAAAACTCTACCTGTCCCCAAAGGACAGGGAGTGCCATGAGAAGACACCTGTGATCAAGGCAAGAGGGGTTCAAGGAGTAAACAGCTCTGGTTTCACTCAGCTCTAGGAGAGGCTCACAATTCTCTAAGACTAAGTAGATAAATCTGATTCTCTCACATCACAGTCCCCTTCCAAGTTTTAAAATACCTTCCTACATTTGTTATTCTCAAAATGAAAGAAAGCTTGCAAGTACAGACTAGCACAAGTTTGTTGATGCCTTTCCTGTCCCCATATGCCAAAAAGTTGAGTGTCAAAACAGTAAAAGACCAAGAGGCACCATGCACTGTTCTCCTCGGATGCTCCCCAGACATGCCCTAAGCAGAGACAGGCCACACTGGGCACTTGCTTCAGAGAGAACTTTTCATGGTTTCTTCTTCAACTCGAACACAGAGCTAATATCGAGCCAAACTGGTCATCTAGCTCTTGCAGAGGGCAAGAAAATTCCAGTGCCCAGGAACAACTCTCTTCCAAAAATAAAGATGCTGAGAAATAATAGAGATTTCCTAGCTACTTGGAGATGCCGTTCAACCTCAATCTGTCCAGGCAGCACACTCTTTGATGCCCTCACAAGTCCACATTACTGTGGTGTGGGTCAGAACCAGGGTCCCCATGCTGAGCTCCCGCTCTCAGTGCCCTTCTTGACACACGTCACGTGTCCCCTCTGCGGACACCTGCTCTGCGGGGCACAGCGGCATTCACCCCCCTACCCCCCCCCGTCCCCGTCCCACCAGGGCCAGCTACCCATTTGGGACGCTTTACCGGGCTGAAGCGCCTCCGACAAGCCCTCGGATCTCAGCCGGAGGGAGGTACGCAGCCACCCGGGCGGCCCAGGGAGCGCGAATACGGAGGTAAAGCCCTCCAAAACACAGCCCCTCACGCATGTGGGAAGAAGGCGGGGGAAGGCGGAGCGCTATTTCCACCACCGCCACCCCCGACGCTGTTGTTATTAAAAAATTTAGCAGCCACGAAGGGAAGACTCGGGGAGCGCTCGGCTCTGACAGCCGGCCGGCCCCGCCGCGACAGCGCCGGCACCTCCGGACGGCCTGGCTCTAGCCCTGACCCAGCCGCCCGCCAGTGCCCGCCGGATCCGCGCCCGCCCCGCGCTTACCGAGGCAGGCGCCGCTGACGAGGGCGGTGGCGGTGAGCGCCCCGGCTGAGGCGCCGTAGACCTTCCTGGCGTTGGCGACGAGGAAGGGGGCATGTTCCTGCAGGCAGCTGGCTACCCCGATGTGGTAGACCCCCAGGAAGCCGCAGCCGGCGAAGGAGATATTCCAGGTGGAGTCCAGGGGGAACATGGCCTCCGCGCCCCGCTGAAGGCGGGGGAGGTGGAGCGGGGAACAAGCAGCCGCGACGCTGGAGGGAAGGCGCGAGTGTCTTCTCGCAGCGCCTTGTGCGGGCGGGCGGGCCGGAAAACGAGAGCTCGGAGACGCTGCTGTGGAAGCGAGAACCCGGTGCCACGGCCGGGTTTGCCGCTGGGTCTCCGGTAGCGGCCGCCGAGTTTATAGGGGCGGCCCGGCCCTCGGGCCCGCCCTCAGCTCGGCCCCTCCCCTCCCCTCCTTCCAACCCTTCCTCCGGTGAACCCCCTCTCTCAGCCAGGGGAGGCCGGGCCCCGTGGGCATTGCGGCTTTTCGCTGCCTGTTGGGCCGCGGCGGCCATACCAGTGCTTAACGGGCAGAGGCTAAGTCAGTCCCTTCGAGGGGAAAGGAGAAGATGATGGGTCCTCTCAACCCCCCAAACCTTGCTGCATAGCTGGGCAGCAGCCTGTCTTCCCCCCACAAAACCTGTTGGTTCTTGGAGCTTAGCACAGTTGTGGCACAAGAGCAGAGAGGGAACCCCTCTCTAACAGCTTCCTCTGCCCCCAAACACACCGTTGCTTACCTCTGCTAACTTAACAGTTTTCTCTACAGGCATCTAAGCTCACTGCAACGCTTACCCGTTTACCTTTGGACAGGGCAACTGCAGTTGTCAGTTGGGCTTCTCCACAAGCTCCTACGCAGGCAAACCCACAGCATATCAGCTCAACGCAGCACGGCACTGGGTGAGAGGCCAGTGCCATTAGAAGATCAAAATAGGTTTCAGAAGCTGGAAAGATGCCCTTGTCATAAACAACGCAGACTACAGCCATTCAAGCAGTTAGGTAAGTGTGAAAGTTTACAGGGACATCAAATGCATCAGCATAGCAAGAGATGCAGCTGCTCAACTCAAAGCAAGGAAACAAGATCAGCAGGAAGGAAAGAGGTTTTGGGGTTACAAAATAGAAAGCACATGTAGTTTTTTAATAGAACCACCATGGGGCAAAAGCACTTTTTGACAAAGTTTTTTTTTTAAAAAAATGCTTATTTCATCTTGACATAAAGATTCTAACAACTTTGAAAATTTTTTTGGAGTTTCTCATTTGGGACACCATTATAGCTGTCCTTAACAGCTCTCAGATTAAGCAAAGCTATGCTTTCCACCCCACAGGAATTTCACTGGTTATGTTAGTGGAGGTCCAAGTACCCCCCCTCCTGTTCTTTCCACTCCAAATGCCCTTTCAAAGGACACAAGGAAGGCTGGTGCCCTCCCCACAGAGGGGCCATCCAGGTTGTAAGAACAGCTGCCTACTGCCTCACAGTCAGATGACTGAAGCAACCAAAGTCAGCAAATAACCCTTGTATAAATCCAGTACCTAAGCTCAAGTTAGGCCTCATACTCCAGCCTCTACAGGCAGAGTGCTTTGTCCTTAAATGTTTACACTTTCCTTCCATCACACAAGCAGGAGTCCAGGCTTAATTTTATTCCAGGTCCTACCTTGGACCCCACCATCTCACCTAGATTCCAGGAAGTATCCTTATTACATTAGGTCCATCCTGGAGAACATAAAGAATTAACCCCACCTATATCAAATCCCCCACCTTCCTTTCTCTTCCCTCTCTGTACCTCTACTTGCTTTTATAATTTCCTTTCTCCCCTGTGTTTGATGTAGTTACACAACCCTTGTCAGCCCACATCTCCTCCACCTGAAGAAGTGAGTGTTGACACACCTGAGCTTTGACCCTCTTAAAGGCCCTTAACACCAAGACAATCATAGTGCTTTCACCCCGTGCTTCTGGTGACATGGAAAGGTATTTCCATGTAGCCAAACACAAAGAAAACATTGTGTCCTGCATTTTCCAGAACAGGGATTGTTCTACTGCTGTAGAAGAACTAGTCAATGGGCTGTGACTTCCACAGAAATCTGTCAAAACTGAATACTGAACCTTGTTTGCAGATACCTCCCTAACACTTGTAACCACAAGAACAGCTTCATTCTTGAGCCAACACTGCTTCCTCTTTTTTTGCAGCATTTCACAAACCTTAAGATTCCTACTATGAAATAGAAACAACAATGCTGTGACAATGCTGGGGTGAGTTTCACTTGATTTCTCAACAGCATTCTCATCCTGAGTTGTTTACATCGCTCTGCCTTGGCCCTCGAGGTTACCTATTTGAAGAGGTTAATGCTGCCTGCTGAAATGGGTTAATGAAATAAACCATATGAACAGTAATCTCTTGCAGAGTGCTGCCTGGATACTGGCACTACCAGGCTGGCAAACAACCGTGCTTTTCCCAAATTATCCCCCCAAATCAATCTTCTTCTCTTTGGTAAGAAGCTACTGCCATAATCCTGAATGGTTTATAATCCTGCAATAAACCAGGTCAGCAGGATTTACATGCAGCTTTTCCTGTGTATCAAACTCTTATCAGAACATTGCAAGTTCTCTCACGCCCCTACATGTTGTGATGCCACTGAGGCAGCTTGTCATGTGATCGCTGTCACATTTGTTGTCTGGCCTAATGAATGGCGAGCAGTTAGCACGTGTAACAGCGTACAGGCAAAAGCAATCTCCATTGGTCTTCCAGTAAAACCATGACTGTCAGCAGCTGACAGGAATTCTTTTTAAAGGGGAGCTGAGAGACAGCCTGTTACACTGTTGTCTTTGGCAAATTACTTGACTAGTGTTGCCTGTAGTCAGCAAGACTGGGGCACTGGTCACGAAGCCCAACCTGAGTGCTGTTAACATCACCGGAAAGCCCGACTTTGGTTTCTCTTTTTTACCTACAATGTTTGCATTGTATTTGTCTGATATAGACAATTCCATGGCAAACATTTGGGACTTGCTTTGTAGGACCATCTCCTGATACAACAGAGCAGCACCCTTGTCCTTCTCCCTTGGGACTAAATTTTCCCTCTAGGAAAGCTACTGCAGGTATCTCTGCCCTATGTTAAGTCAAACCTACTGAGATTAGTAGGGCTGCGTGCACGTTAACAGCTTGCAAAATTGGGCCTTAGTAGTAAGAGTGAAACCAGTTAGTGGCCCCAGGGAGCCATTGTTTATTACTTTCCAATCGTGTCCAGGACGTTCTCCCTGCTTTCCAAGTAGTGAAGATGTCATGTCACTCTCCCTGCCACACAGCATTTGTAAGGAATGATTTTCAGTCAGGGCTGGTTTGAGGTGGCACAGCAGTTGTGTCCCAGCTCACACGTTTCAACGTCAGGCCTATGACTAAATCACTCTCCCCTACTGTCAATTTAGTAATGATCAGTTACCAGTATAACCCTCCAGGCACAAGACTATCCTTTCCTTCCCCTTTATAATGTCTTTGAGCCTTTAAGAGGGAGTCAGGAAAAATCTGGTTTAGCTAAAATTGATTCTGGAAGTGGACAGGCACAACACATCCACCCCACTGCTGCCCTTGCCTTTGGAAACCATTGCTAAGCCTGAGCACTGACCAAGTCTGCAACAACCTTCCAGGCGTATCGCTGCTTGTACACAGAGCCATCAGGTGACAGCTCCTTTGAAAATGGGTACAAGGGAAGTAAGCTTAAAATGCTTTGATTTCATATTCATAAGGAATGTCCACTGCACAGAGGTTTTAGTGTAATTCTGCAAAACATGTGTGAAATCTTGGAGTAAACCTGTCCCCTGACATTCCTTCACAGGGAATACCAGCAGGCTGGTTGTATAAAATGCATCAGTTCCCTGCGGCAGTGCAACAGATGCTGTATTTTCAGTGCTTTCTCTGAGAGCTGCCCCCCAAAGTTTCTTCTCTGAACACTTCCCCAAATGAGCTGTCCTTCTCCTTCTCAAGGCACACTGAGCAACAGTTTTCATCAAAATGATGTGCTTTCAGGAAGGATTTATAAGATGGTAAGAGGACCCACAGCACAGGATCAGGCCTGTAACTCAAGGTTTAAGAGCTCATAGGGAAAAGATAGAGAAAAACAGGGGGAAGAAAGAAGTTAGTCTAGGTGTAGCCTTCCCCTTATCACAGCAGCCGGCACCGCAGGTTTCCGTCTCATCCCACAGGCCTGGGCACAGCAAAACTCAGACTAGCTCAGCACCACCAGAACAAATCCCTGGTGCACCAAAAAACCCTGCTGAACGCCATGACAGGGCAGTTCCTCTCTGAAAAGCCACCTGAATTTGCTCTTCCAGTTCCACACAAGGAAATATTGCAGGGTATTAGTTACCTCTCAGTAAAGCAACATCCAAGAGCCCCTCATCCAGTGATCCAAAATGGAGACATTGGCAAAAAGCCAAATGTGGTTATACGTGCCCCCCCTTCCAGTGGCAAACCACAGCCCTTACCAGCCTGAGAAGACTCAAGTGACCACAAGCTGTTTTAGTCACTACCACAAAGATTACCACCCTAGGACTTAAGAGACAAAGTAGAGAGGCATTGGTGGTGTTACCTCCTGTAACTATTTCTTGCAGCCGGTACAGGGTTAGTTCAGATTAAATTGCAGCCATTTTGAGGCCTGGGGATCTTTCAAACTGCTCACTCCCTTGGCTACTGTCAAGTAATAGGCGTTTCCTCATTACACCACAGGGAGGTAAGTTTTTCCTACTTGGATTTCACCCATCCCTCTCCTCAGAAGTACTTGCCATGCTTTGTCCAATGACTCCTAACCAACACAGCTGTACCTTTGGGGCTTTTTTCCCCAAAAACAACGATGTTAGAAGAGCTTCATGGTATAGATGATGTTAGGACACCTTTTCAACAGCATCAGTGGAGACTTGGCACAGGAAGATCACATGTGCTACTTGCACTCTATCTACTTAAGGTGACACTAAGACCTCTGTAGAGGTCAGGATAAGCTGCCTGCCAGAACCACCTCCGAACAGAAGCCACTTTTTATAAAAGCAAAATTTACTATCCTCCCAAGCTGGTGTGGTCTTCTGGGCACACCAGAGACTGGTTTCTGTTCTCCAGAAATACCATTCAACTCATAAACCACTTTTTATTCAGATCAAGGCGATCCATGTCTTGACAAGTTCAGCTGCCCCCAGAAAAGCCATTCAGTATGAAGAGCACCCTTGCATTGATCCCCGTGTCCCATGGAAAGCAGGATGCTGCTTTTCTTTCTTACAGATTCTACATCAAGCCTATGGATATCACAAATTTCAAGTGTAGTCAAGCATTTTATTGGTGCTGCCACAGCAATGGAATTGGTGCTTTTCAATACTTAAACCCAAACCAAATTACTAGAACTGGACAAAATCACACCCGCTGCCCATTCAGGTTCATATGTTTTGGAAATGATTCAACAGATCCCTCCAAAATAAGGTTCTTTCATTGCTGAATAGATGGGTGTCTTCCCTGAGTATCTGGGATGGCAAAACAGTACAGAGAAGATGAACTTATGTTAACATCAGGTAGACTCAGCTTCCACACGCTATTTAAGAAGCAGGAGTGTCAGAAGCACCATCGAGGTTCACGTGAGTCCCATGGCTTGTTGTAAAATCCACACACCTGCTTCAGACAGATAGCTCTCAGAGCTATTCAACAGCACTTGTTTGGTTAGAATAATAAACTCAAAAAGCATTTAAAACAAAGAATTTTAATAATTTCTCTATAACAAATAATTAATCAAATAGGCCGAATCCCATGTCATCGTCAGATTCTTCTGATTCCTCCTTCTTCTCTTCTTTCTTCTCCTCAGCTGAAAGGGGAAAAAACCGCCAAAATTAAACCCCAAGCCAATGGTCAGTGTTCACATTTTTTGCACCACAGATACGTATTTTTGTGTTCTCAGCTTCCATACTATTGGCATTTCAGCCTCCATGGTTCACATCATTCCCTTTCAATAGCCAAATATGAACACTGAGGAGGGGACACAGACACTGCTACTGAAGCAATGTGCAGGGAAGTCTGATTCTCAGTTCTAAGCCAGACCAATCTTTAGGTGGATAGAGTAAATGCTTCTGACCACCCAAAGGAAAAGTAACTCTGCCATTTACACAATCACACACTTAACTGACAAAGTGGAAAAGCCTTGAAATTTGGACCCAACTATTAAGATTTTAACACAGAAAAAGGAAGCTGCCCTGTAACAGTGCCTCTCACCACCCTTACTCACCGGCAGCAGGGGCAGCAGCTGCAGCAGGAGCAGCAGAGCCCCCTCCAGCAGAAACTGCCACAGCTCCCCCCGCTGGCATGCTGGCAAGTTTTCCATTACCTGAGTGGAACAGAAGATAAAGAAATTAAATACTCATTTGTGAGCACGGAGGTGAAGTGAAAAGGAAGAGAAATGAGAGTGCAGAAGAGAAGACAGTGTGACTTGTGGACTGAACCTCTCACTATCAGCTGTAAGGAATAAGATGCCGCTCCCGTGGTAAGAAAAGTATAAGCTACCCTATGAAACAAACACCTAGAGTTGAAGATTCACACAGGCTTATCCTGATAACACTGACAACACTTATTACTAAGTCTTCTGTCCCCTATTTTGTCTTCCAGAACAGTAGTATAAAGATAGTGGCAAGCCCATCTAGTTTTATACATACAGGAAAACTCTTGTAAGTACAGCACAACAGCCCAGAACTCGGGAATTTCAGTATACCTCAAAAAGAACAGGCAGCACATGGGTCCCCCACCCTTTCTGTTTAACAGTACAGAAAACTGTGAGGACATGACTGAATCACGCTTACAGGAGATAAGAGGGTGAGGGGAAATTTATGGCAAAGAGGACAGTACTTAAACAACTCGAACATATTGCATCTCCTTTGAGATTAAGCAAACTGATTTCTCATTTATGCTTGTCTTTGGAAAGCCAGCTAGTTCTCTGGCATCTGTCTTTCACATACCAAGGATCCCTTGGCATTCAGAGGTCGTGTACACAGTATGTTTGCCCCTATTTCAGTTTCTGGGAATCAGTTTCTAAATAATTCTCTGTTACTTCAAGCTCCAATAAACTAGCCAAGTAAACAAACATGTTTCCTATGCATGTCAGTATGTTCTAGGAAACAATTTATTTAAGGAAAAGCATTAATAGCCTAAGTGTGTTGTAAGCACATGCATAATGGCTCTCTTAGGTCTTCAGACCACATTGACAGAAAACGTCCAGTTACTGCTCCTAACAGCAAGGCCAGGCAGAGTCCTGGCAACCTTCACACAAACATATGCCCACAAGTTCCCTTGTGCCGTAGCACTTGGAAGAAAAAAGACAAAAAAAAAAAAAAAAAGAGGAATGAATTAGTCAGAAGCCTTTGCACTACCTCAGCTCTGCTTTATTTCAGCCCTATGACCCAGTCAACGTTAAAAGTTCCAGCTTTGATAAGAGCCAGTAGGTAAGAGCACAAGCATCTGCAAAAGGTATGAGAGTCCTATCTGAGGGAAAAGAAAATGCCAGACCTGGGGAGCTCTAGAAGAAACGTGTACTGGAGAGGTCTGTATTAACCACAGAGGGTGTACTGTAGCCTTAATGTGAACTGACACTTATTTAACGGTTTGTTTTTCCTGTTTACCTGAGAATGCTGGTGTACACAAGAGGGTAAACTCAAAGCAAAAATTATCTCCCAGGGAACCTGAAGGACAACTAAGACTCTCTCCAATCAGTATGTCCAGAAAACTACATCATGAGCAGACTATCAGTAAGCTCGTACATGCTTAAGTTTTCCAGTTTAATGTGGTCCACAAGCGAAACCCAGCAGGTACTGGCACCAACCTGCAGGGAATTAGAATGGACCCATTTTGGTCATTTCAGCAGAGATCCAGCATGGAAGTCCTCCACCACAAAGCTAAACTGATGAACAATCAGGGAGTTGGCAGCAATTCTAAGCTCTCAGGTCAAAGTGAGTCAAGTAGTAAAAGCAATTATCTGTGACACTCAGAGACTGTACTTACCCTGAGCAATGACATCCTCGATGTTTTTTCCATTCAGCTCACTAATAACCTATGTAAATTAAGTTTACAACGTTAATATATTATTGTTTCAAACCAGCAAAAGTATAAGCTACATTTAAACAAGTACTGATTGAACAGCACGTGCAATGCCTTCATCCTGCTGCTTATACAACCCCAACGTTCCCTATTTCTCAGTGGAAAGGACACAAATAAGTATTTCAGCTAAGTCTTTCATACTTTTCTGTGAAAGCTTTTTCATGAAATCTGTTACAATAAATTCATATGAATCCAAGTGCCTTGCAGAAAGAAAGATACACGATGTTGTGGAGCCAATTAGGAAACCCCACTACTGGTCTGTCAGCCCCTGAGGGACTATTAACATATCTTGCTTAATACTCACTGGGATGCTCTGAAGTGCTGGCCCCTAGACCAAAAACCCCAGGGTCCCGTTCCTAGCATTACCAAATGTTATAGCCAAGCTGGCTGCTGTATCCTTGCACTGGAACAGAAAGTCCTAACTTCAGTTTTACTACCATTGTCGTATAACTGGGGATGATGAAAGCAAAACACAACAAGAACTGCTGCATGAAGCAAGCACTTTAAAAAAAAAAAAAAAAAAAAAGAGAATGCCACAGACTTTACTGGGAGTCCCTGCTACCAGAAGCCAGTGCTGAACACTGCAGAGCCCCCAAGCCAAAGGGCTTCAACCAAGCACTGAGTTGTGCCTGTCGTGAAGCACCTCCTGCTCACATGGAGCATGCGATCAGTGAAGTGCCTGTGTGCTTGCTTCAACCAGAAGGAAGGTGGTTTTAAAGACTTCACTAGGTTTACACTGCTGGAAGATGTAGCCAATGCCAATAGAAAAGGATTAATTAATCACTACCAAAAGGAATTCCAGAGCAGCTTTGCAGATACTGGGGGATCAGAGAACACATTTTTTTTAATTTATGAAGGAATTAAGCCAGAGCTGAAAGTCTTGGAATTCAACCAGTAGCAACATGAGTTCAAACCAACATCCCAAACCATAACAGGAATACAATCAGCTCAGTCAACTCATTGTTTTGTTGGGCCTATGGTAAAACACTGTCTCTGACTAGGAAAGTAACTTGTTTTCTCCTCCCCCTCTCAGGAAATACTGCACGTCAAGGTATGGGTCATGTGATAAGACCCTTTTTGTTTGGGTTTTTTTTTCCATGGCCATTTACTATTAGGTCCAGAAGGCTGCAAGTCTGTTATTCCCAATAAACATTCTACTCTCTTCTTAAAGGACCTGTTTTTCAACAAAACTATCTCTGCATTAGTTCCAAATATCTTCCTACATATTACTACCACTTAAGTCCACGTTATAATTGGCATATGTTTCTTAGTGAAGGAACAAATGCTTCTTTGCAATACCCTAAATGACAAGAGAACTCTGCAGGGGGCAGGCATTAAATAAAAAAAGCCAAACTCCTACAAAAACATTAAAACAGTTCTGATGGGTCAAGCAACGTTTTAGAAATCACACATATAACATATGAAAAACATAAGGCTACACCAAGAGCAAGGCAATGAAACAAAAAATAAGGACACAGCTCCAATGCCTGGTGCTGACTGGGACGTGACCAGCTGGAATTAAGAGGCAATGCCACCTTGTTCATGCGTTCATCATCTGTCTCAATGCCAACGCTGTCGAGGATCTTTTTCAAGTCCTTTGACGTGGGAGACTCATTGCCACCGAGGACCGCTAGAAGGTAAGCTGCGACGTAACGCATCCTGCAAAACAAGAGAACTGGATCTTCAGCGCCAACGTTACACCTTGGGAGAAGCTTTATTTCCTCGCTAGGGAAGCAAACCTCACCCTTCTCTCCCCCGCGACACGCGAGGTCACGTACTGGTCTCCGGCCAGCACAGGCCCCGCTTACCCAGGGCAGCCCGGTAAACACTCCAAAGCCGCAGCGGCTCCCGGCCTGCGCCGGACTCCGCGGCGCTGCTGCCCGAAGGCCCATAGAAGCCTCCCGGCCTACCACTGCCGGCACCGCGCACCCCTCCTGGAGGAAAGCAATGCCGCGGCTTTCCAAGCACCTCTCCGTCCCCGGAGAGCATCCCCGCCCCAACTCCCCAGGGCGTCGGCCTCAGCCTGTGCCGTCTCTCGCAGGCCCAAGCCCAAGCCCAGGCCCAGGCCCGGGCCCACGCCGGGAGAGCACATGGCCGCCATTTCCTCGCGCCCGAAGCGGCCTCAGCCAAGCCCCACCAGCGGCCGCGGGCGGGAGGGGTGGGGGGCACCAGGAGGGCCCCTTCCCACGGGAGGGGGGCGAAGGGACCGCCGCCCGCTTACTTGAGTGGAGGCTGCGGCGCGGGAGACAGGCCCGGGACGTGCGTTCGCAATGGCAGCCCGGCGGCAAAAGGGAAGGGGCGGCACCACGGCAACGCCTTCTTCCCGTCACTCCTCTACAACGGGCGCTGCCATTGGGCCAGGCCAGCGGGGAGCGGGTAGGCCAATGATAAAAAGAGGCCTTTGCCGCTGCGCAGGTGCCGGCGCATGCGTGGAGCACTCTGGCGTGTGCTGGCGCCGGGTGTCTGTTGGGCAGCGGCGTCCCTGCCTCGCCTTTGTTCGGTTCTTGAACCCAAAGCCGCGGTGCCCGGCGGGTGCCGCTCACCGGGTTCTGCGCGGCCTCCCGGCGAGCGCAGGCTCTGCCGTTAGAGGGAAAGGCCTCCCCGGGAGGGAGCGGGTGGGCTGTCCTGCGCCGTCCCGGGAGGGTTGGGAGTTCGAAGCCAGCGGCCGGGTCTTGCCGCGGGAGCCGCCCGTTCGCTCGTTTCTTTCGGGATCACGGAAGCGAGTGAAGCGGGGAGCGAACGCCGCGCCCGAATGCCCTGAGCCCGAGTGAACCAGAAGCGCGGGGCAGCCCTGCCGTGCGGCGGGAGGCTGCCCGGAGACCCCAGCGCGGGCGGGAGCGCTCCGCTTCTCGGTAACCCGGGAAGCAGCCGGGCGCCCGGGGGAGCGCTCCAGGGCAGCAGCCGGTGCTTAGGGTCTGCTCCCCTCGGGAAGAGAAGCTTCCCTCGGGGCGCCGTGCAGCTTGTTCTCAGCTTTGGGCAAGGGCCGCTTCTCCCGGGGGGTCTCTGCCGTGTGCCGGCAGCGCGGCACCAGCCAGAAACCCGCCCTCACGGGAACACCCGGCTCCGCGCCTCGGGGCGGAAGGCAGCGCGGCACCGGTGCTGCGGGGCCCGGCCGCGGCGCACCGCGAAGCAAGCGGCATCCCCGCTGTGCGGGGCCGAGGGCAGCCGGAGCCCCGCCGTGGCAGAGCCCCGCAGCTCGGTGTGGGCCGAGGGCTGGCTCTGCGGGCCCCCAGCCCCGCTCCCCGCTGCCACGTTTCTCTCCCGGCGCTCGCAGCAGACGAGCGCGGCAGCCGGGGCCGCCCGTGCTTCCCGTTCCCTGCGGGCTGAACTCGTGTTGGAACCCCACCGGCAGCGGCTGGGGTGCGGGGTTGGGAAAAAGTCTCGTTCTGTGATATTTTCGGGACAGTGGGACGCCCGGGCAGCAGTCCCCCGAGCTGCCTGCCTTTGTCCCGCTGATTCTGGCACCTCCTCCGGCTCGGCTCGTCCCGCCCCGGCAGCGCCGCTCCCATGCAGACTTTGCAGGAAGTGCCCGAGCCGAGCCGGGCTGAGCCCAGCGCGCCCGGGCTTTCCCTGCCCAGGCTCGGTGTCCCGGGGAGCGGGTGCGGAGCGGGTGAGACAAGCGCGGCCGTGCAGGGCACAGTGCCTGTGGCCTGGCTGCTCGGCTGTAGGTCCTGCCGGGGCGCGGGGGGACACCCTGAGTGTGCAGCCTCGGCTCGGGGCCCGTGTGGGGCAAGGGGGGGCCTGGGGCTGCCGGAGGTGGTGGCAGGGCAGGGAGCACAGCCCGGGGCAAGTGTGTGTGTGTGTCTGTGTGTGTCTGTGCCTATGCCCAGGTGCGTGCCTGTGCCCAAGGGTGCCTGCGGTCTGCAAGCCTCTCCAGCCTGGCCTGTTCAGAGACGCCCTCTGGTTCTTTCACCATCATTTCTAGCGTTACAGAGCTAGAGCAGGCGTTCTTTTTGCTTATGCATATCTGAAAGAGCGCTGTGAACGCATTCTGTGTAGCTTTTCTGTAAGAAATGCCTATTTGCTAGAGCAGTAATCTCCATTTACCTGTTCTTCCTGCTCTTACATGTCTGTAAGGTTTCAACTCTTCCAGGGAGCCGGCTGTGACACATCCCCCCCCCCCCCCAGACTGTGCCTTGGGAGCATCAGTGTTGCTGTGTCCTTCAGGTTAACAGTAGAAAGCACTGCTCCTCGGGATGTGGCAGGGGCATTGGCTGGCCTTGGACATTAAAGCTGTTACAAGGGCTTTTTTAGTTCTGCACTACTCAAAACAAACATCTATTCTCCTGTTGGGTCCATTGCAGGGTTTAAAAAGAACTCCAAAAGTTCACACCATAAACTGGTTTAACTACCAGTCTCAGGAGGATAAAAAAAGATAAAGGAAGCAAAAAGAGCAGGAAACTGGGGACTTGGAATAAAAGCAAGCATGGTGCCTCTGCTCATCTTTGCACTACCAGTATGCTATGATGATAGTGGCTAATTTTGAAAGTCCCAGATGGATGAAGGCTTCTTCACAGTAAGAAGGCAGACAAATAATTAATTTGTTAGAATTTAATTCCTCTGCTCCTTTAGGTTTAAATACTTCTTAGCATGCACTACCTAGTATCTACTTTTCCCCTTTCTCTTTATCTGTGGAAGATGCTGTGAGGGGAGAAACAAGGACTTGGTAACTAGCTGGCTCTGGTTTCATGCCTGGTTTGCTGTGGTAGAGCATCCCTGCAGAGGCAAGCCTGCAAGAGCCCCAAGTCCCACTACGCAGTCCAATGCTCCTGTGCCATGAACATGCCTCTTCTCACCCCATCCCTGGCCCTGCCACATTTGCGCTGATGCACTTTGCCCATTTTCATCTACACTCACTTGTATCCTGTTGGCACTTGGTTTCTCAGCCAGGTTTGATGAGAACCTGTCACAGCCTGTGAGCAGGCTCTGGGCTCTGCTTCTGTCTCAGCTCTCCCTGCCCTGGTTTCCCCCTCCACTCGTAAAGCTTCCCACTAAGGCGCTTTGAAATCTGTGTAAGGCATAGGCTTTTATATCTTTTTAAGTTAATATTGCTGTTTATTCTGATGGCTGCATTCCCTGACAAGATGTAGGCTAGGAAAACTCCCAGGAGGAGAGGCCTGCGTGTCATCCATCATCCTGCATTTCTGTGCTCTCTGCCCACAGAGCTCTCAGTAACGTGGGTGCAGTCCCTCCTGCCCTCTTGCCGTGTTCATAAACTGTTTCCAGCCACTCTGGGCTGGGGCAGGTGGCCTTCATCATGCACTTGTGTTCTCTTTCAGAGCCATCCTCCTCGTCCCGGCTTCCTTGTGGTGCTGCTGGTGCCTGCCTGCCTGGCAAGTCAGAGCATGTCCAGACCCCGTGGACAAGACGTAGAAGATGGCAGAGCTGCTGGGGCTCGGGGACGAGTGCGGGGAGGGGGCTTTGGAGGCTCTTTCGCTTGCTGGCTCCTGCCTTGCAGACAACAGACTGAACCTGGATGTTTATCCTGACGGCTGTAGCCGGTTCCTCCAGCTGTTCCAGGGGCGACGGGGAGAGGTGGTCCAGGTGGAGTTCCTTCAGCTCAGCAGCAACGACCACCTCCTTGGCACCACACTGGGCATCCTTCCCCATCTGAAACACCTGAAATCCCTGGTGCTCAAAGGTAAATTCCTGGGCCCGACATCATCCAGCTTTTCTAGGCTTTGCTTACTGCTTCTTTTTTTTTTTGGGGGGGGTGGGGTGGGTTGGGGCGGTATCCTTTGCTCCCCATTTGAGATATACAAACTGCTCTTGGAATTGTTTGATTCTGGTGCCCCTTACTATAGCTCTGGCTCTTAGCCTTGCTTAGAGGTGCATGCAGATTTCAATAAGATACAGCTTCTAGACTCTTTATATCCTTCCTTTGTTTCTAGTGCTGCCTGGGGGCTGGTTTTTGGAGCCTGGTTGGGTTGATGCTGCAACATTTTTTTTAGCCATCCTCTAGAAGAAGAACATTTTTTGCACAGTTATGCAAGGGTAGCGGGGGATTGAAAGGTGTTGGATTTTTTGGTAAATGTTCAGCTCCTCTTTCATTTTTGGAACTATGATGAGCTGTCTTTGCTGTGTTTCCATCTGAATCAATCCTTGCTTAGTGTCAGTGACTGTAGGTTTAGCAGAGTTCGAGAGAAGAGGCTGCTCAGTGTTTTTTCAAAAGTATGACTCAGGGTGTGCACGTAGTTTAGCAAGCTGTGATAACTGTTAGGCTTATAAATATTAGATCGTTCTTTGCTTTCTCATTATCTTTATTGTAGGAGGATCTCACTACAAGTGGTACGATTTCATTATCAGACTGAATCATTTGCTCTTTGGGAGGTGGATTTTTCAAAAGAAATGAGAGAAAAAAGGGGGAGTGTGTGGCCAGAATTCATGGTTATAGCTGAAAACTGAAAAGATTGAGGTTTGTTTCTGTATCTGCCACAGATTTCTCTTGTGAATAATTTCATTTGTCTTTCCCACCCCTTAGAAAGGCAAGGATAACAGCAATACCTTTTATTTGGCTTATTTTGTGAGATGTACACACCCCTTGAGCATCCTGAAGTGCAATAAAATAGTTTGCTAAGATTTTCTTGTGTGCAAAGTGCAGTGTGTCAGTTTGACTGTTCTCATTTTATGCCATTATGCAGCATCAAAAATGTTTGGTGCCCTCTGCTGTATGTGTGTTCAGATAGACAAGGGTGGAGGGAGAGTAGGGAACAATGAAGAAATGGAGAGTTTTGGAAGCTTCCTTTTATTTGCTTGACTTACTTCCTGTGGGTTCAGTCCTTCTCCAGTTTGAGTGTCACAAGCTGGGGTGGGGGGACTTGTATCCCTCTCTCTCTGTGCTGTCTGGCTGACACACTACTAAATTACCTGCTTTTTTCCCCCATTTTCACTGCTTTGCTTGCACCTGCTCACCAGTCTTGCAAGGGCAGATCTCAGTCCTCAGGGCTGTTTGTCCTTCTACAGCACAGGCAAAGACTGGAGGGTAAGGGATGTCTGTCTCCTTAAGTCCATGAAGTGTTGTGTGTTGGCCACTGGTGCTGGTGGGGGAGGATTGGGGAAGGAGTGTGGGAGGCTTGGAGAAGGAGTGTGGGAGGCTTGGAAGGGGTATCAGCCACCCTGCTGAAGGGTGGTGGATGTGAGGAGTGGCCTGGCTCTTTCTGATCTTCACCTCCAGATGTGTTTAGCAGAGCTTTACTGGTTGACTGTGCCATCTCTTCACTTCAAAATAGGTCTTCACCATTGTACCCCTTTCACTGATGAGGAAAGTGAGGCAAGGAGCAGAAAACCCACTTCTCTATGAGTACTTTGTAGTCAGTGCTGCTCATTGTGATCAGTAATTCCCCATCTTCTGAGTCTCTGTGCTAAGGAGTCTCCTGCGGGGCTGGTGAGGTATCCTGTGGGATATTGACCTCTTCTTCCACTTCACACCCAGGTGGCCATACCAGGGATGAGTTTGGTTCATGTCAGCATGGGTCCCTGACAAGCTTACCACCAGATGTGGGCAACCTGAGGTGTCTCACCCACCTGGATCTCAGCTTCAACAGCCTCTCCACCTTGCCCAGCTGCATCCTCCACCTCCCCAGCCTCCGGGTGCTCCTGGTGAGCCACAACAGCCTGGTGACCCTCCCTGAGGACTTCGGCTCTCTGAGGAAGTTGACTTTCTTCTCTGCTATGAAAAATCAGCTGAAGGACTTACCTCAGAGCATTGGAGAGCTGGCAGTGCTGCAGGAGCTGGATCTCTCAGAAAATGCTTTGGAATTCCTCCCCGAAGAAGTTGGGAATCTGCACAACTGCGTAGAACTGGATCTCTCTGGGAATCGCTTATTAAGCATCCCAGAGTCCTTAGGTAAGTGTTTTCTAGGGAAAAAAGGAGGACATTGGCTTGCAGAGCTTTTGGTACAGTCTAGGACCCCTGAGGCTCAGTCTCTTGTCCCAGAGCTGTTGGCACAAACCATCTGTCCTGTTACAGCCAAACAGAAGAGATTTCCAAAAGAAACATGCTTGGTTCAGTTTGTGCCTTCAGGCATTAACAAGTCTCTGGACCACACTTTCTGCTCCTGTGGATCAGCAAGACTGATAAGATTTCAGTACAGTTTACAGTAGCCAAGGATCTGGCCTGGCTGGTTTTGGGTAGCAGCCAGGGCTGGAAACAGGAGAATTGGGATTTAATGGACTGCAAATCTGGACTTGAAATCGCGCTGTCCAGTTTAGATGAGTCCACAGAACCAGGCTCTGACTTCTGCTGCCCAGATTCCTTGGGTCCTGTATTGCTTTGTGCCCTGGGGTTGTCACTAATGGTGTTACAGAGGCATCTTACATCTATACTCATAGCTGGGTGCTGAAAAGGAGAGGACAGGGAAGGCTGTGTTGCCTCTCAGCTAGTTCCCTGGGCCTCTTTATTTTGTGAGCTGAAGAGATGTCAGACTTTTGTCCTTTTCCCTCTGTGTGTGTGTGTGTGTACACGTGATGAGGAGAGCAGGGAGGGGGGTTAGAGCTGACTGTGCGATGCAATTAACAGCTTGGATGGGGGGTCCCTTCTTGTTCTAACCTGCAGCCAATCTGAAGTCTCTGCGGCGGCTGCATCTCCACAGCAATCTCCTGGTGACAGTCCCTGCCTCCCTTGCCAGCCTGCCCAACTTGTCCAGACTTGATCTGCAGAACAATTGCCTCCGCACTGTCCCTCCAGAGATCCAGACTTCACCATTTGTGCGCCTCCGAGGCAATCCCTTAGGAGAAACTGAGCCATCCCCACAGGCTGGTAATTGCAAGGCTTTTGCTGCTGTGGGTTCTGCCCAGCTGTTCCCTCCTCAGCCCAGCATGGTGTGGATGGCTTGGATTAGAGGAGATGAGCAGGGGGGAGTCAGATCAGCATTCATTTGTCTGGAATAATTATTAGGTTGTAAGGATACAGACATTACTACCATTTTTCCAAGCCAAATCCCAGTCTGAAGGGCTCAGCAGTCCCTGGAATTGGGCTTGCTAGGAAAGGCTTTACAGTGGAAGTGAAAATGGGATTCACAGGAGAGGGCTTGAAGGGGTCCAGCCATATTAGCAGAAGTGAGCACCAGTTCTTGGACTAGTTGTATGGCCCTAAGGCTACAGTGGCTCATGCTAGAAGCACAGAGAGCAATAAGAGGTCATTCTGCTGTGCATTTACCTCCTCCTTCCCTGTGGTTCCCAGTCTGCAAAGCAGCAGCTCTTTGTGCAACAAGAAGGTAATGAATGAGCAAGAATCTGAGTAGGGTTTCCCAGTGGTGCTCACGTTCACAAGAGAAGCACTAACTCCTAGAGGTGGCCCCAGGCAATCAGACATGGCCCCACTGAGAGCTGCAGGGGTGGTATATTCCAATATTTTCTAATTCTCCCTGCTTCTCAGTTTTCCTTGAGGGGGTGGGGATGGGGTGGGGAATAGTCAGCATTTCCAGTGCGTCTCGGGACCCCTGGGTCCCTTCCCCTCCTGCCACTGCTTGATCTGAAGCCAGCTGTAGTGTGAGCAGGGTTCCATTAGCGGCTTCTGTCAGATTAGGATTAAGCCAAAACTGAAATGCAAATTCAGCCTTTCTTGTCTGCCCTGATTTGAGTAACCTCTGTCTCCTCTTCCTATCCAAACCTTATTGCTGCAGATGAACCCAGTGCTGGAAGGCTACAAAGACTCTTCCTTTCATCCACAGAGGACAGGTAAGCCTCTGTTATTAAGAACTTCTATTACAGTGGTGTAACAGGGTCCCAGGCAAGATCGGTGCATGGTGGGTATTGCACATGTGTATAGGAGCTCACGGCCTCAGCAGGCTAGTCAAACGAAAAGTAGGAGATTCGGCTGTTGGTTTTTGGAGGGCTGCAGTAATTGCACAGTGTCATGCATTCATGCATTTCTTCTGGAAGCTTTACTGTCACCTCTGAAGGCTGCAAAGTGGTCCTGGCCTGTGGCATCCGTTTCTGCTTCCCACCGGGGGCTGCCTCTGACCCTCTGCGGATCTACTTCCGAACCCTCGCACCGGACCCTCGGTGGGTAAAGCTGAGACACCACGATGTCCTGCTAAGTAGAGTCCTGGAGCTGCAGCCTCATGGGGTCGTATTCCAGCAGGTGAGGACACAAACAGGCCACCTCCTGATCAATCTGCCTCTGCAGTAGCTCTGCAGTATCTTCTGAGAGAGTCTTTCGGGACTTTTAAGACAGCTGTCCCCATCCTTGCTACTTTTAAGTAGCTACAGGACTGCCTTTCAAAGAAGCCCCACTGCAAAGACTCAGAAAGGACCCAGCCAGCTTCTCTGGCACTGTGCTGGTCTGGCTCCTTTGCCTTCCCAATGCTTCTATAACCTTTCTCACTCACAACCCTCCTCCTGTGCCAGAGGATGAGTGCTGTTCCAGCATGTTGCTTTAGCCTGCAAGGAGAAGGGTTCACATCCTTTTCTAGAAGTCCGATTGTGTGGTTTCCATTCAAGCTGGTGAGTTCATACACCACCAGTCTTGTTGTGGCTGACAGCAACTCACTGCAAAGGTTTCTTTGCCCTTTATCTGCCAGCAAGCTGCTGAACTTTCCCTGCTGTCACTCTTCATTGTGGGCCTAGCATCTATCACCTCTCCAGGGATTGCAAGACAGAGCAGGTTCCTGTGTCCTCCACTCCCTGTGTACAGTCCATGCTTTTCCCTCCCCCTTGTCTGCACAGGAAGCCACAGAGCAGAGCTACGCTTGGTTTTATCCTTCCTGTTGGTGTCTCATGGGAATGTGTTTTTTGCCAGGAGGTACAGATCTGGATGCCATATGCCTCCCCTCAAACCCTTCACCAGCGTGAGGTGGTAGTCCGGACCTTCAGTGGGCAGAGCTGGAGTGACCTGAGAACAAGAGTGGAGCAGAAGAGAAAATCAAAGGTAAGCAGCTTGGAATGACCACTGACGTGCATTGTTCCTGTTCCGCTCTTTGGTTTTGCCCAGCCAAAAGTGAGCCCGTTTGAACCACCTCATGAGCTGTGTTTTGACCAGCTGCTATGAAATGTAGTGGATTTCACCTCCAGGTTTCCTCTGTCATGGAGATGTGTCTCCTGAAGGAGATGAGTTTCATCCTGTCGTGCTTCATCCCTGTTCTAGTGCTTTCATCTGCTCAGTTGTTTCTGGCACTTATTTTCCTGCCTTTGCAGTATTATGTATATTTTCTCTTCTTCCTTGTCTTCTGTTACAGAAGCACGTGGCTCACTGTAGTGTCCTTCACTTCTCTTGGTTCCTTGTTGTGTCTCGACTTGTGCAAAATGAATGCAAAGTGCCAACAGAGGGGACGTTGCTCTTTTCCAGCGTGGATCCAAACATCAAAGTGACCTTTCCTCCTGGAGTCACTGAAGAGACTCGCAGTGTCAAGCTGCAGGTATGAATGCTTTAAAAAAACCCCTGGTTTTTGATGTAGCTGTTGTCCCACACCAAGTAGGGAAGCCAAAGGTGAGATGTCCACCTGAGGGTAATTCATGTCTGACATGGATGCTTCATGGACTGACCCATCCTCAGGTCACCCCCTGTGTTACCTTCCCTGCCTGCAAAACGGGCTGTGCTCCAAGCTGCCCCGTGTGGGAGAGGGATCTCTGGGCAGCTGCTCCCTCCAGCAGATCAGCAGGTAGCTGCTGTGAAGGGAACACAGGGAGTCTTTGCTTCTTGTTCGCTTGCAGAACATACTGAGCCTGGCCAGACAGCTCAGTGAGGTAGATTGGGGAGGGTCGGGATTATTTAGGTGGATCTAATTCTAAAGCCACCCACTGAAATGAATCGTTCTGTAGGGTTGCTAGATAGTGCTAAATGCTACTGTAATACCTTGGTCTGTCCCAGCTTGCCAGGTTGACACCAGTATTAGAGCAGACTTCAGCCAAAGTTCACTGTCCTTCCATTTCTCACTGGGGCCTGAGTCAAGAAGAGCATTTGCCTGCTGGGTTCTGGGGGAACTGAGTGAGCGATGGGGGAATTTGGGTGCCCAACTGCTCCACTTGCCATGTCTTCTACGTCCAGGTGCTGCCGGTCTCTGTGGAAGAGATAGAGGAAATCACGGCTGATGCGGGGTGCAGGGCCAGTCCCCTGCTCTGCCTCTCCCAGGACTCCCTGGTGGATTTTCTCAGGCCAGTGAGAATTCAGCTACCTCTCCCACCTGGGGTCACAGGTGAGTTTATTCCCAAAATTGGCAAAGAGAAAGACTGTATGTGGAAAACCGTGAATGCCAAGCTGGGAATTCTGTTTGCCTTTCCTGTTAACAGTAAAGCGTGCTGCTTTTCCTGCAGGAACAGCAAGGTGTGTCTGCTGAGTGAGTGGTGGTGCAGGGTGGTGGCACAGGGTGGTGGCAGCTGAAGATAGTTCAAGTCCAGCAGACAAGTGCTGAGCTTCACAGAGAAGCAGCACAGGCAGGGAGAATGACATTGGCAAATGGACTTCTCTGCTGAATTGCAAGCATATTTAGACTGTTGGGTTTGCTAAGATAGGTTGGAGAGGCACTCCTGCCAACTGAGGAGATGCTTTGTAAAAGGGCTCTGATTCATGATTTGGAATAGCTTGAAACTGGCAATACAGTCACTGCTTCCAGAGGTCTGCCTTCTCACTTCTTTACTCACCCTGAGCCACTGCAGTTAGAAGCGTACAATGAGACACTAAGCCATCTTCTACTCTGAATATTGCTATAAACAGCCTCAGCCTTGCCAGGGATGCCTTTGTTAGTGTGCTGAGTACCCTGTGTCTCCTAACTCCTGTTTTCTTTGACCTTTCCTGGCTTTATTGTGAAGAAGTAAAATCTTTTTGGGTGTGTCTTGGTCTTCATTGTAACACCAACTGGTGTTTGTATGTCTGAAGTGCATCAGGATTGAAAAATTGGTAGGATATATGTTTAGAAAGAGATAGAAATTAATAATGCTAGATACTGATGATGGGCATTGTCTACTGAACCTGTTGGTGGAAGTAAGCACACTATCAGTTTAAGCCTAGTATCCTGGAAGCACTGGTGTAGCCTCATCCTTTTATTGCTGCTCTTCTGTGACCAAAGTTCAGTCCTGGATGCTGAAGGGAAGGCCGTGAGCCTTAATTTGGTTGTTTTAAAAGTAAATCACCCTAAACTGTGGCTGGGTTTGTGAAGCCATGAATAAAGGCTTCTGCTGCATACAGCATCTCTCACTCGTTGTTGTCTTTAGGGCTAAATTTAGATCGGTCAAGGCTGCACCTTCTCCATGGTGACCTGGAGGGCCAAACCTGGGATGACATTACCAGTCAGGTGGTGCTGGAATTCACCCATCTTTATGCAGTGTTTGAAGTCACACACTTCTCCTGGTAAGTGCAGGATTAGTCCTGAGGAAAAGATGGGATGTTCTTCTGCCTTTCTTTTCCCAGATTCTGAACAGGGGCCACACCATTCACCTTACCTTTTCCCTTTGCAAGCCCAGCCCAGCTTGCACTTTGTCACTACCCATCATTTATAGTCTTGTGGGCATGACACTGGCTGCTCTTCCTAGGGAGGATCCCTCTTTTTTCTTAATTCCTTGTCTGCCAGGTACTGGCTGTGGTACACCACCAAGACCTACATTGGAGGCATCGCCAAGAAAGTGTATGAGCGGCTGCGTATGTACCAGGTGAACTTCATTGCTCTGCAGAGGAAAAAGGACCCCGAGCAAGTCCTGCTGCAGTGTGTCCCCAAGCACAAGGTCTGATCTGGGTTGCATTGCCTTACTCCTGAGCTTCCTGGGCTTGCCTCTGTAGGATGTAAGGGCAGCAGTGCACCTAACGGACCTGTTCACTGCCTCAAGGCCATGGTGGGGTGTGCTGTCACCATGCTGTCTCAGTAGTGTAACACCAGCACACTGGGAGCTGGGGGAAGAAGGAAGACACGGAGCAGAGCTACTGTGTGCTGTTACCAGCCACCAGACCTGAGGCAAAATGTGTTGGCTTAAACTTCAGTCAAAGAGATTAAAGTTAACATGTCACTTGTCTGGCGTGGGGTAGTAGTGTGGGCAGCAGCACTGCTTTGGTATCAGCTGGGGTGGTTAGAAATGGTACTTTTCCTGATGTTCCTTGTTTTTTACAGTTCAAGCAGTGGAACAAAACATATGAGCCCTCCTTAACCTGTTCCAGTGCACCACCAGGCTAGTTCATGCTATTGGTTGGAGCTAATCTGCCTGACCTTGTGCAGAAGGAGATGGGAGGTGCTCACGTGTTCTCTTCTATTGCCTCTGCCATGGGGCATCAGCCTACAGCGGGGTTGCTCCACATGCCAGCAAAGTAATTGTGCGTCTCGGGTGAGCGTGTACCTTGGCAGGCAGTGCAGCTCAGTGAGGTCAGGGTTAGTTTACCAGACTCTCAGAGCAGGGCTGGGTATCCTACTCTGCTCTAGCTCCTTCGTATTTTGGGGTTTGTTTTTGTTCTTCTGTATTGAAATGCCCTGTAAGGATTCTTTTTATCTTGGGTTCCTGGCTAAGAGTGTTTCTCTCCCAGTGAGATTTGGGTTCAGAGGTGGCTGTATTCCTGCCAGGGGTGGTCATGGGGTGAGAGAGAAATTTTACTGTTACAAATAGAAGAACAGACTCCTTGGGTCTAGGCTGACACTTGCACTGCCTTTGAGACCCCAGGTCTGACAGTGTGATCACAGGCTGCAAAGCCAAAATGAGCTTTCTGGTGTCCTCAGCTATGTGCTCTTGTAGCATACGACTTTCTACAGAGAAAATGCCTTTTAATGGCATATATCCCTCCCTGACATATGTTCCTAACAGGTTAGCCTGAATTTACTGACCTGTTAAAAACACAGAGGCATTGCTGAAAATGCTTTTTTAATGGCAACTTTGGGGATGGCCTGTCTTCATTAGTCTGCATAGGCTCTTCTGCTTTTCACTTGAGAAGAACAATTGGGAAGCCACAAAACTCAGAGCATCACTTCCTTGTCAATAGTGATTGTACCTGGGATAGGTGGGGGTTGGTGTTTGTTCATTTATTTACATCCTTTTCATGTAAAATGGGCTTTCCCTGTTAAAGGTGAGTGAAAGGAAGCACAGGGGCCTGACATGCTTCAGACCAAACACGTGGTCTGGTGTTCTCATCCTTGTCAGGTTGACCCCGTGCTGAAGAAGCTGCAGGATCGCTACCGAGGGCCTGAGCCATCCGACATGGTGGAGATGTTTGAGGGAGAGCAGTTTTTTGCAACTTTTGAGCGAGGCATCAGCATCGACATGGGTATGGTAGTACTGGGCTCCTTTCTTCTCATATCTCTTGTGCTTCTCCAGCCCTAGTCATGTTTCTGCTGGGGGCTGTATTCCTCCCTGGCACTCCTCTCTGTCTCCAGCTCGCCCAGTACTCACTGCAGCCAGCCCTGGTCATCAAACTTTTCCAATTCTCTGGTCACCCAACCTTTGTGCCTATTTTTCCCTCTGAAAGCGTTTTTGCAGCCGCCTTTTCCTCTCACGCTGTTGTAGCCTGCAGAGGGCAATAGCCAAACATGTTTATTTTATGACTGATCTACTTCTGCAGCCAGCTATGCCCTTTTCCTGGCATCTTAGACATCACATTGGAATGCCCATGCTGATCTAAGGAATATTGCCCATTTCTGAGAGAATACTGTAAAGATTTTTTTTAGAGAAGGCATTTCTGAAATAATCCAGAGCAAACAATTCCCTCTACTGGAGCCATTAGAATAGAAGGAAAGAGGGAGCAGGACCAAAATTTGAGATGATCTTTTATACCCTGGTGCGCCTGGACTTGTTGCAGCTGCAAACCAAACTATTTTGTGCAAAGCCTGAACATTCAGCTCAGTTTCACTGGTGTAAATGAAGTGCAACTCTGAAGAAACTCTGAAGAATAATAATAAAGTGCACTGGTCTTTCAGTGGAGTTCATGAGGCCAGAGTCTGTCCCTCTGCCCTAATTTAGGCTCGACTCTTAACTTAATCTCTAGGTAATGACATATATGAATGCTGTACCTGATTCTATTTGTTCCCTTTAGCTCTGTTCCCATTTCTGCACTCACTGCAGAAATTGTGAAGAGATAGGGGACCTATCATTGCGGGATGCTATTGCAGCTGATTCTCCCCTCCAAGGGGTAGAATGGACAAAGAGGGAAGTGCCCGGGATGGTCTTGACTCCATCCGAATGTCTTGCCTTGTCTTGCCTTCCGTTCTTGAACTTGGTCTCCACCTTGTGGCCATTCTCCTGTTTCACCTGTAGGACCTGCTTTCTCCACAGCCAGTGTTTCCTGCTTTCTCCCGTGTCACCCAGCGGGAGGGGGATGGGTTACAGTTCTTTCAGACCTGAGTAGGAGGAGTAGATAGTAGCATGGAGGCTGCTAGCGTGTGATGGGCTTGAAAAGCTGCACACTTTCCTGCTGCTTCTCTGCACAGATCGCCCTGACTGCGTGGATGGACGTCTCTCCTTTATTTTTTACTCCCACTTGAAGAACATGAAGGAAATCTATGTGACCTCCCCTGTAGACAGGAAAGGCCAAGCTGTAAAAGGCCAGGTGAGCAACCAGTTACACTGATTCTTTGTTGCATCCATCATCATCATTGCTTTTACAATGATCCTCATAATAATCAGGCATGACTCTACCTCCCTTTTCCCCTTGGCTTTGCGTTTTGCTGACTAAACCCTGAAAGGATTGCTCAGCACTTAGTGCTCTGACTTACATTCCTGCCATTAACTTTTGGGGTGTTGGCAGTGAGTCCAGCCTTTATGGCCAGAACCTCAGTGTTCCTCTGAGTTGCACTTAGGTGGGAGGCCTATTTACGGACTGAGGAGAGGTGAGAAATGCTGAATTCCTGCTTTCCCAGACAGAAGAGGCATGGTGCAAACTGGCTCGATCACTGTGCTTGAAGCTGAGCCTCACTGCACACTTTCTGTTTGCAAAGGTCTCTTTCTACCGAGGAGCAGTTCCTGAGAGCATCCCTGAAGATGCCAGCAGGAGGAGGAAAGGGCCGGACTCCCTCTGGCTCGCTACTCTGCCCATCAAACTGCCTGTGAGTTGTTTTGTCTCCTACAGGAAAAAAATAATATGGATGGGGTAAGAGCACAACCTTCCTGCTCAGCTAATTCTGTCTTCCTCCATGAGAACAGGTGTAATGAATGGCTACCCAACCATAGAGATCCCCCCTCCCCTTAAGCTCTTCTGAAAAGAGAAATGTGAATAGCTGGGAGTGTTCTCAGTCTCTCTGGCTCATCCTGCTTGTCAAGCATAGGCTTCTTGGATGGGTGGTCAGAGAGGGTGGGTCCCTCGAACAAGGGATGTAGAACAGGAGGAAGTTTGCTGTAATTAAGGGAAGTGTCTGTTCTGTTTATAAATCTCTTAGTCACACAGCAGGAAATAGAAAGGTAGGTCAGCTGGATTTGAATACAGGCGTTACGTGGTGTGTGCCATTTGCCTTTGAAGGCTAGACTGTATGTTACAGTGAGAGCTGCAGCTTTTGCTTCTGGAATTTAATTGATTTTGGGGAAGCTTAAAACAACAGATACCTTTGTAGGGTGAATCTTTCCCTTCAGATTGTGTGCTGTGATCTCACATCCCTTTCTGACACAAATCAGCTATAAACCTTGACTAAGCACTGTCTTGTGGCTGAGGGAAACATGCTTTGAGGAGATGGTTCGTTGAAAAACGCTCTGTAAAGACAAGACAGGAAATCTCCAGTGTGAGCTCTGACTGTGATCACGGCAGTTGGTTATTTTTCTGAGGCAGTGAGCATTGCTAGTCATCGCCGCTGTGAGTGCTCCTTGCTTGTTGCAGCATGACTCTTCAGCCCCAACATCCTCCTTCCTCCTCAGTAGGAGGAAGGAAGTTCCAGCATGGAAACTATTTGTTTAGTGTATTCTCTCTCTCCTCTGTGACACAGCGATTAAAACCCCGCTGGGGTGAGAACCCCGGTGCCCTGAACGGCTTCTCCTTTCCTCCCCTGAACCTGGGCAACGCTGAGACCGGCTACCTGACACAGACAAACCTGCTGAGCATTGCCAGGCGCGTGGGGGCCGACTGGCAGACCATCGGCCTGAACCTGGGCTTGACCTATCAGCAGATCGAGCGCATAGGCTACAACAACAGGTAAGGCAGGACTCCGTGATCAACGGTGATGCATCTGTCTGTCTGTCTGTCTGGAATGCAGTAGTATAAATTAACGCTTGGCTGGTTGAAAGTTTTCCCAGTGGAATTGTTATGTTGGATAAAAGATGGGTTGACTAATGGTTTTTTGGGGTTTTTTTTATAGAAAATGAATTATTTTCTCTTCCCGTTATAAAACAAAGCTTTAGGTTTGAGAAACAAAATTAGGAAATAACAAACCTGATAAGCTTTGTAGTTCAGATGAGTTGCATTCCTGTTTTGTTCTGTGATCTGGATTCCTGGCCAGACTCCATCTCTGACAATGCGCAGTGGTCTACAGCATTAATTGTGAATATCATCTTTATTCAAAAAGAGCTTGTGGTATGTCATGGGACATGCAGTGTGACAAAAAAGTCAGAGCAGTAGGAGAGAATGAGACTTGTGACCACTAAACTACCGTTCCTTTTACATTCAAAAGCAGAATGCTTTAATTTGGTATTTATTTCAATTAGGAAAAAAATTTCTAGAGATATTTTAGTGCAGGAACTGTAACTCCTGTATGATGTGTGGGGGTAAAAGCAGGCTCGCTGAATGCTTTGTGTGTCTGGATGGCTTCTTTGGGGCTCCAGTCACTGGCAGGCACTCAGGTAGGGCCTCTTTGGGTTGCCAGTCAGGAGACTTGTGTTGGTTACTTCTGTGCTTCCCCCTTTCTTCAGAGAGGACCTTGACAAGCAGATCCTGGACATGCTTTTCTCATGGGCTCAACAAAACTCGGAGGACCCTGACTGTGTGAGCAAGTTGATCTCTGCCATGAAAGAGAGTGGCCGCCAGGACATCGCTGACGAGGTGGAAACCATCATTGAGCTGGGACGGCAGAAATACAGGGAGTCCATCCGCCGGGTGGGCTTGGAGCAGGAGAGCAGCACTGAGGACTCTGCAATAGCTATGATGTAACACCTGAAAGAACTGGGTTTCACACGGGGTCCCTCTGCATCCCCAGAGTGTCATGAGGCTGCTCCTGCCTCAAGTAGCACTGTCTTCCTGAGAAGCTGGACACTGATTTACTTTTGAGCAGACTACTGAGGTCTCGTGGGTCTGTACTCACATACCACTTCTGCCAATCCAAGTCAGTTTAGAGTGAATTTATGAGCCTTTTCTGTACTTCCACTTCTTGACCTTGAGCTTTCAATTTCAGAAATGGACAAATTCAGAGGCTGAAGTGTCTGTCAGTTGAGTAGTGCTACAGCAGCCTCTAATGAATTAATACTCCTATCACGTATATTTATTTATAACTTATTCTTGAAACTGCATTCTGCTGGAAACATTGGGTGTGAGCATTTGGGTCTTTCTGTGCTCCAGTTCTTCATGGGGACATGGAGGTGCAGTTGTCTTATGAAGGCCTGTGGTGCAGTGGGGACTGTTTGGCTATTTCTGAGCTATTTCTGTTAATTACGTGTTTTGCAACTGAATTCCTCATGAAAATGTTTTCTATTTTCAGCCAAATCTCTTCCAGTTCCCTCAAACCCAAAATGAAACCTAAGTGCTCAGGGGGAAAAGAGAAGAAACTAATTTCTAGCAAAACTGCTCTTGTTTCTCAGTTTTGTTCCAAAAGCTATTTTGGAAGAAACAAAACTTCACCCTGGCCCTAGGCTGTTGCACCTGCCGGCTTTCCATGAGAGGCCTGTGCACTGCTGCTCTTTGACAGAGTTCCATTTTTATTTTACAAAAATTTTATTTTACAAACCCATAGCCCCACTGTTCTGGGAAAGACTCTAATTTGAGCAAAAGTAAAATCTCCCTTGCAGTTTCCAAGGGATATTCCTCACATGCAAATATGCCCCAGCAGTAGTGAAGGTGTGACCCCTGGTGAAGTTTGGTGAAAGGCATGACATAAATTTGCATTTTAAAAACTGGTCTGACCAGCTGTGAAATAGGCACTCTCCTGGGATTGGCATGAAGGGTGCTGAACTAACCTCCAAGCTTTGCAACCTAAAGGTCTTGTATAAGGCTGGAAGTATTTATTGCTGCCATCAGTACTGTGTGAGATGTGAGAGGTGCATGCAATCCATCTGGTTTTTTATTTATTTATTTATTTTTAGGCCATTCTAACATCCCAGGCCATGGAGTGATTAGTGTCCAGTCCATAGAGCTGGGCAAGGACTTGCAGGCTTGAGTTGTCACCTTGAGCCTAGTGACTTCCTTAGATCTGATTTCCTCTGCTGTGTTGCCCGTCAAGTCTCATGTTCAGCTCAAGTCAGGAGTTCTCTTGTGAATGTGTGTTTTCCCTGGCAGTCTCTGTTACATGTTCTTGTCTGTAATTTTGGTGTATACCAACAAGGTATTTGTTCCTTCCTCCAGTTTTGGAGAGATGCATTTGGGCATATTGCTCTCTCTGGGAATAAAATAAGCACTTAACTGTTTTACAGCGTAGTCTGCTAGTCCATAAATGCCTCCAGGTGTTAGACAGAGCCAGGTCCCTTTAAGCCTGCTGGCAGAAGGACATGGGTGAGTCTGGCTGTGCTGCACAGACATGGGAGGAGAGCCCTTGTTTGGGTGCTGCTGGCTGCAAAGTGCAGGACAGACTGCAGCCGAGATGAGGCTACCCCTGTAGCCTGGCTTTGCTGCAATGGGGCTAAGCTGGAAACACTACATTTAGGGCATGAGTTTGACTAGCTGAGCACATGGCTCGTGCTCAGGTGGAGCAGGCCTAGGGAGCAACAGGGCTAGTCTAGAGGGGACAGTGTGTAGGCTTAGCCCAGCCTTTGGCAAAGGTGCAGGAGGCTTTTGGCTAGGCAAAGCTAGGCTAAAGGATTCTACAGGCAGCATAAGGTAGCATCCACACCTACAATCGGATGAAGATAGGCTGCACTTGGCTGTCCTTTGTGTTTGTGATGGGCAGGTAACAGCTGAGCTAGGCAACGCTGAAATAAGGGTGGGGTGGGCTGGACTAGATGGAGGTCTCATCCAGGCAGGGGTAGAGCCTACAGCTCTTCCGGGGTGTTGAGATTACTCTAGGTATGGGCTACAACCAGTCCAGGTGACAGGTGAATCAAAACCCCAGACAGTGTCATCAGTAGAACAGCTCTCAGGATTTGGGATGATAACTAAAGGGAAGTTAAATAACCACCCCAGACAAGTTTTCTCTCCCGTCCTTCATTGCTGAGTGCCAGCTGCTGGACTGGGCCAGTTTGCTGACAGCTGGGATTCTCCTTGCAGCAGCACCAAAGGAAGCACCCAGCTGAGGATATAGAGGTGCCATCAGAAAATGGGAGCAACCATCTGACTGTTCTTTCCTTCAGCTGACTTGGCAGCAAGTATCCGAGCTGGATGAGAGTCAAGGGAAAGCATGTTATTTTCAGGTGTGTTATCTTTATCCACAATCTCAGGCACAGTATAACTCCCTTGTAAGCCTGTAGTTGCTAAGGCCAGGAAACCCTGATTACAAAAAAAACCCCAACAAACCCAATGTGACATTTATCTGTTGAATCAAAAGATGGCTGTCCTTTCTAGCCTTTTTCATGAATTCATCATGTGCTGGAGGAGACTCTTTCCCTTTCCAACTATCTGGCTTTTCCTGGTGCCTATTTGGTACCTTACAGTCTCCTACCGATGGTCTGGCAGATTTTGTGGGTTTTACTGTGCATGATTCCCCCAAAGAAATTTCAACCAGGAAAAGCCTCCTTCCTAAAAAGCTTTTCAGGGAGGCGTTGTTTGGGAGAGAGAACTTTCTTCTCCTTTTGTTTTGAGTGTAACATCTACACCTCTTTAACTCTCCTAGTTTTAAACCCTCTTTTACTTGATAAACTTTCAATTCTCCAGCAGAATGACCGAGTGGCCCTTGGTAGGTGAACAGCGTGTTTCGCACGCATCACCCTCCACTTCCAGGTTGTGCTAACCACAACAGTCCTCCAGCTGCGAGCAGACAGGTTCAGGTACAGTGTTCCAGCCCTTGCTAAAGACATTCCTGAGATACGAAAGCCCAGGCAAAGTTCAAATCAGTTTATCAATTCTGTAACAAACACAATGCAAAGCCTGATTATATCCTGAGGGGGGTTAAACTGTTTACACAGCCCCAGCAGTAAAATGCTGTATAATTCCCAGAAAAAGACCTGGAGGAATTAAGAAGGTGGGAGGGAGCCCGCAGGGGCTGTGTTCAGCTTGTCTGTTTACTGTGGCCAGACCAGAACACTGTAAAACTCAGCACACCCGTAGGATTCCTCTGACAAGGGCAAGTGGTGCACTGAGGACTGGATGGTTCAGCCATGAACCTTACAAGCCTGGTACTCAACTGAGGGAGCATTAGAAGATACCCTGCCCATTGCTAATACTTCTTTCTGGCTGTTTGGTATCCTGTCGTGTCCATACTCAACAGTGTCACGCTGCTGTAGCTTTTAAGAGGGAAAGGAAATCTGGCAGTGCTTACATTCACTTAATTACATTAGATTTCTCTCCCTTCCCCCCTACGCTCCCCCTCCCACCCCAAAGGAGGATCACAGCATGTTCTCAGCCTTTTAAACCAAGAGTAGCTTTCACTGGGAAAGGTGTGGGGCTGGTTTTCAAGTGCTGGTGCATCAGAGCCCCAACCAAGGGCTGTCTCAAAGTGAGCCCACCACGTTTATCGGTTGTACTTTGGTAAAATTAAGAAAACAGCCATCACTACAATTAAAAGTGTCTGATTCCTGATCTCCTCAGAAATAAACTGTCTGTTCTTAAAGCATTATTTTTCTGTAAATTGATGTGGCTGGGAAATCCATCAGGAGAGGTTGGTGCTTGTTCCAGTTCTCAGCCACCCTGAAGGAACTTGGTGAATGGGAAATATAGAAATCTAGTAGACACCATGGCAATGGAAAATTTACAGAATCACAAGGTTGGAAAGGACCTTTTAAGATCATCAAGTCCAACCAATCCCATCCTAAGTTAAAGCATATCTAAGTACCTCATCTACCCCTTTTTTAAACACATCCAGGGATGGTGACTCAACCACCTCCCTGGGCAGCCTGTTCCAGGCCCCAACAACTCTCTCAGTGAAAAATTTTTTTTCTAACATCTAATCTGAACCTGCCTCTACCCTTCCTGCCTCCAGTAGGTCTGTAGCTTGAACCCATGCAGAAGGTTGCTTTGGGCGGCTGGGACTAAGATCTTCCTGCTTGGTTTGCTCATTAAACACTAGTGCACTTCTATTGTTTTCCAGACAGGAGATAGTGGAACTGGAAAATGTGTGTGAGACAGGAAGGATGCTCAGAGATGAGTGCTACAGAGTATTTTTAATTCATTTCACAGCAGGGTACATCTGGGAAAGGATGAAGACTGTGAATAGATGGATGCCATCCACTGTTTCTCTGCTAGGTGGCACCAAACGAAATACTCCAACGTGACCTCCAAATACGCAAAAGGAGATACATTTTGTCCCACTGTGCGTAGTTCTAAGGCTGACTCATTGCTGTGAGATGTGTGAGGCCAAAATAGAAAGGTTTTGTTCAGAGAAGTAATTGGTTACATTGGTGAGGAAAAGAGCCTCTAAAAAGCAAACAAATATGGAAAGCTGAATGCTTTCCCGCAGGGACAGAGTGGGAGATTGGGGCTGCTGGTCTCAGGCCAGAGGTGAATCAGACAGCAGCAACAGAGTATGCGGAGAAGCAGAGGAGGCAGAGCAGACATCTCTACTTGCTTTCTCTAGAAAGACAAGATGTTTGCAAGTAGTGCTTCTGCTGAAACTGCTTTGTGGATAAGGGAAAGACCGTGTGTCAGAGGTGGCTGTTGCCTGGACCCCTTCTTGGAGCCATGTCACTGAGCTTCAGTCCTGGATTGAGAACTCCAGTGGTGACTCATAACAAACCAGGCAGCACTGCCCAAAGGGATTTCCATCCTTGATGTGTTAAGCTTGAAAACATCTGCTCTGCCGTGTTGTCACAGTGGAGAGCTGAGCTGGAGGTATCTCTGGGCATCTCCTAGTTAGGCACACAAAGTCCCATGCTCTTGGTCACTGCTCCCATATTCTGGGTGGCCAGGTGGAGCCACAGTCTGGGGCAGGCCCTGTGTGTCCATCATGTGCTGGGTCAGAAGCCATGAGGGAATAGATGTAAGTGACAGGGGACATGGGAGAGCTTCACACATCACAGAGAGGTTGAGCAGGTCTGATTTAGCTAACGGGATGTGAGAGCTTAAGGGATGCTGTCTGCAGTCATTTAGTGAGCGACTTGGAAAAACAGCAAGCTAATATTCCTCATTTTTTAGTTGCTCAAGCTGCCATAGATTTCCAGGCTTTCACCATCCTGTCAAGACTAGAACCAGCAAGGGTAAACCTTTATATTTGTAAGAAGAACACAAATACCTTGAGAAATTTTTGAGTTCTCTCCTTTCCCAACACAGCACAACCTTTTTCCTGTTGGAAAAAAAAAAGTACCAGGGTGCTGAAAGTCCATCTGTGGGACAGCTACAAGGCAGTGCCAAGAGCTCAAAGCTTTGGTTTGGAACAGGAGGTGGCAATATGCAATGATCTGAGTAACCCCAGACATGTCCCAGTCACACCAGCTCTGCCAGGTCTCTGCCACGGGCCAGATCTGGTTGTCTGGAGGTGTTTTAGCATCACTGGGTTTAGAAACAGCAAATCTGTGTGCCCAGGAGAGAGTGGGCTCATCAAGGGGTGGCTGCAGCCCTTATGGAGACACCCATCTCTCCCCACTGTGTGAAGAAGGGACTTGGCTGATGAACCTGGATAGTTAGGTTTCTAATTATGCTTTGTTGGGCTGATAAAGAGGAGCTTTAGATTACAAGGAGCAGTAGGGCAGGAGAGCTATCCAAGGGAGGTGATAGCAGGATAGCTGGGGGAGCACGTGAGCTCAGGTATGCATCTTCTCCTTGCTGCTTCTTCAGCCAGTCCTTGGAGGATTTCACTCCCTCTGGAAGCAGCAGTGGCTTGGGACAATTTTTTTCAGTTTTCTTTCCTACAGGTTGGAGAAAAAGAAATCCTTGTGATCCTTAGCTTCTCCTCAAGGCCAGAGCTAAGAACGCTGGTTGTAGCTGCTCCCTCCCAAGACTGCAGGTTAATGGCTCCTTCTTGCGCTGCAGGAGCATCAGGCTGAGTGACAATCCTGGCAGGTTTTTCATCCTGGTGCATTGAAAGGAGCAAGAGAACACGGTGGCTCTCCCTCAAAAATCCCTCACAACAGACAATTCGGTCACAGCACAGGAAGGGGAAAAGAAGATCCTGCTGCTTAAACAGGCTAATTGGTGGCAATTTCTGTGCGTCAGCAATGGCTGGAGTGCAGAGGCAATCACAAAGGGATCTATCTGCTTTTTGGCATCCCAAAATAACATGGTCCTGAAGGAGCTGGTGGCAGCTCTTGGCAGAGCAGCAAGCCCAGGAAGCCATGACTTTCCTCGTGGGTCAGGCCATTTCATTTTTACCCAGGGCAGGATGGCAGCATCCTTGCTGTCCACTTTATCCTCCAGCCTGCTGGAATGGATACATCTCACCTTTCTTCCCCTGAGAAACAGCACAGCGAGTTCATGTGGCCACAGAATTACCTTAGTTGTTTGCCAAGGCAGGAAGGGCAGAAGAATGAACAATGTGTGACCACCATAAAATCCCAGAGCAAACAGTACCCTTTGGCATTGCTCAGCCACACACCCCAGGGAAAGAGTGATGCTCCCTATCCTGCAATGCCCCATAAATCCAGTGCCACCTCTGCACAGGAGCAGATGCGGATGGTGGGACCCTGCGGGGGAATTTCTCCCTGGGATGAGGGGCTGAGCCCTGCCGAAAGCCTCTTGTGGCAATCGGCGGCTGCAGCTGCGGGCTCCCTGCCAGCAGCTGTGCCTGGAGTGGGATCTGGAGGCCAATCTCGCAGCCAAGACAGCGCCATTCATCGGCACTCAATAAACAAAAGTGCCTTGCCGTTTTATCCAGAAGATAAGCGCATGGAGCATGAGATTGCTTTCCCTCGCTGTGTGCTGAGCGTGGAAGCCTGCATCAGCTGCCAGCGCAGCCTGGGCACTGCTGCTGTGAGCAGGCGTGCAGGGACAGGGGCTGCTGGGTGCCGGGCAGCCCTGAGGCCGGAGCCCCGTGGGTGCTAAGCATGGCGAGATGCTGGTGCTTACTGGAGACTGCCAGCCCCGTGGGGCGTGTTGAAAGACCTGGGACATTTTGCAATTGCATATTAGCACTCCAGGGTCAACCCTGCAGCTCTAGAAGTCACTTACAGAGGGAATAAAATTCTACTTTTATGCTTTTTTTGGCTTCTTGGTGATCAGTGATGGAAATCTGGAAAGTTTTTGCTTGGTTTTTTTTTTTCAGAGACTAGCACTGCCAAGCCTTGATTTCCCTGCTTTTTCTGGAAAAAAGTGGCTGGAGAGTTTGCTGGTGAGAATTGAGGAACATTTGTGTGCCTTGAGTGCTGGGAACTTCCCTCCTGCTATTTCTTAGGCCTTTGAATCAAATAGCTACTAAGAAGATGTCTGCAACCTCCTTCCCAGGAGTGATGGCCAGAGGGGATAGATATGCACTGGTTCACCTGTGTGGTCTTGCAGCCTTGAGCTCCTGGGGACAACAGAGCCAGACTTGGGGTATGGGTGTCCCCTTTACACACCCCCTTCACTCTCCAGCTGCATTCACACCCCCTCTCGCTTTTCTAATGTCAAGAAAATTAAACCAGACCTGCTGGCTCAGTGTTTTCTGGGTGACTCCCAGCATCCTAGCCGACAACCTCCTGTGAAATCTGCTCATTTCATTCATACTGCTGTCCTCTCAGCAGTCACAGGCTGGTTGCCTCCCCATCATCTCTGTGCTGTTAATTTTGGGAACCCATCATGTGGTCCTGATGGAGAATGAGATCAGGCTTGGTGGGAATTAATTTTTCCAGAAAAGGATGCTGACTGGTACTAATTCTGTGTTACTGCCTCTTCAGTCTTTATCAGTCAAATTGTCTACCAGCACTCTGATACTCACATCCAGGATGGCCTCCAGGCCAAGGGCGCAAAGACCAAGACCAGTTTGGGTTTTTTAAGCATTAGTTTAATATCTTCACTCATCGGGTGCCTGGGGATTTCAGCAACACTCCACAATTTATTAAAACAGAAAGCAACTCAAATGGGGAAGGAAGCTGAAAAATGTGACCTTGTAAAAGCCTCTTTCTTTGCCAGCAGACTGAACTTGACCAATGTCCTTGGCAGGGCTAAGCCAGCCCATGGCCTCTCCTGCAGCCAGACTGAAAGCTGCACAGGATTTTGAGACTCATGCAGGGTAAACTTTGCGGCAAGCCAAGCACAAACCTGATATAATGCTCCCATATGTGCCATGATTATGATTATCTTGCCTTCTACAGGAGGTCCTGAGCTCTACTCTTCACCTTGGATCAGATGTAGGCATTACTGCGTTTGAAGCTCTGCTTTGTACCAAACCATTTTAAATCTCTCTTGTGTCTGTCAGAAGAAAAAATTCATGTCTGAGAGCAGAGGAAACCTTGACAACCTGGCACTTGCTGAATGCAAACCTTCTTCCTCTGCTTTTTTTTTAATCCCCTCTCTTAAAAGCTGCCGGAAGAAGTGGGTCCTTCACACTGTGCAGGTTACAAAGAATAGTTGGTTTGATGCAGCAGAACCAAAAATAAAAATGGGTGCTTGCAGTTCTCTTAAAACTCAGCACAAAGCTTGACAGCATTAACTTCTTCTTTGCCAGGGGATGGTGCTGTCCTACCAGCACAACTACAGGATGGCATGTTACAATAAAAGGTAAAATCTCTCCTCCTCAATTCAGTTCAGCTTTTATATGAGTTGGTACAGCACAGTGAAACCCACTAAAGCAAAACAGGGCAGAAGAAGGGAGTAGGAAAGAGTTTTGCAGCTGGGGAGTGGAAAGAGGTGACTGCAGCTCCCCTATGCTGTTTCCCTGTTCCCCAAACTGGGGGACTCTGTATTCCTGACAGTGCTTTTCCAAGGACATGATGGAGACAAGGCTGCAAAGCTGAACAGACTATGCCAGCAACTCCCTGCCCATAACACTTGCATTTTGCTCCTGTGATGGATGCCAATCCAACACATACCAAATAAACAGTCATGGTGCACAAGTTTCCTTCCTTGGTCAGGCAACACCTTTCTGGAGTGAGCTTTGTCACACACACCCCCGCCCCAACCCCGTGCTGTGTCTTTTCATGCTTTTACCAGCACAGGTTGAAAAGCAGACAAGCTGCTTCCTCTTTCACCTACAACCAACTCATCAACATTGGCTTCTGATGCTTCGCCAATCTCTGGTTTAGATCTTCTTCTCACTTTGTTTTACAGGCCTGTGATAATAAGATCCTCTCATTTGCAGGTACACGCACAACTAACATTTCTGGGCTGTTCATCATGACTCCATATAATTGTTGCTTCTCCCATGTACAGAATCTCCTCATTAGTCGGACATGCTCCACTATCCTTGCAGCTGCTCTTCTCTGGTCACCTCCAACTCAGTGCAGTGGCTGTGTATTTGTGCTCTGCTGGCTCCTGTGAACCTTTGGTGTACAGCTGGTAACCCCAGGCTTGCTGCATCTGTCACAGCATAGCACCCCTGGAGATGCTTCCCTTTTCCCTTGGGCGTAATCCCAAAAGGCACGGATTATCTGGCTTGCTACTGCTGTCCTCCTCACTTTCTTGTTTAGTTTCCAAATCCCACTGAAACAGTCTCTATCAATGTCTTTGTGCAAGGACTCAGGCCCCGTTATGGTCCTGAAACCATGACGGAGCCTATAAAACCCCAAAGTGATGCGTGTCAGTGCTGTGGATGCACTGTGACCTGGAGGCTTTCCACAGGGCCCACAACCAGTTTGGTCTATTCAGAAGGGTCTTTACTTTAACTGGAATGACAGATTAATTCTTTTTATCCCATTTCCACTAGTCCCGTTGTGCCACCCATGTGCCGCCTCACCAGGTGGCTGCAAGATGGCTGACGGGTGGGGTGAGGGAGAGCACACCTCGCCATGCGGCGGGGCGAGGGGAGTTTTTACTGTCGGAGGGGAGGGCTGGGCTGAGGGCACGGCGGGACACCGCGCTTCCCCTCGTGGCCCGAGTCGCTTGGGATCGATACGTCCCGGGGACGGCCCGGGCCAGGGGAGGCCGCGGCGAGGCCCGGCCGCCCCGGCCCACGTTGCCATGGTGACGCGGCGGCCGCCCCGGCGGGGAGGGCCCGGCGGCGGCGGCGGCTTTTCCTGCGCCGAGCGCGGCCAGAAGGGGCAGAGACGAGTCGATTCGGGCCGGGCTGCGCCGCGCCGAGGAGCTCCGCACCCCGCGCCTCACCGGCCTCCGGCCCCGGCGGGAACCCGCCGCCGCCCCGGACCGGTAAGTGCGGGCGCGGCCCCTTCCCGGCCCTGGGGAAGCGGCGCCGTAGGTCGCGGCACCCCTCCTGCCGCCGGGCTGCGGCTCGCCTCCTCTGGCCTGGCGCCGGCTGCACCGGCCCCTCACCTCAGGGGTGTGCCGGGCCCCCTTCCTGCACTAACCCCTGGGCCCCGGGGGTCGGCCCCTCACCCCGGGGGCTGCGGACCCCTCTGGCCTCCCATGTACCCCCCTCGCCCCGGAGGGTGTGGGCTCTCCTGGTTCCCCCACTTCCCCCACCTCACGGCAGGGCTTGTAAGCCCGCCCGGCCCCCCGCCTGCTCCCCTCACCCTGGGAAGTGCCAGTCCCCCACCCACTCCCCTCATCCCGGGGCGGGGTGTGTGTGTATGTGTGTGTGGGGGGGGGGGGGGGGAAATATCCCTCTGCCCGAATTTGGGGCCGGAGGCGCAGGTGCCCGTGTGAGGAAGCCACGCTTGGGGGAGGTCGCCCCGTGCTCCCCGTGGTGCTGGTGTTGCCCTTGCGGGGGGGTCGGGGGCTGTAGCGGTGCCGCCTGTCCCCTCCCCGCCGCGCCGGGAAGCGTGCGGTGACACGTGTGCGGGCTCAGCCGTGCCCTTCGGTGCCGCCGAGCCGATGCCTTTTTTCTTTTTTTTTTTTTTTTTAATATATATCGAAAGCGATTTGTTCGTTTCTGTGGGAATTCTGATGTCTGGGGTGGTTGTAGCCTATAGCCTCTGGCTGCTCTGAGCAGGGTTTTGCATCTAAGCTCCCTCCGAGCACCTTCTCGGCTCTCCTAAGCCAGGTCTGCACCTCTTTGACGTTGGTCAAGGTTATGGATGGGGAGATGGGGAACGAGGGAATGTGGGTGCACTGTGGGATTTCCTCAAGGTCACTCTGGGAGTTGGACCCCAAGCATTTGACCCCAAGCATCCTCTCTTCTCCCGTGGCACGCTCCGGAGCTGCAGGGCTCCTGCTGGGCCAGGGCACAGCTGTGGAAATTGGATTTTCCAGTGCCCCGGGCCTCTCTCCTGCAGGCCTTCTCAGCTTTTAGTTTCTACACCTTACCAGGCTGTCAGATTAACAAACGTCAGAGCAGGATCCCAGCTATATTTATCTGGCCTAATATATTTTAGATATTAGGTGTTTGCAGTTAAAGACTGCGTGTTTTTACCGTAGCACGTTTATCTCCAGGAGTCTCGTTGCTGTGAGGATCTGACTTCTTGTGGCATGGCTGTTGCTGTTGGGATTATTTTTGCAGTGATTTTGATCACTGCAAGTCATGGTGGCTTTTGAAGAGCTGGCTTCTTGGCAATGGCAAGCACAAGGCAATCGAACTAGAGTGGTACTTGGCTGATAACGATGTCTTGTGTGGGACTCAGATGGCAGTTGCCTTCTTGTCCTCAGCATGTGTTTGGCTCTTTTGCTTTCCAGGCTGTTATAAATAAAGGTATTGATGATATCTAATAGGGAGAGTTACTCTAACCTCTTAACCAATAACAGTATTTAATGAATATTTAGCCCTTTGAATGTCTTGCCTGTAGGTTTTTTAACTATGTGTTACTGTTTCTTCTTGTCTTTAACACTGATGCACTTTTTCTCCTGGTGCTGTGCCCTTGGGCTCATGTGTGCACTGACTACCAGTCTAGTGAGGAGAGTTATGTTGCTCAGTGGCAGAGATCAGTGGCCGAGTTGGAACGGGGAGTGAATCTGTATTGCAAGTTGGTACCAGGCACTGCTCTGAAGGAAAGTCTGCAGTCTTGTTTGATGCCCAGCAATCTTGTTAATGTCTTACTAAGATGCCAGGGCCCTAGAAGATCCTCCTGCTGCCGTTTTAAGAAGGAGTAGTATGCTGTATTAGGTTACTAGGAGGTAAAAGTCACTGACAGCCTGTCAGGGACATTTGCTCCCCATTTCCTGCCAAGATTTTAATTAGTGGGCAAGACAGGGGGAAATACCTACCCGGCTGGCCAAGGTGGCAGGGCAGTATGTACCCAGGAAACAGGCTCCCCTGCTCGTGTGTGTGTCTTGTTTTGTGTTGTAGATCTGTAGTGGAGCAAAGAAGTGATGGAGAGAAGGGACGGAGGTGCAGTGGCTGGGGTTTGGTGTGCCTCAGCCTAGAAGCTGTGGTCTGGGGAGTGTGTTGTAATGGGGAAAGTCATTAGCATTTCCTATGTCTGTACAGTTGTTCTTGCTTACCTGTTTTCATTTTAAGAACCATGAAGTAGTATGAGGGAGAGATTTTTCTAGAGTAGGGCAGCAGAATTTTTAGGTGGGGAAAATGTTGTGCTGTGTTTTAGCTAGAATAAAGCACCTGCAGATACAGCATCCCTGACGAGCAGCCCAGTTTTGCAGATTCCCTGAAGGAGATTTCCATGAGGAGTAAAGCCTGATCTAGGGGGTGGCCTCATTGCAGTGTATGTGATGATCATGCAATGCTGTGACAATAGCCCTGCGCTCCGGGCTTTATCTGAATAATCTGCAGCCAGGAGGGCTGTGAGAGGAGCGGTTGATGAGTTGCTCCTTCTCCCTCGGCAAGGAGCATCTATGGGTGGTTTAGGGCAACAAGGTCTGTATCTCTGACCTGTCAAAGGGTTGGAGTTTGGGTTTGCTGGCTGGGGGTTGCTTGTTTTGCAGATGTTGGCAAACCTCTGGATTCTTTTTCACCCCGTTGTGGAAATAAAATGCTCTTGGAAGGCAGTTGCTAAATTCACAGTAGCTGCTGGAAGGTGGTATGTCTTTGTGAACTTCATGAGGGGAAAGGCTTGTGTGGGGAGAAGAAAGTTCACTGGCATTGAATGTAGCTGCAGAGACTTGTGTCCCCTTGGTGCTGTTGTGTAACATGTCTCCCTTGTTCCAGCACGATGCTTTCTTTTTTCACTTGATCCCTGGGCTCACTTGGGGGTAGAGAACTGCAAATATTCTGTATTACCAACTTTCTGGAGTCAGCAAGATGCCTGGCATGAGGCGTTTCTCTTAATGTGCTGTTTCTATCTGCCTGAATCGCACTGTGCTGCCAGAATGACATAAAAGAACTAGGCCCTAAGGCGGAAGGAGAAGGGGTGGAAAAATGCAAAATATTTTTGTTTGATCATTAGGAGATCCTGTGTTGGGGAGACAATGTGTAACTGAGCCGTGTTTGGAGTGGCTGGGGCAAATGAGTTTCTGTGTGATCCTGGGTGCTGCAGATTGTGTGTGTTACAGTAGGATGTCAGTGCCCTGTGAAGGGAGCTTCTGCAGTTTTCCCTTTTAGAGGCTATTTCAGAACAGAGAGGCATTTCTCCTAAGCCTGCTTTGTTCCTGGCTGTCCTCTTTCAGAACTTTTTTTCCTGTTGTTCCCTGTTTTCTGGACTTTTTTTTTCCTGAGAATGAAGTTTCTGTACAGCCACTGGCACGTCACCAGCGTCCCAGAGCTGTGCACCTTGGTCCCTGACCGGACTAAGTTGATGTAGTTCTGGCAGAGACAGCAGAGCAAGTCCGGCTTGCACCAGCTGAGGTTGGGCTCCACGTGGAAGCCCTGGAGCTACAGGAAGAGCCTGGGCACTCAGCCTCTTCAGCATGTCACTTACAAGTTAACATCCTGTTAGGCTTCCAGTTGGACACACTTACCTCCCAGCTGCCTCTGCCCCTCTGTTCCAGTCTGTAATTCTGTATAAGGACAAGTGCCTGCACTGCTCCTTCAAGAGCAGCCCGGTGGGATGGGGAAAGATCTGCCTGCTCACAGCATCCTGCCTTCTGGTACTACAGGTACATAAGGACTGCTTATTATTCCTTTCACATCTGTGAATCTGCTCACCAAAATCCTTTACTGTGTTTTCAGGAAATGCAAAAAACCTTCTTTGATTCCCATGTTTACACATTTGGGCTTTCTTAGAAGTACCCAAGCATCTGCACTACCAGAAAGTTAAGAGAGTTGGAATTACCAGTTACTTATCATGACAGAAGAGCTATAGAACCAGTGCATTGCTTTTATTTTTTCACTTTTGAACACACCATGCACACTGCAAATGTCTCTCTGGGCATTTCTCATAAATTGCTGCATGGACTCTAGCCTTGAAGGAGCCAGTTGCCTTGCCTGTCTGCACTGACAGCAGGATGTGACTGCAGGCACCTCTTCTCTGCTGAAGAGATGCCTGAGGTCTAACAGAACAGCAGTTGGGCTTCCCTGTCTGTGTGATTTGGTGAAGCCTTTCTTCTTCTGCAAGGTGGAGTCCTCTGTACCTGGTTGGAATGGGGACTGTCGTTTGGCCGTGCCCAGCTAACAGCACAGTGGGTTGCTAGAGCTAATGCTGTGTTGCTCCAGCTAACCCTAACAGCAGATAAATAATTTTTTCCTGTCCTCTTCTGTTTGCCTTCCAGCACAAAGATAGCAGGAGGAGGAGGTGGAATGAGCTGTCCAATGCAAAACAGAGTGTTGCTTTAACCTTGCAGTATCGATTGCCGGGTAGTTCCAGTTGCTGTGAAGATAAAGTAACAAGGTACAAAAACTTCAGGAAAACAAGGCAAACCCACAGAAAAATACAATGAAAAGGCATTGTCACTGTGGATGGTTTGGATTTCTCTCTGGCAGTTTTCTCTTGCGCATGTGCAAGATTGAAAGATTTGAATACTTGCTCTCTTAGGAGGGCTGCCCACAGGGAGATTGGTTAGTTGGGGAAGGGAAGGGCACCTGGGCAGCAATGCTTGTTCTGTGTCAGGAGAAATGTGATAGGATACCATTTATTTATTTTGTGGGGTCTCTCTTGATGCCGATTACAGCCAGTAGTAAGCTGTTAAATCTTTCCATAACCAGATCTTGTTCTCATTTTGGTGGTGCTGTTGTGGGTAGGTGGCTATGCCTTGTCAAACCTCCCAGGGCCCCCCTTCTTCCTTTGGCACTGGTGCTGGTGTGTGGCTTATCAGCAAAGCTGGCTGAATCAATTTTTCTTTTTCTTTCCTGGGTCTGCAGCATCCAGTGGTCAGGAAGAGAGAGGTTCTGATTTTCATCCAGCTGTTTCCCAGAGTGGCATGAATTTGGGCAGCTGGAGGTGACTGTAGTCCCAACAAAGACTCTGCCTGTCCCATCTGGAGTTTGGCTCCGTGACTGGGGCTTGTTCTCTTGTTTTAAAAGCTGTCCCAGCTATGAAGAGCTTCTTGGACAAAGTGAGTAGAGAGAATGAAAAGGAAAGCTTCACCTCTTACACAGGATAGTGGTGCTGCTGCACTGAGTGACTCATTGTCTGGGAGGAGGACTTTGAGAAGAGCAGTGTGTGCTTATCTTTTTTTTTTTTTTTTAATTTGAGCACAAAAAGATGGGACTTCTGGAAAGTCATTTTATGCTGCATGGCTGACCTCTTAGTTTGGATCAAGCCAGAAGCCAGTCCAGTGGCTGTGATCCTTCATTTCTGTATTCAACTGCAGCTTCCCGTGAGACCTCTTTACTGGCGCTGTGAGGTGGGAAAGCTCCTGGCCAGGGCGAGCGCTGGCTCTGCGCGGATAAACGTGTGGAGGGAGGCAGGAGCACGTGGTGTGCTTAGTCTGGACCAGGGCATCTGTCGCTTCTCTCCCCGCCGAGTACTGTGTGTCCTTGTCGCTGCGCTGCCTGACCCCTTGCTGCCTTTCGTAGGTGTGCTGCCTGCCTGCCTTGGCAGAGGAGACAAGGGCAATTCCCCCTTGCCTGCCAGGTAGGGAGGGATGGAGACACGTCTTCCAAGGTCATGTGCAGACTGGGAGCTCAGTGCCCTGTTCCATGCGTTTTCCTCTTTGCTCTGTGGCAGGGAGTTATTGCAAAAAGAATAAAGTATGTTTTGGGGACAGGATATATCAGGAGCTAACTGTGAATTTGCCATATCCTTTGCCACAGATTCAGAGCACGACCTTGCATAAGCTGTAAAATGTCTGTCTCTGGCCTTGCCCCTACAATCTAGCAGGGACAGCAGCACGTCCAGGGCTTTGCTACTTGTATGCAACAGCGATGGCAGCTGTTGCAGAAGGTATGATCTGATGCAGTAAATGGTGTCTCCTCCTGGGTGCTTCACTTTCCTTTTTCATTTTGCATTGGCTTTCTCAAGGATGGAGGTAGCTTCCTTCCCTGGGCAAACTGGGCTCTTTTTTGTAAGGCAACAGGAGCATTTGTTGGTTCATCTCACCCTGTGGGAGCAGCTGTTGTTTATGAAGGTTATTTTCTGAGGGTAGTAGTGCTTTTAAAGGACATAAAACACATTGTGTTGGCCTGACACCCCTCTCCCTGAACTGTCCTGCTCACTTTGTTAGCAGATAAATATGTGCATGACCTGAGCAGCTGTTGTCTTTTATGATCTTTTCTTTCTTTATTTCTTTTTTCTTTTTTTTTTTCTTGATGTCCTCTCCAGAAACTTACAATGAAGATTCATTGGTGCCCCACTCTGGGTCTCCAAAACTAATGGAGAGCTTGAAGGACATAGCTTGGATTCTGCAGCGATAAGTGCTACAGAAATGCCAGACGATATATAAACAACTAGACTCAGCCCCCGGCCCTTCCTGAAGGAGGGATGATTTGCAGAAATACCTCAACAGATGGTCTGAATTTGTCTTTGGAACAGGGGGAAGAAATGCCAGGCCACTGCTGAGCTGTGTGTGGGCGTGTGCCCGAGTGCACTGTGCGGTGTGCTGCCTGCCAGCACACTCCTGGGAAGGCTCAGCAGGCTGCTCCTGCAGCCTCTATGTGCTTGGGAGGCATCTGTGCACCTCTGACTCAGTCTCTGCAGCTCTGTTAGGTCCCTGGTGTGGAGTGAGCTCCTGCTTCCCCTGCAGTAAGGTTCAGCTGTGCCTGCTTGCCAGGCTATTCTGATGGAGGTGAGCAATGGCCAGTTTGCAGAGGCTCATAGGAAGAAAGGCTGCGGACCTGCCACACAGCTTGTGAGACTTTGGTTGGCATGTGGGTGGGATTGTAGGGATGCCACAGCATGATCTGACACCAGGCTGTTTCTCTCACTGGTGGAGTTACCTGGATTTGTGGCAGTGTGAATTGAGGTGGTCTGGAACTGGAAGCAAAGAGATCGGTGATGGCAAAGGACGTGTTGTTTGGACACACTTGTGCATATATGTGAGCTGGCAAACTTGCTGGTAGCCTGAAAAGACATGGGGTAGGAGAGGCTTTATGTGTCACCATCCAGGTACCTTGATGAACTCTGGAAGAGCTTGCTGCTGTGGCCACATCCTCTCTCCCTCTCCTTGCTCTTGTGGGAAAGGGAAGAACGTATTTTCCCCAGCTAGTACCAGATCTGAAGTCCTGACACCAACCATGGCAGCAGCAGAGTGCTGTGCCATCTCTTGTGTGGGCTGTGCTGCAGGGCAGGCTGGTTCCCATGTCATTTGCCACAGCTGACTTGATGGAGATCATGGATTGGAGGTCGGAAGACCTTGTTGAGGATGTCTAGATCAGAGCAGCACGTCTAGTTCCTGCATTGCCAAACCGTTGCTGGTCTCCCAGTGCAACGCGCCCATGGCGCTGCTCACTGGCATGATGGCTGGTCGTGTCTAATGCTGTTTGCTGTTCCCGCCATGTGGTTGGTAGATAGAGCAGTGCTGTGAGGTGTGCTTCAGGAAACAGTTTGTTTGGGTTTTTTTGGAAACCTTTTAACTACAGTTCTAATTCTTAAGAAATGCAAGAGTTGCTTTACTGAGGATGCTCTGTGTGTCAGGTAAATTCTCATGGATACATCTGGCAGGTAGCAGCATTGTGAATGACTTTGCAAGTTCAACTGATTCCACTTTTTTTTTTTTTCCCCTCACACTTTCCTTTCTTGTGTCACCGATCTCCTGCTGCTCTGTTTAGGTGAGCAGAGCTCTGTGTGTTTTCATTTGCCTGTAGCCTCCTAAATGCATTGTCTTCCTGCGAGTATGCCTGCCTAGCTTGCCTTGCCTGCCTTGCAGCCTGCTGATTCACAGCACTCTGGGTGAGCCGAGGGCTGGTGGATGGACCAGGCCACAGACTCACCAGCTGTCAGGTGGTGGCTGCAGTCCCCTTGACGATTCCTCCACTTGTCACAGCGCCTGTGTGAGTTTCCCTGGGGACACTGCTAACCTCTTTAGGAGGAACATGACCTGCGTGGGGCTGCTGACACGTGGTTAGTGAGGAACCATTTTGCTGTGATCTCAACAGCTTTGGTGTAAGCAAACGGCTGAGGTGGGAGGAGAGAAAGGCTGTTTGTAATGCAGGAACAGAGAGGTATGTTCATGTACCCTGCACAGCAAAGGGACTGGCAGCAGGATGTCCTGTATTGGCGTTTCTGTGACTCAGAGGCAAGGAATACTGATTAACATGACATATAACTGGCATTTCTTCTGGTGTACTGGGAGCATTAGTCAAATTCTGTGTTTGTTGAGTTTCATTACTTCAGGGACATAATGAGATAAGCTTCCTTCAATGGAAAGATCTCTCTACCTGCTATCGCAAAATATTTGGGAGGCTGGGAGATGTCCTTCTGTTATCCTGTCTACTCTTGGTGTCTGGTCTCTTGTACAAAAGTCACTTGAAATAGAGTCTGGGCTCCAGCAAGCAGCTGAACTTGCAGCCTGTACACCAGTGTTTGTGTGCTTACATGGTGGCTCCTGCTCAGTGCTTCTCTGTCACCTTGCCTTAGATTAGGGGGTGACACAGGAGGGTTTATGTCCTTTCAGACCCTGGGGTCCTGCTTCATTAACCTGTCTCCAAGTGACAGCTATCAGTTGACATATAGCCCCACAGGGTTCTGGATTTCTAGGTCTTCTAAGTAATTTTTTTCAAGGCCCAGAAGCCTTTATCTCCCAGGCTTCCCTGGAGGGATTCTTATTCTAGTTCATTGTTTGGGATTTTTTCGGTGCCCACAGCACTCAGGCTGCTGCTGAGAGGGGCAGCCCTTCTCCTCATCCCTGCCTCTCGTGCTAGCACAAACATTGGTGTCTTCATAGCTACAAGCTGACATGGAAATAGGCCTAGCCTGAAATGAGTTCCTCTAGCTTCTGGGGGAAGGAATATCTCCCTCCTTTTTGGCAGTAGCCTGAAGTTATGCTGGACTAGTGGTTGAGTAACCACAGCCTCTGATGGGAAAGAGAATCATATGGCTTGACACATGGGCTTTCCAGGGGCCAAAAATCCTTAGTATGGTTTCCTTCATGAAAATCTCAGCCAGCCCACTGTCGAGACTGCACTGAGCCTGTACCAGTGCTTCTTTGTGCAGGACAGACTGTGTTGTACTACTCTTCCACAGCTCTGGGTCTTGCCTGCTGCCTGCCTGTAAATTCTGTCTTTGAAGGGGAGAGTCAGCATTTTGTCTTTAAAACACACAGCAATTCACGTGGTGTAGTCCTGCTGCCAGAGGAAGGTGGCTGCTTCTCAGGCTTCCTGGGGATGGCCCTGTGTGTACTGTGAGGTGCATACATGCAGCATAGGAAAAAGTGGGAATGGGGAGACAACATTTGTGGGCAGCCCCCACACATTTGCTTTGCTCTGGCACAGTCCCCTACTGTTCACAGGGACAAACAACGTGCTTCAGAAAGTGCTCTGTGAACACGTGTCCTTGGAGATGCACATACCACCTCCTCTTCCTCTTCCTCTCCTTCCCTCATCTGCTACACACTGCTACCGACCAGCAGTTGCCCTTAGCGTGAGTACTGCTGATGCTGAGGAAGGCTCCTCACTGGGGCCAGAGGTGAAGGATATGGTAACCCTTAGGCTGGAGAGAGCATGTCTCTCTTCCCTGCTGTCCTTTTTCCCTTCTTGCCACAGTCTGTCCCTTTCCATTTCTGAGGGCTGTCTTCCTGTTTTGACATGGGAGGTGCATGCAGTCCTGCCCACCTGCCTCCATTGCCAGAGAGGTTTCAGTTGGGATTGCCAAACTTGGTCGAGCTTTCACTGCAGCTTCCATGTGCTGCCTGTCTGGCCGAGCTGTTCCTGGCTGGCTTCAGGGATGGCTCCGTGTGATGAGCAGCAAGTGGCAGGATGCTGGGTGACTCGCAGACCACGGTGCTGCTTTGTGGCAGGAGGCTGCCTGTGCCCTGCCCTTCTGTTGGGAAAGGGACTGCCTGCAGGGTCCCAGAGCAGCAGGGAATCACCCCGAGCCTTGGGATGCACTCTGGGCTGCAGAGGTAGGAAGGGACGGGCCGGCAGGGATCCTGTGTCTGTCACAAGACCGAAGGCTCGGTGAATGAGATGAGCTTTTTGCATGTCTCTCGTTGAGCTGAGTGAGCTGAAGGGTGCCAGCCCCAGCGTTCCTGCTTCTCGTCCAAAAGCCATGTCAAGGCAAGTACTTTCTGCTCTCACACAGCTATTATGAAAGAGCCTGGGTTTGCTGCTCGCTTCTCTCCCTTTGCCCTCAGGGCACGCTGGGCTTGTTTGAATTAATGTAATTAGCACATGCCTTATTAGCTCACTAAGGCACAAAGAACTCGTGTATATTTGTAGCCAGGTTAAACAGCCCCTATTAATTTAATAACTGTGTCCTCCTCAGTGCACCGCAACAGTTAATAGCTGCTGGAGACTCAGGATCAGACAGTATGGAGGGAATCTGGGCAAGGTGTATCTGTGTGTGGTTCTCTTTTATTGTGTTGTATTTTTATTAATGAGCAGAGCTGTGAAGGGAATTAGCAGCAGGCGGAAGGAAGCTTTCAGTGCAGGTTTACCTGCTCTGGATATTTCTTATGCTCTATGCTGTCTATAGGAAAGGATCTGTAGGATGAATCAGCATGATATGACACAGGCTGGGAGGTATATACAGAAATAAGCTTTGTCTACCCATGCTTGAACTCTGCCACAATTGGGTTATGCTCTAGGTACCAACAGTAATCTTGCTTTTTTTTTTTTTGGTGTATTCTGGTGCTGCTTATACCACAGACTGCAAAAGGGCACAGTTCTTGTGAAAAGAAAAAAAATGGTTGCAAGCTGTTTCATTCTCTGTAGTGCTGTGGTCCTTTTTGCTGGTCTGGGTCTTGCCATGTGGAGTTTAGCTAGGTGTCTTGTGGGATGCTGCCAGGGTGCTTGTCACCAGGTTTGTTTTTTGTGGTGTGTGATGGGGTTCTTTTGTTTTCTTTTCTTTTTTATTTTTCAGAAGATGTAGCTCGTGAGGGTGAATGCCAGTTTGGCCATCATCACCCTGGAATGATGCAGCCTGTGAGTCCAAGACAGTCGTGTGTGCCTGTGTTCCTATAGTCTTGCATGTGGTATAGTAAGGTCCTGCACTGCTCCTAAAACTAGTGAGTTAAGCACTTTTTGGGCTCTTATCAGCCATGGTCACTATGCCTGCATGGGAGGCTTCCTGCATTTCTTCTCTTCTTCCCCTTCCTGCAATAATCAGAGCTCATGCTCTCTGCAGTAAGCATGAGCTGGAAGGAGGAGCAGGAAGAGTGGTGCTAGAGAGCAGCTGATGTGCTTGCGCAGTTTTCTTGCCAAGAAGGCTTGCACTGTTCTGGTCTGAACTATTCCTGGTCATCAGGAGCTTGTGCAGGAGCATCATTTGGAAGGTGAGGCTGGAAGCACCATAAAATTTGACAGAAGTGTGTATGTGCCTGTAATTATGTGCCCTCTGCAGCTGATGGGGGACCAAGTCCCCAGACTCCAACGGACCATGATCTCCTCTAGCTTGCATGTGCTGAGGACCTGGCCCTCCTGGGAGACGTGATAGGAAAATAGAAGCTTCTGTGGAGTGACAGGGAGTGCACATGAGTCTGTCTGCAGCAGACTGGAGCACATAAATTTATTTCTCCTTCCTTAGAGCCTGTTCCAGGTACAGTCTAATGCTTGAATGAAGGTACTGCAGGGGGTTGGCTATTAAGTGAGGGGCTGTGATGGTGTAAGTTGTACTGGTGGTATGGGGGTATCCACATGCAATTCCTAGTAGGTACGTTACAGGGGAAAAGGTGAAGTCTCTGGGAGGAGGAATGATTGCTGTGGTACCTCAGATGCTGGCTGGGACTTGGCGGGTAGGAGGCTTTCTGTGCAGGATCAGAGCAGCTCACTGGCTCAGAGCTGTGGGACACTTGACATGCACCAAGACAGTGGATGTTGTCTAGGCTGGTGTTTCAGCCAGTGAGGATTCCGCCCCCTGCCATCACTTTTTTTCCCTCTCTCTGTTCACTGGTTTGGATGAGTTTGGAGAAGGAAGGAGCAACCTTGACATGGTGGAATTTAACCCAACAACTTCATTTGTCTTCCTTCACATTGCGCTGTGGGAAGCAGCTGTGTGCCAAAGCCGGCTCCACAGGGCCCTGCTGGTTGCTGGTCCGGAAGGGATGGAGCTGAATTTATAGCCCTGGACTGGCCAGATTTGGGGCTATTTCTGGCACACATCTTGTTCAACATTTGCATGAAGGAATACAATGTAGGGGAAACAAACTTGGATTTGTGGGTTGTTTCTCTTCTCAGAAGTGTTTGCATTCACCCCACCCTCCTCTTTTAAGGAGAAAAAGCCTTTTTTAGGGCTGAATGCAGTGTTCTGAGAAAAAACATACTCATGTGATATGAAGTTGGTGGTCATCCCTAACAGTCAACCCTTGACACAGCTGCCACCAGGCTCTCTGTTTTGAGGACCACCACCAGGATCATGTCTGTCCTGCGTGTGCCCTATGCTAGCCTTGAGGCAAGACCACCAGCTCGCCGCAGGGGGTCTGCAGCAGGCACAGCACTGCCCTGCACTCAGTCCTTCCCCTCTGCAGCCTAGGGTTCAGCCACAGCAAACCAGCACCATCCCAGTAGAATACACTTCGAGGTATCCAACAGGAACAGTTCTGTGGGTGTTTGAGCGTTGCTCTGATGAGGTACTGCTGCAATTTGTCCTGAAAAGATGAATATTCCTCCCAGCAGGGCCACTGGTGCCCCTTTCAGAAAAGATTGGCCTATTGAGAACCAGGAGCATTGTTTTTGTTTTTAATAGAGAATGAATGATCCCTCTTATGTCCCAGGACCTCATTGCAAGCACTCTACCTTGTTCCTACCAAGCAATAGAATCCAACCCTCACTTTCTCATGGCTGTCTTGGCTGATTGTTTTTAATTACTGCTTTGTACATGGCAATTATTTTAAATTGGGAGGGGGAAACCTTTTTTATGTTACATCAGTCTCTTGGCAGAGCACCCGAGTTAGGGATTTGAGTTTCTCAGTGGTAAGTCCTTCCAGATCAAAGTGTTGATCTGTATGTCACTGTTGGATGGTTCTGCCTTTTCTCAACCACCACAAATTATTAAAGAGGAAATGTTGTATACAAGTTTTGGGGGGTTTTCACAGCTCTGTCTCCCACCTGCCAGACTCCAACTTCTCAGCAAAGCTGCCTTCTTCCTCCAACTTAATGTTGCATGTCTCTGAAGCTGTAATCTCTTAAACTGGCATGGAGAACTGAGTCAGAGGAAAGTGGGTTTAATCATAGTTAGAATCATCTCAGTTCAAATGTGTGACTCCATTATTTCTCAAGTGGCACTTGGAAGGGGACATCACTGGCAATAAGCACCCACTTATGTCTTCCAAAGATGTCCAGGCCGCAAACTTGCTGGTCTACATGGTCACATGTGGGCAGTTCTACTCTGTCAGTTAGTTTGTGCTGCCACTGTTGGTTCTTTGGCTGGAAGAATTACATAGGCCATTACAAACTTAATTTTCTTCTAGAAGTTGCCCCCCCATCTATTTCATTGTCTTTGCATATGAATTAATTTTTCTGTAGCTGCTTTTTATGCATCCCTTTAAATTGGTGCAGCAGGTCTCTACAGACCAAAGGCTGCAGCCCACCACTGTTTTCAAGTAAAATGCTGGGCCTGAATTTCTGCTGTGGCTGTGCTCTGACCTCCTGTCACCACATTATGCAAGATTTTATGATGAGATGCATAGAAAGAGTTTATGGCACTCTGTCTCCTACATATCTTAGTCTATGTTTCTGTAGAAACCATGTAGAGCCAAGACTGAATTTGCCTTTGAGTATGAGCCATTGTCCATAACTTAGAGGCTTATTACTTGTGTTTTAAGTGTTCAGAGGAACGAGAGGGAAGCAGGACTTGAGGCATGCTTGATGTGGCTTCTGTGCAGAGCAAAGTCTTTTGAGACTTATCCACCCAGTTGCCTTTTTGAAAACTCTTAAGAGGAGGCAGGTTGAGATGGGAAGAGTGCCATCAGCTGCCTTCAGTCAGGGTGCTTTGAGCACTTCCAGAACTGTTGTCCTTCTCTGTGAGGGAAGGCACTGCAGTTACTGCCTTACAAGAGTGTGTTATTGTGGTGCCCTCCTATGGCAGAGGCCTCTGCTCTGTGTTCTTAGTGATGTGACTGCAACCTTATTTGTCCTGCTGAAATCTTGCCTCTGGTTCCTTCAGTTTGGCAGCCCTGATGTCTTGGACAGCAAGAGCCTTGTCGTGTGAGCCCTGGATGAGTCACTTCTCCTTCTAACATCTGTCCTCACTCATCTCTGCTCAAGGAACTGTCCTTGACTGAAGGTCTGTGCAGTCCCAGATCTGCATTGGGGTCTCTTGGTGTGCTGCAGTGCTGATATCCAAAACCAGCTTCAAGACCAGGCTCAAATTTATGACTCGATCAGGAGCAATTTCGCAAGAAATGCCAGGTTGAAGGGGGCACCTGGCACTTGTTCCAGCCTGGCCCAGGCCTGCTCCTCAAGTCTTTCCCTCTGACCTGAACGCAGGTGGCGTGGCGCTGAGCAGCTGCCCTTTGCAAACCTTTCTGCTCTGGTAACTGGAGAGCGGTTTGATGTTAGGACCTATGGACTGGGCCTGTTAGCTATCTCAGAGATCAAGGAAGATGCTTGATTGCCTGTTTTGCTGAGAAACTTCAAGCAGTAAGTCAGGACAAGTTGCACGATGCTGTGCTGGGAGCGTGCATGTTGCTCCTAGAATGGAGAGTGTGGGAAAACTGGGTTCCTCCTGCTCTTACTGCCCTACCTCCTCCCCTGTTCTTTTGTCCCCTTCCTTTCTGGTAATACCTTCTGCATCACTCATTCTGATCCTTGCTTTGAGATCAGCAGCTAGGTTGGTTTTTCCCAACGTGGCCAAGGCCAAGCAGACAGAGGGCCTGTTCCTTGGTGCAGTAAAGTGTCTCTCTGATGTCTCTGGTAACTCTTTTGCTTTGTGTTCAGGTGGCCCCAGTGACTGAGGCCAGCAGGCAAATCGAGAGAGAGAGAGAGAAGTGCCTCTAGCAAATAGTGGGAATTTTGTCCTTAAGATGGAAGGGCTGGTTGGACCAGCTCACAAGAAGCTCTGGAGTGCCAAGCTCTCTTACTCCTTGGAGAATGAGGGTGGTGGCTGCATTTCCAAAGCCAGTCTCTGCTATCTCTGTTGTCTTACTGACTGCTGTTGTGTAAAGATAAATGAAGTCTCTGAATTTCCTAAGGCCAGATAAATCCTGGTGGAGAGGATAGTTGCAACACTGTGTGTGCAGCATCAGAATATAGGACATTGTTGTAGTCCAAGGGGCTTTCAGGATTGTCCCCTGTGACCCTTCCACCATGGCCCTGTTGTGGCTTCTATCCTGTCACAACATTAGGGATAACTGCCCCAGTGTAGAGGGTAAAGAATGTGGTGGACAAGTGCCTCTGCTAAATGTTGAACTGTTACTGTTCATAACTTGTTTTCACCAAAGCTGGAGTATTGTAGGTGTTCCTCAGATTGCCAGTTGTGGTTGGACATCCTGTCTGAAGGTAAAGGGCAAGTCAATGACAGAGCTGGAAGGAGAGATCAGGAGCCTTTGCTGCTGATAAGGAGTTTTGGTCCTTTTTTGCCCCTGTCTGGAGATCCAGGTAAATCTACATTGCCACCATCTTTGTTTGCAAAGCCAAATACCTCAGTAACATGTCCTCAGCCTGGGGACTGTCCTGAACAGCCAGGGAACTTGCCTATTTCTCTGTAGCATGAGGGAGATGGTGAGGTATTTGTCTGTCTATCATCACAAGGTCTCTCAGCATGGAGAAGTCCCCATACTGAGCCCAGTTTGCAAGGAGCTTGGAGGCTTCCCTCTGAGGGGGGCAAGTTTGCCTGCTCTTTTGCCAGGGTGCCAGCCTGACACCTTTCACTGTGAACGTGCTGTGGCGTTCATGGCTATGGATAGAAGTGTGCTGAGGACACCCATCCCATCCTGAGCAGCTAGCAGGAGGGAAGCCACACAAGGCAGATGTAAGTGATGGAAGGACAGAAGGGGGTTGCAGGAGCTGAGGACTTGTCACAGCGGGCTGTTGGGAAGGAACAAGCACCCTGCATGCTGGAGCTCAGCATCCCCACTATCTTGCAAGCTGAGTGGGCGCTGTGCCACTGTGCTCGTGTCCACAGGGGTATGAGCAACCAATGGTGTGGGCAGGTAGCGTGGCACCTCCCCACTGGGACTTTGGCCTTTTTTTCATCTCAGGAAAGCGGGGGGGACCTGCCCTGGGCTTGGTGCTTTCAAACCCCAGTGTTGTACAGGCACAGTCGGACGCTGACCGCAGGCAGGTGAGTTTGTGTCTGCAGCCCTGGGGCTTCTGCCTGGTGGAAAAGGGTATGAAGGGGCTGCACTGTCCCACTGCACAGCCAGAGAGGTGATAGTCTGTGGCAGTGGGGGAGTGTCCACCAGCAGGTTTGATAGCTGCTTCATTTTATCGAGGACTAATACCTGGTGCTGCAAGAAAATTTATGTCAGTCACTGCTCTTGAGAGGCTTGGGGCAAGTGAGCAGCAGAGATGAAATTGCCACAAATTCGCTCCATCCTCTCTACCCCAAAATGTCCCGAGCAGGTGAGAGCCAAGTCAACAGCTTCTTGACAGGTAAGATTTCCTTGTGTGCTTTGTGCCCAGGCATCTAGAAAGCAGCTTCTCTCAGGAAGTATTTGCAGTTTAGTTTGTGCTCCTTAAACTTAATGGTTGCATCGGCGGCTGTGCTCAGTTGTTCACAAGACCTTCAGGTGCATTTGTGCTGTGGAGGAAAATGGTGTGCTGATACCACAGGGGTTCTTCTCTCCAGCAGGTGCTAGTTGCTAATTGCTTCTCCACCCTCCTCTCTGACTGCAAACTGTCACATGGCTGCATCCTCTTGATGCAGTGGGTGTTGTCACAGCTTTGCACCCTCCACTCACCTCCTGGCCCCTGCTTCTTGATGTTGGCTTCTCTGTCTGGGACACTGAGTTTCTCTTCTCTCATGGCAAATGGAAATATGTGGAAGGGAGTCCTGTCTTTCCCTTCTGCTGTTTGTTTTCGAGTCAAGGTTGTAGTTTGAATGCTTGCCTTCAGTGACAGCTCCAGCATGTGCTGCCCTCCAGTTCTGTCTCATTCCAGCCTGACTGCTCTGCACAAATGTTTGTGCTGGCACAAAAGCAAGGATGGGAGCGTGAGTTTGGGCATAGGGAGAGGACATGATTGCTTCCTTCGACCACAGCGCCAGCTGATGTTGGCTAAAGGCCTTCTGTCAGAAGGGCAGCCTGCCTGTGCTGGGATAAATCGGCATTCCTGATGCTTTGTGCCTAGAGGCAGCGCTCAGCTGTAGAGTGGGGCTGCTGTGGAGGACAGAGCCTGGAAATGGGAGGGCTGGCAGAAGCAAAGAGCCAGCCTCTGTGAGGCAGGTCTGGGGAGACTGGTGGAGTGGGAGCCCACAGCTGGCTTGGAGGATGCCTGCATTGACTCTAGCAGCTTGGCAGAGGGAGAGCAGGATGAGATGGAGGGTGCTGAGCTCTGGGGACTCCTGGGGTCAGACCATTGGTACAGCAGTGGCATCTGGATGTAGAGGTGGCAACCTACAGCCAGAGTAGTGACTATAAATGTGATGAGTGTGGGCAAGCTTAACCTGCTCCTTCTCCCATGATGTTGGCTGCCTGTATCTCCATCCAAGCTTGCTGGTGGCACACATGGCATGTGATGACACTGTGTGCCCCCCTCCATGCCCCAGGCTGGGCTGCTATTCTCTGGTAAGCACTTTTCCTTCAGGTGATAAGGCAAGAACCAAAGGTTTAGAGTCCAGTCCTGTGCCCCGTGCCGATCAGGAGTGCAGCAGGTCTGTAGCAAGCAAAGGCTGGCTATCCTGGAGAACACCTTACCCTCTAGGTAGTGGAGGTGGATGAGTGTGTGTGTGGTATGTGGCAGATCAGAGGAGCAAGATAGCACCATTTTGCCTCTGACTGAAGCTGTAAGGACCAGATACATCCAAAGCTGCCCGGTTTCCATTGGAGCAGCCCCAGTCTGACAGCACTGTCACGCTCTGGAACTGGGAAAGGGAAGGTGCTGGGCTGAGGAAGCTCCTGGGCAATCTGTGTATGTGCAGCAGTGTCAGCTTTGGGTTGTTTGCACCACTTCTCTGCCTAGCATAGAGGTGATTCCCCATGCTGCGGTGTGCATGTTGCTCTGAAGCTAATTTGCTTGATCATTTTAATAAGTGTACAAGGGACATCCTGGTGTGTGAGTAATGGGGCATTAATCCATGCCTAGCTGCGTTAACAGCACTCTAGGAAGGAATTAACACCACGTAATTCATTGCCTGTGCAGCTCATGCTCTCTTAATTACAGGATGTTCAATTTAGGACACACACATATCCCCTTTGATGAGCGCTGCTCAGCCTCTTCTGCTTTGAGGTGGGTCTCTGGCAGCTCTTGTTTCTCCTGCCCACCTGCCACCAGTTTCCTCCCAGTTCCTCTGCTTCTTATGCCATGCAGATTCCCAGTTCCAGCAGTACTGTTTTTCATCTGCCTGTGAAGCTTAACTAAACAAAGTTTTTCTGAGGCATTGGCACCTTTTTGGTGCTGCTGCCTTGTCTGATGCCCCAGTGCAGGTGCTGCTAGGAGGTTTCCTGGGAAGATGCAAGCCCTGATCCTACAAGGAAGCCTTGGAGCTACACCCCTGCTTGGCTGCAGAAGCATGGCTTTTGCCTGCTTTTTATTTGATTTCTTTTTTCTTTTGGCTCCTGAGAGCACTGTGATCCTGGAGAGATATACTTAAGTCTTTGCTTAATCTCTTTCCTTTCTAGGTTAAATGTATAATGTTGTTTCGGATTTTTTTTTTTTAATACCCTGTAAAATTGCCAGCGTTTGCTTCCCAGCCTGTGTTTTCTTCCTCCTCTCAGACTGCAGCAGGTATTTTCCTGCCCTGTGAGGGACCAAGGTCCAGCTGTCCACAGGAACTCCCTGGCCAGGGTGCTGGAGGTTTCATCATTCATCATATTTTAAGGGACTCAGGGAGTTCTGTAGGTTACAGCAAAGTGCTCAGATAGAGTTTGCAGTGACTTTGGGTTTGTTTTGCAAGTGGTCATTTGCTGGAGCTCCATTTAAACAAACAGAGCTCAAATAAGCTTTCCACTTCAGTGCATTAAAATCCCCTAATGCATTAAAATCCCCTGGCCGTGGCCGTTCGGGCCTCTGCTGTGCCAGGTGCTGTATAAACAGTTATCAAGTGCTGGTGTCTGCTGTAAAATGATCACATCGTTCACTTCCCCCTGCCCGGCCACGAGTTGTAGCTTTGTTAGGGGTGATGATGTTAGCCCTGGCATTTGCTGGCCGTACAGCCAGCACCAAGGAAACCTGTAACTTTGCCCAGTTTTAAACCCAGGAAGATTGTTTTTATTCTTCCCTGTTTTTACTCTTCCTTGCTGTGCGGCTGCAGCAGGAGCATCTGTTCCCTGGTAGGAAGCAGCAGCAGTTTTCCAGCTGGGGCAGACATCTGGGGAGGACTCTGCAATTACTAGGCAGGTGGAGAGCTAAAGCCAAAAGTCAAAAGAAAAGAAGGGAGGGGAGAGCTAAACCCAGCTGTCCCAAGCCCCTGTTGGTGCTGTAGCGTCTTCTCCCATCCCCATCACCTTACTTCTGTCAGCAGGTAAGAAGCAGCCCTGTGATACATTTGTGTGTCCATCTGTGTCTCTCGCTCCTTCAGCCGTTAGTGGTGATTATTGGTACTCGTGCTGTCTTCTCTTGTATTACCCTTTGTGATGGGTGCCTGGCCTCCTGGGAGCCCCTCTGCAGGGAAGGGTTCCTCAGGGGCAGCAAGGGGAGGGGAGCTTGCCAGAGAGTTTCAGGACCACTCGGTGTGTGTGTTTCTCAGAGCTGCTGCCTCAATTAACACAAATACACTATGGGGGGTATAGACACCTTCAAGTGCCTTTTCATGGTTCAGAGCTTTTTTTACCCAGGACTACAGGCTTTCAGCAACTGGTCTCCCTGTATTTGTGTATTTTGATCTGATTCTGGTTAAATTGATAGCGAATTAGGTTAAGTTGAAACAAGCTATTCTTGCAGACGTGTATATGAAAGCAGCACCAGCAGCGAGAGGTGTAAGCAACTCTTCACTTGGGAAGTGCGGGCTGAGCTGACCTAGAGATATTTACAGTCTGCTTCCAAGGATCAGTCAGGATTGGGTAGACTGTCTGAAGAGGTCACAGGGGGCTGGAAGGTGTAATAGCGTCTTGCAATGGGTGAGGTTTGCATGCGGTCTTTTTGGGTAGGAGCTGCTTGCCTTAGTGAGCTCTGTGTGCTGGTCTCTCATGGTTTTGGCTGAATGTGGGACTCCAGAAAAGGCAGTTTTGATCCTGTCCAGATGTTGGACTGTGCAAATCTTTTCTGCAATTAAGAGGCAAATTTTATTCCAGAAGCCAAGGGAAAAGATATCTCTTCCACTTCTGGCTTGCCACGGAGGTGGCAGCTGGAAGGGGAGGAGAGGGAGAACAGTGTCTGGGTGTTGTTGAGATGCCTGACGAAAGCATGGAGCACCTGATTCCCAGGTTGGAGGTAAGGAGGAGACAAGGATATCTCCAGGAAACCGAAGCTTATGGGTGCTCCTGAACTTTTCTCAAATGCCTGGATTTCTTTGTGTGGTGACTCCTACCAGTTAAACAGAGGCAGTTATGAGTCCTAGAACCGTTTCCTGCAGACTTGGAGTGTGTTGTAGGCACTGAACTGAAAGGAGTGGTCAGAAGGGCAAAGTCACATCAGTAGCCTGGGGAGGGAGAAGCAGGAATTAAAAGACAGTGTTGGCACAAGAATGAGCACAGGCTGTCTATTTGGGCTGGCAAATAGAGGAAGGATTATAATCACTGGAGGAGCAGGTTTTTGAAGACTGTCCTTTAGAAACAGCAAGTATGTGTTGGAGGGAGGTGCTGAATGGGTCTTGTGGTGGCACGTGATTGTCTTCAGGTGGCTGGCTGGACCTGAAGAGGGTTAGAGGTCCGTATGCTGTGAAACACTCCCTGGAGTTTGAAAGAGCTGTGACAGGTGCTGCTGCCCTGGATGCTGGGCAGAGATCGTGCACTGCCTGGCTGCTGCCCTTCCTCACATGCTTCTGGAGCCTGATGACTCTGGTAGCTCTTTCCTCCATATGTGCTTGTGTGTGTGTGTGATAGATTTTTTATATATATAACATGCACATTTATAAAGCTCCTTCTGGAGCTCAGTCTCCTTTCTGAGGAGACCAGGTGCTCCCTTATGTTGCTTATTCCTCAGCTGGCCTCACCCTGCAGCCTGCCCAGTAGGACCTGAACTTCAGGAAGAGTGTCTCAACTTTGTCTACTTGGTATCTTTCTCTCCTTTCCTAGGAAGCAACTGGAGTGAAAAAGAAGTGACTGAAAAAGAAATTAAGGAACCATTTGAAGGAACAGATTCATTTCTTAACAAGATCAAGTTTGAATTAAATGGCTGATAAACAGATCAGGTAACTTTTTTTTAAAAAAAAAAAAGTTGTTGTTAGTTGTGCTTCAGATTTACTGTTTTTTCAAGTCTTTCAAGCTTAATCCATTTAGTGATACAGTAGGTTGGGGAAAATCACCTGATTGTATCTTCTGGCCTTAAACAGTTCTGATCCTTCTCTGCTCCTTTCTTACCTGCTTTTTTCAATCTTCTCTTATTTTCAGTCTTTGCCAGAGTGTCATATCTCTGCTTTCTTCAGTTCTTTTCTTCTCACTGTTGGGTTTTTTTTGGTTGTGGGGTTCTTGGTGGGTTGGTTTGGTTTTGTTTTTTTTTTTTTCATTCTGCCCTTTGCTTTTACCCTGCGTGAGTCTGTTGCTTTTTGATTCCTCTTCCAAAGGTCAGCTTGACCTGCTGACTTCAACTTTCTGACACCAAGGGAACAAAGGCAGGTCCTTCACCAGCCAAGGATGCAGTGCTTGTAGTTGCAAAGTCCATGTAGATGAAGCCTTGTGCCCTTCTAAAGCCCAATGCTTGAGTGATTGCAGAAACGTGAAGTGCCAACAATAATTAATGACACACTTAAGTGCACAGCAGGAACTTAAGAGTGTTGGTCCTGGCATATGCAAAGGCTGGATTTGAGTCCTTCCTGGAAATGAATTGGGATGCATTTTTGAGAAAGGAAGCTAAAAGTACTGCTGCAGCTAAGAGCTGTGTTAGATGGATCTGTGCAGCCCTGTATGTGGATTTAGCTTTCTGCTTATGAAGTTGCTCCAGATAAATGACACCGCCATTCTTTGGGGTCTTCTGTGGTCCTTTCTTAACATCTACTTTTTCAGGTTACCACCTCAGGACAGGAAGGGTCAATGTGTGAATTAAACCTTGTGAGAGAGGACCACGTCTTGGCAATGCCTGGATGCTACAGGCAAGAGGGCTGTGCCTTCTTAGGGTCTGCCATGATTAGGATATCTTCCCACATGCCTGCCTTCTGCAAATGAAAACAGTTCTGAGCTGTGCTGATAACAAGACAGGGTCTGTGGATCATTTGTGTGCCTAGATTTGTCTGTTAGTTACCCAGTTTGGAGACCAGTTACCACTCTTCCCTTACCCTCCTGAAGGGCATGCTGAGATTCACCTTCACGGAGCCTGACAGGTGTATGTCCTGATAACCTCAGCAGACTAATAGGACCAGATGTCCATGGTCATTTGAAGCTTGGTGTTTTGGAGATCTCCCCCATCCCCTCTGATGCGCTTTTGGCAGTGTGAACCAGAGCTTGCTTGCTACAGGGACTGGTCAGAAAGGCTGAGGGGGGGCACCAGCAGAGCGGGACGCGTCAAGCTGAGCGAATGGCTGCATCGTGTGCTAGTCTGCCTTGTCCCCGTTTCACTCAGCCCTGCGCACCTCGGCGGTGAGAGGCAGTGGCTGTGCCAAAGCTGAGTAGGACAGAGGACCAGGTGTAGTGGATTCTCTTCCCACGAGAGAAGAGAGAGCACTGAGGTGAAAAGTGGGATGGCTTAGTCACAAGGAAAAAAGCTTTTGATTCAGGTGCAGTGCCCTCTGTCTTAGGTTCTTCTTTGTGCTCCAAATCCCTCACATGTACTGCTTAGGTCATCTCTCCCATCTATGCAACCTAAGTCTGCAGCAGTCATGGACAGCTAAGCCAAGGAGATCTGTTTAAGCCTGGAGGTTCTACTGAGCCCCTCTTCTGTTGCAGCATGCATCTGTGATCCCTTAGTAAAACGAGATTGATACCAAAAGACTAAAATTGACAGCAGTGTTTGCTGCAAGGTGACATCAAAGGCATTGCATTTCTGTAGCAGTGCCCATGGATACCATTACCTAGTCCATCTATACTAGTCTTCCTCAGTGCCTGCGTTGGAATCTGGATGGTTGGATTTGGGTGCCATGGGGCTGCCTCCACCTTGGCATACTTTTATCTGGTCTTCAACCTCTTTTGGTGTCACTATGGATTAAATAAGGAGAGAACCTTATGATGTCAAGCATACTGTTTGAAATTTTCCCATGTTCTGAGAACAAGTTGAGCGTAGGAGTGTGCAGGCATATCTGCTCCCTTCTCAGACTGTGGTGCAAAGATCCCTGAGGCAACAGAGTCTCGAGCTGGTGAGATATTGCAGTCTGGCCCTGTGGTGAGCTCATGCAGATTTGGGCCTGCCTTCCTACAATGCTGTGCATGATTTAATCTCGGTCAGCACCATCTTGTTTGGCAATGTGGGCAGAGCTCAGGTCTTTCTGCCTGTCCTTGGCGTCTCTTCCTCCAGCTGTGCCAGACCTAGGGCTCTGTGTGTGTTGTATCCATGTGGGTGCTGAGGAGGAAGGAGTTTTGGCTGCAGGAGAGTGGAGGCTAAAATGAGTTTCATGCCTGGCACTTGTAGGTAAAACTCTTTCTCTCCCCAGCCCTATTGTCTGCTTTCCCCAAGGAGACCTCAAAATTGAAATCCCGAGTTTCCATATCCTGCCTTTCCCTTGAACCTGGAGTTGAGGCAGCTCTTTCAGCATGGCCACTTACTGATCCTCTTTGCAATTGCACCTCTGTGCAGAGCACTTTGCAATGCTGCTCAGGGAGAGCATTTTGCAGAGCTTCACCCTACCATGCCATGGCCAGCCTCACCACTGCTGTGTCTAGTGGGTAGTGCAGTCTGTATCCCCATCTAGAGCACTGTGTCACCATCGTGAAAGGCAGCATGTCCCTTCCCCCTGTGGGAGGACTCAGCCTTGCTGGTTCACCCAGCTGCAATCTAAGACTGCTGTCAGCCATCAGTTTGATATCCGACACATCCTGTGTTCAGGAAGCCATATCCTGTGCTTTATTAGAGGGAGCTGACTCAAACAGGCTTCCTTTGTGTGCAGTGGTTTATGGAGCATATAAGTGCTGGACATTTTTTGTAATTTAATTTGCTTGGAACCCATGTCTAGCTGATCTGGCTTTCGCTCAGTGCCACTTACAAGAATTCCCTGTGAGACCACAAAGGCAAGCAGATAAAGCCCCACATTTTGGAAGCACATGTAGCCAGCCAGGTTTTGATTTCCCCAAGAGGGATGAGCTCATGTCTCTGCATTTGTGGTCGTGGACACTGCCAGTATGGTGGTTTCACTGGGCTGTTGGTTTGTGTGTGTTCCCCTTGCCCCAGGCACTGGGTCTGGAAACAGTTTCCTGGAGCTGCAGCCGTCTGCTCCTTGGCTGCCAGCTGAGTGCTTCTGCTGGGCTCCTTCCCACATGATGGTAGCAGCTGATGTGTCATAACCTCTCGTTAGATTCGTATCTGATTGCAGTGCTGAAAAGCATTTGCCATTGAGCTTGTTGGCTTGGATTCTGTCAGGCCCTAACTGAAGCCTGTCCACGTGGTACATGGTCCAGCACTCTGTTTTTTCTCCTCTAGGGACAACAGAAACCCTTGGGTTCCAGGGAACAGGGGTTTTCCTTGTTCTTAGCGATGTGTAGCTTAGCTGTTTGGTGCCACTCTGCTGGAGTCGTTTGTCCTGCTGCTATGTGCTGCTTTGCCCTCCTCCCATGTATGTAACAGCTTTGCCTTGAGGCAGAGCTCCCTTTGTTGGGGGTTGGACTCCATCTCTTGCGGTCCTTTCCATCCCCTACAGTTCTGTGATTCTTTGTACTGAGGGGAAGGACAGCCTTGTCACACAGTGATGTGTTAGCTCTGATCATGCCAAAGAGCTCCATCCTTTCCCCTTTATCTCCCCTGATTTTATTCCAGTGCTAAAACATCTGTTTCTCATCCCCTTACAGTTTACCTGCCAAGCTGATCAATGGAGGGATAGCTGGACTGATTGGGGTTACCTGTGTGTTTCCCATTGACCTGGCAAAGACTCGCCTGCAGAACCAGCAGAATGGCCAGCGGATGTACACCAGCATGTGAGTACCACCTGCATGGGCAGCATCCCCTGGGGCTTTCAGCAGGGAGTCTTTCCACTTTCTTACCTCTTTCAGGTGAGTTCAGCATTTCTAGGAACTGGACTGTCCACAGGCAAGCCAGGGAACAGTCTTGAACCAAGCTGTGCAGAGCACATAAAGCAAATAAAGCAGCTGTTCAGGCTGCTGAGCCCAGCAGGCGCCATCTCTGCAGAGGGTATGTCTGTCTGCATCCCTTGCTTGGCAGCAGCAACCAAACTAGAAGGAGCCCTGTTTGTTTCTTTGCTGTGCATGAGGGAATTTCTGCCTCTCTTCTGTGTCCATGACTCTTATATTGGAGGTTACTCTCCCCTCCATTGCTGTGTCAGTTTTAAAACGAGAAAGGAGGAAGCGGTCACCCATTCCCAGTCTAGAACAATGCATGCAGACCTTTTGGAGGATCACAAGTTGTAGTTACCCCAGCAGTCCTGTGTCCAAAAAAAACCAAACCCAAAAACAAGAGCTGCAGGCTGTAGGAAAAGGGGACGTGGATATATCCACCCCACTAAATTCATCTGGGATTTGTGTGAGAGCTGTATATCTGTTGAGGGAATATGCACTACACTCAGCACTCATCCTAGGAACCAGAGTCAGGCCTTAGTTTTCCAAAAGTACTGGTGTCATTGCTGGGGTAAGGGGAGGAATTAGGACTGATGATGTATGTCCCACCCTCCTGCCACGTTGTTCAGTTGTAGTGTTACCTGTTCCTCCACACTGATATTTTCCCTTTCATGCCCAGGAGAATTTGAGGCAGAGTGGGAATAGGAAGGAAATGCTCTGTACATTTGTGGCTTTAATCTCCAGGTCTCCTTGCTCTGGCTGACAACATGCAATTGCACACGAGCTTAGGCTATGGGCTTTAGCTTGCCACGGCAGGCTGGTGCTTCCCTTGACAGTTACAGTGTGCTCTGCTCCCTGCACTGTCTGTGCTCAGGTGTGCTGGCAGGATGTGGCCTCCTGTCTTGTATTGCCTCTCATTTTTGTTGTGTCCTGCTCCTACTGCTGCTATGGATCTCTTCTCCTCTGACCTGATAGGCAACAGCAGCAGGAGTTAGGGCAGGATGAAGGATTTGTAGTCTCCCTTTGTAAGGGCATGCTGGGGTGCCTTGTCTGTGGAAGGGAGCTCAGTAAGAGAGAGACTTTTAACCTCCAGCATTTGAGTGCAGATCTGTTCTGTAGCCAGGAGTTGCCGTAGGATGAGGTGCTGTTATGGAATATACAACATTTACCCTGTATATTTGAGCTGGCTTCTCCTGAGCGTCTGTGACACAGCCTATATGTGTGAGTAATGCTTGAGATGTTCCTCTGGCATTGGCAGCAACTGTGAAGGAAGTGAGCTTGGGCTGGTGGGCATGAGTGAAAGAGTCTCCTGGGGGCAAAGGGGCCAGCAGAGTCAAGGATGACATGGAGATAACATGTCCTCTGATAAGATCAGGCCATCCTGTGTCCTACCTATGCAAGCACGGGAAAGACAAAGGATCCTGTTACCATGCATGAAGCATGTCTTCAGAGGGACTCTCGCATTAACTAGGGATTTGAGTGGGCTTGTCTGAGGTCCCCAGTTACTGAGGCTTTTTTTTTTATGGGAAATACTGTATGCCCATTGATACCAGATCTCAAAGATGTCTGCTGAACACTCAGGAAGGTAGCAAGCTAGTTTGAAATGTTGGCTGGCTCGCTGTAAGACAGCATGCCTTGCTTTAGCTGAGCTCAGGAGACCTTTGGTATCAGGGGAGTCTTTTCTTTGAAAGAACTGGAGACGCTTTGGAGCAGCCCTGAGGGCTGGAGAGAGCTGGGCTTTTGGGCTGTGCTGCCCAGGGTGTGTCATGTACAGTTGTAGTTGGCTGTTGTTTCCCTTTTTCTGGAGAGAGAAGGGAGCTGGGCATGGCCCTGGCTCCATCTCGTTCTGCTGCAGCACAAGGGGCTGGGAGTGACGTGCAGAAAGGTTGTGTGAGTGTGGTGGGGGCAGTTCTTCCCACCCTCTCTCTGCCAGAGCTCGTTCAAAGCAGCAGGGAAATGCCTGGTCTCCAGCATTGCAGTGCAAGGGCTTGATGGGGGAATAGAAGAAAGGTGTCCTGAGATTTCTGGGACTTGCCGGTGCGTTGTTCTTGGGAGCAGTCATGTTGTGTAGTCCGTGTCCCTGTCCTCCTCCCCTAGATAGGTGCATATGAGTTGCAGGAGCTGGGACGGGCTGTGTGAAAGCCAGGATCCCAAAGGATGTTGGGAGTCCCATCAGAGCAGGGAAACTGATGGCTGCAGCTGGAAGCAATGCAGGATGGGCTCTTCACAAGTAACATGCAATACCCTAGAACAGTCTTGACCCAAGTGGAGCTATAAAGCTCTTGAGGCAACTCGTTTCTTTCTCTCCCACTCAGCGCTACTAAAGAGTGGAGATGAAGTTTACTCCTTGCATTGCCAAATCTCTTGGAACTGTATTCTTGTTTTCATCAGCTACACTTCCTTATGAGTACTTCAAGGAGGATTTTGGTCCTTAAATGTGTAGACATGCATATGTGTGCATCTCTCCTTTCCCCTGTAGCCATAGGAAGTATACTTCCCAAAGTCTCTAAAGTAGCCTTCAGCCAGCGCCCAGGCTTCATGCAGCCCTGGTACAGAGAGGGGAAACTGCCAGGGGATATATGCTGCCTTCCTGAACAGCACCTCTGGGTTTGTTAGGTGTGTGTTTGGGTCTGAAAAGGCTTTGAGCTGTTCTGGTGCTCTGCACGATTTCCCCATTTGCAGTAAAAGTAGTTGGAAGAAAGGTGATGACAGTTTTCGTCTTGGAGCAGACGTCTGGGGCACCCTGCCACGCTCTCCCCAGGGTGAGAGCATCAGTGCTCACTGCCTGCTGCGGGACGCCATGTGTTAAAAGCAAGTGCTTTACTCTGCATGGGTGGTCACAGATGGCTGAATGTTCAGGTCATCTGTGTTTGTGTGCCTTGTGCTGGATTTTATAGAGGAAGTCAAGCAAGTCAGCACTGGGAGTTTTGATCCCCCCTTACTTCCCTTCCAGAGCTGGATGTAAAAACATGTGCATGAGGATTCGCTTGTTAGTGTCTCATGTGTATTTGCCACAGGGGACCCTGGATAAACAGCCCTTGCAGTGACACTTTTCCCTGTCACGTTTCTAGAAAGCAGACAGTGCATGTGGGCTGAGCCAGGGGTTTCAAAGCCCCTGTGAATAAGGGGCTGAAATTGGACTCTGGTGTGAACAATGGCGCATTCAGTGGCTGATGCGGTTCCCTTCTCCACTCAGGGTTTTGCTGACAGATTGTAAATGAAAACCTCTCCAAGAGATTAATTTTGGTTTTCTCTGCTCTCATCCACCTCTGTGCTCCTGTGGTTTATCTCTCCCTGTTTTGTTTGCAGGTCTGACTGCCTCATTAAAACAATTCGGTCGGAAGGCTACTTTGGCATGTATAGAGGTAAGTAAAGCTGAGTCAGGCACGGCGCAACCCTTGAGTTGGAACGCTGGTGCACAAGTGGGAGGAAAAGACCATATTCTCTGGCTCATAAAGCAATAACCTAGCAATATCCTAAGATGTTGAAGGGTGCGGCTGTTTCTGAAAATAAACTGGTGTTTATTTAAATAGGTGCTTGCTCAGCTTTTCACCATTGAGGTCTTGAGTCCTCCCTGTGGCTGTTTTGGTGGTAAACCTTACCGTTTACTGAAATTCATCTTTACTAGCAGTCGAAGTGGATCTGCTGGACTTTGTTTCAGGATTCCATGTGTTTCTTAGCTTGGGCACAGTAGCTTTTGTCAGAGGGGCAATAGCAAACCTCTTTGAAATGCCTTACTTGTCGTTGATGATCGAATTTATGTCAAAGCTCACCACTAACATGGTCAGGCCTGCTGTCCCATCTAGTTGGTAGCTTGTCACCAAAATCAGCTGTTTCTCAAGCATGCCCAAGTGCTTTGTTTGAAGACAAGCTGCAGTTAAAAAGCAAACAAACAAACCCAACCCAAACAAACAAAAAACAACCTGTCCCCAGAAAAAACTCCTTTGCGGTGGTAAGCAAGTCAGAGGTAGGCTTGTGCTTCAACTGTTTGGTTGTGTGCTAAGGTAGTAATCTAGCTCCTTGGCTTAGGCTGGCTGTTGCAGCTGTGAGTTCCTCAGTTGACATTATACCTTTTCTGGTCTAAAGACAAAATCCTTGTAATCTTTTATAGATTTTGAGGAGAGAAGAACAGTAGGCTTAATTCTGATTTTTCTCATAGCAGTGGAAAATGTGGAATACCTTCTTGGCTCTGAGCACAGCCCAGCTGGCTTAGTTAACTGACGCTGAACTAAGGTTCATTTTATGTACTGGTATTTAATTGCCTGAATATACAGTTTTTATCTGAGGTGGTCAGATAGCATTCTCTGTGGCAGTCATTTACTGATAAAGCCTGATTAAAGTACTGCTTTGATTAAGTGAGCCCTCGTGCTTTTTCAAGCAGGAGTCTGGAGACACTGGCGCCTCGCTGTTAGCAGCGGTAGGTTTTCTTGCCGCTTCTTCCATAGCTCCCAAGGAAGCACAGGCGCTGCAGCCGGTTGGCCTGGGAGCAGGCACTGGCTGCTGAGGCAGTGTCTCTTGCCCAACTTTCTGGTGGGCGTTTCAGGGGAGTGAGGTGGATGCTGGGGATGGATTGGCTGCTTCACGCCAGCTTTCCTGGGAGCAGGCAACAAGACAAATAACCCTGAGGAAGCCTGGCAAGCTCCATCTTCAGTGCTAGCAGTGACGTGTTCCCCCTTGATTTTTCCCAGAAGCTTGTTGCTTCTGTGTTCCTAGCCAGGAATGGAGCCTGTGTTAACTTTGGCTGTAAATATGCAGTGACAGGCTGCTTGCTTGGGAGCAAAAAGAAGCAGCTGTTCTTGAAAACTTACAGAGGGGAGACTGCAGGGTCCTTCAGGGCTTTTGGGCGAGACAGTTGAGTTGGAACGCTGGTGCACAAGTGGGAGGAAAAGACCATATTCTCTGGCTCATAAAGCAATAACCTAGCAATATCCTAAGATGTTGAAGGGCGTGGCCTTTAGTCCTGTAAGGTGTAGGGTGGTGGAGGGGAACTGGATCTCCGGGCTACTTTTCACTCACAAACAGAAATCTCAAAGGGGTCAGAGGGTTTTGCATAGCTCTTAATTTTCCCAGCTATGAGCCTGGTAGCTTGGTCTACATCCTGCTAACTTTATGTCCCTTCTGTTCAGGGAGCTGGTAGTGGCTTCAATTGACTTGTCACCTCTGACTCTTAAATGAGGAGCTGGGTTTGGAAAGGGCTTTGGTGAGTAGCTCAAGCTTCTTCAAGGAGTTTGTAGGAATTTCTGCATGGCCAGGGTGCAAAGGTCTGTTCTCCAAGTACAGCAGTCCTGGTCTGTGTGCCTCAGTTCTGTGAGCTAACATTAGCAGCCCGTCCCTCCCTCTTGGGGAGAGGATGAGCAGGTAGATCAGATTTGTGCTTCTCTGAAAAGAAGGTAAAGAGGCAGCTCAGCCTTGCAGTCAGGGGAAGATGGAAACTAGATGCTGGGATTGGTTTCTGCTCCCTCCATCTGTCCCAGTTCTCCAGCAGAAGTTGCTGTATGAGTCATAAGCTCTTATTTTCAACCTTTAGGCTGCAATTGTGAGAATTATCTGTTAATGTGATAGTGGCAGCTGCCCCATGGAAGTCACAAGTGCAGCAGTCATCCCTGTCAGGCACTTGGTCTTTCTTGGGGGACAAGAAAGTCTGGTGCAGCCATTCCCACTGTGTGACTTCAGGTCTCCATTGCATGTGAAGCAAAGCTCCTCAGTGCAGAGAGAGAGGCTTCAGCTTGTAGGATGCTTCTGCAAATCATCTCTTAAGGGGTGTGTGTGGGCAGACAGTCCTTGCTCTGTGTAAGTAGCCCAGAGTGAATTGTGTGATACGTAAGGCAATCCCAACATTTCTCTCATATTCTTCCCCCAAAATTATGGGGATTCTTGGGTTTATTTGGGGGAGGAAAGAGTTCTTTTTCTCATGTTGGGGTGGTTGGTTTTTTTGTTTTGTTTTGTCTGTTTTTTCCTTGTAGTATCTCAGTTGCAACAGTGCCTAAAATCTGGGTGGTGCTGTCTAGCCCAGTGTCTGCTCAAGGGACGATGGTGTGCTGCATTCAGGCATGATGCCAAACGAATCCATGGGCTTCTGGATCATGTGGACACTAGTGGGCAGGGACCTTGGAGAGGTCCCTGTTCCCTGCTACAGTCCATGCAGAAACCAGCTCTAGATCCCAGCACGTGTCCCGGAAAGTCCCGCTGCTGTTTGCAGACCAGCCGTTTAGCCTAGCTGGCAGGAGCCAAGGGGGGGGTTTGTTTATCCGCAGCTGTTGGTGACATTTGGAGGGTAGCAGTGGCTTAGCTGCAGTAGTGTGGCAGCCTTCCCTGGCCTCTGCTAGCAATATCTCCCATATGCATCAGTGCTGCACTGGGATGATTCAGTTCCCCTGTTACGTAGGTTGCTGGTGGTATATAAAGGCTCCTGTGAGAAACGTGTTTTAAAAACAAAACCCAAGGCTTAGTGAGAAGAGAGGACTCAGAGGTTTGGTTGGCAAACAGCTGAGTTTGTCTCTACTTGATTTTGTTCTTTGTAGCACTGTACTTCTTTCCAAAATACTGTCTGTTTTCTAATGTTGACAGTTTATTTTTGCCTTTTGTTTGTCATTGCTTCTGGGACATGTAGCCTTGCCTGTAGGACAAGGTTAGCTTTAATTGGGGAAATGGAGTCAGTGGCACAGTTAGAATTGAGACACTGTGAGACTTTGAAAAGGTAGAAGATGCCATGGAAAGCATACAGCCAGCAGCTGAAGTATTTAATTTCTCCTTCTCCAGTGAGTTGAAGCTGTTATGGATTATTGAGGACAGGGATTATCCATTCTCTGCTAAGCAGCTTTACCGAAAATATCAAAGATGTAGGAGAAAACCCAGGTTCATTAACTTTTCACTGTATGTTATATGGTTTTTTTCCCCCCCTACTTTATTTGCAGTTGATGGAGGAATTGCTGTGAAAGACTGCTGGTCCTGGAGGAGGTCAGCACATGGAGGCATACTTCTCACTTACCTTTCTTGCTTGATGGTTTGGTTTTCTTTCTTTCAGTGAATCGCTTGCACTGGTGTTAGAGCAGTGGGTTCTCTTTTCCTTTCTCTCCTTGTTTTTCCAAGAAAATGGTTATTCATGCTGCATGTCAGTAGTGTAAAGATGTTTTATTTTCTGGTCATTAGGAGTGGGGTTGAAGTTGTTCTCAACTTTGGCATCCTACGAAACGCTTCTTGGTAGCTACTTCCACTTAAAGGTCAGGCTGTGTGTATTTGTTTTGAGGATCCTGATATTACTGAAACAAAAAAGGTGGAGGTAGAGCACAAGGGTCATGTCTGTGTGGCTTCTCATCATATGCAAGAACCATGGCAGGAGGGCATGATGCATAGGAAGCACATCAAACTGAAACAGCACAGTCACTGGCATGCTTACAAGCTTGCAAAAACCCGGGAGTGTGAGAGGGCTCCCCTGCTCCCTGCCTAGTTAATTTGGCTCCTGTAGGAAACAGTGGCATTTGCTGGATGTCATGGCCACTGTAGGATGAATGCACTGGCTTAGCTTGCTATGGGGCAGTGTTACTCTCTATTTTCTGCAAAGTGGAAGCGTGGCCATTGGAAAGAGGAAGAATGTGTTGAGCCTAGCAAAGGCTGGCTTCTTGCTGTGATTTTCCTGCATGGTGGTCATATGTCCTCTGAGCAGAGGATGTGGAGCCAAGGACTCCCCATGTCCCGGTGCCAGAACTTGAAGCTTCAACTTTGCTTCCTAATCTGAGGGAAGCTCCCCTACACCTGTGTCTTTCCATGTTTAAGTTAAGAGTTCTTTAATGAGTTTTGGAGGGAGGGGATCCTGAGGAACAGAGGACTGAGCTGCCTTTCTTTAGGTGTGTTGAGGTCTTACAGCTACTGTCGCTTGTGTTCAAACCTCCTGAACGTGAACCCTGACAGGCCTTCCGAGCCTTGTGAGAGTGCAGGCTTCTCTCTCTGGTTCTCTTTGAGAGACAGAGCTTTGGGACAAGGTGTTTAAATCTCTATGCAAGCATAAATAAAAAAAGGTATAGCATAGTATTTGTCCTTCCAAATGTGTTCATAGGCCACTAGCATGTCATAAGCAAAGCCCCTCTGGAGGGCTTGGACCTCAGTGTGCCTCAAGGCTGGCAGGAAGAGCCTGTGGTCATTCACTGTAGGACTTTTTGAACCGTAAGATTTAAAGGGAGAATATTAATGGTGCGAAACCAAGTGTGCTCAGAAGGGGATTGGCCCTCCCCTCCCCCGATTTTCCCCAGGGCAGCTTGAAAGTTGCCTCCCAGCCGCTGTGTTGCACTAATACACCCCTATCCATGGCCTACAGCAGCTGGCCAGGCCATGCAGACCTTTCATTGTGGTTGGCACAATACAGGGATTTGCTGTTTGTTGCTCCGGACAAAAGGGCACTCCAGTGGGTGGGGAGAGACAAGGCTTGTTTACACCCCACATCCCCCAGCAAGCCTTGCCATGGTGCTTGGAGGATAGTTTCTGCACCATGCAGCTTGTGGTGGACAAAAAGCCACTTACCAGTGGCTGTTCTGAGGGTGACACCCAGTGGTGATATACAAGGGAAGCCACTTAACTCCAAAGGCTGGTCTAGAGCTGGTGGACTTACGTGCGGATGAGCCAGTTGGCTTCAGCCAGCTTCCAGGTCTTTCAATAGTTCTGCCTTTTCTGGGTTGACTGGTAAGCAAGCTGCTCTGCTTTTGGTGGCAGTGGGGCAGGGACACTAGCAAGAAGTTGGGGCGGTAGGGGGGTTGCTTTGCCCTTGTGAGGCTCCATCTGGAGTACTGTGTCCAGATCTGGGGGCCCCAGTACAAGAAAGATGTAGAACTGTTGGAGAGGGTTCAGAGGAGGGCCATAAAGATTATTAGAGGGCTGGAGCACCTCTCCTATGAAGACAGGCTGAGGGAGATGGTCGTCTTCTTCAGCCTAGAGAAGAGAAGGCTGCAGGGGGACCTCACTGTAGACTTCCAGGACTTGAAGGGAGCATACAAACAGGAGGGGAATCAACTTTTTCAAAGGGCAGTCAATAGCAGGAGAAGGGGGAATAGACTAAATCTAAAGGAGAGAAGGTTTAGATTAAATATTAGGGGGAAGTTATTACAGAGAGAGTGGTGAGGTGCTGGAACAGGCTGCCCAGAGAGGTGGTGGATGCTCCATCCCTGGAGGTGTTCAGGGCCAGGTTGGATGAGGCCCTGGGCAACCTTGTCTAGATCCAGGCCTAGAGGTTGTTGGCCCTGCCTGTGGCAGGGAGTTTGGAACTCTATGATCCTTGGGGTCCCTTCCAACCCAGACCATTCTGTGGTTCTATGATTTGCAGAGGAGTCGGGACTGGTTATTTATCCAGCTTGTACTTCTTTCTTGAAGGTCTGATCTGAATCCTCTGGATTTGTAGGAGTGCATCCTTGGATGAGAGAGGCTGCATGTATGCATGGTGGGAGGTAGTGGTGAAGATAAAGGAATTACAAAAACCATATTGCAAATGGAACAGCAACACATCAGGGGGTGTCTTCAAAATCCAAAGGTGTTGGGAGGCAGAAATCCTATTAATTTCCAATGGTGTTTCACGTTTCTCAGCGTGTTTGGTGCATTGTGAGATCTCTCTCATCAGTCCTTGGTTTTGAGCAGGAGTTACAGCAGATTCCCGAAAGCCCCAGTAAACGGTTCCTTTATTCTCATTCTCCAATGTCTTTTTCCTCTTCTTATGCCCAGGGGCTGCGGTGAACCTGACTCTAGTGACACCAGAAAAGGCTATTAAACTGGCAGCCAATGACTTCTTCCGGCATCACCTCTCCAAAGATGGGTGAGTAGGGGGTGCAGGCCTTTCCCATTCAGCTTCAAAGACACTGGCTCTTGAGACAGGTCTGGTGAGAAGTCGGGGCAAAGGTGGGACGGGGTGATGTGCTGACTGAAATACAAGTTGACCTTGAGCAGCTCAGCTGGTGATTACATTTGGGTAAGGATGTAATGTCTAAAATGGGAAGTGAAAAGCACTCCACTGGATGACTGCTTTTTATTCCAGCTTCTAAAAATAGTTCCAGATCCAAGCCAAGGTTAAGAGATCCAGAATTTGTAGGCAAGACATTGGAGAGGAACCCAATGGCACTGATAGCTGCTCCAAACAGGTGCTGGGAGGACCCCTGTCCTCAGCATCCTATTGGATGCTGTTATGCTCTTTGGCTTGAACAGATGTCAAGTTCTGTAGACCCCAAACTTAGCATCACTCTTGTCCTTTTGTAACGTGAAAATAGTTTTGGAGGGGTGGTGAATCTGAATTGATGAAGGGCACTTGCAGCATTGCTCAGCAGCTGACTGGCAAATAAATGCTGAAGGAATAAAACCATCTGTTTAGGTTGTACGTGGGGGTTGGCTCCTCTGAGTTAAATGAGAGTAAAAGATGCTAGCTGAGTAGCTGAGAGGGGCACTGAATATTTGATGCTGTTTTCATCAAGATAATTCCCTTGCAATTTGGAGAACATTTTGTGTCTCCCTTCAGACTGAGACCTTTCTCCAGAGTCAGCCAGTGAAGGGCACTGTCTCCAGTTCTCAGTGACAGCAGTTAAATAGCCTACTTGGGACATGTATGATCCCAGCTCTTCCCATGAGCAGTGATGGGGTGGTGCCTTACAGAAAGTGCAGAGCTCTCACAGTTACTTGGTTCAATAACTTCCTGTGGTGTACCAGGTTAATCTCAGCTGCTGCAGATCAGAAGCTCTCAACTTCACTGGAGGCTGTGGACTGGCACAGGTTCAGGATCTGGCTTTTTCATGTACCTAAATATTTTTTTTCTTTCTTTCTTCTGGAGGCTTTTAAAGTAGCAGCTAACGTATGTCTGCATGACTCACTGACTGGCAGCTGTTTGTGGTTTTTCTGTCTCTCCAAATAGTGTCTCTTCTGTGCTCTGCTCAGACTGTGGGAGGTAGTGATGTCCTCATTACTCCTTTCTGCCAGGTGCTGGGTCTGATTGCTGCAGCAGACAGCGCAGCAGACCCTGGCATACTGCAGTGGACTGGAGCACAGCTAGCTCTTTGCCACCACCTACGAAGCCATGGCTTAGTAGGTTGTACAGGGAAGACAAACAGGTGCCTTGTACCACACTGAAAGAGTGGCCAGTGGCAGAAATCAGACCAGTGTTGCAACATACTTGGTACTTTGTGAGAGCAATCACTGCTGTGATGTTTCAGCCATTAAACTGTGATGTGTCTGTCAGTAGATGTCCTGCACCATGACTTTCTTGTGAGGCAGGTGTGTGTGTGTGTGTGTGTACCTCTTGGCACTGAGGCAGGCTTTGGGCAAGTGTCTGGGTAAGTAGGATGCAGCTGAGATCTTCACCCATACCTCTTCCAGATTGACTTCTGGGTTCCTGTCTGATACACACATGACATAAATGTTGTGCTGTGCTCCATTCAGAATAAAGGTGCTAGATAGTTATGCCAGAAGTAAGGTACCCTGCTCTAAAACACATGCACTGATGGGGCTGGGACTACAGTGACCTGGAGCAGGACCCTGTTACCACTCAGGTAGTGGGGAGCCTTTGTGCCTTGACACAAAGTGTTTTTAACTCTTTTGTAGAAAAGAAAGGATGAGCCACAGTTAGGTGACAACTGCTAGGCAGCACATGAAGTCAGGGGGACTCATCCAGCCACCATGGGGGGCTTGAATGAGTGAAATCGGGTCAGCTCTGCTCAATGAGGATATCCAGTGTGAGTTGGACAGAGAGCCAGAGCCTTGATACTGCTGTGATAGATGGTTTAAGGTCCTTCTAACTAGAAGCATCACTCCAAGGTGTGATGGGAAAGACAGTGCCTCACAGATTGGTTGTGGCTGGTATGGGCTATGAACCTGAGATCTAACTGGAAGTTCTGGTGCATTGTGTGACCCTGTTTAGTGCATATGGAGCTGGGGTTGGGGCCACCTATTTCACAGCTCTAGTCAAAGCTTAGGTATGAACAACAAAGCAGCCCATGTTTAGAAAGGTGGAGATTCAAGCTCCCTGGCATGCCAGTGTGGCTTCATTTCTGGATGTGTAATTGTAACCGTCAAGGTGTTACGTGGTGTCAAGTGCACTTGTGGCAGTTAGGTTCAGTGAAGGGCTGGCAGCTGTTTTTCATGGTGAGCCACCAAGATCTTAGTTTAGCTCCACCAAAGTCCTTTTTGCACACGCCAGGCTATCTGCTATACACTCACAGTATGATGTGGCCTTAGGCCAGCATCCCAAAGGATGGTCTTGTGCTTTTCTGACTCAGAGCTACAAAGTCTTCTAGACCTGTTTGACATTGAATGCCTTTGCTGCTGAGCTTCTAGCACTTGTCTTGCTTGAAATGTGTCACATGAATTGGAGCTCCTTGTGTGACAAAGTGTGAATGTTCTATCAGTCTTTGTTGATGAAAATAAGCTGAGTGTGTCCTCCATGACCAAGTGGAAGAAGCATGTGTGGACTAAAGGGAGCATGGCAAACCCAACATGACCCAAAATAGCCTCAAGTTACATAAGAACTTTTAGGGTGCATTATTATGTGGTTTTTTAATCCTTTAAAGAAATCTGAATGTTGAAACAAACTTGCATTTGAACTGCTAGGGAAAAGAAGTGGCATAAAGCCTGTTTTTGAAAGGCCAGACTGAAAACAACACCTGTTGGTGTAGGAAGCTCCTGGCTGCCAATTGTTGGAAGAGTATTTTGGGAGCGTCTCACTGCAGGTCTGTGCTAGACTCCCTTTTCCCTGGTCGTGTTCTGGAGGTAGAGTGTTGGACAGCAGGACCAGACATAGGACCTCGTGCACTTTTTTGTGTACCCATCTCCCTGAGTCTGGAGGTGCCTGTTCCTGCAGCCTTCTCCACCCTGGGACTAACTTACCAGGGCACTCCTGCCCATACAGTGCTTTTCCCCTCATTGTGGTGCAGTAAGGATGTGTGCTAGGGGTCTTGATTTCCACTTCTATGCCTCTTTCTGTTTTGACCATTATGATAGCCTACTGCTGCTGCTTCTCTTTTCAATGAGGAAACAAAACTGTGATGGTCCTCCCAAGCTGTCCTGGGCACTTATAGAAGTTAGAAAGGACCTTAAAGCTCATCTAATTTTACCCTCTTGCAGTGGACAGGCACACTCTCCACTAGCCCAGGGTGCCCACAGCCCCATCCAACCTGGCCTTGAACACTGCCAGGGAGGGGACAGACACAGCTTCTTGGGGCAGCCTGTGCCAATGCCTCACCACCCTCACAGTAAAGAATTTATTTTTAGTATCTAATATATAAATCAACCCTCTTTTAATTTAAAACCATTAGCCCTTGTCCTATCACTACATGCCCTTATAGAAGTCCTTCTCCAGCTATCCTGTAGCCCCCTTAGGTACTAAAAGGCTTCAATAAGGTCTCCCCAGAACCTTCTCTTCTCCAGGTTGCACAAGCACAATTCTCTCTGCCTGCCCTCACAGAAGAGGGGCTTCAGCCCTCTGATAATCTCAGTGGCCTTCCTTTGGACCCACTTGATAAGTCCATGTCTTCCTTACATTGCAGCATCCAGAGCTGGGCACAATACTCCAGGTGGGGTCTCATGAGAATCACCTCCCCTTGCCTGCCAGTCGCGCTTCTTTTGATGCAGCCTGGGATGTGGTTGGCTTTCTGGGCTGCAAAGCCATATAGCCAGGTCACGTTGAGCATCACGTCAGTCAACACTCCCAAGTCCTTTTCCTCAGGGCTGCTCTCATTACATTCTCTGCCCATCTTGTGTTTGTGCTTCAGACTGCTCCAACCACGTTGTACCTCATGAAGTTTTCATGCCTTCACCTCCCCTGTCAAGGTTATTCTACATGGCATCCCTTCCCTGCAGTGTCTGACTGCACAGCATAGCTTGCTGTGGTTGGGTGCACTTCATCCCACTGTCCATGTCACTGATAAAGATGTTAAACAGTGCTGGTCCAAATAACAGCCCTGAGGAATGTCAGTAGTCACTGGTCTCCACTTGGATATTGAGCCCTTGGTGATAGCTCTCTGAGTGCAACCATCTAGCCAATTCCTTAACCACCAAGTGTTCCATCCATCAAATCCATGGCCTCCCAATTTAGAGACAAGGATGGTGTCCAGGACCGTGTCGAATGCTTTGCACAAGTCTGGGTAGATGACACCAATTGCATTTCCTTTATCCACCAGCATTGTAACCCCATCACAGAAGGCCAACCAAATGTGTTAGACACAGTTTACCCTTAGTGAAGCCATGTTGGCTGTCACTGGTCACCACATTGTTTTCCAAGTGCCTGAGCATACTTTCCAGGAGTATCTGCTCCATGATCTTGTTGGGCAGAGGGGTGAGACTGGCTGACCTGTAGTTCCCCAGGTCTTCCTTTTTTCCCTTTCTAAAAAGGGGGCTTATGTTTCCCCTTTTCCAGTCAGCAGGAACTTCACTGCACTGCCAAAACTTCTCAGATATGACAGAGTGTGTCTTAGAAACAGCATCTGCCAGTTTTCTCAGGATCTGCAGATGTATCTCATGAGGTCCCATGGACTTGCGCACCCTCAGGCTCCTTAGATGGTCTTGAACCTCGTCTTTTCCTACAGTGGGCAGTTCTTCATTCTCCCAGTGCTTAGAGCACTTGCTGAAGACTGAGGCAAAAAATTTATTGAGTACCTCAGTCTTCTCCACAGCCTGGGTAACCAAGTCTCCCATTCTATTCTAGAAGGGGTCTACATTTTTCCCTAATCTTCCTTTTATTGCTCATGTGCTTATAGAAGCTTTTCTTGTTGCCCTTGATGTCCCTAGCCAGTTTTATTTCTATCAGGGCTCCACCTTTCCTAACCTGACCCCTGCCAGCCCAGGCAGTTTCTTTGTATTCCTGACATGCTGCCTGCTATTGCTTCTACCCTCTGTAAGCTTCTGGTTTGTTTGGCTTTGCCCAGGAGCTCCTTGTTTTCATCCATGCAGGCCTCCTGGTTTTTGCCTGACTTCTTCTTTGTTGGGATGATTCACTACTGAGCTTGGAGGAGGTGATCTTTGAATACTGGCCAGCTTTCCTGGGACATTCTTCCCTCCAGGGCTTTCATCCCATGGTACTGTACTCCTTGAAGAAGCCAAAGCTGGCTCCTGAAGTCCAGAGCAGCAAGCTTACTGTGCACTCTCCTTGCTGCCCTAAGTATCTTGAATTCCACCGTTTCATGGTCACTGCAGCCAAAGCTGCTCTTGTGCTTCACATCCATTCCCAGTCCCTCCTTGTTGGTGAGAATGAGGTCCAGCACAGCACCTCTTCTCGCTGGCTCCTCTATCACTTGAAGACAGAAGTTTCCATCAGCACATTCCAGGAGACTCCTGGATTACTAATGCCCTGCTGTCTGGTCCCTCCAACAGATACTGGGAAACAAGGGAATTGTGGGTGAGTTGTGTGAGTGCTGAAAAACCCCTTTGCTATGCCACAGAGGAAAGCCAAGGTACTGAAAAGTCTGAAGGGTAGCCCGTGACCCTGATTTGAGAAAGGCAGTAAGGGCCAAACACTGTCCTGTGATGATTTTAGCCTGAGGTCCTTTGCAGCTCCCAGGAGAAGTAGTAAAGGTGACCCATAGCAAAGACCTTGCTCCTGTGCCACTGTTCTGGCTGAACTACATGGATGGGGAAGGCAGGGCACAAGAGAGAGGGGAGAGTTCCAGCCTTCAGACTGCTGGAAACAGACGGGGTTTTTTCCCCCCTCCTCTGTATTTCTAAAGCTGGATGTGTTGAGACACCCACAATCTCACAGCTGCTGTTAGAATAGTGGCAGCTTCATTGTCCAGAGCAGAGGATGTGAGGAGTCATTAGGGCTGAGGCATTTGAGTGTGAAGCACTTGGGTATGAAGCTCATAAAGTGATGTAAATCAGTGGCACACCAGCAGGCATTTAAAGTACATTGTTGATTTTTGGGTGCTTGGTGTGTGGGGCCTCTTTGATAGATCTAAGCATTGTCTGCTCTTGATGTCCTCTTTGAATTTGGGTCTTAAATGCTTCATAAAAGACAGTCTCTTTAACAGTATCGTACAATGTTTTGTGTTTTATCTCCAAAGTGTTGGGTACCAGGCAGCTGTTGTGTTTGGTATGTGTTTGCCAGGTTTTGTTGTTAGTTTTTCAGGTTCTTGGTTAAATGCTCTGCCTTGGCTGCAGTAAAAAGTGTCTCATGGCTTCTTATAAAAGTGATTTCTTGTTCTTAGAAACTGTCCAGTGTCCCTGAATGAGTTTCCTGCTACTCTTCCCTAAGCTGTATTACTGCCTAACATCTCCTGTCCTATTTAATCTTGACCTTCATTTTGTTTGATGTTCTGGAGCAAAGGCAGGCAAGCTGCTGACTTAGCAGCCCAGGTTCCTAGGAAGATCAGTCTGATTGCATTAACTGCTGATGCCAGCAAGTTTTCTTCCTTTCTGCTTCCTCCTGCCCTGTAGATTTGCTCAGAGAAGAGAAATAGCTAGCTGTAGTCCTGAGACAAGTAAGGCACTTTTCCTTCTCTCCCATGCAGATGGGGAGACTGGAGCTTGTTCTTCACGGCCTTTCCAGCTGATATGTCTACCCAGGGCTCCTTCCTTCATCTGTTCCACTTTCAAGCTCTCCTAAAATACTCTGACAATCTCTGTGGCACATTGGAGTTGCCATTGCATGGACTGGCTGATCCTTGAACTGCAAAATGCCCTTAGACAGGCTGTGAAGTGAGGCTCTTGATCTAGGAAGGAGGGATGCTGCTGCTGGTCCTGTTGCTGAGCTGCTGTGCTGCTTTGCACACACTGTGCTTTTGTGCCCTGTGGGCCCAGGCAGCCTCTTGGTCAAGATTTTTGTTAGAAACTTGAAAAAACCCTCTGCTCTGCTTTCATGTGACATCAATATACCGATGCCTTCAGAGATCCTGACTTTGGGCTGATGTATTGCTTTTGCAAAGTCCTCCATAAACCTCTAGTTTCTGGCTTTTTTATCTTCTTGTTTCTCAGCTCTAGTTTGAAACCCCAGTTTAGGTGGAGTGTGAGTGTTCTCCCCTTCACATCTGACACTGTTGATTTATCGCTAATTAATTGCACGTCAGTTAGAGTGGAATGTCTGATCTCTGACAGTGCAGAACGTGGGGCTATTGTATGTGTGTTATATTTAACACCCTCTTGCTGTGAGAATAGATGGTTTCTGCATTTCCAGGACCAGATCCTTGCTGGTCTTGCAGCTCTTGATGTTAGTTGAGATGACGCCAGTTTTTAAACCTCTGAGGATAAGGTCTCTGGTGCCTTAAATATTTAAACCTCTTCATCATCTAGAGATGAACCGTTTTCAAGCTCCTTTTATGTGCAGGCTGCTGAAGTTTTGTAAAGGAGTTTGACCCCTGCATGGCAAATTTTACATCTCCTGGCAAAAGATTTGCTTGTCTTGGGGTATTTTTCTCTTGGACTCACCTCCCAGTTCCCAGGATATGCAAACCAAAAGCTCTACATGCCTTTGATGGACCTGTTTGACATCTCTCAAATATGCCTGCACATATAAATCCTCTGCTGACTTACACTGGCATGGCTCCATGGAGTTCAGCCAAACCAGGCTGACTTCGTTGGCTGGGATAATGGTCCACAGATGAACATGCAAGGCAAATGATCCTGGTCTTTTGAACTGGGTATCAAAGTGGTTGCCACAGATGAAAGCCAGGAGACATGTACTCCAGGGATGCTCCAGGGCTGTTGCTAGAGTGGGAGATGCTCTGCTGTGCTGTAGAGGGGGACTGGCAGCCAGGTCCTTTGGGTGGTCTGCCTCCTCCCACAGCTGGGCTAGGAGTCGTGCAGCCTGGCTGCTGACTGTATCCAGCTGCACTTGGAGCTGTGCTGCTTGCCACTTCCAGGGATCAGTGCTGGGGGGGGACCTGTGGGTTTGCACACCCTAGTACCTGTGTGTCTCGGGGAAAGCTTGATGGAAAGCTCCAGGAAAGCCCACTTGGGCACCCATGTGGGTAGCTCTGTAGGAGGGATTGTTCTTTGCAGCTTCTCATCTATGAGGGAATTTGGAAAGGGGAGACTGTGAAATGTTTTTCCCTGCAGCCTCATGGGAGAGCTCTATATTTAGTCACTGGTAATCTCCGTTGTGGCCCTGTGCCTCTAATCCCCTGCTCTGATATTCTCCCCGGAGGGGATGAGAGGTGGAGAAATCAGCCTGGCTGACGTAGTGGGCCAGCAGGATTACAGCACATCTTCCCTCCTGTTCCTATGGGGTTGGCATTGAAGCTTTGCTGGCCCACAGTGCTGCAGCTGTGCTATGTGTGCATGAATCCCCTGGTAAGGGAGTGGGGCTTGATTTTTGCACGGGAATAGGGCATATCACTGTGGGACTGCTTTTGTGATAGTGTGGAGACTCGCCTTGAGAGATTAGGTATTGTTGCAGGAAAGGGTTGAAGAGGAGTAAAAATAGTACTTGCATTTACAAGATAAAAAAGAGGAGACTGTTTCCCTCTGGATGTGTGACTTATAGATGTGTTTGTTTCCCTCTTCCTCCCCCATTTTAGCACACAGCAGACTAGAGGCTTTTTTTTCCCTTTAGTCAGGGTTTTCTGGTGCCAAAGTGTGAGATTTTTTTCTTTAATAGGATGAAAACTCATCAGTTTCTGAAAATTGAGGCTTTCAGAGCATTTGCATTCTAAGTTCCTCTTTTTAGCCTTAGCTGGGGTATTTTGTGGCTTTGGGATGGAGAGAGCTATGAAATGTGTTATGCAAGAACACGTCAGTGATGATCCCTGCCTCTGGTGTAGAGAACACACCTGCTCAGGCAGGACTGGTTGAATGCAAAGGCTACTTTTTCAGGTTTGGAAAGGCTGGTGAGGTAAAGAAGCTCCTAGCCACAGGGGAGCTGCCTCTCCAACACTGGTGTTCACTATTTATCTATTTTGCTTTTATTGGAGCACCCCAAAGCAACAACCACAATATTTTCCCCCTCGTTCCTTGCCCTGTGGTGTGTGTGTCTGTGGGGATGTTAGACTGTTTAAAGAAGTAGGCTGGCAGAAGGAAAGCTGCTTATCCTCCTTAAATGCTCAGGTCCTCCGCTGCCCTCTGAAGAGATACCCTTTCTGAAGGCTGTGCCCTGACTGAGGGCAATGCTGGGCTGGGAGAGAGCTGCAGTCTCCTGTCTGGAGATGGCGAGGGCCGTGTGTTCCTGTCTGGGGCTGGGCTGGTCGGGCTTGTGGCTTTTCCTGAATGTTCTGTTTCTGGGACCAAAGTTTTCCTTTCGATCAGGTGATGCTGGCAGAAGTACTGAACCTGTGCTGAAGCCTAGCATGTTCCCTGGGCTGCCTCTTCTGTAACCTCCAGGGGTCAGGTGTGCCCCAGGACCCTGCGGGTACCCACCTGCCCCAGCGTTATCCCAGGCCACTTCTCTGATTGACTCTCTTTTCTTTGGCAGGAAAAAGCTGACGCTGCTGAGGGAGATGCTGGCGGGCTGCGGCGCGGGTACCTGCCAGGTGATTGTCACCACTCCCATGGAGATGCTCAAAATCCAGCTTCAGGATGCAGGGCGAATTGGTACGTGGGCTTCTCTTGTGCGCTGAGCAGGCCGGGGGGCGGGGCTGGGCTGTCACGGCAGAGGCTGTGGAGTGAGCGGAGAAAACCCGCCCCCTCCCCCGCCTGGCTTTGCAGGGGCCCTTGCGGTCACAAAAGGTGATGATACGTGTTGCTCGAAGCAATAGGCTTGGCAAGTGAAATAGCAAATGCTGCTGGTGGACAGAGGGACAGGAGAGATGGCATGTGGTCAGCTTGTGAGTGATTAAAGCTTGGTGGTTACTGTGCATGCAGGAAGGGATTAGTATCCTCTGATGCTTTTCCTGTGGTGCTTCCCCAATCTCCGTGTTCTCTGATGTCTGTTCTCACTTCTGCCCCCCCTGTAGCAGCTCCCTAACAGCTTCCCAAGGGTATGTGCCCTTTCCAAGCGACCTGTCTCCTTTTTTACTTTTTTTTTTCTTTCTGGCAAAAGCAGTAGTTATCTTGGCTGAAACAGTAAATAAATTCTCCCACCACACTGGATTTGGGAGAGGTTTGGGGACAGGCTCTTGGTGCTGTGGGCAGGAGCTGGCAGATGCAGGCAGGAGGGTGTATGAGCCTTTGAGCTGAAACGCTGTGGGGCGTTTCTGGTGAGAATGGAGACCAGAGTCTGGCAAGGAGTGTTCTGTGTTCTTGGTGATCTGGGTGAAAGAGCTGTTTGCTATCACCTTAATCTGTTCCAGAGGTCAGCTTGGAGTACGGCCCTGTCCCCTAGGAGCCCTGCATCACACTGTTGATGCCATGTTTGTGGCCCTTTCTGAAAAATGGGCCAATTGTCCTTTTAATCTCTCCTTTGATGTGGGATTCCTCAATGAACAACCGCAGATTTCCTGCTTCTTTCCTCTCTGTGCTGTTTTTAATGCAGACCTTATCCTCTTTGTGTGTATTATTTTAAAACATTTGAAGGAATTAAGCCACGGTTTGAGGGTTCAACGGAGGTTTTCCCTATGCCAACAGCCTGTTCCCTCTGTGTAAAAGACCTGTGGTGTCCAGTGGCAGCCTACAGGTTGATGTGCTCTCCATCTTCTGGCCAAGAGTAGAAATGCATCAGTTTGAAAAGGCTAGAAGAAACCAGTTCCCATGTATAAGTGTGGCTGGGGAAGGAAGCAAAGAACAGAACTGCTGAACCTCTTTCATTTATGCATAGCTTTAGTTTTCCCTACTAGGGACTGGGGCTGTAGCTGGAAGCAGGTACTGTCATCTGCCTGCTCCTGCAGCTCCTTCTTTGCACCCTGGAGCTTGTGCGTGGCAGGCTGCTCCTGCTCCAGTACAACTAGTCAGTAGGAGAATGCAGCTGACAGCGTTGTGTGGCAGCAGCCAGCTCCTAGACTGAGACAAGGCTCAGTCTGCCCCTCTCTGTCAGCCTGTAAGCAGAAGCTTGCAGGGCACCTGGCTGGCCCCAGTCTGTGTACCCAGGGACGTGCCTCATGCTCCCTGTGCCATAGCGCTGGGCAGCAGGAGGCGGCTGCCGAGCGCCCCGCAGACCCGTGCGCTCTCTGCCTCTCCCCAGCGGCGCAGAAGAAGCTGATGGCAGCGCAGGCCCAGCTCCCCTCTTCTGCGGGGGCGGCGGAGCCAGCGGTGGAAGCGCGACCCACGGCCACACAGATAACCAGGGAGCTGCTGCGGAGCAAAGGCATCGCGGGACTCTACAAGGGCCTGGGAGCCACGCTGCTAAGGTAGGCTGGCACCAGCATTCCCATCTAAAGCACCAGCCACCCGGGGATGAGCCTGCGGAGGGGCTGTTGGCTTCAGGGGGTGTGGGGGTGATAGGGTTTGCTTTCAATGCACCCGTTTTGAGCGTTAAAGAAGGGAAGGTCAGGGAAGTGTCCAGCGGGATGGGGAGCAGGATGCAAACCTCTTGTAATTAACACAAGTGGACAAGATGGTTGACCTCTGAATGTCCTGGGGTCTTTGGCTGGAGTGCTGAAAAATCAGGGGGTGGCTGTTGACTCTGCAAGGCTGCATGTCTCCTGTGGGACTGTTGTCCTTTGTGCAGCCAGTTTTGCCCCTGCAGATGTTCCAGCTCTGCAACTGCAATGCAGACAGGAGCTGAACATCCGTGTTGTACTCGTGGCTGTGCTGCCCGCGTGTGATGCTTACAGCACCTTCTTTGATGCTCAGTTTGTTGTGTCCTGTTCTGACTTTGTTCATCCTATTCTCCTTTCTCCTCCACCACAGGGACGTCCCGTTCTCCATTGTTTACTTCCCACTGTTTGCAAACCTGAACAAGCTGGGCCAGAAAGACCCCAATGTCAAGGCTCCATTCTACGTGTCCTTCCTCTCTGGATGTGTGGCTGGCAGTACAGCCGCAGTGGCTGTCAATCCTTGTGATGGTGAGTCCTAAGAGTCTTTGCTGGTGGCTTGCTGCCAAGTGACAGGAGTCAGAAGCCCACAAGTGGGCTGGGTGAGGAGGAGAGTGAGTGTACCAGCCTCTTTGTAGCATGAGTGCAGAGGAGGGGAGCTCTGCTCTCGGAGCTCCCTCCAGCTCAGATGATGTTTCTTTCAGCTAAGCCAGAGCTTACACAGAGATTTTCAGTACTCTATAGGTAAATCAGGAAGAGGGTGTTGTTCATAGCAATGGCTGAGAACATGTCCCTGAAAAAGCACGTTTCCCTGTGGAGTGTTAGAAGGTAAACCATTTACATGCACATGGTCACGGACAGCCAGGGGAACCTCAGATCTGTGGCCTTTTGTGCAGCCAGCCAGCCTGCTCTACAGCATCTGCCTTTAAATACCACCTTGGTTTCTCTGCTGTGAAAGGCACCGTAAAGCAATTCCTCTCCCCACAGCATGGCACTTGCTCCAAGGTATGAAGAAATGTCAGAGCAGAATCGTATATTTGAAATGCTCCCCTCTTTCTGGAGGAAGTATTTGAAAATCATTTCCCAATTTGCAGAAACACACCTGAATTTGGAACTGTTTAGAGCTTAAATCAGCTTTGGAAACCTTGGTCACAGTGAGGGGAAGGGGTTGGGTTTTGGGTGGCTGTGTTTTTTCTTTTATCCAGTTGCAAAGGGATGGGTTTGGTTCCCCTGTTTTGCTGTTAAGACTGTGAAAATGGTCTGTGTTCTTGGTGATCTCATTTTGACTGTGTTTCAAAGACGTTACTCTCAGGGGGGCTCTTACCTGCCGAAGAGCATCCTGCAATCCCAGTGCTCACTGCCATCTCTCTCCCTATCTCCCCAGTGATCAAAACACGGCTGCAGTCCTTGCAGAGAGGAGTGAACGAGGACACCTACTCAGGAATCCTGGACTGCACCAAGTAAGACTCCTTGTGAAGCAGGCCACCACATCAGATGTATGGCATCTGCTTCTGCTGCCCACCAGGCAGGTGGTGCAGCTTGTCGACCCAACTAGCAGCTTCCCCTATGAACCTGTGCTTTTATTTATCTATCTTTATGGATTTACTGTCCATGTATATACATATGCAAAAGAGAACTTCTTCCTATTTTGAGCAGGGTAAATATAGCACTGATATTTGCCTGGAGCATCAACAAGGAAAGGCTGAATGAACTGGGGCTGCTCAGCCTTGAGAAAAGACTGAGAGGGGATCTGATTAATGTTCAGATTAGATGTTAGGAAAAAAATTCTTCACTGAAATTGTTGCTGGGGCCTGGAACAGGCTGCCCAGGGAGGTGGTTGAGTCACCATCCCTGGATATGTTTAAAAAAAGGATGGATGAGATACTTAGGGATATGGTTTAGCTTAGGACAGGAACAGTTGGACTCGATGATCTTAAAGGTCTTTTCCAACCTTGTGATTCTGTGATGTTTGTAAGTAACTGAAGGGTGGGACACGGGGAAACGTCCAGCCTCTCTTCCATTGTCTCTGGACACAACAAGGGGCAATGGCTGCAAGCTGGAGCATAGGAAGTTCTGCACCAACCTTTTCACAGTGAGGGTGACAGAGCACTGGGACAGGCTGCCCAGGGGGGATGTGGAGTCTCCTCTGGAGATATTTTGAGACCCGTCTGGATGCCGACCTGTGCGATATGTCCTAGGGAGCTGCTTTGGCAGGGGGGTTGGACTCAATGATCTCTGGAGGTCCCTTCCAACCCCTGTGATTCGGTGAATCTGTGAATTTAAATGCGTCTCCAAACCCTAGCAGCCCTAACACTAGGGTTTTATTGCAAAAAGAGGCAATGCTCTGGTTCTGTCTCCCAAGGCCCTGCTGTCTGAAAAGCCTACAGCGTTAAGGCTTGCATCCCTCCTGGGATAGCTCTGAGCAGCAGCTGCAGGGCCGCAGTCTGAGCAGGCTGTCCCCTGCCAGGCAGACTGTGGTCTGGCTGCTTCAGAACGTGGAAGGAAGCTTCAGAACGCAAGCACTGTGCTTCTGTGCTGCTGTTGTAGCCAGAGTCTCCTGCCATCTGGCTGTGTCCATGTTGCAGGTAGGGTTGGCCCAGCTTGTCAACAGGGAGAACTCTTGATGTAAGCTCAGGGCTTTCTTAGCTGTGCACCCAGACCCAGGCAGAGGCTCCTGCTCCTGGCCAGACACAGGGATGGGGCATGCTCCGGCGTGGTGGCTTGCAGAGCACACCGGGGTGGTGGGTGATGTGCTGTGCAGGCAGTGCCAGCTGGCAGTGCCTGGCTGGGCTTAGCAGGCAGGCAGGGAGGGAGGCAAAAAGCCAGGGCTTGGCCAGAGGTTCTCCTGGCGTGGCAGAGGGGTGGATGGACGCTTACCTCTCTCTACCATTTCTTCCTAGGAAGATCTGGCAGAAGGAAGGGCCCATGGCCTTCCTGAAAGGGGCGTATTGCCGAGCCCTGGTCATCGCTCCTCTCTTCGGCATCGCACAAGTTGTCTACTTCATCGGCATCGCGGAGTTCCTGCTGGACATGCTCCCCAAGCACCGGGCCTAGCTCTGGCACTCCGGCCTGTGCCCTCCTGCCCTCGGCAGCGCTGAATTCATCCCCGTGTCCGTCATCGTGTCGATCACTGTCAGAGCAACAGCACAAAGGGTTCGCGCGGGGACGACGAGGGGACGTGGTCTCCAGACGAGCAAACATGGGGAGGGAGAAGGGTCCCTTCTCTGTCTGTCTGGAATCTGCCCCTCCCGCTCCTTCCACGGACAATATCTAATTATGCATATCTCCTTCTTCCCCCCCCCCCACCTTTTTGTCCTTTTATTTTTCAGTTGTCATTTTTAAGGACACTGGTTAAGCACAGGCTGGGCTTGCAGACCCAGAATTGTCCTCCCAGCCTCAGGGAGGAAGAGGAATGGGAAAGAAAGAACCTGAACCCTTGTCCACCCCGGTCTACTGGAAACTCTTTCTTCCTGGAGCTGCCAGCTATCTGAGGAGGAGCTGGGAGGGCAGCTGTGTCCCCTTAGCCCCTCCTCGGCTCTGCTGGCCCCAGGTTGAGAGCGGGCACTGCACAAAGGGGGCTCCTCTCATTGTCCCTGGAGCCACAGCAGGGAAGATGCTGGATCCGGCAAGTTTTTGGGCCTAAAAACGTTCACCTCTTCCCTTCTCCCTTTCTCAAAAACAAGTTGGACTTAGATGAACTTCTTGGAGATCAAAGGGGAAGGGAAAGGGGATCGTTTCTAAGTATTTTTTCAAAGCAAAGGGATGTCCCTCCTACCGAGTTGTCGCAGGCACATCCGGGTGAGGTGCAGAGATTAGATGCTGCTTTGTGGGGAACATGTCTGTTCACATGAGTGTCCAAAGGTGCTTCGCTGCTTGGCTACAGGCAGGGGAGGGAAAAAAACTTGGGATCAAATTATTACTGGGTTTGGTTTTGTTTGTTTGTTTTGCTTTGTTTTCTTTTTAACGCAGAGGTGGTGGGAGGGAAAACCAAACAAGAAGAAACTACTCAACATTCCTTCAGGCTGCCCACGCCCAGGGAGATAAAGCAGCGGGTGTAGATCAGCTGATTTTTATTTTTCTCAGCCTGGCCCGAGGTGCCTGGAAGAGGAGCTTCCTCCCCTTCCGGGGTGCCCGACTTCAGGGAGCTGTGCTCGCCTCACAGGGCGAAAACACAAGGTCTGCTTGTGCTTTGACGCTGGAGTTGGGCACGTTTGGAGACAGCCAGTGTCAGAGGGGCGGAGGGTTCCCGCACCCTGAGCTCTTTGTGTGTGATTACAGGGACAGGGACAAGGACATGTCCTCTGGATCACACGACCTCGTCATCCCGCTCGCTTCTGGTGTGGTGATCGTTGCTGGGTGGCAGGGGCCAATTCCACACCTGTCAAAGGGACGCTGCCCCAGCTAACAGCGCTTGTCAGTAACATCATCCTTGCTCAGTACTCTCGGGCTGTGTAGTTAATTCTACTTTAAATTCTCTGAAGTGGGAGATCTACCACCCCAGCGTGATCTTCTCCGTTATTTATTCCATTCGGTGCGATCCACCCAGCTTCGGTGTTTAATTTAAACTCTTTGAATTCACTTTTCATTCCATCTCCTCTTTGCTTTGTTTTCCAGGCGCTTCTTTGGTGTTTGTGTTTCAAATGTATATTTAAATTAATTTAAAAAAAAATCCCTGTTTTTAATGTTTAAAAAAAAGTAATCTCTGTTTCAAGATTCCTGGGTTAAGTTTCTGCAGAATCTGTCTGTTGAGGGCATTTTTCCTCAGTGCATCCTTTTTCTTCTTGAAGAAGTTGTTCTGTGGCTGATTTGTTACTTGTCACTCTGCATATGTGAATAATTTTTCTTCTTTAATTTTTTCCTTAATGACTTCTCCTTGTACCTGGGAGGGAATCTGCAAAGCTTGTCTTTGCAATAGCTGTCTGTGCCGTGTGTAGTGCCGTGATGCTGCTCTTGCTCTGGATTGCCCTTGGGTGGATTAAAAAGGAACGATTTTTGTTTGGGGTTTTTTTTTTTAAGGCGCCCTGTTTCTTGCTGTTTTGTGACTTACCAAGAGGGTCCCTGAAAGACACCTTGCTGCTCAAAGCAGTGGGGTTCCCGCTTGCCCTTCTGCCTGCAAGGATTGCTCCAGGAAGCTGGATGACTTGCAGCTGGGTGGGGAGGGGGTGAGGTGGAGGTTTGGATTGTGGGGTTCCGTTTGGAGGAAAACCTGGTGCAGGGAAGGGCTGAGGTTCAGGGAAAGCTCTCCTTGTCCTTTTGCATGCTGTTAAAAACCTCTTTGTAAAACTAACTCACTGAAAGCTCCCACTCTTCTTCCACCTTAGAGCTGGTGCCCCCAGTGTCCCTGAGTTTCAGCTGCTTGGCTGTATGCATCCTTGAGTCAGGAGGATGGGGGAGCCGGGGCGGCTGTTTCAACATGGCCCCCAAGCAGGGAGGGTGATACTGGCCAAAACAAATAGGAATTCTATTTTAAACTCTTTCCACCCTGGGTCAGTAAGAAGAAAAACGGGATGTATTCTGGAAACATGTAGAAAGCAGTGGGAGAAACGTCCAAGGCGGCCACAGCAAGGGATACCCTGGAAATTGAAGGAGGAGAACAAGGAGGAAACTTCCTCAAATAGCAGGGAAATTCTGAAACCCAGAAGTGAGCTTTCTTAAGAAAGTATTTTGTAAAGCATCGGAGGAATGCTGAGCCTTGGAAGGGAGATCTCCCCAAGAGGAAGAATAAGATTTCTTTGCAAATTATTCCTGCTTGGAAAGCAAGAAAAGCAGCACAGCAGCCCTCTAACCAGAGAGAACATTCCTGTAAAGCAGTGGAGGACTTTAGAAAGAAACAAGGCACTTTCCCAGGCATTTCCTGGAAAACAAGGGGAGGGAAGTATCCTGCAATGCTACAGCAATGTTTCTGGGAAAGAGATAGGGGAATTTCCTAGGTAGGAAGGGGAAATTTCCTGGAAAGCAAAGGGCTATGTCCTGGAAAACCAGGCAGGAGCTCATAGTAGACAGGAGGGAGAAGTTCCTGGGAAGGAAGGGAAATTTCCTTTACACCACACAGTGCAGAGGGAGAGAGGACCTGGCCCCTGCCTCAGGCCCACGACCATTCTAGTCCTGGGCTAATAAATGGGTGAAACTCCTGCAAGTCTGGGCTGAGTTTGGTTTGTTCTGTTGCTCCCCCCAGAGCTCAGGTGGGCTCAAGGGAGCGCAGTGCGGCCAAGCGCAGGGCTGTGCGTGATGGTGTGGCTATTCCCTACTTTCCCTCTGGTCAAAGGAGGGGTGCACTGAAGGGGTACAGTGCCTAGGCTGACCCTTTTCATCATGGGTGGCTGTGCCCAGAAAGCACGTTACTGGAAACCAGCTGCAGCCCCAGCTGGGAGCTGCTTCCCCTTTCTGGGTCCCTGCTCCCATAGCTGCCTGCCCCAGTCTTTGGTGTCCAGTAGGGCTGGTGGGAGCCCCCTCGGCCTTCCCGCCTTTGCAAGGGTGGTGCCAACCCTGAAACACACAGGGCTGCTGCATGACCCTGGTGTTGATTTTCCTCCGATTTGCCCCACTTCTTTTGCTGCCATGCTGGACAGCAGCACTAGATGCTTGCAGCAACCGTGTGGCATCCCGAGCAGTCCCCAGGTTCCACTGAGGCCGCCCTGGGGAACCCAGCAGCTCCTGGCCCCGCTCCTGCCCCAGCCAGCTGCTTTGACACCTGCCTCACTGCGGGCCCAGCCTGTGGTACTGGAGCAGCACCGGGCCCTGGGAATGCTTTCCTGGAAAAGGGAGCTCCTGGAAAAGGGAGTGCCTGAAATCCATCTCCTGCGTGTCGAGTGGGGCCGGTGCCCAGCGCCCTCCTGGCTTTGGCGTGCGGGTAGCTGGAGCCAGGGCAGCCTGAAAGAACGATTAGAATAGACAAAACAAACAGCCCTGGGAGTTCCCAGACTTTCGTGCCTGGACGGTGCTGCTGGTGCACCCTGGAAAGCCCCTGTGGCCGCGGGTGCAGCTGCTTTTGGGCCAAGCCCGGGCGTTTCGGGGTGTTCCCGGCGCCCCTCGTTCCCTGCAGACCGGCGCTGTTAAATCGCAGGGTACGGCCGCCCTGCTCCGGCGCTGCCGGGGTCCCGTTTCGCCCCCCAAGGCGTGCGTCCGGCGCCGGTGCAAGGAGGGGTTGAAATCGGGGCTATTCGCTGTAGTTCCAGCTACTTTGGGGAGGGGGCTGCGCCGCGGCATCCCCCGGCGGGCTGCGCCAGGCCGGGCCCCGAGCATCCTCCGTGCGGGACGCGGCGGGGCCCGGTGCGTGCGACACACACACCCCCTTCCCCGGGGCGGGGGTGGCACCGGAGCCACTTTCAGTTTCGGAAGCGTCACATGATTTCCAGGAAGCCGGGCGGGGGCAGCGGATAAAGGGCCGGGCGGGAGGCGGCCGCGCTCTGAGACGAGGTCGCCGGGAGCGCCGCGGCACCATGGCAGCGCCGCAGAGCGAGGGGTAAGCGTCTCCCCGCACCCCCCGCACCCCCCCGCCGCTCCCTGGGCCGCCGTCCCCGGGTGGCCCCGGTCCCCCCCCCCGCGCCCGGTGACGGCCCCGCGCCCACAGGACGCAGCAGAGGCTGCGGTTCGTGCCCTGGCTGCTGAGCGCCGTCAGCAGCGGGAACTACCGGGGGCTGTGCTGGACCGACCCGTCCCGCAAAGCCTTCCGCATACCCTGGAAGCACAACGCTAGGAAAGATGTCACCAGCAGCGACGTGGAGGTCTTCAAGGTGGGTGGGATGGGGGGGGTCACCAGCAGCAACCTTCAGGTCTTCTAGGTGGGTGGGAGCGGGTTGAGCAGGAGTGAGGTGAGTGGGACGTGGGAGTTCGGGGGTGGCCGTGAGACCAGGCATCCCTGAAACCTCCGTGCTCCTGGAGCCGGGGTCCCCTTGCTCATCCCACCCTTACACCCCCGCCCAGGCCTGGGCAGAAGTGAGCGGGCGGTACGAGGGGCACCCTGAGGACCCAGCCAAGTGGAAGACCAACTTCCGCTGTGCCCTCAAGAGCACCCACATGTTTTTGGAGCTGGAGGACAACTCGAAGCGTGGTGATGACCCGCACAAGGTCTTTGCCGTTGTCTCAGGTGAGCCTGGCCCCGTGGGGGGGAGCTGTGATGGGGGTGGGGATGGTGATCTCAGGGTGCCCCATTCCTGTTGCTCTTCTTCCAGCTGCCCTCCAGCAAGGTGAGGAAAGAAATTTTGACAGGCCTGACCCTGTACTGGACCAGCAGCCAGTGCACCAGCAGCTGCAGGTAACAGGGTGGACATGGTAGGCTCTTGGGGGGGGGGGGGGGGGAAGGGGTGTCCCCCCTGCTGCTGCTCAGGTGTTACACTCCCATGTCCTTTGGGAGCTCCTGAGCTGGAGCCCAGCACCTGGCTGAAATGTGGAGCAGGGAAAGGCAGGGTGTCCCCTATCCATGGCGACATCCTGCTTCCCTTTGCAGCTGGAGCTTGGCCCCCAAGATGTGGCCCCAGAAATCACCCCCCAAGGTAGGCACTAGTGCCCAGGTTTTTTTTTTTGGATGGCACCCCAGTAGGCTCAGCTGGGGGGGGTGTGGGGGTGTATATCATCTCCCACCTGCTTTTCTCCCCATTCCTCAGATAGGACCAACCCCACACAGCCCCCAGTGCTGGAGGAGGACATGGAGGAGCTGCAGTGGGTGCTGCAGCAGTGTGACATCTCCCCCCATGACCTTGACATCCCCACCTCATCCTGGGTGCCTCCAGGTGAGACCTCCCCTGCCTGTGGGGTGCATGGGTAACACCATGGGGGAGGTGGGGGGGTGGGAGGGGGAGGTGGTGTGTGTGACCCCAGCCCCTTCCCACTCATGGTTGCTCTGCAGGGAACGCCCCCCACCAGGATGCCCTGCTTCAGCCTCACCCAGATGACAGCCAAAACACCTGTGGCCCCATGCCAGCTCTTCAGCAATGGGTGTCTGCAGTGGAGCAGGTCCCTTTGGGTGCCTGTCAGCCCCTGGACACCATGCTGCTGGGGCACCAAGGTGGGTGCTGTAGGGCAGGATCCAGCCCCGGGCACAGGAGTGCAGTAAGGGGATGGGAAGAGGCCAGGTTGCCCTGTGCCAAAGCAACCTCCCATCCCACTGCGCCCCGAGTCGTGATGCCGACGCTGCCTGTCCCCTGCAGCAGGGGCTATGCCACTGTCGTGCCACCCATCGGAGGTCCTGGCCCCTGTGCCATCCCCAGAGGAGGCAATGCTGTTTGTCCCTGCTGCCAGCCCCATGCCGCCGCCACCACCACCACCACCACCACCACCGCTGCTGCCAGGGGAGGCTACAGGTGAAGGTCAGCAATTACAAATAGCTGTAAATAATTATTATTAATAAATAGAATTCTTAATAGCTGCTAGTGCTTGGGGAGGAGGGAGGGTGTTTTGGAGAGGGGGAGCATTTGGCTTTGTGGGATGCAGCTGCTGCTGACTGCCCGCTGCAGGTTGCCCCAGCCACGTGCTGGATGTCAGCATCTACTACCGGGGGAAGCTCTTCCATCAGGAGGAGGTGAGGAGCAACCCGTGGCTGCTGGCATATCACTGCTTAGACCCGGCCGTGGCCCTGCACCCCGGGCACCTGGTGCGCTTCCCCAGCCCCGCCGAGCTGGCTGACTGCAAGCAGCGCCGGTTCACTGAGGAGCTGCTGAACAGCGCGGGGCTGCAGCTGGAGACACGCGCCTTCAAGCTGTTTGCCACCCGCCTGAAGAAGTGCAAGGTCTTCTGGGCCCTGTCCAAGCAGCTCGAGGGCATCAGGGCTCCCCCAGCCAACCTGCTTAACCGGGACCAGGAAACCCTCATCTTCGACTTCTGTCAGTTTTGCACAGGTGAGCACGGGGGGGGGGGGGCGGGGGGGGGGGGGGGGGGGGGTGGGGGTGGGGTGTCCCTGTCTGTCCTGGCTTTGAGGCTCGTGGCAGCCAGGTCCAGGATGCCACAGGCATCAAAACCCTCCCAGCTCCTCTGTTGCCCGGGCTCACTCCAAAACTGAGCCATGTTCCCTTGCAGAGCTGAGGGACTTTCACAGTGGCCGAAGGCAGCGGTCTCCTGACTTCACCATCTACCTCTGCTTCGGGCAGTCCTTCTCCAGCAATAAACCCAAGGAGTCCAAGCTCATCCTGGTCAAGGTGCAAGGGCCAACACCCACCATTGCCCCATTGCTGCCCAGGGAGGGGGAGACTCTTGAGGTCCAAAGAAAATGGGGGTCTGGGTGCCTGAGGAGGAGGAAGACCCCCGGGTCCAGAGGAGAGATGGCTCTGGGTGTCCAAAGAGGGGACTCTTGAGGTTCAGGGAGATGGGGGTTCTGGCTACCCAAGGAGGAGATACCTCGTGAACTGGGAGAGATGGGGAAACTGAGTGAGGGGGAGGCAGACCCTCGGAGACTGGGGAGATGGGCGTGTGTGGGGGGGGGGCACTGGGTGCCCAAGGAGCAGGATCCTCAGGGGGCTTTGGGACAGTGGGGTCTGGGCACTCAGGGAGGGGAACCCCTGGGGAGTAAGGGAAATACAGGTTGCAGGTGCAGGTGCCCAGGGAGGGGACCCTCTGGGGCTGGGCAGGTTGTGGAGGGAGGCAGCTCTGCAGGGATGGGGACTCTCAGGGAGGGGGGGGAGACAGATGGTGCCCCGCACAGCTCCGTCCTCTGCTCCAGGAGGACAGGGCCATGCAGGGCATTGCAGCTACATTGTGCAGCTGCCACTAACCCTGCCCCTAACTCCCATTGTTTGCTGCTGCAGCTGGTGCCCAAGGTCTGCGAATACTTGTACGAGCAGGTGCTGCGGGAGGGAGTCTCCTCCCTTGACAGCGGCACCGTCAGCCTCCAGCTCTCCGACTCCTTCAACTTCTTTGAGCTCCTCGAGCAGTGTGACATGCAGATGGACTGACCCTCGCCCGCCTTGTTTCCCATGGACCTTGGGACAGGTGCCAGCTGGAGGGGGAACGGTGGGCATTGGGTGCCATCCACACCAGTGTCTCCCCCAAGGAGCGCCATGGTGGGATGCCAAGGGCAGCTTCCCCGGCCGGTCCTGGAGCCGCTGTGTTGCTGTTCCCCTCCCATCAGCTGCTAACGTGTTGTTGTGGAGAATCGGCATTTACAGATTTATTTTCTTAAGTTTTAACAGTTTAAATATATATATATCTATCTCTGTATAGAAAGGTGCTTCCTGCTTGCTGGTGTTGCCTGGACTGGCTGTCCCCACTATCAGTTTGAGACCCTCACACGCACCCCCTCATCCTCCAAAACCATGGGGGGGAAGAGGGGTGGGGAGGATGATCCTGTGGCCAACCTGGCCTCAGAAGGCCCCAGCTGGCAGCAGGGCCGTGCGGGGTCCCGGCGGCGGCGGCACCTTCTCCCCCTCGCAGGGCTCAAAGGAGGCGAATGGCCGCGGGGGGGGAGCTGCTGGATGCCTTTACTTCCGCGCAGCGAGGCAGCGGGACGGCTGGCGAGCAGAGCAGAGCGTGGGGAGGTCAGCGTGGCTTTTGGCTAAACAAAAATCACTCCTCCTCCTTGGCCAGGCGCCTCGCTGCTGGCCCACGGTCACTCGCTGGAGATGTTCTGGAAAAGTAAGGCAGTGACTACCCCACGAAGCACCCAGAGCTCAGCTCTGAGGCACAGGGGTGATGGCGTCTTGGGGAGGAGCATGGTAACGAGAGTGTTGCCTGAAGGTGGGGCGTCCCCTCCCCAAGCTGGAAGCAGCTGCACCCCCTCATTTCAGGAGCAAGGGGAGAGGATGAGCCTGGCCATCCGTGTTGAACCTTGGGCAAGGGGAGGTGGGAGCTGCCGTACCTGTCGACTGACATGGATGCTGCTGGACCCGAAGGTGGTGGTCCCATAGCTGGTCACGTAATAGTGAGCAGAAGGCAGGACGGGTTGCTCCTCCAGCTGCCTGGGCACTGTGGGGGTGGTGGGGGAGCACCATCAGGACCTAAGGTCTGTAAGAACCTCAGCCCTCTTCCCCCCCTTCAGCACTGTTGTGGCACAAAACCAGGACCGTATAGCTCACCTTTGGGCAGGAGCAGCTCTGTGCCAAAACGGTGCCCACATGTCCAACAGGTTTTAACATCTTCCTTTGTCCTGCGGAGGAGAAAGAAGGAGCTGCCTTCTGCACTGCCCATAGAAGACAAAGCCAGAGTGATGGAATTCCTTCCACCCCGCCCTGAGGTCCTGCTGTCAGTGGGACAGCTGCCACCTTCCCAGGCATCTGAGCACCTTTAGCTCTTCATGAAATGGGGGACATGCAGGCCCCTGGCCAGAGTGGCCCCAGAGCCTCAACTGTTTCATCTGCCTTTCCATGCTCGAAGTGCCCACGTGAGTAGATGGTACCACCGCACGGGATGTGGGCTGCAGTGGTCAGGACAACATAGGGCAACCTAGTGCCCGGTGAGTTTTGCCACTAATGTCACGTGGCTTTTAGCAGCTGACCAACCCCACCAGCACCGCAGTAGCACCCATCCAGCTCCAGCCCTCAGCTCGGAGGGGCACAGCTCGTACGTACGTACATGGCGTTCGTGCCATCCCTGTCGGGCCAGATGAGCTCCGCGGGACAGCCGGCTGTTCGGCAGGGGCTCTTCACACACACGTGCAGCCCTGGCCACGCCTTGGCGAGCTTCTGGATGATGAGCACAGCTGCCATGAGGAAGTCCCAGGCAAACTGGAAACCTTCCAGGCAAAAGGAGAGTACCTTGCTTAGCCACCCAGCTGTGGCAGCCCAGGAGATACTGTTACGATGCACACATCACTTCCAACCCCCCCCCCGGGCCACAGCCAGAATGGCTGGATCAGCTCAGAGTCTCAAGTTAACCAAGGCCCACTGGCCTTCAAAGGCCATTTAAAAATAAATTGGAAAAGGTTCCCAGCTTGGATGGCCCTTTTGCTTGTCCCTTGGAGACACAACTTGAGACTGTACTCTGCTGGGACACAAGAATGACCCAATTGCTCCACAAGAAAACTGAAAACTCTGTATTCTGCTTTCACATGATACCTTGGGAGGGATCCTGACCAGCTGGCATGGAGAGAGGGGAAATGGAACTCTTGGTGGACCCTGGCCAGACTAGGGCATGGGGCAGAGACTTCTGGGATGCTCTGCCCAGAAGGGTAGAGGTGGCAGGAGGGGGCTAAGTAGAGACAGGGGGTTGGGAGTCATGAAATAAGAATCAGGGATCCTTACCTGTCCTTCCTGCTGGCTTTCTGCCCCGGAGCTCCAGGTAGCTGTAGGCCCTCTGGTTATTCTCTTTGATCAGCAGAGGCTTACCATTGTATACGAGCAGGCAGGTCTCCTTGGCCACCCAGTGCGTGGAGTAGAAGGAGCAAGCTTTCACCAGGAACCTGCAAGGACATTTCCTGTGGCCTTCACCACCCTCCTTCCTGCTTATCTCTAACACTGGGAGAAAGCACAGCACCAGCTGGACTTGAGAAACACGAACTCAGTGTCAGCAGAAACTGAGGCAGACACCAGTCGAAGACGCTGCGCTACTGAAAGCTCAAGCAGCAGGAGCAGTCTCTTAAGCCAAGAACTGCTTCCAAAGTTGGCTGTCAGATAAAACTCTGGACTCAAGTCAAAAACCCCAGAAGGACAGGAGACCTTCCAGAAACTGTAACAATCCCAACAGCCATAAAAACTGGGCCATCCTCAGGTGAGACTGGGAGACTTCTGACTGCTTGGATGGGCAAGCCCAAAAACTAGCCAAAAAACATGCCAGAGGAAGTGAAGCAGGAGTGCCACCCTTGCTCACATCCAGGCAGCAAACATCCAAACAGGCCATCCAGGGCTCCACACATCTGTGGCAGAGCTGGGAAGCCACCCTGGTCTCCTGAGTCCTGGCCTCATGCCTCAGTTGATGTGGTCTCACCAGCCAAGCCCTTGCTGACAGTCACACTGGCACCATGACAAACAAACCCTGAAACGTGCAACCCCATCGAGGGCTGGAAACCACTGCTTACCTCTGGAAGAAACCCTCAGGTATTTCAGGTGAGAAGTAGGCACGGATGTGGAGGTCTTCAGGGTGATCTCCTCCCCACACCTCAGAGACCTCCTCGGTCTGGTTCAGGTAGGTTGGGAACAAGTACCAGCTCTCCCCGTGGCCCCGTGTTGTCTCCCACCGCTTCCCGGGCACAAACTCACTGGCCTGTGGGTTGAGCGCTTCGGCATGCCTCACCTCCAGGCAGAGCTCAAAGTGCTTCAGGAGGCTGAAGAGCTTCCCTTTCCCTCTGTGAGGCCCGTGCCCCATGATTTCCTCAAAGATATCCTGCATCCCTTCCAAACAGAGCTGGTGCTTGACCAAAGCACGCACGGCCCGGTGGCACAGCATCGCCTTAGACTTGAAGGTCCACACCCAGTTGGACCGGTCTCTGATGGTTGCATGTTCCCCAATCAGTGTGTCCACAGAGATGTTCTCAAGCTGCTGGACTAGATGGTACCTCACAAGGAGCTGGATGGGAAGAGGAGAGAAAAGATGGCAATCAGAGTTCAGCAAAGCTTCAGAGCTTGGGCTTTATGGAGAAGACAGTCCTGATCCTCACACTCACCTTGAACATGGTTATTAGGAAGGTAGGCTGAAGAAAAACAGTGCTTTCCAGGTGCTTGATTTCCTCATACCACACAACCAGCCCAATGCGGTGGAGGTACCGCAAGATGTCCTGGAGAAGCTCTCTGTCCAGGGTGGCCAGGTGCTCACACTGGGAGAGTTTGCTGAGCAGATACTGGAGGTCCATCATGCCTAAAGGGAGATGTGGGAGTTCAGCATGCATGTCTTGGACATCAGCATCCCAAGGTAGATGCTTTAGAGAGCCAACAAACACCAGCAGCGCCCAATGTCACCCATGCTGTCCCTAGGGAAGCAGCTGGGGAAGCACAATGCTCAGTGGCTGTGGCCCAAAATGCTTTGCCCATCCTCAGCTGTCCTACTATCTTCTAAAGGCCAAAGGGGAAAGAGAATGACGTTACCACAGAGGAACAAACCAGATGATGTGGTACCTCCAGCCACAGGTTGGTGGAGCCGGCTGGTGAGGACACACTTGGCCTTTCCCTGTGCTTGTCCCTAGGCACCTGCCTTGGGGCAGATGTGCTCATGATGGCAGAGCTGGGTAGTACCAATTCAACTCCAGCAATAACACTGCAGGGTCTTCAGCAGCGACCCCCCCCCACCACGTGAACAGGCCAGAATGCACAGCAAGCATCAGAAAGCCCGTCCCAGGTCCTCTCAGGAAGGTGCAGCAGGGGGGTGATGAACCACTCACCATGTTCTGCCATCTCCTCACTCTGTGCAATATCTACAATGGCGGCTTCCACCTGCCTGTAGACGGGCGGCAGCACTCTGGTGACCTCAGGGAAGAGCTCCTCGTTCTTCACGTGCTCCAGAATAGTGGCCTCCAGCTTTCTGATATCATGGTCATCTGTGCAGTTGACAGGAACTAAGTTTAAAATCTGGAAGAGAGAAAGCACACACCTGCTAAAAGCACATCCAGAGGAGTCTTCTAGCCTGTGAGGCAAAGGAGGTCACCAAGGATGGGACACACCACTGGCTTCCTCTGCACCATCACACTTCAGCAGCTCCTGGAAAATCCCATGGGGATGGTAAATAATCCCTCACAGTGCCTCCCCCTGCCCCAGGAACTTGCTACAAGCCACAGGAGTGGCCCATCACCAAACAGGGACAAGGACCCATCAGGTCACAGCCAGGGGTCACCACATCCACCCCTGCTCTGGGGAGTGGCCGCAGCAGCAGCCTGGTGCATTAGCACCAGGTCACCATCATCAGTAAGACACTGGGTTGCCAGAGAGAGACACCAGTGGCCACAGACAGCAAGGAACCGTGATAATCTCAGCCCTACAGTCAACATGCAGCTCTCCATCTCCTTCAGCCTCTCCCACTGGTCCACATAAAACTCAGGCTCCTCACTGCCCTCCAGGTTGTCAATGAAGTGAGCGACGTTGCTTTTTCTCTCTGCCAGCATAGCCATGATCTTGGCCATGATGTCGTGAGTCTTCTCCTCCACCTCCTCCTCCCGACAGCAGTCCACATGGGTTCCCACGGGCAGCACCACTGAGTTCGGGACTCTCATGGACAGGTTGTTGATCCAGAAACCAACAAGTTCCTTGAAAGTCCTGTCATTAGTTTGGTACCTGAGGAGGGAGAGAAAGAAAAATCCCAAATTCACATCTGACCCTCTGGATTTCCAGCCAAGTTCCACCAGCACAGGCCTGACCATGTACCCTGTGCTGTCCCAGGGGCTTACTGGAGAAGAGCTCAGACCTCCTAAGCTGTCATGGGCTGTATCCAAGCTCATCCTTAAGTTTCCCATCCTTAGGATAAGCCAGTTAAAGCTACAGGGTGTAGCAGAGTCTGTCCCTGCCATGGATGGGAGTGTCCCTTTGTACCATGAAGCCCAAGCCTGATGCTCCCTCCTTGTTCAAGGAGCACCACAGTGTACAGGAGGGCTCACAGAGGAATTTCCAAGGCAGAAAGCAAAGCTGCTTAGACAGGGATCAATTGTCACATAAGGAGTTAATGGTCATCTAACCCCTCAAAACAGAGGACTTTGGTCAGGTGATGACAGATCTAGTGGTTTAATTAAAAAGAGTGGTCTACAAGGAGAGGGAGCCGTAGCTACTCCCTCACAGGGAACCCTCACAGGGGGAAGCTTCCTCAGCACCTTTTTTCTTCTCCCACTCCACTTTGAATCCAAAACCAGCTCAGCACTTACATGTGGAGATTGATGACAAGGACGACAAGCGCCTGTGGGGTGATGAACACGTGGTGAGTCATGTAGTATTCCAGCTGGCCGGCAAAGTCCCAGAAGAGAAAGGTGAAGTCCTCAATCTGGAACTCGCTGATCTCTATCCCAACTGTTCGCTCTTCCTTGGGCACCAGATTGGCTTGTCCTTGCTTCAGGCTTTTGCAGATGGTGGACTTCCCTGCCAGTGAGGCCCCCAGGAACATGGTCTTTACCCTCCTGTCCTCCTGCCCTAAATTGTGTTGAAGCTGGTTGAAGTAGTTCCGGATCTGCCGGATGCCCCCAGCACACACTTCACTGGGGGGCTCCCGGAGGGGGTTCCCGGTGGCCTTGAATGTTTTCAGGGACTGCCCCTGGAAGAGGTCCCTGGGGAGCTGGCGAAGGGCGTTGTTCTGCACGTGGAGCTCCTGTAAGTGTGCCAGCTGCAGGACGGGCTGGGGGAAGGTCCGAAACAGGTTGTGGGAGATGTTGAGGTACTGGAGGCTGCCTTGGCAAGCTGCCAGGTCCCTGGGGAGGGCACTGAGACGGTTGTTGTTCAGCCGCAAGTGTTTAAGCCTGGGGAGGTGAGCGAAAACCCCCTCTGGGATGACCCGGATTTGGTTCTGGTTCAGTTCGAGTTTCTCTAGACAGACCAGGCTCCGGATTTCATCGGGAAAGTCCACGATCTCGTTCTTAGACAGTATCAGCTTCTTCAGGTTGCAAAGTTTAGAAATGCCGGTGATGCTCCTGAGCTTGTTCCTGTCGAGGTCAAGGGTCTCCAGCACCGGGTTGCTCAGGACTGCCAGGGGCAGCACGCGCAGCCTTTGGGTAGCAAGAGTCACCTCACGCAATCCGTCCTCCTGCTCCTGACCTTGATGCATGGGACAGGGAAGGTGGTTAAGAGAGACTTTCACCCTGTGGGTTGCAAACCATTTCTTTTCTCCCTTGAGCTCTGCACAACCGTGGGATAGTTTCAGCCAGCAAGGAGAAACCACCAGTGAAACACGGGAGCTTGTTCATCAGCATGACGACAACTGCAGCTTGAGCTGCTCCCACATCCTCTCAGGAGAGGATCCAAAGCCAAGGCACTAAGACCTTGGCTGGGCTTGAAGACACAGCATAAAAGGGTGCCCACCAGATGTTGACCTGTACCCCAGGCATCATGCTAGCAGCTTTGTCCTCATTAACAGATGCCTCTACCCCAAAACCAGCAGGTTTCTAATCCCAGCAGCAGGCTGGTGGGGCAGAGCAGACATCAGGAGGAGAGCTGCTCTCCAAATAACTCACCCAACCCACCCTCTGCTCTCAACCACAGCCAGGGAGGTGCACTGGGACCAGGGCTAGTGAGTTCAGACACTTCCTCTCTCACATCCTCCCCCCGCTGCAGATGCACACTGCAATTCCCAGAGATGCTCCCAGCCCTCGGAGAGCAGGAGAATAAGGTGGGGACTGCGGGGTGCCCCACGGGATGGGGTGCGCAAGAGGGGACACAGTGGTGAACACAAACACACTGAAAAGGAGAGCATTTAGAGCAGAGAAGTTTGCAGGAGAGAAAGAACACTGGGAGGGGGGTGTGACGAGGCTCATAGGATAGTTGTACAAAACATGGTCAGATTTGCTTTCCTCTCTGTTTCACTTCCTCACCAGAGGCCGCTGGGTGCAGCATCCCCTTGCGTAAGACACCCGGCCCAGGACTGACTCCACGGTTCTCAGCATCACCATCTAAACCTGGGATGTGCAACACGCCCAGCAAGAAGGCAAGCTTTCACCCTCTCCCAAACACCCAGTCACCCCTCCAGCACCATCAGCAGGGGAAGGGTCTCCCACCACCGCTCAGAACAAGGGCAGCAAAGAGCAGGACAGCTACTCACAGGCTTGGGGCTGGGTCATGGCCCTGCAGTGTAGCACCAGCTGGATCCTCCTGGGCGCTCAGCCACCTCCTTTCGTTTCCTCCTCTGGTGTTGCTCCCCGCCTCCTCAAACCCTACCCAGGAGCCCCTCCCTCTTCTTCTCCATCCATCCTCAGAGCCGTTCTGAGCAACCCAAGCACATCTGTCCAGATGACAGGGCTATGGGTATGTCCCAAAAGCAGCTCTGGAGGTCACCTCTGAGACAAAGACGGTGGCAGAGTAGCTCCTGAGCCAGCTTCTTGCAGCAGCATCCCAGTCTTTAGCAGGAACTCCCAGTGCTACCCCTGCTGCAGAGAAGGGAAAGGATACTAACACGAGATGATGTTACTACCAAACTACTGCACAGCTTGGATTAATATTCTTCCATTAACCATGTGGTGACATCTCAACCAAGAGGATCAACCATAAAAACCCTAAACCCCAAGTGGCATACACAGTAGGTGAGAACTGGTTTCTAGAAGGTGCCAGAAGAGGCATCTTTTGGTTATGTTTCTCACTGCCTCTCTCCAGAGACAGCTTTCAATTTTAATGGATTTATTTCTAGGGGCAGACAGAAAGAAAGAACCAGTGTTCTTGTCCAGGTAACTTCAAGGGAAAGCAGGTACAGCAGGTAGAGCTTCTGGCCTCACCGCTCCTCATACACACCTAAACCGCCTTCCAAGGGGCTGTCGCTTTCCCTGCTCACACCAACCAAGGATTTAAAGCAGTGCACAGGCCCAAACTGGCATCACCTTCCTGGCTGGCAGCGCAGCTGCTTCTCTTGTTTGGACAAGCTTGGTTTTTCACTTGCCCCACCCTTTTTCACTCGGGGAGTGAGGTTACACCATCATCGTTTCAAATTTTCAGCCAAAGGAGCCCCATTTCCAGCTCAAGTGCAGTCACAACTAGATCATCGGCTCTTGTTCTTGTGCCAACAGCCTTTACAACCCCAGCCCCAACGGGTAGGTATATATTCTAGCTGCAAGCTTGGCCTTAATGCTTCTCTTTCAGCTATTCTGCAGTCTGTGTGAGGCTTTGTTCCAAAATCTTCGAGGGCAGCCCAAAGCTATCAATCCCTCACACCCCATCCAGGCTGCACTTTCACAGGGGAAGCAAACAGAGCCAAGGAAGAACCACTCCAAAGTGCTCCAGGCTCATCCTTAAACAGGTGGTAGAGCAGTGAGTGATGCGAGAAGCGTTTTGCCAGCCCAGGCAGTACTGGTGTAAGGCTTGCAGTGTAAATAAACTTCAGAAGGCTCTAGCAGCTGAAATTGCAGCATGCAGGCAAAACTCAGGGTTCACTTAGAAGTTAGCAATGGGATCAACGGATCCAAGGTCCTGGGATCTGCAAGTCTTCCTACACTCACTGTGGGATGGTGGGGAGCTCCAGTTGTTTGCTTTATAAACTCACCCCCAGACAGCCTGATAGTTTTCTCTTTGGAGACCAGCAGCAGGACTACCCTTTAAGAGGGCAAGTTCCCAAGCGTGCTCTGCAAGGTTAGGAAAGCCCTCACACAAGCCATGGTGCTGTCATCTGGTACACTCAGTTGCGGGTGAAGGAAAAGTCAGGTTCTAAGTTGTAACTGATGGGTCTGCTCTTTAGCTTCCCTATTAAATAACTTCTCCCTAACATGGTTAGATGGGGAGTGAAGCTTTTTGTCAGGCTCATGGGCGCTGAACATATTTAAGTGAGTGTAGGTCAGAGGAGCACTTAAAAGAGGGGCTGCATGTACTGCAGAGCAACCAAGGAGTTTTTTAAAGACAGCAAGATGAATTGAGTACGTGTGCTTTTCAGTGGGAAAACCAGTCCTCCTGCAGAGGAGGAGCAACAATTATTTATCCAACTGCAGCCCTCTTCTAGAGATGCAGCATCCCTGACGCAAGAGGCAAGCAGGAAGGCTTATGGAGAATAGGTGGGGCAAAAGTCAGCTGTAAGAAACAAATGACACCTGCTATAGGACTAAAACCGTTCAAAATAACTTTATAAATTCTGTCACATTTCTGCTTTGTACATCAGTTCCACCTTATCCCTCTGGCTTGTCACTGAAAATTCACAATGCTTGCTTCCCACCCCCCTTGTTCTCCTGAAAGGCAGACACAAAACCAGCCATCAGTGCATTATTTACAGAAGTGCAACACAGTCTCCTACCCCAAAATTAAACTTGTCACCAATGAGATACTTCCAACAGGATGTAAATAAACACCAGGGCTTGAGCAGTGTTTCCGAAGTCAGTTTATAAAGGTTAGCTCGTTCCTGCAATCCCCCAGTGACAGAGTGAGTAAAGCTTCGCTCACCCTCCAACAGGCTAAAAATACAACAGTTCAAGTATTAAATCAGAAGTTTCTAAAGACAATCCGTATTTCGATAAATAAACACAAGGGAACAGCATACAGCTCTCAAGATACTGCATATGAAAAGTGGTGTCCAGTTCCAAACTTTTAGCACAACAGGTGCACAGCCCAAAAATGTGATCAAAGGAACCCTGAAAACCTGTAGCAATCTGGGAGTCCCAAACACTAACCTCTTCCGTGTTCCCCCTCAAATTACTCTGCTGGTCTGAGGTGTCTGATTGTTATTTAGTTCTACATCTGTAGGTAATCCAAAAAACCCCAAAACAAACCCACCCCAAGTTCATTCCCACATGGAAACAGTTCAAAAGAAGGTCCCGCAGGAAACTCCTCCTGCATCCGTGCTTCTCCGCACTTTTATTTTAATGAGATACAGCGGTGGCTCTGTTATTCCCCCCGGCACAGAGCTCACAGCCAGAGCAAGCGCAGCCCAAGTCACGCTGGGGGCTTGCTCTCAGTTGTCCACTTCCCGTGTGTCTTCCCCCTCGGGTTTCTTGTGTTTCCTCATGTGTTTGTACTTCTCCACGTACGCCTTCACCAGGTTCGCCACCTTCATCGGGTTGATCTCGCCGCTCTTGCTGTGGCAGATCTACAAGGGATTGGAAAAGGCATCTGGTCAACCAACAGCACCGGGTAGGCAAGAGACGAGTGACACAGAGGCCCCCCAGCCTCGCCAGGGGAATGGCCCTTGAGTCACAGGGTAGGATGCACAAAGCAGAACACTCAACAAGGGTAAGAGTAATTTCACCAGTAATTCCAGGAAGGGCCCAGGACTTATCTACTGGGCACCAGCTGAGTGAATGCAGGAGCTCTGAAAGCTGAATCACTCGGTGTTACCACAGGCACTTCCACCCAGCAGCCTCACACGACATGTGTGGCCAGGGAAGTGTCAGCTGCCCATTTTCCGAGGGGGTTGAGGAAAGGATGCTCAGACTAGCAGAATCTGGCAGCTTTCAGGGCCCATCCTGAGACAGGGAGGAAAAAGAACTGACCCTACAAAGTAGTTTATCAGTATTCAGAGAAGAGTTCACGGTGACCTCAGCAGTAATTGGTGTTGCTCAGCTCTCCCACAGACCACACCTGAGGTTTGTACGGGTCACGTAGAAGCTATGACATTGCAGCCATTATCTCAGGAATTCTGATTTACGATGGAATTTTTCAGTGACAACAGGAATGTAGAGCAGGGAGAAAATACAATTCTCCAGCGTATCACTTAACCACCCTGGCCACAAGAGCATTACTCGCTCTCAAGACAACATTTGTCTGCTGATCAGGACTTTTTCAGCACTAAGATTTGAGACAAAAGTCAACATCAGCCAAATTACAAGGCCTTCTTCCAAAGTTCAGGGACACCACAGATGCTTGAGGAATTAAAACACAAAGTATTTTCTCCCTTTAGGAGAAACAGCTTGACAATTCTGCCCAAAGTTCTTAATGAGAGAGATGTGATTGTTTTCACCCAAGGCACGTACCATGCAACGTTGCACTCAGGCAGCTTAAGCTTAGCAACGTTCTGGACCGCTGGAAACATGATCTTCTAAAAGGAAGAGTCTGACAGCTCTTGTCAACAGCACCACTCAGCCCTGCTCAAAGCAGATACTGCTTCACCACAAGACTGTGGAGTACGAGCCAGAGTCCAAAGAGCTGTGACTCAGTTACAGCATGTTAATGCTGAAGCTGGCAAGCGCAAAGTACTGCTGTTCCCTCAGCGACCTGCGCAGCTCCTCCACTTCACTGCCTCCTTACCTTCTGCACCGCTTTCCGAAGAATGCTCTTGTACTCCTCCTTTGTAATCTCCCTCTTCTGGTAAAAAGGTTTAATAGCAAGTTTCACTTCTTCCACAGCTCTTTCCTGCATGTGAAGCTTCTTCATGTACTGCACAGTAAAGGGAAGTTTATTACCTTGCGCTGTCTTGGGAATGGTTTCTGAATCTGGTTTTCTTAGACATGCTCTAACAATTAAAATACTCACTTCAATTTCAAGAACCCCAAAATTTTAAGGAAGCACTAGCCTCAAAACTACTTCCTTTACTGTAAGTTGCAGTCGTGAAACCAGTATCAGTTCGCACTGTGAGGAATCCGTGTTTTACGTAACATTTATTCTACTCTTTAGATACTGTGTTTTAAGCAAGTGACTACAAGGTACCTTTATTAATCATTTTTTGTCCCCTCCCTCCCAACAGCTCCAATGTAAAAACACATCCATCAAAAGATACCAGATTCTAAAAGCTGCAAGTCATAGCTGTGACTACAAAGCTTCAGGTAGCTCTAAATGCATTCCAGAAGTTGTGAAGTTGCCTATACATTAAGGATTATAGATGAAATCAGAACACCATCTATCAAAACATGTTCATAAGAACTGCTGCTCAGAAATGGAGGTTTAGTGGGAAAAGTATCTTACTGCTGTGTTTTGTGGTACAAAGTAAAATTGGCTTAGACGTTTTTGTTCTTGTGTTAGCAGGTCCAGCAAACTCAGAACCGAGCAGCAGGGACGAGCACTGCAACATCACCATGGTTCTACCACCCTTGCATTTCAGTGCTGATAAGCAGCAAGTTACAGTCCTACCTCTCTGTAGGACTGTAGTGAGAACGGACACTAACGTCAACAAGCTGGAGGGGAAAGGAGAAAACCAGGCGTTTAAAGGAACTTGGACGTTCTGGCTTCTGGAAAGTCCCTTACAAATACTCATGCAAGAAATGTTCAGAACTTTAAGAACATAAGATGCTTCAATCCCTCTGCCTTGCTGTGATAAAGCAGTAGAAAGTGCAACCATCAACTGGAGGAAATCCCAAAAGAATTCAAAGAAAGGACTGCCTGCCATTCCTGGGTTACGCTGGCACTGAAGCCAACAACGACAACAAGGGCTGGGAAAATACAGAGGAAGTTAAATAAAACAAGCCAATCCTAGGAAGTTTATTTACACAGCTCATTAATGCTATGCATTTGCTACTTGATAGGATTCACTCACTTCCTCGTTTTTTGTTTTATCCACTGGAGGTTTTGGTGCTTTGATCTTCTCTTCGGTGTCTCCAACAGAAGCTGCCTGGATTCCTGGTTCAGACGCAGTAGCCAGGCTGCCCGGCTCCGGAGTCAGGCTCTGCCCTGCCACGCAGCCAAGCGCTGGAAGACTGCCCTGCATGATAAACTGAACCGTGGGCTGGCTGACAGGGGCATAGGGGGGAAGGCTTGAGGGCAAAGGTGGCGTCAAAGGTATATTTTGACAGTACACCTGCGAAACAGATATGATTTTGTAAATGCTTGTGCTTGTAAGAGAAAGCATCAGCTCAGGGTTTTGAGAGCACCTTTTGTCTACTCAAACAGGCAAGCAGTCACTATAGTTCAGGCCACCAGGGAGGCTAACGTCCCAGCGCTCGACTAGGTCTCTGCGCACCAGGAGCCCCACTCAGACTGATGGCACCGACCAACGCCACCAGGCTGATATTTACAGCCTGGTCACAGCCAGAGAGCAGCTGACAGCTGCTCAGGCAGAGCCCTCTTCCCACAAGTCACAGCTGAAAACAGAAGCTGCACACATAGAGCAGCATTAAAAGAAAATGTGCTTCTCCCACTGCAAGGATCAGCTGAGAGATTAAATGATTACTGAGGTGTATGGGCTATATGAAATGTACCACACGCAGGAGAACTCTGCTATGAGAGGAGGGTGTTGCACAACGAGGGCACGGATGAGGTGGGATGCCTTCCATGACACTTGGGTGCCAGAATAGGAACCAACCTGAGAGGAATCTAGATCAGGAAACATAGGCTCAGGAATCATATAATTGGTTGGAGGAGGCTCATTTAACTGCACCTGATTTAACGTTTGGTTCATGTCCTCTGCTTTCCAGGCCCCTTCTTTCGCTCGCTGAAGTTTGTAGAACGGCATCCCTAGGGTCCCCAAGAGGAGAAGAAAACATTTAAAAATAAAACAAACATAATGAGTCAAAGATTCAATGTCAAATATATTTTAAAAAAATAAAATAAGAATCTAACAACAAGGCTAGGTATAACAAGATTTTGTTTAGCAGTCATCAACATTTTAAAGCTTCTGATAGAGGTCTTATCACCCCCCTAAGCAATTGCTTTTTACAGGGCTTCCATGAGAGTAACCAGTGAGAACCACCAAAGCGACTTCGTCGGCACACACAGCAGTGTCCCAGTCTGAACCCTTTCTAGCAGCTTTGGCTTAGGAGAGCTCTCAGGAACAAGCTACAGAGCTCTGTCACGCTCCTTGGTTCTGAGTAATATTTACACATTCTGAAGGTAAACCACCCATTCTAGTTAACTGCAGAAAGGGCAGAATGCAGGCTGCCAGTTCAGGGATCGGGTTGCAATACGTGCTTCACGGCTGAACGAGCTGCCACTAGAGAGCCAAGCTGTGCTGACAGCACATCCTCTCCAATTCATTAACACAACTTACCTCATGGCTTCAACAAGTGCAAAATGCCAGCTCTCAGGATTGGAAGCCACAGGATCACCCCAGCTCAGATGACAAACCCATTACACTACAGCCAGGCACTAAACCCCTAAGCCTTATACAGCCCGCTTTAACGGCTCTAGTCTAAGAGACTAGACTTACTTGGAGCTTTTCCAGCAGACAATGTGCCACTCCCTTCCTCTTGAAGATTCCAGGTAACCCTCTTCACTGGTGCTTTTGATTTCAACCCAGGACCCTGAGGTACCACCTCCAATTCAGGCTTGCTGAAGTTACCAGTGTTCTCATGTGACACAAGGCACTCATCTTTAACCTCCTTCACACAATCAGTTACTTTGCTTTTGGACGAGCTTTGAAGCGGTGCAGCCGCAGTTGGAGTGTGCATGGTAACTTCCTTCTTTGGGGGTGGCTCCATCAGAGATGGACACAAAGCAGTATTTTCTATTTTTACTGTAATCTCAAGGTTTGTATTGCTACAGCTGCCAAGCACTGCCGGATCACCACCACTCATTAGTTCTGTTTCAGCAAAAGAATCCACGTTGCTGACTGGAACACTAACGTTTGTGATCTCCGGCACAGGGAATCCAGTTTCAGTGGTCACTTCCCGACAGATGGGCTCCACCTTTATAGTGTCTTGAGCCTCCCTCAGTTGAGCTGGGGTCTCAGCCTGTATTTCCTCAAGTTTGACATTTGGTTGGATGGTTATGGAAAGCTCTTCTAGTACTAGCTCCTCCTTTGGCTCTTGTTTGAAGGAATGGAGTTGCTCCAGACACCTAGACACATTTTCAACGGGGGGCTTTTGATCCTTCTCTGGCGCAGGGGGAAGCGAGGTCTCTTTTGATCTGTGCTTTCTCTCTTTGGAACATGATCTCGATCGCGGCCTTTTCTCCTTCGATTTGCTGCTTTTGTGTTCCCGAGATCGAGATGCAGACCGAGACCGAGACCTCCACTTTCTCCTCTCCCGAGATCTGGATCTGGATCTCTTTCTGTCCCTTGACCTCAAGCTACTGTCTTTATCATACCTCTCATAGCTTTTGTCTCTCCTGTGTTTCCGCCTTTTAGTCCTCTCAGTGCTATTCGATCGGGAACGCTCCCTCCGTCTTGATCTCGATCGAGATCTTTTCTTCCTTTTCCTATTTTCATGAAACTCAGAAGTACTTCCAGGACTACCTGAACGTGAAGTAGATTTCCTTCTCTCCCTAGACCAAGAAGTTTTTGCCTTTTTATCCTTGGTTTTATCCTTAGTTTTCCTTTTTTTAGCTCGTTCATGGCTGCTAGAACGGTCAGTAGAAGACCTCCTGCTCTTGGGTTTCAACGTGTGTGTTTTATGTTCTTCTTCACCTGACCAAGAGGTGGATCTGGAGCTCCGGTCCCTTGAGTCTGCTCTATCCCTAGACCCTGATCGGGATCTCTTACGCTCTTTGACAAGTGCCTTTTTCCTTTTCATCTTCTTCTTGCTTCGGGAGGGGGAGTTCGAACAGGATCTGGAACACGATCGCCGCTCTGTTTGTTCTACCTTCTTCTGCCCATCATTCTTGGAGGGACTATCTGGTTCCAGTTTCACGTTAATATTGGGTCTAATCAATTCTTCAGCATTAAAGAACACATTAGGGCCTTCTCTGCTTTCCTCCTTTAAACACTCCGTGTTAGAGATTTGCTTAACAGCAGACGAAGTGCAAGGACTGCTTAGAAAGTCTTCCTCGTCCATATGGCCTCGTTCCTCTGTATCAGAGATCTGTTCTACGATCCTGCTCTCTGCCGGCGCGTCGTCCTGAGGCTCCGTGTTACCAGGTGGTACGTCAGAGTCAGCCCCGGATCCAAATACATTTCCTACTGTGTACGGGGTGAAGCGACGGACAGTTTGAAACGTCTGAACTTTGGGGTTTTCAATGGAAATAGTCCTGGTGATGTTAGTTAGCGGGATCCCCGAGCCAAGCCTTTCGGGACTGCTGCTTGGCGAACTCGAGTCTGATCCTGTTGGCTCAAAGGGATCATATATTTCACTTTTGACCTGCTTTTTCTTAACTGAGAAAAGAGGTGAAGGACTCTCTTTCTGCTGCACTTTGTCATCCACGGGGCGGAAGGTGTTACAAAATCCTGGGCTAGACAGTCTGCTGGGATGCCCTGCGTTCCCAGGAATATTGATTTTAAAACTCTCGAAAGAGCTTGGGCCTTTACTCCTTGAAGTGCCCAGTAGTGAGGAACTGCTGTACACACCTGTGTTGGCAGAAAAGGACATGCCGCTTGTACGTGTTTGCTGCTGGGATTCCTTGGCATTTGACTTCTGACTTTCCACCTTGCTACCCTTTCCTGGCTGATGAGTGCTCTCTTTGCCAGTCAGCTGGGTTATACAGGAGCTGGGGATCTCACAGCTTTGGCTTCCCGTGGGTGCTGGTTCTGCCTGCTTGCTGCTGGTTTCCTTTTTAATCTTTGGTATCCTGGGAAGCTCAAAGATGTCAATTCTCTTGGGAGGTGGTTTTAATGGCTGCCTCACAGCGACAGCTTTTGAGCCAGAATTCACGTTACAGCTCAGGGGCTTTGAAGATGAGTCAGCCGGTGCAAAGTTCTTCGAGTTTCCATTAAATCTGGGCATTTCATCTAACCTGGATCCATGCCTGTACAGAGCAGCTGTATTCTGAGCCTGAACAGACCTGGGTGTCATTGAATATTCTGATTTTACAGTTGTTTTTTCTGATGCAGCTGGCATAGGGTTTCCTGCGGGCTCAGTCCTGCTCAGTGAGGGTGAAGGCGATGAAAACAAGCTTGAGGAGGAGGGTCTGCTGCGAGTACTCAGCCCAGAGGAAACTGAAGGTCCAGCAATGGAACTGCTTGTTGTGGTCCCTGAGTGCACTGTACTTGGGTGGGTGTTATGTCCTGAACTATCACCCACTCTTGAATCGTTCGCTGATTTTCTATGAAGGGGAACTATGGCACACAAGCAAACAATTAAGCTCTTCAGTACACTGTCTGGACATTTTGCCCCAACATTAAAAGTAGCACTGAGCTAATTAAAGTTCTCCTTTGGCTTGCAGATATACTACACAGTACTAAGGCAGTCAGATGCTCAAGATCTACCACCAGTCAACTGCTACTCTGAGGCAAGTACTAATGTTTAGCAAGCAAGTTACTCTGTTCAGTAGGTATCACCAGGTTTATGATTATTACCCTGTATTAGCTGATCGATAAAAATTACTATAAAACAGAGGATGCTATAAAGCTTTATTCTTAAAATAAGAACCTACATTTTAAACTGAAGAGCTTCTCTCCAGGTAACACCATGCCAAGGGAAGAGACAGGTTAAGATGTTGGCATGTATTCTGGAGCTCTACTTTTGCAAAGGAACTTCTTGCCAAGCTCCTTGCTGCTGCTCTTCAAACCAAAGAGGAGTTCACTAGCATGGCAGCAACGCAGGTAAAACGCCAGAAGAGTTGGGCACTACAGTCTCTCTGCTGTGTCCAGACCTCCATTTTTACAACAAAGCACGAAGCTACAGCACAGGACTTTTGAAAGAATAACACTCCATTTTAAAAACAAAATCCTCCTGTAACAGCTCAGCTCCTCAGTTGAGACAGTGATAATTAATGCTAGTTCAGAGGTTACTAAAAATCTTATTGGACAGGTTACTGCTAGCAACTGCTGAATCTATTCTACTTATTCAAATACTCAATAATAATATCCCTAGTGATTGAAGCTATGCATCCCATAGGATCAGGGCAGGTGTGGATGAAAGAAAGAGGCTAACTGCACTATGAAGTGCCAAACCCTTACCTGCCTTCTTCGCTGTCAGTGAACCATCTCTGTTGATGACCACGTCGGAACTGCTCATCATGAGAAAGCTCTGTCCAGAGAGGATACTTCCCAACAGATCAGGCACAGGGGCAGCTTCTGCTTCTTGATCAGGACTCAAGGCAGGTACACTGCTTCTGCATGTTTCAGAGGGGTTACATTTCCTTTACTCCTACAGCACTTGTTCTATACACACACATTACATTAAGAAGAAACTAAAATCAAGGGCATAAACAGAGGTCAGCCAGGGAGGTTCACTTCTTGTTTTGGCTTCACTAGAGTCCTCAAGCCCAACTCTCTGTGACAAACTGAACTTTTGCTGACTTCCCACAGAAACACCACAGGATAGGTAAAACATGTCATCATACCAGAGACCTTTGGTAAACAAGCGTTTTTAATCTTAAATAAGAGTGGTGCTCACTATGTTGTGTATCAAGATTAACTTCCCAGCACATTTTAGATGCATTTTAGAAGCATAAAGCATTGTTCAGCACTTCAGAGATACTTCCATCCCAGCTGCCTCTCTTCTCCCCACCAAAGCACAATCCCAAGTGTATTTCTCAGGCCCACACTGCTATGTAAAAGAAAAAAATTAATTAAAAAAAATCATCAATGCAGCTTTGACCAGTGTTTACAGATACCTTTATGCATTACACAGTCTTATGGAGATGGCTTAACTCTAAGTTCTCTAATCTTTAAATATGAACTGAAAAAGTTTGAGTGGTTTTTGGTGTGTGGGTATGGCGTTTTTGGTTTTCTTTCTCTGCTTCAAAAGCAGCTTTCCAAACGTAACGTACACCAAAACCCCCTAACAACATACAACAGAGCAGGAAACTCAGTGCTGTCCAGGCAATTCAAGTCTTCAGAAAAGCAGAATTTTAGTTGTACAGTTCTACCATTTTCTAAATAACGTGCTACTCAAATCTGAGGACACAAAAAGCTTACTGAAAGGCTTCCTTCAGGATTGAGATGGGCAAAGCAGTATATTTCTAAGGTATCTTGTAATATTTCTCTCTTAATCTTAAGAAACCAACCTTTGCCCTAACTTAGATGCATTAGAGGACACCCACGTAAGCTTCTCATATCTTTAATTTAAGATGAGGTCCCTTAATTTCTCCTTGTCCCCAGCTCCCTCAGCCTTGCAGTTTTCTGTGAGTCAGCTTGTACCTGCCTCAGGTATTTCCCCCATCCCTTTTCTTCTTGTCACGGTCCTGCCTCATGTCCTGCCCCTCCACACTGAATCCTACACCCCAGTCCTGAAAACACACTGTGGCTGCTGCCAATGGGAGGCACCCAGCAACGCGCCCTGTCGAGCGCAGGGACACACAATTTGTACACACAGACACATCTGTCTGACAGCAAAGCAACTGTTAAACTGCAGGATCAAACAGTTTTCTTTAAGTTTTCTGAGCTCAAACAAATGATAGAAGAATTGTGTGAGGTGGGCACATCCCTTACCTCCTCTGGATGTGCAATTAGATTCTGTGGCCCTTTTGCTAGATTCAGTTTGCTCTTTTGCTCGGGTCATTAGACAATTAGAGAAAACAATACAAAATCAAACAAAACTTGATGGATTTTTACCTGGGAAGTCCCACAGAAACAGGTCTAGCTACAGGACGGTGTGACCTCAGTGCTGACTGGGAGAGAACTCTCCTTTTGGCACTGACTGGAGAATCTGGATTTGCCGGAACCTCTTCATTGCTGTGGGCAAAACACACATGTGAACCCTGAAACCATCTGAATGTTTTTCACGTCATTTAGATGAAATAGGTAACACTACTGCCAGGACAGATATGGTTAGAGAGAACTGGGGGTTTATGATACTTTTTAAAAAATGATTTGTGCAATACAATTATTTGCTGTGGCTACATAAATAGAACAGTATAAATCATCCTGCTGAGATTCAAATATAATTTTTTTTTTTAAATACTAAATGGGTAATTTCCTTTTATGAAAGGATCAAAAAGACTTACTCAGTGAAAAACTGAATTTCACCAACAACAATATCAGATGACCCCTCCCCAAAATCCAGAGATTAAGAGTCACACAAACTATGTCACAGTAAGATTTCTCCTGAATTTAAAGTGTCTGGAAAAGTGAAGATGGATAAAGGACAAACAAGAAACATTCTACAAGTTCACCCAGTTCTATGTGAAGTCACTGTTTATTGTATACCAAAGATGTTGGCGATCTTCACTTAGAAATAAATAGAAAATATTTGATAGGAATCTAGCCTCTGACTGAGTCAGATACTAAAGAACCCCATGGTATTTCTTTAAGAGCTCAGCAGCTTGGCCAAGAAGGAAAGAACGAACAGGCCAATGTGTTTGTTATGAGCTGTGTATCCAAAGCTGCCTTCAGATGAGAGATCTACACTCTGCAAAATATCAGACGCTTGTGAAATTATCAGGTCTCTGATGACAATCCAGAGATATCTTACCTTTCATAAGGATCCAACTCATATGGATCTCCAAACACAGACAAGGAAGCTGCACCAATATCGGCTCTCATCAGACCAAGCGAGGGCTCTGTTGGTTTGTACATGGAAGGAAGCGAGGCCCCACGCAAAGGTTTACTAAGACCAAGGGTTCTTGCGATACGGGAGCGCGTAGTAGCCTCATTTTTCACCTGCATGAAGAAACTGGGTTATTTTTATGCCACAGTAAGTACATACCCTGTGTTTAAAGCCCCTTTTAACTCTTCCCTTAGGCTAATTACAGACTTCAGGTAACCCCTGGTAGCAGAAGCAACGTGGATTCATTGTCTCTATTTGGTTTAAAGTACATGTTAAATCTCTAATCATAGCCTATATGTCACTTCATACAGAAACTGCACTTGTCAGATTTAAGTGATCAGGTAAGTAAAGTTTCTAAAAATATTTATTAATGTCATTCAAAATTGTAAATTTTGGGACAATTCTGGCTGTAGGATGTGAACTCTAGTTAAGGTTGCTGAGGACAGAAGTTAAGCTGGTGCATGGTATTCAGTATAGTTCACGAGACCACTACCTACAATTGCACAGGATTTTGAGAGCCCTTACGGCTAATTAACTGAGTTTGCAACAACACAGATACAAACATCCGTAACCTATTAAGAAGAAAAGGTGATGGTAATTTTGCCTGAGCTTGCATCAGTACCAAGTAAACACTAAAGCTGAGTGGCAAGGCATGTCGCAAAGCCTGCAGGATATGCTTCACTGGGTGATCCCTGTAGTTCAGGGAACAGGATTTGTCAGCAAACTCAGCAGGCCTGCCTAGAAACTGCGATTTGTTTCCATGTACAGCATCTTCTGGAGTACACTGGACACATCCTGTACATGCTGGTACCAGAATAAAAGAAAAAAAGTATCTGCTATCATTCCAAGACAATGATTTTTTTCCATTCAGTAGTTTCAGTAATTTTACAGATGGCTGAAAAACAGCCAACATGGGACACTGGCAGAAACTCACACGTGACCTTACTCTTATAATTTTCCCCCTTCTCTTCTTTCTCAGACGCTGGCGCCTCTTCAGCTGTGTTCCTGAACTTTTCTTCCCAGCAGATTTTGTCTGGGTTCTTTTTTTGCCTCCTTTCTTCCTCCTACCTGATGGGACAAAAGACATCCAAGTATCTGGCTAAGTGCTGGCACTGCGTTTTATGCTGTACTCCCCTTTTCACTCCCCCATGGCACACAGAGCAGCAGAGACCCACAGCGTGCTGCAACAGTATAAAACTACAGATCAGAAAAAGTGAAGTCATTAGGATTTATTTAAAAGGAACCTTCAAGCCACTTCTGGGCAGAGGCAGTACAAGGAAAGAAGAAATTGCATGTGGGATTCTTCTGTAGCTGCACAGGTATGACAGCATACAGCTTATTAGCATATTTTGTATGACTCAGGCTTATCTTCCCAGAGCTTTTACTCTTGTAGGTGAGGACTGCAGGAGGTGTCTGATGCCCTTACCTGTTCTTCTTTTCTGCCTAACAGGAGCCCGTGGTGTCAGAGGACGCTGGTAGACGGCTGTGTTTAGGCCTGCTACAACTGCCTCAATTGTTTCATCCAAGAGAGAGGACATGAGGTACCTCGGCACATGCTGCGTGGGGAATTAGAAGGTACATGATAGAGGTATTTAAAGGTCAGCAACAAGTTAGTTACATAAGCATTTGATGAAGAATGGATTCGAGATTTGAATGAGAAGCACTAGTGTCACCAAGCTGCCAGTAATGCAATTACATCACCTTTCTCACCTACTATCGTATTAAGGAGAACATGACCTCGCTCTTCAGTGGCTCTCAGTATTACAAGTCACAGCTAGCCTAACTCTGCCTCTTTAAATGAGAAGAATCCCTAAGACTGACATTCCCTCAATGAAAAAGTTCACTTAAGAACTTTCCCAAATCTAACTAACTGAGCTCTAGCTCATCATGCAGCTAAGTGTGATGAGCAAAGACTGAAAAGTCACCTCAGTACAGGTCCACTATCTTAAACTCCTCATTCTTTAGGTCAGATCCACCTAAAGCTGTGAAACGGGTCCAGAGACAGCATTTCAAAAACACTCCTGGTGGAAACTCACTGAAATGGCAGGTGTGACTCCCCTTCCACAGCATCTCTTCATGCAATAAGCAGGAGCTGCTCCGACAGGAGTCAAATTCCTCTTCCTTGCAAGGGTCAACCATGTTTAGATAAACACACTTGAAGCATATGGATTCCAAACCATCAGCCACAGAATGCGAGCTCAAAGCCTCCTTGCATTGCACAGATTTGTTCCTTCCTTTAGTTGGAAGGATATTAAGAGAAGGTATCTTTCAACAGCTATGTTAAACTGGCCATGCTCACACCAACCACATTCCTGAAGTGTTGTAGGGTCATAAGATCTTAGAACAGTTTGGGCTGGAAGGGGTCTTTAAAGATCACCTAGCCCAACCCCACTGCCACGGGTAGGGACGTTTCCCTTACCTACTTCCCATTCTTCAAAGAACTGTAGCACATTAAGAATCGATAGTTTCATACAAGCACAGCAGATGGGAAGATGCCTCTGCTGTTACAGATCATGCACTGTGCCTGCTTTCTACCAGAGCACGCCCATCACATCCCTGTACATTTATGAAACACATATGTAGCCCAGATGCTGGAGCAGAATGGCTTTAGAGCATCTTGTAGGAGCAAAGAACCAAACTGCAAAATGTTTGAAAATATAATATTCCAACAGAAACACAAACTTCAATTCATCTTACTATGGAAGCAATTTCACCAGGCTTCTCTATTAGTTTCACTAATGCATGCTCCAAACTATTGCTGAGCCATTTTTATTAGAACACCATTATTTTAATTATCACAGGTGCCACTAAATATGACAGAAGGTTCTCTGATTTGGAGGAGAACAGGATGGAGTAAGAAAAACCCTGATGATTAGCCTAGACATACTTTATTTTCCTAGAAGGATCTAAAATAGTGCATCTAGCCACCCACCACTAGTTTAGGCACCTGCAGAAGAACAGATTAATTGCAAAACAAACTACCTCCCCAAATACTAAAGCTTTCCAAGGATCTGAAATCAGTATTTCTCCATGCTTTGAGGACAAGAGCTTACATACTCCTTAACCAGTGGGATTAAGCCTTAGTCAGCTCAAGGTACACGCTACAGTAAGATGCACTTTTATTCAGAGACAAAGGGAATAAGTAATAGTGCCTTCCTAGGTGCAGTTTATCATAATCTCTGCAGATTGAGCAGTGGAGCTTTGTGAATGGGAAGTACCAGGCTTCCAGGTTTACACTACTACGTGACTGTGAAGTCCCCAGGCACTACACCTCTCATCTGCAAGAGACAGCTACAATTTCTAAAACAACAGGCAGGGAAAGAAAGGCACTAGCAGCTACCTTGTATAGCCTTTCACCTCAAACAACTCTTCTACTGTTACTTTTCCCAACACACAGCCCTGGCAACTCAGATGTAATTGCTCAACAACGATGAATCAAATAATTCATCAAGTTTTTTTCTAATTTATCAATTCTTCTCAAGTTGAAATGAAAAGGTCTGCATCTGGGGACAGGAGAGGGCTGGCAGCCAAGTAAGATGACCTCCACCAGGAAGGACACAATGAGTTTAAGGACTGCTAAAGCACTCTGTAAAGTCCTTAAATCAAGAAAAACGATGTAATAAAAACTTAAATGGGGGAGTTAGATCTTTGTTCATGGCACCTGTTTCAAACCATTCTTACTACATTAATTCAGATCATTTGGGATTTGCTACAAGTTTCTCTCCTCCCACGTGCAATGATTTTGATGAGAAGTTGAACAGGTAAACTCTGGGGAATTAATTAGCAGTAGACTGTTCTTGCCAACCAACAGGAAGGTGAAATAATAGACAAACTCCACTTTTTCACCCCAGACGCTGACATTTTGCTTTGCTTCTCTTCAGCCTGCCTTTATTTACCTTTATTTCTTCTGCCTGAAGTTACAAAATATAGAAGTGTAACTCATGAAGTTGAGGCATTACACAACCTCAAGTGAATTCCCTTTTTCTCCCACCTGACCTTTACAGCTGAAATACAAAGGACAGTTTAATCTGCCAGGCCTCCTATCTCCATTTCAGTTTTTTCCCCACTCTGTGCTTCATGCTCAGAGAGCCTTTATAGCAGACCCAGCCTGAAATCCACAGACAACTGACTTGAAGAAATACTTAGTTTTACCCATCCCTCCCTTATCCCCCTTTTCTACATTTCCTATCTTTGGGGGAAAAAACCAACCCACCAAACCGAAGTGAATACAGTCAAAATCAACCCAGTCTGCTATTGTCAGATGAAGCCAAGCTTAATTGCACAGCATCACTGAGTAATTCAGGCTGGACAGGATCTCAGGGTGCCCCTTAGAAGGGTCTGACCTTTCTGTTCACTAGTCAGCACTGAATTTAAACCAGGCTGGTCAGGCCTTTCTTTAGGTGGGTGCTGAAAGCCACCTAAGACAAGTATTTCAAAAGCTGTCCAAGCAACCTATTCCCAACACTGACCATCCCTAGGGAAAAAAAAACAATTGTGTCCATGTCACGGAACATTAGGAGTTGGAAGGGACCTCTAGAGATCATCTAGTCCAACCCCCTTGCCAGAGCAGGATCGCCTAGATCAGGCTGCACAGGGCAGTGTCCTCTTTCTTTCAAAAGTTGTAGAAACATGAGATTCTACCAAATTCAATAGCAGCATCAACGAAGAGCCAGTTAGCATATCACTAGTCCCATGGAGGTTATTCACAGGCTCTGATTCCATACTAAGTCAACATATACTCCTGTGTAATTTAGGCTTTTTACAGTTACGCAAGCAACAGGTAGAGTGTTTGGGCTAATGCCAGAGGGCAAAGCAGGCCCCCAAGTTTGAAAGTTCTTAGTTTGCAGCATATCTATTATTCCCTAAAGGATTGTAGTTATCCCAGCCAACAGAAACATCCAGCTACAGTCATCTTAAGTAAACAGTTCCAAGAGTAAGGAATTTGAGGGGCTTTGGCTATGTGGGATACTCTCTTGCATAGATTCTCTGGTGCCTATTAACATGGTTTAACTCACACTGCCACATCATTGACATCATCGCCTTTTTCTCTTCAGTAAATAGCTGATTTTCACACAGAAACATTAAAAATACTTAATTTTTCTCTTCATTTTGGCTGAAGGAGGCCAACAGGTTCTACTGCTGCAGCAAAGGGGGTAGGAAGACAAACAAGCAAATACATAAATGGCAAATAAACACGTCCTATCTCTGCAAAAAATTATGCTAAAGAAACAGAAGTGCTGCACAAACTGTGCATTAACAGCCACTGGGAATAAAAATACAATTTTCTTCTCACAGCTGAGGTGACAAAAATGCAGATTAAGAGATGAAGCTACCACAGATTTGAAAATAGAAAGTCTTTATCATGTGCTGGACTCAGTTTGCACGTGTTCTACATCTCAATTTAAAAGAACTCCACAATTACTAATCATTGTCCTATGGGCAGACAACAGCGACAGCTGAGCAACTTAAGGGGGTACTCATTTCAACTCTTCCACAAGGTCTTCCCAGAGGCTCATCAGCAAATAGTCCTCAATACCTGGATTTGTTGTGCTGTTGTTATCCGGTTTCTGTTCACTGTTGCCCTAACGCGTTCGCTTTGCCGAGTTCTGGCTATAGCTCGGGTTCGGACGTGAGGGCGCAGCCTACTGGTGGTAGGAGTAACATCAGCCATGAGGGCAGCAACCTCTTCTTCACTGACGTGATCTGTGTCTTAAAAGAAAAGATGCTCAGGTCACTACAGGTGAGAGCGTTTCAAGAGTTTTGGCCAAAACAACCAAAACCAACCAATCAAAAAAAATCAGGATTCCCTTTCGTAAACCCATCACCTCCAGAGGCAAACATTATCCTCTCAAAAGGAAACGAGTCCAGACACCAGTGCTTCAGACTGATACACAGAAAGATGATTTTCTTGGCAATAGAAGCTGCTGCTACTTTGGCAATCTGAGGTCAGGACACTAATAAATTCTTCCTGTTGTAATACAGTGCAGTTGCACTAAGGTGCCGGGCTTGCCTCAGGAAGGTCAAAGAATTCTTCTAAGAAGCAACCCCACAGGTTATAACTGCAGATGAAAATCTTAATAAACAAGATCCTCTTATCAGTCAAGAGTTCAGGTCAACTCTTCAGGTTCAAGAGAGAATGCCTATCACACCCATTATTAAAAACTGATAAAACCAGGGGTTAAACATCTCTTCCAAAGAGCACACGCTTCACATGATCTAAGTCAAGTGAAAAATATTTACTTTTGACTGGATACCACAAAACCCTTACCTGCAGCAGCACTGACACCCATGGGGGCACAGGCTGGACAGAACCATTCATCTACAGGGACTTCACTCAGAGGTGGATTAAGGCATTCCATGTGATACCTTGAGAAAAGAAAAATCAAACAATGTACTCCTTACCAAGGGAAGGGAGACTTTTACCTCCTTCCTACATAAGGCAGACGTTTTCTTAAGCTTGAAACTAGTCTACGCATCTGCTTCTACTCATCTTCAGAAAAATTATGCTACCCAATAGCTATACAAGGGACTTCAGTTCTAGATGGTATTTTGATCACTTTAGGCTCAGAAGAGTGAGCTATTTCCCCTCGCCGTGTGGTGTACTGCTTGTCATACAAATCCACGCTCTAAGGAACATGCAAAGCCAAAACTGATGGTGGCACAGAAAAAGGACAGAAATAGTAAGGTGCAGGAGAGGCAGCAATCAGGCAACATCAGTTTCCTGCAAACCAACATACTACTAAACTAAAATGTACTTATGAACACTTTATTTCACGACTAGGCAGAGGTGTTTACTGAACATATCAAGACATTGCAACTGACATGGCATCCCACACATACCTGGTGAGATTAAGACAACAGTGATAAGGATTTCTGTGTAACTGCACGAGCTAGGTTGCAGGGCATTGGTCAGTCACTGGCTGGATACAGCTGCTTGCAGGACTGAAGACTAACCACACTGACTTTCAAACACCACCAGAGAACCATACTCGCCCTTATCAAATCTCAAAGGGAAAGAACGGAGTATGATGCTACCTTAGGTAAGCCTTGTGAAATGTTCTCTACCCAACAAGTATAGCAGCTAGACTGAACAGTCTCACCAACCACTTCTAGACAAGCCACCCAGGAAAGCCTTTCAGCATTACACAACGTGGGTTCTGTTATTTATACAATTTATTCAATTTCCTTTTCAGCAATTAAAAAGCCAGCCAACGTGACATGTATTGTCAGCACAGAATTTTTGAAGCAACTCATGTTCAAGCACACAAAACCCAAGTGCTTAGACCATGTTCCCTTGGAAAGGGACACAGGGAGGCCATGGATTTCAGTTAAGAGTTTCAGTTTCAAGTTAGCAATATTTCTATGACCAACTTTGTTGTTCTTCTAAAATGGGATCCCCTACTATTACTTCTGATGTAGTACAGTGTTTGAGTCGGAAACAAAGGAAGAAGAGCGAAGCTCTGTTTTACCTTCCCATGACAAAATTGCCTGACAACCTCTCTCAATGCCTGGTCACAGAGTAAATCAAAGGAAGGAACATCCCTCTGACACTCTAATCCCATTTTACAGCAACAGGAAAAAACCCACAGCTGTTAGACTACAGCTGTTAAATTACCTTTCACCCTTCACCCAAACTTCAGATCATCTTTCAAACCTGCTCCAAACCACATTACGATAAACTGAAGTTTCCAGATAAACTGTCAAACCCACCAGTATTATTTATACTAAAATATATTGCCAGTACAAAACAGACTATCACGTCCTTCACACGTGAAAGGATACATGTTAGCAGATGAGACTTTGTACTCTTTCAGAGACTTCAGAAGATGGAGTTTGCAACGATGCTTGCAATCAATCGTTACTTTAAAATTACAACAGTGAAGTATTTTCCTTCTCTAGGAAGAGAGCCTGTTCTCCAACTGCCAGCTACCAGGGATGAGATCATTTCCCCAAAGCAGTATCCTAACAAGTAATATTGTTAAATTCAACCCAGAGTCATAACAAAAGTGCTTGTAGAAAAAAAACCCCACACCTTTCTTACATACTTTTCAAGTTATCTCTGAGAGTTCTAAAGTCACAATGTGACTGACTTGACAAGCAAAGCCTTTCATCCCTAGAACTCTGGAGACTGGAGAACCTATTGCAACAACTAGAGTCCCCTGAACAGGGAAAGAACCTTGTCACACAGAATCATCATAAAACCCAACACCAGATTTTATAGGAGAATAAGGTGATACTTGTTTTACAACCCCCCCCCTTGAAGTCAGTTGGTTTTACTCACGCTCATTCTCTGAGGTTCATTTCCTTGCACTCCTGTACCCACCAATCACAAACACAAAGACTCTGTGTGCCCAAGCGCTCTGGCCGGGAGTATTTGTGTGCAACACAGATGGGGTGAGACACACTGGCCACCAAGTCTTTAACACATCTCCTGGGCTCTGGGACTGGCAGTTAAGAACTGATCTCAGACTTCTTTCTTGTACCAGTTAAGGAATGAGTGGATGCTTTTGGGGATCTTTGCTTCGTTATTTTGTCTCAGTCTTCACAAAAAGTAAGAAAAGTGACATCTATGGAGTTCAGGAATTTTGGTCATGGATGTAGCCCTGTTCTTTATCTTCCTGCCACCCACCTCTACTTCAGCATTACTATCTCTTCTCACTACTTGGTAGCCTAAATGAAGTCACACATTAATGTGCCACACCAATAATGAATTAACCCTTTTTCTACTGTTTGTTCAAGTGTCTAAACACATGCACTTTTGTATTCATACCAATCTAAATGCTATTGTTGCACAGTTTAGAAAGTTAGGAGGTCACATTCCAACAAGTCTTACCTGAAAATGGTTTCAATAGGAAAAGATTTGGTTACTTAAACTGCAACTTAAATTCAGAAAATAGCATTCAACAACACAGCTGTGCATTGTGGAAAGACGTGTCTAGCTAAAAGAAATGGAAAGACTAGATGATTCCATTGGTTTTAGAATTGTTGGCAGAAATAACTGATGAAATTTTTACTCCAGTGTTGAGTGGGTCAGAAGACGGAGAAGAATAAAACCCAGATTTGAAGCAGCTATTTACATTTTTCTTGAGTTTATTAGCTCTCCATGGCTGTGATTAAGACTGCAAGCTCTTTCTTCAGGAAGTGCTTCTGGAAGCGCTAAGCCAAGCATTTATTTAGAACTTATTTTAGGAATATAAGATACAAAAATCAAAGCTATCAGACTTGGAAAAAAATTTAAAAAATAATCAGAGGAACTATTGAGAGACTGCAAAGGAAACCCTTAAGTGACACCCACACTTCAGATAAGGCTCACAGAAGTTCAGTAAGACCTGAAATACATCACTTCAATTAAGACTTATGAAAAATTGGTTTTGTTTAAGTATTTTAAATTCAGCATTCTGATGACATGTTTAACAATATTTAGTATTTGTGATTTTGTCTCTTATCCAGAAGGTGAATTGGTGTACATGGACACTACAGAACAGAAAGCCAAAACCAGACTATCCAGAGGCATAGTTAGCTTGCTAGAATTAATTTTTGAAAGTTGCAAGCAAGTTTCTCTCTTTGTTCAACTGACACCATCAAACTGACAAGGCTCCAAGACTGATTAAATGGTATAAGAGCTTTAAATTGTAGCAGGAGACTGTAGGCCCAAAGTTGCACTCAAATATCTTGATGCCTCTACTTGAGCATTTTATTAATCAAGAAGGAAAAAATATGTTAGAGAGAAGTAAGCAGGAGTAAGGAAATAATTTAATATCTATGGCTACAAAGAAAAGGTCTCAAAATTTCATGAAACTATGAATCTTAAGCACTACTCCCACAAAGCACTAATGCTGAAACAGTTGGGACAAGTCATGCCCTCTCTCAGGGAGGTAGAAAGGGTAAGTTTTTTATCCTCCATGCACCCAGATGCTGCATGGATGACCACAAACATCGTCATCAGTTGAAGGTACAGTCATCTGTTTTGGCGGTCTGTAGCACTGATATGTGCAGGACTCTGCACACTTACACTGCTACGTGACCAGAAAAGGATCCATCACATCACAGGCATGTCTGCGCTACAGGCACATGGATACAGCTCTGGCCACAGGAAGGAAGTAGCAAGGGGCAGCCTACAAACCAGATGGTGCCTGTGGACCAAACACCATCCAGCCCCGCAGCGTTATCTGCAACCACGTGGGTGCTACATTGCTTTCAGCCTCCTTACCCTGCATCACAGCCATCGCACAGCAGCAGGCGATCCTCCCGGTCACTTCTGCCACACACCTCACAGAAGGTTGGATCATCCTCTCCATCATTACCCTGAGTTTTTGTGTTCTCAACAGGAATCTAAATGAAAGAGGGATTCATGTTCTATGTAAAAAGTGGCACTTCTTTAAAATGCATTGTCAGACTAACAGTACCTGCAGCAAAAACTAAAAGTGAATGAACTGAAATGGCTGTTACACACCAGAACCTTCATTTAGTTCAACAGATCTAGGACATGATCAAGTGCTTGAGAACACCTACTGAACTTCCCCACTGCCAGACAGCAACAGCTACAGAACAGTGCCTTTTAAGAACAGGTGAAACCAAAATTCTCAAATAAGATAAAGTGCAGTCAAACAAAACCATCCCAAAACCAAGAGAGAGCAAGCTTAGCTTTTGTTCCCCCTAAACATGATTTATGTTTTCACACTTTTGTTAAAATGAAAACAATAATAGACCAAACTTCTAAATGTCCCCTGAAAACCAACCTGTTTCTGACATTAAAGAGCAATGACAGCTCTTCAATAATTCTGAGACCATCAGCACACTCAGCCTGTGCCTTTAAGGGCTCATTGCCATCCATCTGCCTCCCCTTACAAACCCAACTGCTACACAGTATAGCTGACAGTGAGGCATAAAAAAAGAGATCACATATAACTGAGATTATTCCTATTCACTGCAGAGCATCTTCCCCGTGCATACAGACTGAACACGAAACAGCAGTTATGAAAACCACCCCTTCTGCCACCAGCAATGATGCCCCACTTCAATCCACACACACAATACCACAGGAAACATGGTTAAGGAGGAAGAAAAATTGTAGCAGGAAAGAAATAATTCATCCAAATATCGGATAAACATGCTAGAAGTGAGTAGCTATTTTTGTGGTAACCGGCCTCGTTGTTTGCTACGGTAGGAAGCTCACCTTTTTTAAGATTTTGCCACCAAAACGAGCCCGAATGCTAATGTAATTAAAGAGAATTCGATCCACTGGACAGGAGTTGGCATTCTACAAATACAAAAACATTCCCACAGAGTTAATAAGCACACGCCTTGATTCAATTTTTAAAAAAGAAATCTTCAATTATGTAATAAACATTAATTTAATGTAGTAATCATTTTAACAGCTATTGATCTTGACATTTTAAGTACTTAAATCTGACTTATCTGGTTTTCAAACAACCTATTGTATCAGAGAGAACATGCATTTTTAGAAAAGTATTTACTATACCAAAGTTATTTAATTATTGCTCAATTGCCAAAGCAACGTCAAAGTTCTTCCAAACATTGTCTGGAAATAGTGCTCATGTTCTAGGGCATTTTCTTTCTTTTGGACAAATGAGCAACTGGAAATGGCTTACAAATATATTTACTAAGAATGATTTTTAATTTTTTTTAAATTATCAATGGTACTGCTTCACACACAAAGTTTTATTGTAATTCTACCCTGGATTATGATTATGGGAGCTACACAAGTGGCAAAGAACTCTCACTGAAAACTGAATTCAGAGCAACCTGCTGATTTAGTCAGTATTATTTTTCCATCTTTTCTATGTTTAAATGCTTGTGGTTGCAACAGACCCCCACATAACAGCCACAACACAGAACTTAACAAGAGAAAGTTAGATATACAGAGAAAACCAGTATTACTAGTGTCTTGACTTGGAAAAAAAAATTCAATGCCTAGAAACACACTTGTTTGTGGTATCACAGATTTCAGAAAATAGAACAGATCAGGATGGGTACAAGAGCAGATCCACACTTCACCAATGTGAATCCTGCCAAACAGAGCAGTAACTTGAGTCTGTGAAAAAAAGCTTAAGCAAGTGTAAATACTACAGTGTGCTGTTCCCATTAAAGCAGAACAGCATGATCAGAGGGGAGAGAGCAGAGCATACCAGAAGGCCACAGGACATTAGGGACAAAACAGCTCACCTTAGACCATTCCACAATGCAATCCAAGCAGAAGTAATGGGAACAGTTTTCAGGAGTCCCAACAGCCTGATCCCTAAATGTGTTGAGGCAAATGGGGCAGTTTTCTCCATCCTCATCAGAGGAAATGCTTGCTTTGCTTATGTGTGGCTCTAATTTCAGAGAATCAGTCATTGCCCCCAGAGCAGCCTCAGTTTCTTCCTCCTCTTCATCTTCTTCCTCTTCTTCATCCCCGTCTTCGCAATCTTAAGAAGTGAGAGACGAAAAACAACTCTGATGAGCTGCAAGGCTTCAGCAGTGAGTGCAGAGAGGGTGGGTAGAATGGGGTACCAGTTCACAGAAAATTCCAAGCAAGCTTATTTTACAGGGCAGCAAAGGCAAAGCACAGCCTCCCCAGCTTGAGACAGTATTTTTTTGCTGTTTTCCTTTTTCCTAAATCCCTTCACTAAAAAGCAATAGATTACTCTGGCAAAAAATAAAGCCTGATAATGTGACTAGTCTTGCAAGAGATTAAAAGGACGGACAGCAGGAAAACAACAGATTATCAAAACAATAAGAGAATAGGGTATGTCAGGTTACCACTGAACAGTGATGTTCATAAAGTTATAATAATCATGTATCTGTTTGGTTTTTTTTAAATAGACACACCAGAGGACAAGTAGCAGCACCACACTCACCTGCAGAACAACAGACTGAAGATTTCACCAGTAAATCATGAGAGTCAAGAGACCTGGGTGCCTACCCAGAGGCTGCTTAAGAAAGCTTAGGTTTGAGTAAAATTAATTTCACTCACTCAGCACGTGTTGCTGAGAGCAGTTTTTGTAGTATAAAACACAGACGTGTGCTAGTCTTTCCCTAAACCCTGTGAATTACGTTGACATTTGAGTAGCAGCAAAAAGTTACCTAAAACAGACTCACTTCTCTTTTTGTTTTGGTGAGGAGGAGTGTGTAGTTATTATGTTCTTTTTTTTTTTCCATAACAAAGATGGGGCCCATGCCTTTTGTATTTTCTATCAAATTCTCCTGTCTCGACGTAGACTATACTCTAAAAGATGGATTAATACAGATTTTGGCACCTGGTGTCAACTTTTCAGTCTGTGTTCAAATCAGCCTAACTAGTAACTTGGAAAACAGAGCTCTTGCCTTCCCAGCAAGCTTTAAAATATAGGATTTCTTTATCCAAATGACAACTTGAGTGCAGCAGCTTCAGCAGTACATGAAGCTACCAAGTATGTATGCTCAGTAAAATTAACAGATCCACATAACATCCACGCTCCTTTTTCACAGGAGCAAACAAGCATGCTTTTCACCAATTGCAGCATGAGCCATTGCAGCAGTTTTGACTTTTTTTTCTTCTAGTCATGCTGGAGCAGAGTTCACTCCTGCCAACTATAACTACACCACTTTGGCTGGTGGATAGTTTTCAAAAACACAAAAATGCTTAAAAAACAGCAGAAATTGGGGAATAGCACTTGTTTATTACTGTAGGATTTGGGCATCAGCCTGGCACAGCAGCATCTGCAAATTTACATGGTTAACTTCTGGAAGAAAAGCTTTCATCCTACTCTCTCCTATTATTCCTGTTGACACAGTTCAAAAGACTTACCCTCTAATTCTTCATCTTCACTTTCTTCCTTGTCCTCCTCACCTCCCTCTTCCTCAGAGTCATCATCTTCCTCCTCACTTCTGGTATCATCTTCTGAATCACAGCTATTCCCACCATTGCTTTCTTAAAAGGAGAAGAAGAGAAGAAATACCTATTAGATGCAGACCGACAGAACAATGAAGGACACAAAAGAATGCCTGTTTGGGACGCTACGTATGATGTGAAAACCTAGACTTCCTCAGAGTCAAAGCTCCCCATTCTGAGAAACTCAAGACAATCATCCCAGCCGTTTGAGATACAGAATTTAGGAAGCAAATCAAAGATATTCTCAAGGCATGCTTGTTTGCTTCTGTGAAAAACAAACAATAGTCACAAATGTATCTTTACTTATCTTTGGAGGTTAAATCAATAGGTTCTCCAGCCTAGAACCAGAAGTATGTACATGCAGAGTGGTTGCGTTTACCTGTTTCGCTGAGAAGCATGAGACTCTGTCTTTTGCTCTTGCCTGTGGCAAAATTCTTGTTTATCAGTTCATCCTGGCTGTCATCATCCATGGCAGGACATTGGGAATCCACTCCCTGCAAGAAGGCACACTTCAATGAGGCAATGCACCACCTACACAAAGCAGAGCAGGCATCAGCCTGGCAACGAGCATCCAACACAGCTGTGGGGATGTGATCGGTACAAGGGACACTGCTCTACAGCAAAGGCTGGTCCCAGTTCTAATTAAGAGGTGGTTACAGGTAAGCAGTTACTAGTTTCACATCCCTACTGAGCTAGGTGAAAGCAGCTGCTTGTGAAACTCAGTTTAGGTGACAGATTCAGCTCTATCTTGGGCTCCTGGATGAAAGGAAAAGGTATAACCAGAACTCCCCACTGAAAATAGGAATCAAAAGCTTACAAGCACCAAAACCATCCTGTGCACTGGCAATGAAATGCAAAACTGAAAGGAACCACAGGCTCTCTGAACAAGGCCTAACTGAATGACAAAACGTGTTTCAAATCAAAATATGCTATTTTGCTCAACTGAAAAGAAACAAGAAGAAAGAATATGTATGTTAGATCTGTCTTCCCCCCGCCCCCCAAAAAAGGCCTTTTCACAAACCTGTCACAAAATAGAGGAGTCTCAGACTTCACAACCATTATCCCACAGAAAGGAGGAGACTTGATTTGGTGCATATTAATGCAATCACATTAATTGCCATGCATTAGCACAGACTGGAAATAAAACTGACAGATACTGAGAGAAGACTCATGATCCAAATTCATAATGATAATCAAACCAGAGCTTTTAATGTATAACACTACGAAGTATTACAAAAGACAGATCCCTGTAAGCTTCTATAAGCAAGTCATAGAAAAATATAATTATAAAGCTAGATGTCATATTGCAACACAAAACACACCCCTGGATTCTTCTACAAGCATGGGAAAGAAGTTTCAGTTGGGTGCTCTTCTCCCACTCTTCCTGCTCTGCATTAAGTATCTTGCATATCAAGAAAAATTTGGGAACAAAGCAGTATGTTTTATTCAAGTGCTCTTGATGTGTACCTTTACTTGCACACTCCCTTTTTGAGCCACGTAGCACAGCTCTGTGCTTAAGAGCCCTAAAATGTAGGCTTCGCTAAAGCAAAATAAACTGCAAATGGAGTCCTCAATGCTGACAGGGAGGAGGTGAAAAAAAAGGCTCAAAAGAAAAAGAGATCAGGCTTCAACACAACCAAGTTCTTGGTAAAGATTTCTCCTAACTTCAGTTAAGAATATTGCCTAAACAGAAGCTTAAACTTTTAACTAAATTCATGGCTGTTAACAGGAGTGTTTAAAAACAATTTATGTTGGCTGAAAACATGCAGACTCATCAAAAGCCAGTTGCTCCATGATGTAATTGGAAAAAAAAATAGGAAAAAACACTAGGAATTTTTCAAGTTTCAGCAGTGAGCATGCATGAATTATTCAAACCGAAACTCAATTACATAATATCCTCCCAAAAGCCAAGTTAGCTACAGCAACGCAAAACTGGTGGTGATCTTACAGCCAGGATAGATAAGGGGAGAGTCTGGCAGCACCAGACCTTAGCAGGGCAGCAGCAGCCCCATTTGTTACGTTCCTAGCAGGAACACACACAGTGTATTCAGCTTTTAGTCAGAACCTCTGCCTGTATCACCCCCTCCACCAGCAGGCTGGCCCATCACTGCTACGTCCAGCCAGCTACAGCACTGGCAGAGCCACTGAGGGCGGTGGAGGCCAACCAAAGCCACCATGGGGTCAAACTGTGGCTAAGCCTCCGCTTTGCTACCACCATGATCTTCATTGCCCTGCTCCCTCGTCCTCCCTAAAGCAAAGCAATAAGCACAGTGAGGAAAAGAGCTTTTTATTTTTAAAAGTGATTCCCACAAGCCACAGCTCTGACCAACGTATGCTTAACCACAACTCCAGTCAGCAGGCACTTCACTGCTGTGGAATAACACAGCTATTCATGTTATTTTCACCCTGCTACCCTACGGAAAGATACCCTTTAAGCACAGAGGCAAACAAATCAGCACTTGTGACTTGACAATCTAAACTGACATATTTATGCTGCAAATGCAAGCTTGTACTTTGCTCGGAGGCAAAACTTGGGAGTTAAGGAGAAATCTGCTACTGCAGTAAACAATCAAGTCTTCAAGTCTTGTCAGTAGAAAGAGTATGCTTTGTGGATAGCTGGGAACAGACAAGGAGAAACCAAGCGAGGTGAAGTGAATTTGAGATTTAAAGCTCATTGCAAATCTTACTTTACGAACAACCTTTTCCAAACCGGGAAAAAAGAAGGAAACCCAAGTTGACTATACACCCAGTAGGACAGCTTGCTCTCCTATTTTTCAAGAGCAGCAAGCAGCAGTTCAGAGTGACGTTTTTCTTATGGGAGATGTTTCAAATAAATTACCACTGCGAAACACAAACACATTCAGGATACACTTCTGAGAGCTCACCCACGTGTACAGAAGCCCAGCTTTCGTTCCAGCACTTACCACATCAGAATTTTTCTAACCCCCAAGCAGGAACCAGGAGATACAAAACAGATAGGAAGCACGACATTGTTGTTATTGTTATATAAACAAAGAAGTTTCGTTAGGAGACTGCAGCGATAACCGAGGCAAACCTTACCTATGCACTTCTGTAACACAGAAGCCCAGACTGCTAAAAAACCCTGGTTATCCCAGAAGGCCATTTGACCAAGGCAGCTACAGCTGCTTTCAGTTTTGGGGATACCAATGGCCTACCCTCACCACTGCACCCAACCCCTCACTGCCTGCTCTCTTGGGGAAATCCCATGGCATGCAGTACTCTGCATACAGTCCTTCAGCAGTGGAGGCTCTTGGATCTGCCAATCTATCTCTTCTGCGTGCTGGTTTTGAAGACTCCATTCAGAGTAATTCAGGAAGCACTCCCAGCAGGCAGCTCATCCACACAGATGGAGGGTAACATGGCCAGAGATCCTTTGTCCTTGGACTTCGTATCTCTACCACGTCACCATTTACAGCAAAGTCCATTTCAATTCCCTGGGTAGGAGCATCATTTGCCCACCTGCAGTCCGTGGACCCAGCACTTGAATTACAGGTGGTGCACTGTGCCTGTGAACAGCAGACACTGTACTCCTCCTTAACAACCCCTGCTTTCAATTTTTCCTTTAGAATGACCTTACAGTATTTTAATAAAACACTACACCACAAAAATGACAAGTGCGTGGCAGGCATTCGATCACTTTATGCTCTTCCCCAGCCCTAGGCTGCCTTCACGAAGGCACAACCTAACTGGGGACAAGTGGGGTTGGCACAGAGCGAGGGGTGCCTACCACAGGACAGGCTCTGCTGTGGTTTAAGTCACAAGCCCAGGATTTGCTATTAAGACAGATTATGTTTTTACATCAAGCTGCCTTAAGTCATTTTAATTGGACAATCAAATAGCAATTACAAACACTTCTTTCAAGCCGTATTAGCAACAGGGTTTTCTGTTGGCTTTAAGAACAGAGAAGATTAAGAGTTTCCTCCAGAACAAGCACTTCAGCAAACACCTAGGTTTTTGTACCACAGTCCTTATGCAGCACCACAAATCAGTATTTTCCAGCTAGAAGGCAAGTGAGGTTTCTAACAGTCAGAGGAGCCATGGACTACAAAACACACTCAAGCTCCATCTCACTCTGACACAAAGCTGAGGGAGCTGCCTGCAACAGTGAGCAACTCTTTCAGCCACACCCCAAACACTTTCTAGCACCAACCAAACTCCCCCATCACCAACCTCTTACAGCAGTGTGGTGGGTTCAGCCAGAGAAAGAGACAGAGTCCCCTCAGGTTGGAATAAGGAGTTTACTTACAAAAGCACCGTGAAAGTAGAACAATAACAGCCAATTACACTCACACCCAGTGATAACAGTACCTTACTGACCCGAGGAGTACACAGTGCTGCACAACATGAGGAACAACCAACCCAATGCCCCCACAGCACTCAGACTGTCCTGGAGGCAACCAGTAGTGCCCTTCCCCATCCAGCCCTTTTTAGGGGGAGTGATAACTCAGCTCATCTGTGATGACTGCTTGAGGAAGTTGACTCTGGACCGGCCAGAACCAAGACAAATAGTTTCTGGATTTTAGAAACAGAAGAGCTACTAGACAAGGCATTTATTTAATCCACTTGGGTAACATTCAGGATTATACACAAGGAAAGGAAACAAGCCAGCTGGATTTTCTCATAAGGTGGTTTTGAATGTTGATCTAATTTCATGGGCAATTATCGAGCAGTCATGTTCCAAAGAGCACCGATAACTGTATTTGAATCTACTAAATATTCAAGTGCGGGAGCTTTGAGTTCTTGTTGGCACATCTGCTTTATTTGTCAATTTGTGGGTTTGGTGGTGGTTTCTTTTTATTTCGGGGTTGGTTTGTTGTTTGTTTTGGTTTCTTTTTTCCAAATTGACTAAACAATTCAGTTCCCTCTGGAAAACCAACATCACACATCACAAAGCATTTGGCTTTCTTTCCAATTGCATATACTATGCTCAAAGAAAAGCAAATAAGAGTTGTAAAAATCAAGGTTGCACCTTGTTGGAGAATACCCAGATATGGTGTGACTAGCATCTGTCACCACCATATTCCAAAGGTAAAAGTAATAGGATTAGGCAGTGAAAGTATTCAGATTAATGGGAGACAACCTAGAGCTGCGCAGTGCCAATCTAGCATGCACAGGGAGCTTTAAAAAAGCCTTCTAAATCTAAATTTAGATCCAACTTTACCCTGTTTAGGTTACAAAAAGATTAACTCCTGAATACCGCTATCAAAACTGCCCATGCAATGATTTAAATAATGGAAGCACCTAAGAACCTAACAAATAAAGCACAGATAATTAATCCTGGGGTAGGTAAGGAAGCACTTAGCTTTTCCCTATCCTTGCCCTGCCCTAAATTTAGCTACCCTTAAAGTCCAGGACCAAAGATGTCTAACAAAGCTTCCCCAGGAGCTGACACTGTGCTCTTTGGTGAGTTTGAAATGCAAACAAAGCAACACACAGGCTTTACAAAGGCACTTTTGAAGTGCAACACCTTACCCAGAGAAGCAGCTGCACACTTCCTACCTCTGCATTCAAAGCAGCAACTAAATTCTGTGCAATTCCCAGCCTGCAATTCCCTGAAGAAGCCACGAGCTCTGTTTCCAGCTATGAATCAAACACTCTCCCACACTGCGCATTTTCCTTTCTTAACAGGTTTCTCTTCTTAGGAAGGGTCACCCTTACTGGGGAGTTCCCATTCAGCATCAGTCTCTCACACCATTCCCATCTTTAAACTACAGCTTTCCCATCTGACTATGGGCATAGCTAGGAGAAAAATAAAAAAACAAACCCAAACAATCAAAAAAACAAGCTAAAACCTCCTGGGAGGTGTTGGTGTTTTGTTTTGGGGTTTTTTTTTTGGAGGGGGGGAGAGGGGAGGGAGGAGGCAGAAACAGACACAAGGGGTTGTGCATAGCCAGAACAAACGGTACCAAGACCTCCTGACTTTCCGTGAATAACACAGCAAACACCTCTGCAACACATCAGCCACGCAACCCCCAGCAGGAAAAACAGCAAGAGAGACTACAAAAAGCACACACGCCCCCGCCCCCCCCCCGCTTTCACTGAGTGCGGGGCACCAGCTGCGCTGCTCAAAGGCCCGTCCGCAGGCACAGGTTCCTCAAGACAGAGCTTTTCCACCCAACCACGGCTCGGCAGTGCGTCAGACAGACGCCTGCGTGCAAGCCGCACGCCTCGCTGCTAGCCGAGAGGCACCCGGCTCCGCTGCACAAGGATGAAGAAGTTCGGAACTTCTTCAGAACGCGCTCACGCGGCCACCACAAGAGGGGGGGGAAGGGGGGCGGGGGCACGGTGACGGGGCCCTGGACACACACACACAGGGGAGGGACGCGGGCGGGCGCCTGAAAGGTTTGGCTTATTCAGTAACGGCTCCCTGCAGCAGCAGAGCGAGGTGGCTGCTCCGCCGCTCCCCAGCACGGGGCCGCCGCGCAGGCCCGCCCGCCGTCCGCCCGGTCGCTGCACCCCCCGCGGGACCGCTCCCGCTCGGGACAGCCCCCAAAACATCTCCCGGAGGAGGCCGGGCCGGCGGCAGCCCCCTCTCCTTCCCGCCCGTAGCGACGCCGCTCAGCCGCATCCTGCGGCAGCCGCAGGGCAGCTGCCACCAGCAGCTGCTCGGGAACGGCCTCGGCAAGCAGCGACGCCCGCGGAAGCAAACCCAAGCGTAACCGGCCCCGCGCGGCGGGCAGCTCCCCTCCGCAGCTGGCAGCGCGCCGCAGCGAAGGGCGGCCGCTCCTGCACAACTCCGGCCCGCGGCCCGGCCACCGCCGCACCCCCTCACCCCCTCAAGCGGGCCCCGGTAACGCCCCCGTCCCGGGCACTCACGCGAGGAGAAGGCCCAGCGCTCACATAACCGGGCCGGCGTAGCGGGCTGCACGGCCGAGATCCCCTTGTCCCGGATTTGTTGTGGAAGCACTTCCGGGTCACAACGGTGCCGGCGCCAGCAGAAACAACCGCCGGGCTGAGCCATAGAGCGCTCATGCGGCGGGGGGGGGCAAGCGGGGGATGGGGGCGGGAGTTGGGACGCCGGGCGACAGGGCGAACCATTGGGGAAAGGGGGTAGAACTGCCGCGGGACCGAACCATCGGAGGAGGGGTGCGCCAGGCTGTACCACCACGGAGCGGCGGGAGGGCGGGGCCGCACCGCCCGGCGGGAAGGGAGCTCCGTACCACCCAGCAGCGTCGGGCTCCGCCCCGGAGTCTGCTGGTTGCCCCGCAGCAGCAGGGCTGGCAGGGGCGTCTCCCTTGACGTCGGCAGGGAGCTCGCTGTCCCTTCGGCCGGCGTCTCTAAGCTTGGTGGGGGAAGCCACAGAGCCTGTGGGTGTCGAGGCTGCGAGGCCGGGGGGCCGGTCCTGGTCCCGTTCCCTCCGACCGCCTTATCTGCTGAGATGGGGAGCACCCTCACGGAGCTCAACCTCCGCGGCCCGGCACGCCGGGCTGCAGTCCCGTCCCATCCCTCTCCTCAAGCCGCAGGGAAGGACGGCCGTCGGGGCTTTCCCAGCTCCCGGCGGCGGCGGGGAAGGCTGAGCCCGCCTGCTCTCTGAGAAGCAAGGCGTGCGGGCTCCGCGGGCCGCGGCTAGGCTCTGCAAAGCCAAGCACACCGCACTAATTTCGCCCCCCCCAACTACGCGCGGCTGATTCCCAACCCAAATGTTCTCGTTCCTCTGAGTGATCGCACGCACGTACGGGAGGACGGGTTGTTTCCCCCCTCTTTCCCCCCCCCCCCCCCCGCTCGAACTGTTCCCTCAGCTGTGGTTTTCCTTCCCGGGCCTCGGCAAAGAGCGCGCAGCCCGCCTGCGCTCGCAGACGGACGTGACCGGGAGCTAACGCCGAGACACTCGGGTCATTGTCAGAAACCAGCCGGGGCGGGGAGACAGGGTCCTTTTCCTCCGCCAGCCTCGCTGCTGCCCGCCCGCTCGGGCTTTGGGAGAGGGGCGAAGCGGGGCGAGAACCCCGCCGAAGCTCCAAGCCGGTAAAACGCGAAGCGCCTCTGGTCCGAAAAGACGCGTTTCGCGCTGTTCAGGGGCAACGTTTTAGTTACGCGTTAATAGATGCGGCGTTCCCAGGCCCCTGGGCTGGGGGGTACGGCATGTCCCCCGTTTGGCTTCTTTCCCGAGCCCGCAGACGCAGTTCCCGCTGCGCAGCGGCACCGGCGCTGCGCCGAGGCGAGCCGGGGGCTGACGGGCAGCCCGTAGCGCTGTCCCGGCGTGAGCGGACGCGGTTCACTGTCGGTCGCGCGCATCGTGGCTCTGGCAGCGCCGCGGGGACTGGCAGCCAGCTCGGAACAAAGGGGAGGGCCGCAGGGCTTGGGGTACCGGGAGCTCTCCCCGGGCCAGCACCGGCCCTGTCAGCAGGAAATTTCATCCCGGAGATTAAGGGCTGAGCCACGAGCTCGTTCGGAGCCGGAGCAAGGGCTGAGGGCAAGCAGCGCTCGCCAGCGTGGCCGCCAAGCACCCAGGCCGGGGCCTCGCCAGGGCAATGGCAGACCGGCCTCTGAGCTGGGGGACGGCAGGGTCTCGCCGTCCGTTCCAAGGCATAGAAGACGGCACCTCGAGAGCGAGCGCCCGTTCCGCCCTTCCTTCGGGCTGCAGGCGAGCGCGTTGGCCGCCGTGCGTGCTGAGCTGGCGCTCCCCCAGCTCCGCTCCGTGCTGGAGGGCTTAGTACGGCACCGGGGGAGGTCCGAGCAACGTGCGGAGCTCGTCTGTGTAGGCAAGCCAGCTGTGCAAGCACCGCTTCGAAACACACTCCTGCCCCGTGCGCTTACCGCCAGGGCAAGAAGGACTGTATTTCTTATGTTTCCCTTTAAATAACACCTGGAAGAAGAGGCGGGGGCATTGGCGGAGCACAGCAGCCGGCGGCACGCCTGCCCCACGCCGCGCAGAGCAGCCCGGCAGAAGCCGCGGCGCCGGCAGGGAGGTGTCAGGGCAGCGCCCAGCCACGTTACCCCGCACAAGATACCTATTTTCAAACCAAGCGAGTGTTTTCCACGGCTGTGCCTCGCTTTTTGCGTTGGCTCTGCGCAGAGGGTGCAGGGTCCACCGTGCTCCGCGGCCGATTTCACTCCAGTCCGGGTGCGAGCCCTGCACTGGGGGAAGACGTGACTTCTTCCCTACAGCTGCTGGGTGAAAACAAAAAAAGCCCACATAGCGCACAGGCAAAACGACAACAGAGCTGTCATTGTGCGGGCTCTAACCCCCCTGCCCACCGGCAGCGGGAGAGCAGAGCAAGCGAAACACGTAGGGAAATCCTTGCCCTGGGGAATCGCCGCCAGCTATCAGGGAGCCAGCGCTGGGTTTTGCTTTGAAACCTTGCACCACAGCTCGCAGGAAGAGCACCAGATTGCAAAACACCCGTCAGAGCTGCACGGCTGATGCGAAGGGAGTTTTCACAAGGGATGCAGAGCTTGTGTCTTTTGCTAGACAGCGTGCATTATCAGTTCAGCAGGGACACAGTGTCTGGCTGCTCTTTGGCCAGTGGCCATGTTTGCACCCAGAGCGTTTTTCTTCTCAACATCAGCGGTATGGGTGAAGCGGGGGTCCCACCAAATTTGCCCACTGCCCCAAACACTCTATTTTCTGGTCCGTTGGAGGACGGCATGTGCCACGCTCATGGTTCAATGCCTGACTCTGTGTCTCCACGCAAGCTCCTCGCCTCTGCCCATCCGTAGAGCACTGTCTGTGGAGCTCAGCAACTCCTTCTTGAGACGCCCTAAAATTTCAGCATGTCAGCCATTCGCTTGGCCACAGGCTTATCAGGTGAATGGGTGAGAGCAACCTCTGCTGATAGGAGGCCGTGTGCTGCTACACTGAGGATGTCCAGGCGGCCTTCAACTGCGCATCCTTTTCTGGGGTAAAAAGGGGTTACCACAGGACAACTCCCCGGCACCTGGGCCTTTACCTCACGGCCCCAGGGCGCAGTGGGGCCCTCCAGGCTGACGGGGCCCCTCGTAGCACGCTTTGGGGCGAGGAACCGCCTCCGCCCCGGCACTTCCGAGGGGCACAGGGGTTTTCCACCCGAGGAGCACACGGCTTTTGGCACCCGGCAGGAGCCAACGGGACACACACGCACACCACACCCCCCCCGCCCCGTACCAGCGTCAAATGCAATACAGCAACGTGAAAGGGCCGCAGCTGAGGGGGGAGGACGGCGGGGCCGGCAGCGCCCCAGCGTTCCCGCCCGCGGCGCAAGCGGTGGCGGTTGGGCGGCGCGCGCCGCCAACGACCCCCCCCCCCCTCCGCCGCCACCAGCGCACCGCCTACGTGCGCCCCGACACTGCCCTGATGGCACGGCCCCGGCGGACCGTACCATGGGCCGGGCTGCGGCGGGGGCGGGAAGGAGACGGAGGGGAAAGGGGGAGAGAACGGGGGCGCTCCGGGGTTCCGGCGGGGAAAGTGTCTCCCCGCGGGCGACGGTGGGGTAGCGGGGTGCAGTCAGCGGCCGCCGGCGTGAGGCAGAGCGGCGAGGGCGGGGAGAGGAGGGGGTCGGCGGGGCGGGGTGAGCAGGAGGCGGGCGGCGGTTCAACAGGTACAAATGGTTCCTCCCCGCAGCAGCGACGTGCAGAAGTGAACGCGCCGCGCCCGCCGCTGTCACTGTCGGGGGGGGCAGAGAGGGGGGGGAGGCCGCGCCGCCCGCCCCGTCCCGCCCCGCGCCGCTGCCGGCGGGCGGTGACGGAGCCGCCATTGGGCGCTGCGGTGCGGGGGCGGGGCCCGCGGGCGGGCGGGCGGCGTCGCTATTGGCGGTTGCGGCGAGGTGGGAGGGGCGAGGGGCTGCGGCGCGCGGCGTGGGCCGGGTCGGGGCAGAGCGAGAAGTTGGCGGCGGCGGCGGCGGGGGGAGCGCGGAGCGGTGGGAGCGCAGGTGAGCGGCATCCGCGGCGGGAAGAGACCCCTCCGCCCCGGGAGCAGCGGGGCGCCGTCGACCTCGGGGCGGCATGAAGGAGCCTGTCCCGGGCGCGGGTGCCGGGAGCTGCAGCTCCGTGCCGGGGCGCGCCGCGGAGCCCGGGCGTGGAGCCCCCCCCCTCGCCACCCCGCTGCATCCTTCGCGCTGCCCGGTGTCTCCGGTGCTGCAGGTGGGCCCCGCCGCCCCCCCCGTCACCCTCCAGGAGCAGGTGAGCCACTGACTAACGCACATTGTGCTCTCGGCGACTCCACTGTGCGTGTGACAGCGGCTAACCTGCTCCTCGGACATCGCTGTGCGGCCACCGCATCTCGCCGCCGCGGACCCACGCCTCGACGGCTGCATCCCCTCCCCACCACCCAGGTGAGGGGCACCGGCGTGGGAAAGAGCCGCTCCTCACGCCCAGCGCCACTGTCCTGCCTCTAGCAACTTCCCTCCCTCGGCCTGGCAGGCCCCCGGCAGTCAGCGGTGCTGCACAGCGGAGCGCGGGAAGGTGTAGTGCTCCCTGCAGCAAGGGACGGCGTGTCGGCTGGAGCGGAGGGGAGGGGAGCGGGCCGTGGTGGCGTGCGGGTGCGGAGTTGGTGGTGAAGTTGCACGGGAAGGATGGCGAGCTCCCCTCTCCTCCCCTGCTCTCCTCCAAAGTAAATAAGTGCTGGTGGACTCCGTACCAAGTTAAAGAGACGCTTCATCCCAGCAGCGGGTGACGTCTTGATACCCAGTCAGTGACTAACTGAACTGCTATTGCCAAGGGTGTGTTAATAGAAGAAACCATGCCTGGTATTGCCCTGGATGAGTCACCTTTAAAGGGAGACTTTCTAGTCTGTTAAATGAAAAGCAGAAATAAGCCTTGCTTTCCTTTTTTGTTGCTGTTTTGTTTCCCATCCCGCCCCTTCTGCTTGCTGCTTTCTGCTGCTTGTGCTTTATTGGCTCTGGCTGAGTGCTGGCAGAGTCGCCTTGCATGTTCATGCTGTGATGTCACACAGGGGACTTTGACTTCATGGCCCCAAGGAGCTGGAAGGCGAGCCGGGCAGGGACTCTTCCAGCCACCCAGGGTGGCTGTCACTAGAAATGGAGGAAGTGACAAAGCAGATTGTTTCTCCTACAAAGTTCTGTCTTGCAGTTTTTGGGCCGGTGAAGAAGCTGTGTAGTTGAAAAGTGTCTTTTTTGAAGTGCAGCTTTAGCTCATAATAACCAGGTAGGATTCACTGCAGCCTGCCAAGGTTCCCTGAAAGAGCTCAGGTATTCGTCCTGTTGCTTGGGCTGCTCACATGTAGCCCTGGACTGTTGTAGAAGCTTGATCTGAAGGACTCTGTACACTCCAGTCAGTAAGTAGTTAATTGCACGGAAGGCAGAGACACATCCTCTGCTCTCACAGAGAAATTTTGCTTCTCCCTGTCTCTCCTGCTTGTGCTCATTTGTTGTTTCTCCCTCTGGGTCCCAGAGGAGCATCTGCTCTTCTGACAGAAAAATCTGTGCCCCACACAGACCAGGTCAGTCAGGGGTGCTCAAACACACTGGGAAGAGAGAAAAAAACACCTGAGTTTACCAGAGCTGTTTTCAAGCTTTTTTAGAAGCTGAGTGGGCCTTTTTTGGGGACAGGGACACACACACACACACAAGTTTGCAGCTTTCTCAGTCCCAGAAAGCTTTCCTCGTCCCTAGCTGCACCTGCAGCATCTTCCCAGTGCTGAGCAGGCAGGAGCAAGGTGTAGCCATGTGGAGAGCAGGGAGAGGGGGAAACCTGCTGCAAAACACACACGAGTGTGTCTGTCAGCTGGAACTGAAGCCCCGTAGTCCCCTACCACCCTGTTTCATAGCTGACTGTGCACGTAACAAACTCATGTCTGAAAATGAAGGTGCTTTGTTTCTCTTTGAAGAAATAGCCCTGCACCTGGGACTGTGCTGCCTGATGACTAACCCCTGGAGGTGCCACTGGCAGGAGCAGCTCCATGGGTCGCCTGGCAAGACTTGTCCCAGCTCCCATGAGCAGCACCATGGTATGAGTACTTCCGACTTCCTGCTACTTAAGGAACCATCCTGTTCAGCTCCAGTAAGCACAGGCAAGGGGGTCGAAGTGAGTTTGTTTGGTTTTGCTTCTTTTTTTTTTTCTCCTCTATGTGTGTGTCTCTGTCCAGTAACTGGGGGTGAGGGGGTCAGGCAACTCAATTCCTGTTTTTAACATTCTTGTGGCATGATTCAAAACTAACTTGCTGTGCTGTCACCTGAAGTCTTCAATAAATAGTGCAAAACCAGTGTGTGGGTACTTATTACTGTAACCCAGGGCGCCAGACCAGCTGAAGAGGAAGACCGTGCCTTCTCAGTGACAAGTCTGGTGTGTCCCCTGCCTCTGTGCCTCTTTTGCCTCTGTAGCCAGTTAAGGTGGCTTGGAAGGGAGAGCGGAAGTGTGCAGCCTGGTTGTCCCTCAAGCGGAAACCCCAGGATTGGTGCCTTCACCCCTACCCTAGCCCAGAGAGCCGCTGAGAGATGGGGAAACACACCAGGGCTAAGATCCCCTTTAATGTTTGTCAGTAGCTAATAAACAGATCGGTAAGGAGATGCTTAGCCCAGTAATGAGTAGTCAGGGGCTAAGAGCAATCAGATTTTTGGGGAAGAGGCAGGGGTGTGCCTTACGGGAGGGGAAGATGCTCAGTGTCAGGGTTTATGCCCCTCAAAGATTCTTTTTCCCTCTGGTTCCTGTGCTTTGCAGAGGGAAGTGAGCAGACCCAACGCTTGGCGCACTGCGCTAGGAAGCGCCTATTGTGTTCTGTCTGTAACGTGTGCCAGTGGCAGGGCCTACGTGGTGAGCCTTGCTGAAGGAGCAAGCTGGCCTGTGAGGAATAGGAGGAGTACATAAATTGTTTAAGAGCAAGTCAGTTAGTTAAAGGCAAGCAGGGACTTACATAATACATCCTAAAAAAAAAAAAGAAAAGAAATTCTGCTGGCAGGAGGTTCCATTGGGAGAGAAAGTTGCTCATCCATAAACGAGGAAATTTCCCGGCCTCCTCTAGTGCTTCATTTATATTTTTTTTTCCCAGGACAAGGTAGAGTGTGCTCAGTCCTTACCATGAGACAGAGAGGAAAATCATCGTAGGGAGGGCAGACAGTGCTCCCTGCACAGGCATGCATGCCAGTTCAAATAGTTTTTCTTCTCCATCTGCAGCGAGCTAGCCTTGTAGGAGCTGCGTGCCTAGGAGCAGGCAGCAGAGCATGTACACTGCTTGGGGAGCAAAACCAACAGGCATCTTCTCCTCCAGCCATTCACACCTTTCCTTACGTAACCGGTGCTGAAGTGTGTGCTTCAGAAGCTGCCTGCCAAACCCAGGGGCTGGGAGGCAACACAAATGCTTCCAGCACTCTAGATGAAACTTAGTAAGGGGCCGGGGGCAGGGGGGAGGCACCAAACCCAAACACTGAGGGACTCCTACAAACCCCCGGATGCGAACTGGGGTTGTTTCAAGTGTCTGCAGCTGTGCTGCCCTTGAGAAACCATGCTGATGCCCTGACTACCACCTGCAGAGGATGCCTGGCTGAAACCAGCCAGGGTAGATTTAGGGTTTTTTTAATATTCCATAAGAAAAATGCAAAGTAATAAATAAAAAACCGGGGTAGTGCAGAGCCCCTGGGAGGCTAGGGGTGGATGAATTACACTCCTGAACGGTGCCTTGTGCTGACAGAGCCTGGAGGTAGCGTCCAGATTTTAAAAAAATAATAAGAAAAGGGATGCTGGGATTGTTCACCATCGAAAAACAGGTATATCCTCCGCTTTGGGGGTTTTTTGGTGACGCTGGCAGTGGGAAGCCCTGAAGCCTGTTCCCCCCTGCTGCAGGGAAGGAAGAAGCTGCCCCGCAGCGCCTGAGGGACGCGACTCCCGGCTCACCCAGGCACAGCATCCCTGAGCCACCCGATACGCTGGGATCCCCGCCTCCCCTGCCAGCCAGTTGTTCCCGTGCCAGTACGCGCCGTACGCTGGGGCTTTGGTTTGCTTTTTAAGGGGAAAAAACCAATAATTTATTTGCTTTGTTTTAATCTCATAACAATGAGTAATTCCTTCCTACCGCCCTGTAGTGGCCTAGAAAAGGACAGCATCATCTCCACTGTAGCAAGGAGGCTTCTCCCAGGGCATAAAATTTTAATTAGGAACAATCACGCAGCCTTGAAATGGGAATTGCGAGCAGCAAAAAAGTCAAACCATCAATAAAATATTCAATGGCAGAAATGTATTATTGACACGGCCTTTAGAGCAGATAAAAGCAGGAAGGCGGGGGAGCCAGAGCCGGTACTGAGCCTCGCTGGGTTAAATAACGCGCGGGGACCCGCACGCTCGCACGCCCCCCGTGCCGGGAGGAATATAGGTCACCCACGGGTGGGGTGTTTCCTAAGGTAATAAATGAGCTTGATTAACGCCTCTCTGGTGCGAAGGGGGAAGAGGCATTAATCCAACTCATTTATTACCTTAGGAAACACCGCTGCCCTCGCAGTGCTGGGTGATGGTTTATAGACCACACAGTGAAAAACACTCTGTAAAATGCCACAGACTTTGGCTGAAAAAAAACCCTAAGCCAGCCCCTGGCCAGGGCGATCACCCTGACCCCACGCCTGGTCTCAGACCTCAGTGGGGGATGCTGCCAAGTTATGCTGCTCCCCCGCCCCAATCCCACAGAGCAGCTCCAAGTCCTGTGTCCCAGCCAAGGGGCATCAGCTGCAGGGCCAAAATCTGCCATGATACACGTTTTTTTAAACCTTTAAGCAAAACTGGCACTGGTTTGGCCTGTCAGCTCACAACTGAGCAGAAATAATAATGAAGCAGAAGCGCAGGGCAAGAATCCTATGCAAAACCAGAGATTCAGATTTTCTGCCCCATTTTTCCCTGCAGGATGTGCCATAAGTGAGGAACCTTTTCTCCCCGTTCCTATTTATTTTGCGGAAGACAAAGCTACAACTGTACCCCCAAAAATAAAAGATCTGGTTTTTAACATCCAATGTTTTAAAGTTTTTCATGGCATGCAGAGGACTTCTCATGGCATCCCAAAAATCTAGCCACATCCAAGGCAAGCATGTTTTCTGAACCCTTTATCCAGGTGTTTCTTCCCCCAAGCAACACTGAAATGCTCTTTACATCCTCCATCGCCCTCCACTTTTTCTTCTTAGCGAGGTGGAGTCTCATTTTAAAAGCAAGGGAGTCCAAAAACTGAGCACAAGCATCCCAAAAAGCAAAGGAGAAACTCCTTGATGCGGCTGTATGGAGCAAACATACTTTAACTCATTTTCACTGAGACACATGATTTCCTGAAGTGGAGGGAAGAACCCCAAACAAAAAAACCCCAACCCCTACCTCTGCTTCAGAAAAGACAACTCTGACATCGCATCTCCCCCCTGTGGCAGTTCTCCAGTTGTGACCAGAGACACAGCAGCACCAGCGCTCTCCCAACAAAGCCAACTTCAATCCCTCAGCATCACTTGACTAACCTGCTGAGCTGCCGTGGCACCTTGAGAATCGGCTTTGGGGGTGCCACATTCCCAGGGACCAGAGCCTCGGGGGAGATGTGACAGAGAGCAAGAGCCGATGTTCTTGCTTGTGGTCATCCTGGTGCAGACTAGGGGTGTGAAGGTGAACAGGAGGTTTCCCCTTACCTGCTTCTATCTGCAACAGAATGCCATCCCATTCTCCTCCTGTCCTAAAATGCTCCAAGCTGCTGCTGTGCATTATTAAAACGCTGCCATGTTTCATCCTAGAGATGGCCGCCCTCTCACCGGAGACAAGCTTCATCCGTTGGTTGTAAAGCACTTTGTGATTTAAAAAAAAAAAAGTAGAATTAAAAAAAAAAATGAAGAGAGCAGCGTGTGTGCGAGTGTAAGATGCATTTGGTCATAAAATACTTACAGCTTTAATTCAGCAAATGGAAAGAGATGGCTTGGAAGTGGAGGCGGCAGCCGCGGGATGCGCACACGGCTCAGATGTGCCTGTCAGGCACCGGCCCAGGAGCCAGCGGGGCCGGCTCGCCCTGGGCCACACCAGCACGCTCACAACTCGCTTCAATCAAATCCTTTCCCAAAGATTTATTGGAAATTGAAACCGCGGCACACAATTACATTCATATGGGGAAAGCGGGGTTTCACGGCGAGCGCTGTGCCCGAGTCACATTTCCTGCCTATGACACATTGAAAACAGGCTCGGGGACCTCCTGGACAAGCCCATCCCCTCCCCAAACTGCTTTGGTTTCATAATTAAAATACAAGGTGACCCGCTGGGATGAACAAGAACTGGGAGTAACTACTGGCCATCAAGTATGAAATAAAACATGGGAAAAAAAAAAAGTCAGTGAAATGTCACCAAGAGCGTTTTGGTCCCGCGCCCCACCCGTGCCACCACCAGGGAAGGGCTCATTCTGCGATTTCTTTAAAAAAACACATTGAAAAATTCAGTGGATTTAAGAAAAAAAACCAAGCCCCCGCTGTGCGTTCCCTGCTCCCTTGAAGCCTGATCCGCAGCACTGTGGGAAGGGGGGGTTTCTACTTCAGGTTCCTTATAGTAATACACCCCCTCCCCCCCCAAAAAAGAGGGGTTAGCAAGGGCAGAGGCTGCTTGCTGTGGCCCCGCTTGAGGTGGCGAGACGCTGTAAGCCGCTCTCAGCCTCCAGGCAGGTCTCCACTGCAGCTTCGCTCCCCTAGGCACAGGGGCAAGGACTTCTCCGAATGCACGGTGGTGGGTCTTGCGAGGAGGCTCCACGGAACAGGGCTGCTGCTGTTCCCCTTGGTACAGAAAAATATAAAATGAAGTAGCCAGGGGTCGCCTCCATCCGCAGGGGAAGAAGGTTGCTTTGTGTCGTCGGTCTCTGGTTTGGTTTTACAGTCTGTAAAAATACTCTGGCCATCCACATCCATACACAATATAAAGCAGTAAAAAATATATATGTGTGTGTGTAATATATATATATATAGAATATGGTTTATTTATACAGTTACACTTGCAAGGCAATCGATCCTCCGCTGGCCAGGCCCTTCTACCTCCAGATGCTCTGTCTGGTTGATACCACTGCAAGACAAGACAAAAAGAACCTCAGTTGACCCCACGGCGGTAGGCAAGCGCTCCCGAGATGAAAAGGGGAACGGAAAACAGGATGTATGCAAGCGCAAAGCCCAGACTGGGGATGACGTGCAAACAGCATCTGATGAGACTGGGGTTGGATGATGCGGGCGGTGAGGAAGGTGGCAGTAGGGTTTTTGCTGAGGGGACAGCGGCATGGGTGGGTACAGGAAGCAGGCAGCATCGCCAGAGCAGGCAGGGGCATCACAGCTTGCTTTTGCTGTACCCAAAAATGTAGTGCTAGGTGGAAAAAGGGTTGCAGGAGGTGGAAAGGATTTTGGGGTGAACTGATCCCCAAGATGGAGCAAAAGTGACTCCTGTAAAAGATAGGACAGGAGCCAAATCCTCCCTGTCTTAACCCTCCCCCAGGGGAGGGGGCTGGTAGGAGAGGGGATGAAGAGCAGCTTCTGCAGCTCCTGGCAGGGCAGAGTGCCAGCACACAAGCCCCTGGCAGCAGAGCAGAGGCTGCCTGGGTGTAGCTTTGCGCTTCCTAATGGCATACAGGAATAGCTCTGTCCTCCCGATCCCAGCACGCGCTCATTCTCTGCATCCCATTTTGGGCAGCAAAAGCCTCTCCCCTCTTCCCCACACACCCTCCCCAGCCCAGCTCATGCTTCTGGGGGCCAGATGGGACATACACACCCTCAGGGTTCAGGCTGGACACCAGGGGCTCCGGCAGAGTCCTGGGATGGCCGAGGACCTGCTTGGTGCTGGCGCGGGGAGGTGAATCGGCACCGGTGGTGGGAGAAAAACCTACAGGATGGGGAAAAACACCTGGTTCAGGCAGGGCTCATGCCTCTGGCATTTGCCAGGCATGGCCGCTGTGGAGCCACAAGGCAGCTCTGGAGGAGAAACAACCAGGTCCCTGTTTCCCCCCATCCCCTTCTACAAGGGCCCTCTGATGCCTCTTCTCATCCCTGCATGGATGCAGACATGGCCATGGGCACCATGCTCACCCTTCCCTTGTAACAGAGGTCATCAGTGGCTAAAGCCGGTCCCCACCAGCCCATGGGGGCTGATGCTGGTCCTCAGCCACCTTTTTGCTGCTGCAGAGCTGGCATGCAGCAACACTGCAAAGGAAAGCTCCCCGTGTCTGCCCCAGCCCCAAAAGCAGCAAAGCAGGATCTGACCCCTGAGCATGGCTATGAGCAGCCCCAAGGCTTCGATGGGGAAGAAGGAGCCCCAGGGCTGGCAAACCTCAGAGATGTCCCAGGGTAGCGAGCAACCGCCATGCCAGCACCGACACCCCGTCCCTGCTGCCTAACCTCAGCATCCAGGGCAGAACCACCAGCTTTGGGGGTGACCCATTTGGAGGGGGTGCCGATCCCCTTGGAGGGGGAGGCAGGGAGCGGGCAGGGGTCCCGCGGAGCAGCCCCCGCGGCCGAGCCGGCAGCGGCATGCTGACCTCCGTTTCTCCGGCAGGCTGGCAGCTCGTGCGGGCTCGGCTCCGGCTGGGCATCCTCCTCAGACCTGGTCTGCAGGACAGTCACCGTGGACCCCGTCTGCTGAATAAACTGCTGCAAATTACACTGCCTCAGCTCCTTATTTAACTCCTCCAGCTCTTGGGTCTGGGCCTGCAAAACACACCGAGGGGGGAACAGGGTGAGCCACTTGTCATCCTCCCCATGCCCCAAAACCAGTTGGCACATTGCCCCCAGGGCCTCTCCTCCAGCTGGGGCTCACCCTGATGATACTGGCGGAAGGGACCTCGGGGGTACTGTGGCTCAGCCACCCCTCTCGGAGGGCCTGAGGGAAGGGGGTGCCCAGGCAGCAGGGATCAGAGGAAGGTGTTTTGGGAACAGCCCTGCTTTGCCGCGTCTCCACAAGAGGGTGCGAGCAGCCACCAAACGAGATGTTCAAGATGAGATGCTGGAAGCATGGCCGCCCTGGGGAGGGGCAGCTACCACCACCCGGCTGGGCAAAAACTTCTCTCTTTTCCTTCACCGAAGGGGACCTGGTGGGTGGAAGGTGGGTATCACCCAGCACCTGGACCCCCTGATGCTGGGGGACCTGGGACAGGTGGGTTGGGAGGGCATCATGGCACAGCCCCGCAGCCACCATCTTCACACTGCGCAGCCCGCTGTGATTCGCCCAGGCCCCTGCACAGCCCGCGTCTTCAGAAGGCTTCGTGCACAGGCACCACGGGGACCTACACTACACCCCTCCACAACTCCTTTACCCAAGATGACATTGACCCTTGCGCCAATGCCACAGATCCTGCACATGGACAGTTTGCTCCGCACACACCACTGTCCATGCTGAAATGGGGTGATGCTGCGCTCCCCATGCACCAGCCAGCAGTACCCCCAGCCCAGACACAGCCTGCACAGACAGCGATGGGTGTGGGACCCCGTACTGGACAGGTAAGAGTGGTGCTGTCCCCCCAAGAGCCATCACTGCTGCTGAGCCACCTCCATGCACCCAGTCTCACACTCACTGGCCAGGTGGGCCAGGACCAACCCCATTCGACCCATCAGCCCCATGCTGCTGGAAAGTTAGTCCCACCCCCTCCCAAAAGTCCCACCACCCCATGGGACTGCTCAACCCAGCCCTATCTACCTGAAGGTTCCTTTCAGCTTCCTCCAGGGCCTTCTCCACACTGGCCAGGTTGCTCTCCAGCTGGGTACCTTGCTTGACCTTGGCCTCCAGGTCCCTTTTCATCTTGGCAGTCATGTCCTCCAGCTCTGTCGGGCTGGGCACAGGGATCTCCTTCCCCCTCTTGGCCCTCTCTGCCATCTCCCACTGGATCTCCTCCTGCAGGGCTTCGGTTCGGATGCTCAGCTCATAGATCCTCTGGGTGTACTCCTCCAGGCTGGCCCGCAGGTTCCTAACCCGCTCCTGCCGCTCCCGCTCACATTCCTTCTCCAGCCGCAGCTCGCTCTGCCAAAACTCCTCCTCACCAAGCTCTGTCTCGTTCCTCCGCACCAGGTGCTCCAGGTAGAGGATCTCGTCCTCCTGGCCAGCAAGCCGGCCACGCTCCCAGAGCCGTAGGTCCGTCTCCAGGGTGTCCCCATGGGCCTCCAAGGAATGCAGTTGTTCCTGCTGCCGCAGCACCCTCCTAAACAGCTCCTCCTTGGAAGGCTGGACAACCCCACCACCCTCTAAGTCCATCCCTTCTCGCAATTGGTGCCTCCAGCGGCTCATGGCGAACGGGTCACTGGAGCCCATAGGACCCAAATTGAAGGTCATGGATTTTTTCGGCTCCCGGGAACGGGGTATATCCATGCCGGCAGGCCTGGGCTTGATGGGCAAACTGGCCCGAATGAACGTCCTCTCTGGGGCTTGGGGAGCGCCCTCCGAAGACGGCCGCTCAGCCACGCTGGGGCCTGTCCGCCGCAGGACGAACTGCACGTCGTTGGCATACTGCCCGCACTTGGCCAGCGACTCCAACGGACACTCGAGTGGCAGCAGCTGCCGCTCCTTCTCCCGCAGCTTCTGCACCAGCACGTAGCGGCCCGTCTGACCTGCCAGGAGGAGGTGAGCACATCAGATGGGGAAAGCCACGGCCAGCAGTTGTGTGCTGCCCCACAAGCTGCGGCTGGTGACATCCCCACCACCACAGAGGAGGGCCCCCCACCCGCCCAAGCTCTCCTCTTCCCAGAAAGCGCCTGCAGATGGGGCATCCCCTCAGCAGATGGAGATGGCTCACCGATGGCCCGCGCCAAGGCAATGACCACTTCTTGGCATGTGGTTTGCTCCGAGACACCACAGACAACCCTCTGGATCCCATCCACCCAGACCTTCAGCTCCATCCCTGCAGCTGCTGAGCTTCAGGCACGTTGGGTCATCGCAGAATGGGCTGCCTGCGGGGAGAAAAGAAACCAGGTTTCCATCCCGAGCCACTAATGAGGAATAGGAGATGCTTTAAAAGCAGCATTGTTAGGTCATCTTCAATGCCAACATCCCATAAAGTGCATCCTAAACCAAGAAGTTGCTCACTGCCACCCTCCATCTCTGCATCTCCCTGTGCACAGATCTCGTTTTTGTTGGTATTATCAACACAGTGATGTACATGTGGAAAACAAAAACAACCCCCACACAAGTTTTCTTCTTTTTTCGCTTGTGTCTGGGCAGTGGGTCCAGACCTGCCCATGGTACGAAATGACGGGGTTTGGGTGCCTGCACGGTGCCCAGAAGACGACACCAGGGTTATTTCTGCTGTGAGCGCAGACTTTTAATGGGTTTGCTGGACTTTCACTGTGGTTCCTCTGACAATTTGGCAGTATGACACTGGGGAGTTTTCCAAATAATACTGGAAAAGGTGGAGAAACCTCTGGCTGCCCGCTCTTGTGATGGGATGTTGAGAGAAAGTGCAGATAATGCACATTTTAATCTATTTACCTTGATCTCAATTTATCAGAGAGGGATTAAGAAATTAAAATACAGCTTCTTTCTGCACAGAAACATGACCCAAGGTGGGGTTTGGGAGGGGGAGTCAGGCATAAACGAGTCCTGGGTGATGCTCTGCCCAACACTGAGGAGCAGCCCGACTCTTACCCAGCAGTTTCTTCTTGTGCATTAAAATAACTCCTGTCAGGCCAGGCGCACCCAAGTCCTCCCTCTTCCAGCAGCTCTACAACTGAAATACTCTTAAAAACTAAATAAAGCACAGTCTGTAAAAAACTCAAATATTTGAGCTCACAGTATTTTCAAACACTTCAAACATCTATTTTCATTCTGCTCATAACACTCTGTTTTGTAGCATCAGGCTTGTCTGAAAGCTCCAGGCAAAATATATAAGAAGTTTCCAGGTCATCTGTCCAGAGGGTCCCAAACCACTTCCTCCAGCAGCCGCAGCCTCTCCATCCCTCGCCTCCAGCTCTCCAAAGTTCACAGCTGAGCTGCAAGAGAGCTTGACCTTGCTTGAGTAATCAAAGGGTCCCACCTCTGAGGGTCCCACCTCTAGCAACAAGGGACTTTAGCCAAGGAGTGAGAAAGGCAAGGAGGAACCAGGGTGAGGCCGTTTGCCCCCAGGTGCCGGGTCCCATCGGTGCCACCCCGCTGCTCACCTCTGAAACGTGGGCATGGAGCAGCCGCCGCAAATACCTCAGCACTGAGCTCATGTTTGCCTTGGCTGGGCAGCTGGGGAAAACAGTGGGGGTGAAGGGCACCTTGAGCTCTCCCGACCTCCCTGTGAGCCCAAAACTACTAAGATTTGCAAGGTTTAGACCAATTTCGTTTCAAAGCTGGGTTTTGGCACTGCTCCCCCTACCCTGTGCATTCAAAGCTGCAACTGGCCCCCGGCACAGAGCAAAGTCCAGGGACTGTCACGGCACCACCCAGCTCAGCCCGAAGTCACTGTTGTCCCCCCACACTGTGGCACCCCAACACCGAATCTGGGGTGGTAATGCATCCTGGGGAGCACTGCCCCCACCCCGGCCAGGGACCCAGGGACCCAGCTACCATGGAACCTGGCTTTACCCGCTCTGACCCCGTGGGGAGGCCAGGAGCCTGACAACAACATCAAAAAACCCCACAAAAAGCCCCGCTGGTCGCGTTGTGTCGCACAGCCTCACCTTGCCCAAGAAGTCCTGTGGCTGCCGAACGCTGCTGGGTGGGGAGTGGGATGGCTGCCGGGTGCAGGAGCGGGACAGCTGCTGGCACACCAGTCCCAGACACCTGTTTGGGTTCAAACCCGGCACCAACCTCCGGCTCCGCCTCGGCCAGCCGCCCTGGCAATCATTTACCAGCGGCCAGCGCACGGCACACCCCCGCCGAAAAGCTGGGAGTGGCAGCAGCCATCTTTTCTCCCGATATGGGGGAAGCCCCCTCCCCCCCCCACAAGTAGCCAACACATCCCTCCCCATTGCATCTCTCCCTGCTGCATCCCCCAGCACCCCAAAAGCCAGTTGTTTTAATTATTTCCTTAAATCCTTACAAATGCCGGGGGTCCCTGTTACGCTACCAACTGGCACAAGCCCTGGAGGTTTGGGGGTCACTGCCCCCAGCTCACTGTCAGACATAGGATGTTACCTGCCTTCTTGCAAGGGGGTGGTAAATAGGAGTGGCTGCTCCCTTCCTTGCTCCTTCCCAAGGCAGGATCAGCTTCCTCATCCCACTGAAATCCAGCCTGGCTATCCTCTTTCCCCAAAGCCCTGGGTTCAGTGAAGGAGCTGATGTGATGAAGGCAGCTCATCCTCATCTTGGGGGACCAGCGATACTCCTCACACATTCCCAGTCCCTGCTTAGAGGGAACATCACAACTCACATGCAGCATCTTGTCCCCAGTATCCCATTGCACCAGCATCACTCTGGTTCAAAAAACATCCAACACAAAAAAGCCACCCAAACCCACAAAACCAAACCACTCTAAGAGGCAACGGGAAATGAACCCCCAAACCTCCACCTCACCCACAGCATCACCCACAGCTCTTTACTATCCCTCCTGAAAAACAAAAGTCAGCAGCTGGGGGCTGGTCCCATTGCTCCACTTGCCAACTTGACCACCCTCTCTCCCAGCTTCACTATGACCCCTGCTTTAATTAGCAGGTACCTTCATTACACCACCACGGCTGGAAAAGTGCTTTTTTTTTTTTGGGTGAGAATCACTTTTCTAGTGAAAAAAAAAGCAAAAAAGCCTTTCCCAGCAGGAGGCCAGCTTCCAGCTGCCTCTGTTTGCATTCACCCCAGGAGGTCACTTCAGCCCTGAACAAGAAGTGCAGGCAGCTGCCAGGACCCCCGGCTGCCCAAAAAAAGCCCTGGGATGTGAGCAGGTGGCCATGGGCACCAGGACATATGATGTCTGCTCCCAAAATCTGCTCTCGTTTTATTACACACTCCCCCCATTTATAAATAATTTTTATTGGAAACAGATTAACAAAGTGAGTAATTTTCAGCTCCCTTCCCCATGCAATGGGTCCTAAAATTGAGGGTAGGGATGATTCATACCACGACTTCAACAAATTTCCAAACTGGGAGTTGGAATTTCAAATGCTGACACTAAAAAAAATATTTTTTAAAAAAATTAGCAATCTCCTGTCTTGCAGTTTTATTTTGTTTCCTGGCACTGCCACCTCCCAGCCTCCCCAGAGCTGTTGGGCTAAAGGAAGCAGAGATGAAGGAGCATTTCTGCAGGAGGATGTGAACTTTGCACAGCTCCTGCAAGCCACCATCCTGATGGACTTGCAAGGGTTTGATGATCTCCCTGGATCTGAAATAATAAGCAGCTAGCCAAGAAGACTGGCTGGTCGTCTTCCTTACAGGAGCCGATTTGCAGAGATGCACCCCTCCCAGTGTCCCCCACAGCAGCTTGCATTAGCTGAGACACAACCTTCCCGCTGAGGACTGCCAACACTTTCTAAGTGCCTTTCTCCCACATTCTGCCACAGAAGAAGAAGAAAAAAAAATCCAGTTAGGGAAAACTCCACCAGTTTTCCACACACTGGGAAGGCCAGCTGCCACCCAAAGCACCCTGAACGCCTCTACCAGAGCTCCCAACAAGGACTGTCTGGGAAGATGTTGAGCCAAGCATCCCACCAGTATGCTTCACTCATTTTTTGGGGGGGTCATCCACCTCCCTTGCTATGTCCACCCTGTCAGACAGCTAGGTACGGGTGAGCAGTGGCACAGGAAGAGCTCCCCAGCAAGCCTAACAAAACCTGCAGAAAGCCAGATAACTGGCCTTGCAGGTCAGGGTTTGGGCTGGGGGTAAGCTTAGGGAGACTCACAATTAATAAAGACAGACGCACTCATGTTTGAGAGCAGGCTGGGATGACCCCACCACCCAAGGAAGACCAAAGCATCTACACAGACCAGTAGCTCTGTGCCTCTTTGGCTGTGCTCTGGCAGGATGCTGGTGTGCTCTCAGTCATTTTATTCCTGCTTGAGAACCTGGCCCTCTTGCTTCTTTCCCGCCTGACGCCGAGGTGCAGATCTTGGTGGTAGCAGCAAATATTCAAACGAGAGCTTTGAAGGCCAAAGTGGAGCAGGGTTCCGTGTGAACAGCAGTTGAACACGGGTCAGTCAGTCCTAAGCGATGATGCTCATCCCAGCTGCACACAGACTCACAAGTGAAGAAAACCCCGGTACAGGAGTAGGCAGCAAGCAGCGAGGGCGGAGCGGCCTGTGCCGCCATTGTGCACGCAGAGCGCTGGCAGGCCGGCTGTGACTCACTGCCCCAGATCAGCTGCTCCGGTGACGCATCCATCAGGTATTTAATGCTTCCTGAGGTCCCTCCCTGCCTGAAGCACTGGGCTCAGCTCCTGGGCACCACAGGGAAGAGACAGGACTTGCCCGCATGCTGAAACCTTCTGGCGGGACAGAAGCCTCCCTGTTACTCAGGTGTGGATGGGTGACCAAGCATGGAAAAGATCCACAGGGAACCAAAGTCTCCTGATGGCACTCAACCTGCAGCAGGTTGGAGGGGATGGGGCACAATCCAGGCTCCTCTCCAGCCCACGGACAGGTCATCCTCCTACCTCGGTTCTGTCTTTAGGAGCGGCATCACTTGCCCTCAGCTGGGGTGTTGCAGGAATAGAGTGGCTCTGCTGGGTTTTCCATGCCATGTCCATACCAGGCCAGAAGGTGACACTATGGCCAAAGGTTGAGGCTGTGGCCAAGGGCTGACACTGCTAGGCGGAGGCTTTATGCCGTGCACTTCCTGGGCTGGCAGCTCCCATGCTGGGTGGAGATGATCAGCCTTTGCAAGGTCTGATGCTGTGGCTTTTTGTGGGCTGGCAGGTCCCATGCTGGGTGGGAATGACCATCCATGGCTCTGAACAAGCTGTCTATGCAGTAGACTCTGGTGACCACTGATGGTTACTGCCACCACAACAGGGAGTACCAGGCAAAGCTCTGCCCACAGCCACATGGTGCAGGACCTTTCCAGAGAGTCATGCTCATCCTAAGGATGGTGGCCTTGCAGTCCTGAAGGGACATCATATCCTGGTTTGGTGCAAAGCAGCAGAGAGGGCCACCTTCCCAAAGAGGTCATTATCCTCTCCTCCAGCATGTGGGACAACAGGATGCAGGCGGGACACTGGTGCAGGGCTTCAGCTCAGAGTTACTTCATCCCAGCGCAAAGAGCTGACACGGATTAAAGCAGCTCAAGAGGTGACAAACGAGTCCTGCCAGAGTGGCCACAGCCCAGAGAGGCAGCTCTTCATCCTTCCGCTGTCACAAGGAGGATGTGCAAGCGTTACTCACCCCCCAGGCCCATCAAAGCCACCAGCTCTTACACAAGACAGCTGCAAGCAGCCAGGAGCAAGGAAGCAGGAGGCACAGAGCTCTAATTCATACCCAAATGGCTAATTGAGAGTATGGGTCCACCCATCATGCCCCATCCAGCTCTCTACTCTGCCATGGTACACCTGACAGCAAGTCCTAAAAATCAGCAAATCACTGAAATCAGTAGTCTCAAAACCACACAGGCCTTGTAGATCCTACTTCTTCTTCTGGAGAAACCTCAGCTGTGGACAGAGATAACCACTGCAAACATACCCTTAAGGTGCAGCTTTATCAGAGATGTGCGGATGGATCCCAGACCACATGCACATCCAGGCTGTTGTATCCCAGGAGCTTCTGCTGAGGGCATCTTACCACCTGCAATGCACACTCAGCATCCACAGAAGTTACATGCATGTTTCAAGGGCTTTTTGGACCCAAAGGAAAGTGAAGGGCCAAGACCAGGAAAAAAAAAACAAGTCCCATAGCACTTGCTGAAGCATCACTTGATCCTGAAGCCACAGATGACCACTACCAAAGATCCCCAGCACACGAAGGGGAACATGTCCCAGGCATTAGCATCTTGCAGGAACCTCCCATTATGGAGAACCATAAACACCATGCCAGCAACTCCCCATTAATAGCAAAATATAGGCTTGGGGATTTTCTAATCTACTTTTACCCCAAATTACAGACCCGTGCTAACATGCCTGGGGCCAGTGAGGCTGGCCAGTGTTGAGCAGGGAAGGAAGGAAGGAAGGAAGAGCTGGGGACAAATCCTGCCCAGGGATATGGCGCAGGATGGGGGCAAGCCCTGGGGCTATAGCCTTTGGCAGGGATTTAGGGGATGGAGGCTCATGCAGAAGCAGCTCACCCCATCTCAGCTCCACCTGCAGGGATTTCTCTCACCATTTCTTCCACCCAAGCTTTTGGGTCTGCTACAGCATCAGACACAGACAAAGGCTTCAGAAATAGCACTGAGAAGGAGCTGGGGAATGTTCCCCCCCATCTTAAACGAGCCAAGATTTGTGGCCATGGCAGGCCAGCATCAAGAGCTGTGCTGGAAGCATCCACAACTGTGGGCAGCAATGACATTTCAGGGATGTTTATTAGCCAGACCACCCCACAGATGAGCGGCCAACTGAAAGCTCATTATAAATTAAAAGCAGCAAAGAAAACCCCTCCAACTACTGCACCCACTCACATTACAGTGTTTCAGCCTGGAAGGGCAGGGATCATCTTCCTCACCTTAACGCATCGTATTTCTTTCTCCCTCACAGCACTAATGGTTACCATCCACAGGGGAAGAAAAGCTGGCGTGGCTGGCTAGTAAAGCAGTATTGCTCTGGCCCTTACCATCAACCCCAGGCACACAAGCAAAGAGCAACTTCATGGAAGCAGCTGATAGTAAATTCATAGTTTCTTCTCAAAGGGGTGAAGCAAAACTAGCCACAACATGCAGAGTAGAGGGGGAAGAGGAGAGGCTCCTGCATTGCCATGCTCCTTTTTTCCTGTGCAATTGAACCTGCCTAGACACCGAAATCAGGAGGTGCTGGGGAAGTATTTAGGTGTCCAGCTTCCAGCACAGGGGCAAAGTTGGGTCTAGGTGCCTTTAGGCTCTAGGTTGACCTAGATCAGCCTTGAGGATTAGGGGTTGGACTTGAAAAATCTTTCAGCATTTTTCCCTAAAACAATTCTCCTTATTTTTCATTAAAAAAAAAAAAAAGAAAAAAGAAAAGAAGACAAAGATGCTTCCTCTTCAGCTGTCAAAGCATGGCTGTGCTCATAGCCACTGTCCAGCTGCAAACCCCAGTACAGCAGCTGCAGAATGCTCAAATGCCCATCGTCTTCTGGGGATGACTCACAACCCAGGTTTTACAAGCCAGGCTCTGCAGGGTATTTGCCAGACCATCTGCATACAAACACAACCCTGGCATGCATCTGCCAGCAGGTCCAGCATCTCCACCACCTTCATCTTCCACAGCAGTCATCAGCGAAAGCACGATGCAATTTGTGAGTATTCCCCTGTTATTACACATAGCCCATTACCCCAGTCAGAAAACAGCTTATATTTTTCATCACGCAGGATGCGGGAGGAATGTTGCAAATCAAGAGATGCAAGAGCCTGTTCAAGCTTTGGAAATACTCTAAAGTACCCAAAGTACCTGCTTTCTCCTCCCCAGCCAAAGAGGATGTTTCCATTTCCTCCAAATTTCCATTCCCTCCCCCCCCTTCCCTCCCCCCCCATTTCCCCAAGGGATCAAAATGGGGAAAACCCAACCAACGAGCTATTTCTCCCAGTGCCCCTGGAAGAGTCAGGAATGACTTTCAGAGCTCAGCTTCCTTGTGATGCTCACCCAGCCCAGTCCAGAGGAGAAGATGCACTGTGGCCACCTACAAGGACAGCCGAGATTGGCACTGACCTGCCGCTCTCCCCACCTCATCTCAAACTGCTTGAGGATTTCCCTGCCACAGGATTGCAGGAAAATTCAGGCTCTGCACCTCTCTGAGTGGAACCAGGGCCTTGAAAAAGCCAGACAAGCTACAAATATTATTCCCCCAACCTGCCTTCCAGCCTCCTTCAGAGGAGCTGCCATCAGCCACCAGCAATCCCCTCTCCACTCCAACTGTCATCTTAGGGAAGAGAGTAATTAACGAATTAGCAAATGCAAAACCAGGGATAAACCTTCCAGATTTTATTTTCCACTTCCAGAGTAACTTGCAGTTTCCTACCCTGCTTTGAAAAGCAGCCACATGCCCAAGATGCACTGCTGGGTCTCCGGAGGAGAGGATGCACTGATGAATATGCAGGTGCACGCTGCCACAGATATTTATTTATAACTTTGTAGGATTAAAAAGGCTTTTAATGACCATTTGCCAAGAGCTGCAATCGCTCCTTTCTTTCTCTCACGCACACACAGACGCAGAGTCAGATAAACAAGAGACCCAGAATTAATCCAGGCTGAAGCCTTCAATAAGACACTTGGGTATTTTAGAAGTCTGTTTTCATGCTACCTGGCACATGATTAATTGGGCAGAGGTGCAATCAATCCTTGCCTGAACCCACCCAGAGATAATAAACTCTTTAAAGCACTAAAAGGGAGGCACATCCCTGGAGAGGCAACTCAATCCCTTATCTGGCACTAAAATGCAAGGGGCCACCCACTGGGGGGTATAAGTCACTGTCCTTCAACAAGTGATGAAGATCATGGCTGCATGACCAATTTTAATCCCCAAAACCACCCTGCTGAGCCTCTGGCTGAAGAGGTTTTGATGCTAGCAAAGGGCTCCATCTCGTGCTCCACACATAGCTCTCCTCCTTCCTAATGCTGGGAGAGTCAAGGGCTCTGCCAGCACTCAGCAATACCCAAAGGACAGCAAGCGGCGCCAGGGACAGTGCCAGCTCTCCCGCTTGCACAGGGAGGGAGATGCAGTAACAACATCCTGCTCTTGCAGAAGCTTTCAGAAGCTTATTCCTCACACTACTTTTGCTTTGGGGAAGCTCAGCCTTCTGAAACTCCGACTCAAACTTCTTACATTCCCAGCAGGTCACTAATAAGTCAAACAAATCTGAGCAGGACAGCACCAAGCCCAACACTGCAGCCTAGGCAATCCTCAAACCATGTTAAAACACTCAAAAAGTTACTTGAGGTGAAGTAAATTCGAGGGACAACTAGTCCTTAGCATGCAGCTTCTCAAAGATGCAAAGCAATGCCATTTCTAGCACATCCACTTTGGGGTCCCAGGGATATTTCCTTGCTGGAGTAGGAGAGCAAACGTTATTTCACAACCTAAGATGTTAAGATTTTTAAAAGGTTAGAAAGAACAACAGAAAAGGAATTTTTTTTTTTTTTTTTTTTTAACCCTAGAGGAATCCTTTCCATGATACAAACTCCTGTGCAGATACAGCTTCTTTCCTCACTGATGGTGGGGCAGGTGGGAACACTTTGGACCAGGTATAGTGTAGTACAACCTGGTGCCCAGGCTGGATTAGCCCTTGGAAAGCCTCGCAGAGTCAGCCCTCTGGGATGGGACCCTGGGGGCTTGACGAGCTGCACCAAGAAAGCCCCATCCCAGAGGACTCAGGACAGGGGCATCCTCAGAGCAAGCCTGGGAAACATCTGAATTTCTGTGGGCACAAACCATTAAGCAAAGAACCCATCACCTGGTTCACCCAGCCTTCCCACCATGAACATATCTGGCTCTGCAGAAAGGAACACTGCCACCTCCAAACATTGCCGGGACTTGGAAAACAAATAAACCAACCCCAACCCCATCTTTATTCTTAACTAGAGATGTCTGTGGTGTTCATCCAACCCTCTGTGCACCACCAGTCACCTCAGGCAAGCATCTAGGGGCAGAAACCAGTTCCCTGCTGCACCCATGGCAGCTCCTGGGGATGGCAATGTTCTCAGAAGGAATTATTAAACCAGCAAAAACCCTGCAAAATGATCTCCCTGCAATCCCTCAGCTGGGCAGCTTCACACCAGCTGGGTGCTCCCACCCTTTGCCGACGGCATCCACAGGCTGGCAGGAGGAGCAAAGGGGAAGCTGCCGCTCACTGGGCTTCCCTGCTGATCCAGCTACTCTCCTAGAGGATGCTAGAGGTGCCTCTGATGTCGTCCTGCTCGGGGAGGAGTGCTAGGTCTGCTGCACAGTGCTAGGTCTAACATCACAGGAGACCTTGGTAGGGGACCTCAAAATGCTCGAGAGCACTGTGGCATCCCACCATCAGTCCTTCCAGCTGCACAGGAGGCACCTGGAGGAACACGAGGAGGTCTGAACATGTGCTGACCAAAACCTAAGAGCTCCAGAGGGTCCTGTGGTGCAAGAAGGGTTACAAAGCGGCAGATGAAGCCTTCCCAAATTCAGACACCGATCAACTGCCCCCAAGATTCCAGTTCAGGGCTGATCCACCCATGTCTTCAGGTAAGAAGTATTGCAGGGCCTACCCCCACCCTCTCTCCCCCCCCCCTTTTTTTTAAAAAACAGGGAGTTAATCTAGATGACTAGCCTGGGGCAGCTAGAAGCACCCCAGCCCTCAAAAAGTGCTGACTCCAGTCCACAAAATGCCAGACAATCAGCTGCTTTTAGAAGCTCATGAACTTGGCAACTGAAAAATGGAAGGACGTAAAATTGTTAGCAATCATTTACAGTAATAGGATTTTGTTAAAAACCTTCTGTGGAGACACACTTATGCCTTAATTTGACTACACAAGTTTACAAGGGCATAGACAAGTTGGGACAGATTGAGGAACATCCCTTAAAAAGATGCTCTTAAAAACAACGTGCAAACACACAGAGCTAATACTTTAAGCGTCCTTCACGCTTTTATTTAAACTCTGGCACAGAGGAACCCATTGCCAAGCAGCACCTGGACTTCTTCCTAGCTCACCACAGCACCTGACATCACACAACTTGGGGAAATACCTTGCTTGGACACCTTGGCATGCACATCATGGCCTCCCTGACAAGGACCAACCTCTTGTCTGGATTTGGTCCCAAAGCATCACCCCCAGCACTTGGGGTGTGGAAACACACACGACACAGCATAATATGTGGGCTTGGGTCACTTCCAAGTCACCACTGGAGGTTTTTCCCCGTAGCAGAAGACACAAATGGAGCAGGACAGAGAGAGACACTGAAAAACATGGATGAAACGAACCGGTGGGGACCCTAGCAGATGTACTCAGGCAATATTTCTCTGCAACATAGGCAATATTTCTCTGCAACATGTGGCAACAGTGAAGGCAAACACAACACGCATCTCCACTGTGCTCACACATTGCTGGAGCAGACCAGCTTCCACTCAAGCCCATTTTACATGCAGTCCCCAAAATACCTCAGCACAGAAGCTCCTGTATTTGCCCAGGCACAGTAAATCCCTGTATCTACAGCAACTACACCATGCTACCTTTTTTGGTCAAGTCATATTTCAAAGAACAGGGAAGGGAGCACCCTGGGACGACTCAGACTGGCTGACACCAGGCTACTTCAGCCATCTGCTGCCAAAAGATTTGGTCAAGCCTGGTGAGCTCTCCAGCACACTTGCTGGGCCTGCAGGTATCCAAGGCTACCAAGAGCCTCAGCACAGCCATAAGTCACTTTTCTTAAGCATACCAAGGGGAAAAAATAAAAATAAATCACACTTACGTAGTTTTATTATCACAAGGTCAGACTGTTGCGCAGGTCCTCCCCTTCAAGCCCTGAGTAGAGCTAACTCCCACATCTCTCTTGCACTCATTTGCAAAGAGTTTTATTTTTCAGAGCAACCAGCATCCCCTTGATAGTCAACTTCAGAGTGCAGGATGCCCAGAGACACAGTGCTTAATGCTGTGGGGTACTGGGCATCCACTGTGAGCCAGGTTCCCTGGCTCCACAGCTTTCTATGAAGAGGTGGAAGAAAAGCTTTAGGAAGATGTATGCATTTGCAGGGGCAACACTTCTCGATTGCCACACTATTTCTTTCAAGAGGGTGTGGGGAAGCCAGAGGAGCTATGCTGAGAGGGAAGCCAGGACAGGAACCATGCTCAGGCCCTCCCTGCAGATAACTCGGATGCAGGAGGATTCCTGGCATTCCAGCGGCACCAACAGAAGGCAAGAGCATACCCCTTTCCCCACAGCCCCTTCCCAAACACACAGCCCAGTAAGGAAGGCAAGCAGCGATCAGATACTGATATGCTTGCTGCCCAGGACCACTGCAGGCTGCACACACGTGTTCACTCTCTTCTTCTTGAGAGGAGCTGCAATTCTTGCTGCACGAGGGAGCAAGGATCCCACACAGCTACCCCAGGAGGTGAGCAGACAGGTGCGTGGAGCATTGTTGCCTCGTCCCGGCTGGATCCAGCGCCCTGGCATTTGACAGCTGAGCTCTGATGTTCATGCTGCCACACGTCCCTGAGGCCCCGTGCCCGCCTGGCAAGTCTCGGCAGAGCACCAAGCCAGGGCCCGTAAGTGCGCCGTTAGCACGGGCATCCCTGAGAGCCGACCCTGGCTTACTGCAAGCAGCAGCCAAAGGTCCCATCTTCTCTCTTGGCCACATCCACCTGTCTCTTCCTGATTTCCCTCAAAATTATCCGTCCCGAGGGGAGCGCCACAGGCTGTGCCAGAGGCAGATGCTGTGTTTGAGCAAGAGGTGCGTGTGGTCCCGACCCCTTCCTCCATGCAATGCCTCCCTCGAGCCCACGTTTGGGTTCTTAACCTGCAGTTGGGTGTTTGACGCACGGTTACAAAGTGCTGTCACAGGGCAGGGAAGAAGCAGGGAGAGGAGTTTGCTCCCCCACCGCAGCGGGCCACAGGCAGAGTTACGAAACAACCTGCTGGCAGAGTTCAAAAAAGGCATCAGAAGTATGCAGCGAGGAGCCAGGCTCTTATCGAGGAATTTAACCCCTCTCCCTTGGGAGCCGGAGACGTCTCTGAAGGGAAGGACGGGCAGCTTTGTCCTGGGGATGTGGATCACGAGGGGAGGCTCCTGGCACGGGTAGCTGAAACCCCACGGCACCTCCGCTGCTCCTCTGCCGAGGGCTCCGGCCAGCGTTTTCAGTGCCAAATGGGACAGCAACACTGCTCCTTCCGCGGGACTTGGGGGGGCCACGCCGGTGGCCGGAGCTGCTGGGGATGCTGGTTCCAGGTCCCGGTGCCCCCAGCAGGTGGGAGGCAAAGCTCAACAAGCCAGGACACCGGGCAGGGGGCAGTGGGGCTTGGGGGCTTGCCGAAAGGTGCCCCCCGTCACCCCTGCCTGGGCTCTCGTTTCCGCAGGCACTCTGCCCCCAGGTTACCCCCCCTCCATCCCTGCCCCACTCCACACGCCTGGGCGGGCCATCGCACCTCCACAGCCCCAAAATAATCGGGTTACTCCCCGCTGCCCCCGGGCCCCGCCAAGCAGGTGAGGCGCCCGTTGTCCCAGGGGCTGTTCGCTCCGGAGAGACCCAGGGCCGACCGACGGCCCCGACGCCGCCCAGCAGCCACCCTCCCGGGCTGCGGGCTAGACCGGGCCGGGCCGCGCCGCGGTGCTACAAAGCGGTGGTGGCCCCTCAGCGGGAGGGGAAGCCCGGCCCGGCCCCACCGGTGCACACTCACCTGCCACAGGCCCGGCCACGGCAGCACGACTGCGGCCCCAGCTCCTCTTCCGGCGGCAGCCCCACCGCGCCGCTCCGCTCCGCAGCGCGGAGCCGCGGCGACCTGCAGCCCCGCCCCGGCCTCCCCCGCCCCGCCGCCCCGCCCCGCCCCGGCCCGGCCGGCAGCCCCGCCCCCGCCAGGTGAGCCCCGCCTCTCCCCCGCCGCCGAGCGCCCTCAGCCCGGTGCCCGCGGGGTGTTAAATGAAGCCCTCGAAATGCCTTCGCCGGGAAAAGGCTTAAAGTCTCCTTTTTTTTTGAAGCCCCGCACATTCTCCTTCTTAAAAAAGTCTCGAGCTCCCCGGGAAAGGACCCTCCCGAGGACACCTTAAACAAAACACGCATTAAATTGTCTTTTAATTGTCAAGAAACGTCTTAATTTTTCTTTCAAGACTTAAATCACTATCACTTCTTAAAAATAAGTCTTACGTTCTCCTTTTTTTAAAAAAAAACAAACCCCAACCGAAACCGCACCGCAGCCATTACCCCTCCTGCCCGCCCCGTGCTGCGGGGCCATGCGGGTGGGCTCCATCCATCCCGGCTGGAAGGGCTCCGCCCTACCTAAAAGCCCGTCCCTGTCCCGCAGCGGGGCCCAGACCTCCACCTGCTGCGGCAGGTCCCCAGGCGGGGCGGAGGAAACAACCCTTTTCGGAGAGAAAGAGCTTGGCTTGGCACAGGAGGCGGGTGCAGCCCCCGCGTCCCGTGCCCTTCAGCCCGGCCCTGCGCCCTAAAACCACGGAGAGGTGACGGGAGGGAGACAGGTTCAGCCGGTTTGGAAGAAGCAGGTGCCTGCTGCCATGCCGGAGGGTTTGGAAACTCCTCACCTCCTCCCTCTGCCTGATTTTCCCACTCTAGCTCCAAAAAAACCCACAGCCAAAAGCTAAAAGCTCCCCCCTCCCCCCCCAAGCATTGCACAGTGTTGCCTTTCCTCTGTAGCCTGCCAAGAAATGAGGATGACTGTGGTGGCATCAGCCTCAACATCCCATCCTGGTGGTCTCCACTAGTGAGGGTGCTCCAGCCTTGCCCACGCTGGTGTAACCCCAGTGCCAAGTACCTCCTGCAGCGGGGAGGACACACAGTCACCTTCACATTTCCTTATCCAGAAGCTCCTGTGAAATGTCCTACTGAATGGATAACCCACTGTAAGACCATGGGGCCTGAGGCAGCTGCTCTAAAACGGATCTCAAGGCTCCCACTCCATCACAAAACATTTGTTAATTTCTATTTATAGTCAGAAAAATCCCCAGCTCCTGTGGACCTTGTTAGGCTTACGACATCCTTAACTACTCACTTCTCTGCATCTGAGCTGCTGGGATTAGGAGGTGATGCAACACACGAGTATGTAGCTGTCATTCGGCGGCTTTAATTGGGGTTTTAAATGAAGTTTTCTGTTGTTCTGACATATTCTCATAATTATGTTCTCCTAAAATCAGATAATACATCTGGCGCTCCGTAACATGGGCCATGCCCTGGAGACCTTACAGCACAGGAGGAACAAAGATCTCTATAAGAAAACAACAAAAGCTGTTCTCAGGAGATACATATCTTATTTATTAGCTTGGATACTCTTCTGAGATCCCAATCAGACACAAACTGAGCAGAGGTTTGTTTGCCACTAGTGAGGACAGTTGTCTTTCTTTTAATAAAAAAGATTTTGAGTTTTAAATCTTTCTACTTTAAGCAGCTTGTAAAAAGATTGGAAATCTCTTTTCACTTGTAAATATAAAGTTATTACTGTGAAAAATAGACTTCTAACTTTGCACCTGCACATCTGTGTGATCCCTTGATTCCCCACCCTCAAAGAGCTCTCCATGCCTTCCATCAGCTGAGATGGATGAAAGTGTCCAGAGGATAGTTTCACTCTGGTGAGCTCTTCCCATCTGGCTACTCATGGACCATCTCCTCCTACCCTTGCAGTGTCTCAGCCCACCTCCAGGTTTATTCCCAAAGCTCAGAAGCTCCTGTGGTGCTGTGGACATCTTCAGGGAACGGACCCAGGTATAGTGACCAAGCTGGTTTCTGAGTTTGTGGTCACTGGGTTTTCTAAAGATGCATGATTGTTGTGTGCTGAGCAGCCAAGCTGCTTTTGGGAGGGGAGTGGAGCTATCTCAGCATCTTGAGCAGTTGAATTATAACTAAGCAGGGCCTTTGGTCTCTCCAGCAGCCTCCCTATTGCAGATGAGATAGTAACCCTATCTGAGTTTCCCCAGAGAATATGATGCTGTCTTCCTGATGTGCAACAAAAGACTACTTGCTCTGAGGCTTATTAAGATACAGAGTATGTTTGCACAAAATAAACACAAACCCTCATGAGTATGAATGTACCGTGCACTAGTGGCAGGTCATCGTTTGGTGACCAGCTATAGCCTATTTGAGGCACTGGCACCTGAAGAACTGTTGGGTTTTGTCTGAGTGCTGAAAGCCAAAGCCACCTAAGATGTTGTTGGGAGGGGAGAATAGAGAAAAGTGTCTTTTTCAGGCCCACCTCCAAAAGGAAAGAGTGAGAAGTTGGATTTTCAGAGGTACCCTACATGCACTGGTCTGCATTGGATGCTGTCAGCATCACGTCTATCAAACCTTCTTGCAGGCCTGAAGATCATCTTCATCTTCATCATGGTCCAACATTAGACCATGTCACCAAGTACATCTACTCTTGTTTTAAACACCCTCAGGGATGGTGACTGAACCACCTCCCTGGGCAGCCTGTTCCAACTTCTGAAAAGCCTTTCAGTAAAGGAATTTTTCCTGATATCCAACTTAAACTTCCCCTGATGCAACGTCAGACTGTTTCCCTTTGTCCTGTCACTCCTTCACCATCTTTTCCTGAAGCAGCCACAGCATTTCAGGAGCTGCAGAGAAATTACCCAGTGCATCCCTTGCCCAACTCAGCACACAGAAAACGTGTCCCCCAGAAGGTGAGCTTCTCTCTCAAATAAAGACAATGGACCCCAAAAATACAGGCATTTCCAGGGGTCCCCAGGCACTGGGTGGGAAAAGTGGCTGATAACATATGGCACGTTGACTTTCTCTTACAGCAGACCCCCCTACCTCAAGAACTGTAATTGAAAGCCAAGTAGGGACATATATATATATTAAAATATGTAATTAAATATATGGATTGATTTTTTTCTTTTTAATATATACAGTGTATGTATACAGGAGTGCTGCCTCCTGTTGCTCGACGTACCCTTGTAGCAAGGTTGGGAAATGCCTATTGACCCTTTCAGCACCATTAAGGCTCTGGGAAAGTTTGGAGGCTGCAAAGTTTTCCAAAGTTTCTTTGGCAGGTTTTGCACCCACCGTTGTTTTTCTGGCAAGGGCTTTATTACGCAACCATACGCTGTTTTGCTGAGAGACAGAAGATGCCGCCTTGAGTGTAACAAAAGGGCTCATCTAGAAGAAGTTTTTCCTCTGTTTCTAGGACAACAGGAGACATGAGAAAGAAAAGCTGCTGCAGCATCACAGGAAAGCTGAACCGGGGCTCAGCACCGCAGAGCCACTGCAGCTGACTGCCAGCATATCACAGACTGCACCCCACCATTCCCACCCACGGCTGTGCTTAGGTTAGGGCTTCCAGGAAGGAGAGACCTTGGTCTGGTGGGAAGACTAAGCAGTTCTCCTTCAAGGGCAGGCCTTCTGGCCTTGGAAACTTGATATATTTCATGCCCTTTGGTTTCATTCAATGAAGTATTCATTCTGCTTCTGCAGCAAGCCTGCGAAAGTTGCTGAGCACTCGTGTCCTGTGGCTGCAACAGGAACGGGGATGCCCAACAGCAGCCTGCAGGATCGCAGCCCTAGACAGTAAACTTTTTGGCTGCATTGTTTGTCTTATGTATTTAGATTGCACCTCATTGGCATGCAGCACTTCTGAAAGCATGAAGAGCACTGCAACGTCTGCGTGTGGCTACCTGCTTTCCACAGCTACACCGGTGGGAGCTGCGGAGGCAGATGACCCACCAAAGGTCTCATGAAAAGTGGTGCCCAGGGAACTCGGAGTGTAGATGGGAGTCAAGCAGAAAGGCAGCACTGTAAAAACCCAGGATGGGGTCAGAGGCAGATATCTCCAGTCCTTACATCCTCCAGAAACCTACACTGCTTGCTCTTTGCTAGAATGGCTCTTGCAAAAGGTCCAAAACCACCAAGATTGACCTTTAAAGTGGAAGCAAATAACCCAAAATGAGGAGCAGGGCTCTCACCCCTTTTGCAGTAAAAAAGTAGGAAAAAAAAGAAAAGGCTGCATTCCCATCCAGCATCCCCAGGGGAGACTCTGGCTGGGTCATTACAGATTCATTGCCATTCCCTGCTTCAACAGCGAGTTGAGCCATGCGACACCGGGAGCAGGGGAGGCAGAAGCAGCCGAAACGACGGTGGATGGAAGTGAAGAGAGAGAAAATGTACTGAAGAAATAGAAAGGGGAAAGGGCAACGGTGTTAGGAGGAGAAAGGATGCCCAGGACACATCCCACAAGCCTTTTTTTCCTGTCCAGGTCCCGGATAGTATTCTCAAGATCTGCCTTTCACCAGGAAATCGCCCCATTAATTATGGCTCTTGAGTATGGGAATGCGAGGGCTCCTTGCCACTCCGCTGCTGGGGGAGCCTGTGACCCGAGCCGTCCAGGTTTCCCAAGCATTTAGCAGTGTGGTCATGCTAATTTAGTTCGGGTTTTTCAAAGGCTTGCCGGGAAAAGTCCTCTCCCTCCCAGAGGCATTGAAAGTTTTGACCCCCTGACCCTCCCTTTTACTAGGAGGTTCAAAAGCAGCATTGCAGCTGTTAAAGTTTTTCTTCATGCCTCAGTGATTCTCTGATGGGGGACCAAGCTGGTGTTTATCTAGGCTTGACCTCTCTTCTTTGAGCCTGGAGATGTCTCTTTCTTGCAGTGCCACAGGCAGGGCAATGATGGAAACCTCCCTGCCTTGCCATTCATTGCCTCCCCGCATGCAAACACACCGGTGCCCGTTACTAATCCACCTCCCAGCAGGAGCTGGGGTTCCCGGCACTGATCCCATTTGTCCATCAAGCTGCAGGCTCATTTACATTCAATCCACCATGTGTATGAACTACCACCCTCCTCCCACCCTGATGCTGGCATCTATTTGGCTTCCAAAAGTCAGCTGTTGGTTTCTGGAAAAAAAACCCCACAACATCCCCAACAATCCAAACCAAAATCCAAACCCACTCCCAACAGGCTACCACTGGCTTTGCATGGACCTTTTCATCTCAACCTCTCCTCTGCTGCCAATACTCATTGTTTTCAGAGGACATCCTTCCCTTAGCTTACATCTTTGTCACATGCACCTCATCCACAGTGACAGACTCCTCCTTCCTCAAGGACCAAGATCCATCGAAGTTTAACTTCAAGCATCTTTTTTTTTGGGGGGGGGGGGATGACACTACACATCACATACCTGAGCAAAGAGGTTGGAAGTGGATGGCTTGATTTGTTATGCTTGTAGCCTGTTACAGCAGCCTGATTTCCAAGCCAGGACAAGGTTTGGTGCCTTCTGCTTTGCACAAGTCCCACCAGCTCATGCCCGCGCTGGGGCATTAGGGTGGGATGCAAAGGGAGGTGTGAGGAGGTGGGAGAAGAAAAGTTTCTGAACTGCCAGTCCTGAGAACTGTGCTATTAACCACATTCACACCAACAGATTAGGGTCATTAACGTAGTCATTAAAAAAGGGAGAGTCCTACTGTGAATAATGACAGGTTCTTCACACTGGCAGGTGCCTGTCCCTGTGGTGGGGACTTAAAGGTGATGAGATATGTGATGAGCACCGTTGTTACAAACATCTTCAAGGTAGGAGAAGCCCTCAGTTTTCCTGCCACCTGAAAATGGTGGAAAACACAGAAACATTCATGGCAGAGTCTGAATGACTCTGGATCGTGTTCCCAATGCCTCAGTTCTGCAGAACCCTCTGCAGAAAGGTGTTTGTGGTAGAAACTGGGCCAGGGACCTGTTCTCTGGGCTCCTACATACCTGCTAAGTTATTATCTCCTTAGGTGAGCTCAGCTTCCCTAGCTGTAAAATGGGGATAATGTTTACTTTGCTTGCAGGGGTGTGGAGGAATAATTGATGTTTATGAAGTGCTTTCAGATCCCCAAACAAGAGGGATGAGAAAAGCAGTGAGATTTATGAGGGAAGTGTTCCGATGAGTTACATTATTGCTGCCCGGTAAGCAGATACAGCCTCTGTATCTGACTTCTAACTCTGCTAGCTTCTTTCTTCCTCCTTCTTCCCAAGAAGACTGTAGTTTCACCTCTGCTACTCATGCCCAGTTGACTATAACAACCTGATAAATCATATGGGGCTGACCCATCTGGCTTCTGATGGGAAGGAGAAGAATGGTGCAACCAGCCGTGTTGCTAGTGGTGGTGAGACCTGCAGCAGGGCAGCTTCAACTTGCACCACTGCCATGAGCATCTCACTTGCAATGGCATCTGGGGAAGGCAGAAGACTCTTCCTTTCCGACGGGGTGCATCCACAGAACCTGACTCCCATCCAGCTTCAAACAGCAAACTTGGTGCGTGAGCCTCTTCAAAGCCTGTTGCAGGTCAGGCGGTGCCAGGACCCAGCTGCGATCCCACCGCTCGTGGTTACCAGTCCTCAGACGGGCTGGGGAACACTCCCACGGGCCTGTCCCCAGCCCAGTCCTTGCTTAGAAAGAGTCAAACCTCTGTTTAAGACCCCACACTGGCAACAGGTTAGGAGAGCATGGGGGCCATGACAGGGCAAGCAGGCACGCGGGAGCTCGGACCTCTTCTAAGCTGGGCTGAAAATAGTCTTTAGGCAGTTGGCCATCTCTGCCTTGAAACCAAAGCAAACGTGACCGGTTTTAAACCTGTGTGAGTAATGTGAATCCTGGGCTGGCATGAGCAGGTTTTTCTGGTTCTCACCGCAGCCTTTCTGCCTCCTTCCCTGCCTGGGCTCCCTGTTTCACACTGGGAGGGTACCCAGGCACAGGGAGGAGCACAGCTTCTGCCCTCCCAAACACCTTTTCCTGCCCTCAACCCGTGCTACTCCCGTTGGTCCTAAATTGCTTTTCTGACACCATGCCTCAGAAGCCCCCTGCCAGCCTGTGCTGTCAGAAACCCCCACATTGCACACAGCCAGCCCTCTCACTCCACCAAAACCAGAGGTCCTCTCCTATGGCCTCACTTCTGCTGCAGTTGCTAGTGCCAGGCGTCAGAGCACAGTACCGTCTCACAGCAGCCCTATGCCTTGGCTGTACCCAAGTGGGGACCTTGGGTAGAAATGAGGGGGGATCCTGAGCCTGAATTGCTTTGAGTACTGATTTGGCTACCCCTAGACAAAAGCCTACAAAGGACAGGCAAATTCTCTTGTTTCTAATTGTCCTATGTTATTTTTATACTCAAAACCTTTCTTCCTCCCTTCCCCAGCTAGGAAGACAAGGTCAAGCATGAAGACCCCATTTCAGCAAGATGGTTACACCCAGGTTGGAACCCATCACTAAAGACTTAGAGCCCGCAGGAAAACAATAGTTTATCCATAGTTATTTCAAGTCCTAAGTGGGTCCTATAAGCACCTGAAACACAGAAAGAATAATGCCTAAATAAAGAACAGTGATTTGGTATTTTTCCTCTTTGTCAAAGTTTTGCAGTTTTTATTTTAATTTTAAAGATAAAGTTATTATCCTCAAGGGACTGATGGGTTTTTATTAGTTATTCATTTTACATGAAGATATTATTTGTCAGGATACTTTATTTGCTCCTCATGTCCGAAGTGCTTGAGTAGGTTAGGTAATGTATCTCAGTAAACCGAAATTCACTTGGAAAGCCAGAGAGAAAACAGATTTTATTACCTACTATGTTAAGAATAAATAGTACCCGGTGCCTGCAAAGTATCTCTGTATTCTTAACCCAAGGTTTTCTAGTAACTACATAAATCATGCAAACAAAGTTGCTTTTCCATCTGCGTGCTAGCAGCATGCCTGAAATAGAAATATCATCCAACAGATGCACATTCAGCATGTATCTTCCTTTCTATTGGAAAGTCAGTAAATTGGCTTTCGCTTCCACAATGCTGAGCTCTTGGCAATTTTTGAGTGCAGCCGTACTCAGCACACGGCAGGCAGCTCTAATAACAGGCAACCTAAGCAAAAAGGAGGATTTAGGCTGCCCTTCCTCACCGAGATTTTCCACCTCTTCACAGTCAAAATTTGCCTTCAACCTGTAGGTTAAAGAAATCGGGGCAGCCCAGCACCCAGTGTGAAGTGCTGCTCTTCTCCCACCCCTTGCGCTAACCAGCACAGCCCCAAAACACATGCAGCAGCACCAAGAAGGACATGCCATGGCAGATGTTGGCACCTGCAAAGTCTTGCTTTTCGAACCAAGAACTGTCCCTTCTCCCACCAGGCATGGGAAGTCTGCCTGGATGCCATTCAGAGAAAGCGGAAAACAACTGAACAGCCAGAAACTTCAGACTGGACTAAGCTTCAGGCACATCACCCTCAACAAGGGGGAGTTTTAGAAAACACCACCTTTGTGAAACCAGACAATACAGAGCTTGGCATGGGCAATGAAATATGTATGTACCTAGGACCTCATCCAGCTCTCTCCAGCCACTGTACCTCTTGCCTTTGCATTCAAGGGGTGCTGGATCCCATCCAAAAAAGATGCAGGGGAACAAATGTAGCCCTGGCAACCCCACTGAGGGCAGGGAAGAACAAAGAGAACCCCTCCTGGGCTGAATTTGTTTCCATTTTTAATCCTTATCTATATCCATCACCCCCATGCATGTAGAGGGGCTTCTCAGCTGTACAGATTTGCATTGCTATGGGAGTCTGAAGTGATAAAACATTTGGCCTGCCTATTCAGAAGCAATTAGTGATTCAAAGCAGCTTGAGACATCTTAAAGGGGCCTGGTTTTCCAAGAAATAGGTGTTCTGAACTGACTTGGAGGGGGGAAATCAAGATTTTTAGAAAAAAAAAAGGGCAGCACTGTCTGCTTGAAAATCCAGTTCCTTACTAGAGAAAAAATATTGTACAGAAAATTCCTGTTTAAACTGGCAAAGTCTGGGAGGAGGTGGGGAGAAACAGCTTAACTTACAGTGAAGGCAGAAGTAATGGCTTATCTTTCCATTGAATTCTCATAGATGATATGTTCCTTTTCTGGGTTAAGGATTTCACCACCACCACAAGTAATGCAGGCACAGCCTGCATCTCCCAGTAATGCTGCTATCCCAGCATCCCTGTCCCAACACAATATCAGCTCTGAGCCAGAATTTGTCACCCAGATCTTCCACCAAGGGAGGAAGTATTTTTAGGGGGCATTGTTGCTCTTAGGCTTTTAAATCTACCTAGGCAAGAGGGCAGCCTGGCAGCCTTCAGTTTGTCTGCAAGGACCAGCACATCCTCGCTGCCACTGTTTCAGGGCAAGCCCGGGGAAGGAATGGGACCTGCACCACTGGTTACAGTCTCTGGCAGGATGAAAAGCTGTGCAAAGGAGCCCCAGGGGGTGGTTAGCTCTCAGGGTCTCTGGGGAAAGGCAGGAAAATCCACACCAAAGGAGAGCTTGCCCACACAGAGACAGCAGGACAGGGTATACAGAAGTCTGAAGCAGAGGAGAAAGTGTGCACCCTCCCCCTGAAGGAGCTGTCCTTTGGCATCATCCCCATGCAGCTCCTTTTCTGCATCTAGAACCAGGAGATGCAAATCGGTGCCTGCAACAGGCAACTGAGAGCAAAGCCAGGCTTTTGCTTGATGCTACGGAGGCTCCAGCTCCTCCCTATCCCTGCATCGCCAAGTTGTGCTGACACAACCATTGAATCGCTGGATCTGTGAGGAAAGGGGGAAAAAAAACAAAAAAGGAGAAGGAGATCTCCAGCTTCCCTGTGGAGGCGTCTTCTCCTCCCCACTGCTCTGTGTACAGCACCTGGGCTCCCTGCAAAAGCAGCCCAGGCAGCCCAAGTTGTTGCCATCACACACGCCGCGTTCCTCGGGGGCTGCTGCTGGGGCTTTGCCAGGCAGAAAGCAGCAGGAGAAGGCTGTAAGAAAGGGAAGGGCTGAAAGAGGATTTCTTCGAGGCAGGGCTTGAAAGCTATCAGGGCAGAGGGCCACAGCTGGCTGGGGATGCATTGTAAACAGCTTTTTAATCTGAGAGTGGATATATCCATCACTGTCTCTAAAATAGTCTGGCAAGCGGGATGGGTGGAGGCAATAACCTCCCAGGCTGTTATGTGCACACGAGGAGAGAAACTAGTTAGCAGATAGATTCAGGACCCCCCAGGGGTTTCCGAGGTGAAGGACGGGTTGCCAACAGGTGCCCCGACGAGCAGCAGAGGTGATGCAGATATCCCTCTCCCCACTGTGCTGTGGGAAGCAACGGCCCAGCAGGGAAAACAAATAACACCCTCCCCTACGTGCAGCTCTGCAAGGCTTAAAGAGCATCTCGGGCTGCTCAGCTCTAGAGCTGGTTCTGTGTGATTCAGTACAAGCCTCCAGCTGAGACCAGGGCCTCCGGCACGCGCTCACACATATATGGGGACATCTCCTGCCCCAGAAGCTTTCAGGCTGGAGAAGAATCATAAAAGGAGAGAGAAAAGATACTTCTTCCTGTTACCCAACTGGAGACCAAAATTCTAAGAGCCAGCTTAAAAGCAAAATAAACAGCACACAGACACCAACCCGCAATTTTAGGCTCTTCACGTAGGTGCTCCAGGCAGGTTTTTCACCCAAGCAACAAAGCATCAAAGGCAGAGGCACGAGTTGGAACTGCTTCCCCTGGTCCCCAGCTGCTAAACCTGCCCTCCCCTGCCCGTGCACAAAACTGCTACCACGTTTGGCCAAAACAAGGGACCAGACCCACAAACCTGTCCCAGGTGCTTTTCAGAGCTTGCTACACCCCCAAGAACAACTTAGGTTTAGGACAAGGTCATAAGCATGTGTGAAATACAAGAAGCAACAGGGAAGAAGGAGCAACAGGCATTACAGAAGAGGACAATACACCTATCTGGGGCTGATCTCAGAAGATCTGTCCAGTCCTCACAGCATCTGCAGTGTTTCTTGTCACCTCCACAGTAGCCCATTACATGGACATTTCACATACACCACCAGGTTTTAACTCCTGCTGTAGCAAAGGCATGCTAGAAGCATGGCCCAGATATGCTGCAAAGGCTCAGAAAGCAAAGCATACCCATGATTTACTTCTTCAATCTTGAACTTCAAGAGCTGTGCTGCCGTTTGAGTTAGCAGACTGGTGTGGGACCAACAGAGAGCTAAAATGCCAGAGTTTCCTCCCCAAAATTAGGTGTCAAAGATGATAAATCAAGTCTAACAGCAGCTACAGGAAGGACTTTTCCTAGATCCTATAGGAGCCTCAATACCATGTAGCAATCACTTGGAAAAAACTCACCAGACAAGAAGCAAGAAGAGATACAGCAGAACTGGCAGGTCTGGAGGTTGCCCAGAAGACCACTTGCAACCTACTGCCAGCACCCACCACTCAAACCCTTCCTCCCAAAGGAAATTTCTGCCTACTTCCCTCCCATGACAAGCTTTTCCTCCCCTACCCCTGCTCAGGTCAGCTGTTTTTCAGTTAAGAATGTTTTGCACTGAAGGAATCCTACAGCCATAGACTGGCTTGGGCTGGAAGAGACCTCGAAGACCATCAACCCTCCTGACACAGGCAGGGACACCCTCCACTAGCCCAGGTTGACCCAAACCCCATCCAGCCTGGCCTTGAACACTGTCAGAGAAGGGACATCCACAACTTCCCTGAACAACCTCCTTCCAAAGACTCACCACCCTCACATATCCAGAGACAAGCCTTGTAATTAGGAGGTGGGTGCCACCCACTCATTAACTCCTCTTCCTTCCTCATTTAGCCTGAGGGATGTGTAGCCAGGTTTGTTTATATTGCCCATACAACTTATCATTTGTGCATACTGCTTTCTGTCTTCAAAGCACTCAGCAGGCACTTTGTGAGCTTCTCCCAAACCCTTGTGTGACAAAGGTTTTGGAAAGGGGATGGAAGGGCAACACAGCAAAAGAAATCTCTAAGAAATTTGCCCCGAGACAAAGAGAGTCAGCAGCAGAGCCAGGATCAACACTGAGCAGCTCCTGCCTTTGAATCTCTTGCTCTGATCTTTTGCTTCTACCTCACTACCTTCAGGTTCAGAAATGGTGGTAGAGCCTGATGCTCATCCTGGTGCCTGAGAGCAGGTTTCAAGGGGGTTTCTTCAGCTTGGCACTCCTGTGGTCACAGCCACTGGGCCAGCTGGTCCTGGACCAATGATTAAACTAAAATTTCAGCCACCTGGCAGTGGTTGGTAAAAACCACCATCGGTGAGCATTTCTCTTAACAGCCCCCAGGAGAGAGAAGGGAAAGGATCCATCCATGACATCTCCACCCAGCTGATGTTGTGGACTGGTTAAAGCTGTCAGTGGTGGCCTGACAGCCTGCACTGCCCCTCCATCGTGCTGGCACTACTCCTGGTACAGAGAACGAGATGCAGATGTAGAATAAACCCCAGGAGAGACAATGGTTATTGTTTTTTCTCCTGCTGGACCAGTACCTCTGCATCGAGCAGCCACAGGGCAACACTCGAGCCAGCACAGAAGATGGAGGACTGAGTGCTTGGATCAGGCTGCTGGGATGAGAACAGCTTAAAGTACTTTCCCCATTGCTAACCGTAGCAGTAGAGCAGCCCCAGGCAGGTCAATGGAGCTGCAGCCACCTGGAGCAACACTGTGCACAAAATCCCTAATATATTGATAACCCTGCTGCACACAGCTTTACCATCAGCACTCCTGACTTACTAAACCCCATAAATCATTCTTGGTCAAGAGCAGCCCCTCTCCTGGGTGGTCCTGGACCCACAAATGACTTATTTTCTCCCCATCACTGAAACAATCTTGTACTGATGATTGTTTTGCTGGTTTTGCTGCAATTTTTCTCCCCTATTGCACAGGGAGAGGAAAGCTCATTAAAAGGGATAAGAGACACACTCCTTGTCTTTGCCATGCAATCACCAGGCAAAATGAAAAGGTTGTAGCAGATAACCAGCCACTCCAACAGAGCATTCCCAGTACCAAGACCCACCTGATGATCCGCTCCTTTGGGTGAGGTGAGAGCAACACTATCAGCCCCTTGGCTCTGCTGGGAGAGCTCCTACCTACACCTGTTACTTGGTCTTTCTCCTTATGCTTCCCAGCCGTAAAATAGATGTAATGCACACAGCATCTTCCCCAAAGGCCTCCAGGACCTGCTGATGAATACTCCAGAAGGGTTAGAGGACTCCAGTGTCATCGCTGCTTTGGGGGATACTCCTTTCCGGGGTAAGAGACGGTGGCAATTATAAGAGTCACGTCTCCATCCCTCTCCTCCACGGGCGGGGAGGGCCAAGCAATTTTGCCTTCTCCACTGAGAGCAGGCAGGGCAAACACACACAAAGTGCCAAGGCTGGAGACCGCAGTCACTGGGGTGATGCAGAGCTGGAGACAGCCCCCGACGCGAGGGCTAGGTGAGGACTACCAGCACCAGGCTGAGTAATCTCCTGAGGAGTCCAAACGCGCATGGAGATGGCTGGGACTTGGGAAATCTTGCCCAAGGGCCAACAGGGCTGTAGTGAGTGACCGCATGAACTCCTGCAGATCCCACGTTCATTAAAAGTAAAATTAATGTCTCCCTTTAATAACCTTGTTAATGATGTCTGCTCTCCTACCAACCAGGATTGCTTGGGGCACGTGTCTGTGGAGATCTGAGCTGGTGCTGAAGCCTTCTGGTGAGTGAGTTTTGTCAGGGTCCCTCTGCTATGAGGACTCTCAAGGTGCCTAGCAGAGGTAGGGTCTGTGCTGGGCATTTATAGGGGCAGTGTGCATGTCTCTCTCTCTCTTTCTTCCCCTTGCCACCCATTTTCAGGACACTTGTAGGTGTCCTGAAGCAGAGAACTCTACTTCTCAACAGTGTTTGAAGGGTATGAAGAGAAGGAAGGGGCACAGCCTGACAGGCACACACAAGTCTCACCACAGTGTCCCTTTAGAAAAGGAAGAGGAGATCAACAGATCAACCATCTTTCTTTTTTTTTTTTGTGGTACGAAGAGACAATTTCCTGTTCATGATTCAGCACTGTCATATGGAGTCAATGACTGGTCTTTATACACCTCACAGCTTCACCTTTAAAACACTGATCGTGACAACACACCTCTCCAGGTAAGGTGCAATTACCTGGGAGTTCACTAGCTCATTGCTAGCAATTACCCAACTGCCTGGTGTCCCATCAACCCACCCTAATCACTACATCATCACTGTAGCCTTAAAACTGGTAGCTCTTATTCTCAGCAGTAAATAGCACTATTAAACATCTGGGAGCAAATTTACTAGCAGCCATGGAGTGATTGCTTGCTGGGGTCATTGCAAACATGCAAACTGAGCAGAAGGATTGTTGTAAAATATGATCCCACTCAAATAAAAGCAGATGCTATTAGTGAGCAACAGGCAGTGTTTATTCCATAAAACACTGAGGAAAGACAAGTTATTTAATGGCTATCTGGGAAAGTCCTGCTTCGCTGGGGCTAGCGCTCCCAGTTCATAAACTGCCTCAACAGAACTGTTGGGGAGACACAGAGAGCTGGATTTATTCCTGGTTATAGATTGCAAGGTGTGGGTATGTTTTCCTCTCTCTTGGGTTTCAGACTGACATTATTGTTCATGGGTTTAATAAAGCCTGAAGAATGTACTTGACTTAACCCTTTGGAGAAACAAGGCTCATTTGAACTAACTGGAGCAGGGAGAGCTGTTGGTCCAAGTAGAAGCAGCATCATCCACTCCCAAGTTTTTGAACTTTAGAAACTGGCTCTAAAAACATGGGAAAAAATGTAACTAAAATACCCAATAATTTCATTCACCTTTAGGATTCTGTATTTCCAGGCTTGCTAGGTCAAACCTCCCCCAGCGACACGTGACAGATGCTTTTCCTTAACTTTTGCTTAGACACAGGAACATTGATTCTCACAGCCCCAGTGAGCGGGTCTCCTAGGCCAAGCCTATGCTGTTGTAAACTTGGGCAGTGCAGCGTGATGTGGGACTCTGGTTTAGTTATTTATTTAAAAAATCTAACAACTCATGCTACATGTTCCTGCTTCAACAGTGAAAAATGATCAGTGTATGAGATGTGACCCTTTCCCTCTGTCTAATCCCCACCCTCCAGCCCTGGGATGGGCTGGCTGTGATAATCATACACCTCACCACCGCAAATCCAGGTCAGCAATAACCAGCAGTTTGCTTCCCATCATGAGGCTATTTGGTGAGTGCCAATGGGCTGGGGGCTCCTTTGGCAGAGGAGCCCTTGTTGCATCCTGTTCCTGAAGTTCCTGTGCCTCTTTATGGAAAATGGTTCAGGATGGTTCCTCTGCTCCATTGCCCCACTCCAGGGACGTATCCAGCTGTGATCTGACTGGGGGTGTATGTGTGGGAAAACAGCTGGATGGCTGCAGTCACTTTGCCACAGCATGTGCCCTGTACCAGGTGTGGTACAAACGCTCCAGATAAAGCCTTCGAATGCTGTTTCAGGGATGGGGTGAATCAAATACAGTCCCTGACCCTGAGATTCCACCCCCCCCCACCCCACCCCCCCCCGCTTCCTGCTCCAGCCTTAGTTGACATACTTGTCAGCAAAACCACCTCTGCTCATGTGGTGATGATCCTCTGCCTGCCACCAGGATGCTGAGGAACTGCTCTTCTGCTACAAGCGTGAGGCTAGGAGACATCTCCAAGCCTCCTCATACCTTCAGGAAAGGCTTGTTCAGGCAGCCCACTGCCCTGATAAATAACATAAGCTGTGAGCCAAAAGGTTTTGGCATTGTGAGCCCGCTCTGTCCCCCACTCGTGGCACCAAGGCCTTTCTGAGTCACAGTGCTCCTTTTCAACACGTGCTGCTGGATGTGCACGGGGCAGCAGCCCCTCTGCCAGCTCCTGACCTGCACTGAGGCAGGAGGCTCCTCGGGGATGGATGTGACTCTGTGGAGGAGGTTTCGCCTCTCGGGCAGCTTGGACCTACCCCGTCATTACGCATCTGCAACACGGTTTCACACATGTGGCTCTGCCAGTTTTGGTGGGTGCAAAATGCACTGCGCTGGGTGCTGCCCCCCCGAGCAGGCACGCATCCTCCCCCAGGCAGCTCCTCGCATCTCCACTCCTATCTCCTGAGCGGAGGAAAAAAATCCCTTTTTTTACAGCGTGCTCCCGGCTCCACAGCGCTTCTCCCTTCCCTGCACACATCTGAGCCCTGGGGGGGCCTGTCCCTCCCCTCCACCCCCCCCCCCCCCCCCCCATGCATCAGGGTCGCGCTGAGGGGAACGCAGAACAGCTCTCTATCAGCAGGGAAAGCTGCTCCCTTTCGTTCAAAGCCGCCTTCTCCTGGCACAGCTCCTGGCCACGGGTGCCCTGCAGGGCTTTGCCAGCTTGGGTCATCAGGAGAACCCAAACCTCCCCAAACCACCTGTTCCGTCCTCTCGGGGCCGGAGCGCTGACCGCGCCACCGTCTGCAGGCCCCTTGACCCCTCCTCCCCGCACAGCTTCTCCCCAAGCATCCCTCTCGCCAGCCCCGCTGAACGGTCCCTCTCAAGACGCCCCCCCTCTAAAATACCCCCCAGCGATTTCTCTCCCCCCCCGCCCCAGTTTCCCCGCAGGAGCTCAGGTGCCGGCCCAGGCGCCCCAAGTCTGACACCCGCCGTGCGAACCGGGCGGAACTCGTCCCAACTCCAGGGCAGGGGCCGGGACCGCGCAGGGGGTACCTGGAGGAGGAGGAGGAGGAGGAGGAGGGGGCCGGTGGCCCCGTGTGCTGCTCCTCGACGCCCGCCTTTCCCCAGCGCCCGCTGCGCTGCCGGAGCGGGGACGGGAAAGTCTGGCTCCTCTGCTTCCCGTTGCCAGGACACCTCGGCGTTCAAACCGCGCTGGGACCAATCAGCCCCGGGGCCGGAGAGCACCAGCCTCACGTCATCCGCCGCCGGCGTTCATCTGAGCGAAACGGCGTGACAGCGGTCACACAGCCCGCGGAGAGCCGCCTTTGTGCCGGTGGGCTCTGCCCCCACCCCGCGCTGGAAGCATCTTCTGCCGGCCTGCGCAAAGCAAGAGGCGAGGGAGGAGACCTCTTCCCCCCCATTGCCAAAACTGAGTTCAAAAGCCCGGGGTCTTCTGGGTGTCATCGCTCCCCACCCCCTGGCTCCAGCCCAGACCCCAGGGTCACCTCGCCCGGGAGCGGTGGAGCCTCCCCAGCACTGGCAGGGTGCTCCTCCTGTCCCCCACCTCCACCTGCCTAGCTCTGACCTGCACCAAGCAGCACGGGCACACACCCACAAACCCACAGCTCCAGAGATGCTTTCTGGCTCGGATGTGGTCACAAGGGCACCTTTCTTTTTCCGATCCCAGGCAGGTCCCGCAAGGTGCTTTCTACAGAGCATTGGAGAGCCCCCCGTGAGCTTAGGGGACTGGGGTGCATCATGCAGAGAGACCATCCTTGGTGCTGGCTTCCCTGCTCAAACATGGGCAGATGCTATCAAGGTGCACACCTGAGGTGAAAAGATCAGCCATTGTCTTGGCTCCTTCGCTGCCAGAGGTGGGAACAGATACATTTTGATTGCCCAGAGCTGGGGAGAGCTGAACCCATGAGGCTCCTTCCCAAGGTGGGGTAGGTCTAGGTGTCTGGGTAGATGCTGAAGACCTCCATATCACCTTGGTGGCAGTGGTAGGGGAATAGACAAGAGATCCAGGTGCCCTGGCAGACCTCTTCCCCTCAAGGCCCTTAGACCCTCCAAGCTAGGTGTTTCCATGGAGTTCATTCCTGCTAATGGGATGAAGTTGCAGGTCAACATCCTCCACGTCCAGAGCAGATGCTGAGCCTCTGGGATAAGCTTATGAACCCTGCTGTTTGTCATCTATTCTTCCCAGCAGAAGTCAACTGAGGTTTTACCAGCTCCCAAAAGAAGACCTGAAGCATGGTCTGAGCATGCTGGAGGGAGGAACCATAGAATCAGCTACGCATGGTGCTGTGCCTGACTCACCTCCCCATTATACCACCTCCCAAACACTCATTTCACTCCATTAATTAGCTGTGACACTGAGGTGCAATTCACTCCTTTGGCCAGCACTCAAGCTGGCTTGCTTGCCACCAGGGGCTGGTGTCAACTAAAATCCAGGCTGGATCCTCACCCCACTCTGCTCTGCAGGCAGATGTGGATGAGCTGTGGCAGCCTTTTCCCAGCAGATCCATGTGTTGCCTGCACAGTACCAGGCACCCAGACTGCCTTCCTTGCCTTCAGGCTCAATACAGCACATTGTGAACGAGGTGTGATTGAATTAAGGAGCTCTTTCTGCAGAAGATGGCCCACGCCAGGCTTTAAAGGACTTTAACTCATTCATTTTCAGGACATTCATTTTCAGGACATACCCACAGTTAATTTGTGGTGACTTTATGGAGTAGGCAAACACACGGGGAGGTGTCAGTGTGGCTCTGAGGTTGCTCTGCTCATCCTTGGCATGAGCCTCCAGCAGAGCTGGTAGGACCACAGCTATAGATGTCCATCATTTGGCTCAGGTACCAGGTTTCTCCATTGGCTCAGTGTTGGAGGAGAAGGGGAACAATAATCACAGAAATAAATGGGATGGATTCCACCCCCTTATTAACCCCATTATCACAATTACAAAGCGTGGGGAGGTCAGGCAGGGCTTCAGCCCCACTGGTACACAGTACAGGAGGGTGAAAACAGCAACATTTCTGGGAGCCTTCCCGATGGGAGCAGACAATGTGGTGAGAGAGCAGGTATGTATCAGCCTGAAGACGGGTGGATATGAAAGGACATCCTCACCAGTGGTTTTCATGCTTTTAATAGCAGGTTGTGAGGGTTGAAGAGAATTGTAAACCAGTAAGACCTGGCTGGTGGGGCATCACTATGGTGTAGCAACATGTGGCAGTGAGTTGTGATGTTGCACCTGTGCAAAAGGCAAATAGCCAGCCCTGGGCAGCAGTGGGGCTTGGGGATGAGGCTGTCAGAAACACCGAGCTGGGTTTGTACCAGGATTTCTCTGGTGGAGAAAGAGCCATTGCTGCACTTGCACATGATGTAGAAGTGTCACCCTTTATCCTCTACCCATTTGTCAGGAGTGCACTTCCAGCCCCCAACTCACCATCTTGTATCTCAGGTTTTAATGCAGACAGCTAAACTTGGGTCCTGGTCTCCTGGGGACATTTTCAGTCAGTGGGAAAAACTCACTCAAGAGGGACTTGAGAGGCAGCTGACTCAGCCCCTGGAAGTGCCATCTCCCTCCTCCACACAGGCAGGAGCCAGGTGTATAACCAGGCGTAGTCAGCTGCTTCATGTTATATGGGAGCTTGGTCCTGCCTCCAGGCAAAAGTCAAAGGATATGAGATGCCAAAGTACTCCAGAGGACCTTAACCTCACTCCTCAGGTAGGAGCCACTGCTGACCAGCCCCACGCATTTTGTCCAGGCTCGAGCAGCACTGGTGGATTGGGTGAGTGAGCTCCAGGACTCACCAACTCCTTCCAGAGCTGCAGATGATGCTGCTGCCAGCACAGGAGGGAGCACAACCCCCCCTTTTGCACCGTTCTCCGGCAGCCACGCTGTTAGCAGAGCTGTTGTGCCACTGGACAACTGGTATCTGCCTGGACTGATGTGGCATCTAACCACAGACCTTTTGAAAGGGTTACAATGGAAGAGGGTCCCAGCAGAAACCTTGTCCATCATGTTGCTACAAGTGCCATCATGTGACAAGGCTAAAAGATAGCAATGATGAGTGGCTAAACTAACCCAGTGGTGGGGCAGGGTGGACTCAGCGAGTTAACCATCCAGGGCAGCAAGTGGGTAGTCTTGTCCAGGGTCCAGTTGTTCAGCTTTGCCCCTTCTTGCAAGATCTGCTCTGCCTGTTATTGGTGCTGGTGTCCCATCCACAGCCACACATCACCACATGCATGGTAGCAGTGGAACAATGGGGCAGGAGCGTGTCTGGATGCCGCGGCACAGTGTGATTTCCCTTCAAGCTGTTACTCATTTGGGAGCTTCCCAAAATCCCAAGCTAGCCACCACGAGAGTCGGCGTGCTGGTGGAAGGAGAGAAATAAATCAGCTCTTTCTGGAGGGGCTGGAAGGGGGCCCAGCAGTTATTGATTCAATTCTTCATTCAATGCACATTGGAGTGAAGCAATTCAGAACTGTCCCATCAATTCAGACCTGGGTAATAACATTAGCCACAAAACTCGGGCACTTGGTCCATCTTGCCTAGCAGATCTATTATTCTGCATCAGTCTCTAAGTAGCAACAATGAAATGATCTCGGCCTGATACACCAAAGCCAAAACCTTAACAGTTGAAGAGCCAAAGTTTTGACTGTAACTTTTCTTTAAGTGCCCTATGAGAACACACCAAAGATCTGATTCCCTGTCTCCTTCTTACCTTGAATAAATAATATCATAAAAGAATAATAAAGTAAAATTAATGAGATATATACACACATATGATAAACACATCTTAAAAACATAAAAAGAAAACAGAAAACCTGCAAACCTGCTCCCCTGGAGCAACCACAGCCCAGGAGAATGCCAGGGAAAATGCTCCTTCTTTTCCACACGTCCATTGCCACTCTTAGAATAGACTCAGCTGGAAGTTGTCTATGTTCTCAGTCCAATAGTACCTCCAGCAAACCTATGGCCCCTGCCCGCCTCACATCACCCGCTCTCAGGTGATCATCTCTTCCTTCCCATATTTTGGCTTAGCCTATGTCGTCCTCAGGAAAACTCCTTGAAGATAGGACACTCCCTCTGTCCCCATTTTCCCTGAAGGGTTTTCCTTCCCCATCAGGTTTGTTCTCCCATGAGCCCAGTGGCAACTGGAATGTGGCCAAACACATGTATGTACTCATGCACATCTCCATCTCCGTATCTACCCACCTCACAGGTGAGACACAAACCCTGCTGTGAATAACAGCTTTAACCATGGCAACATGCTCCAGCATTACAAACACAAAGGCACTGAGGTTGTAAAAAGGCTGGAAAAAAACATGAAAGGAGGACAGGGACCAGGTCCATCATGGCCTGTCAAGAGCCAGGCACCTGGACATGGTATGAGCAGCCAGGTGATGGGCATGTTGGTACCCTTTCTCTGCTTTTTTCCTCCCTTTGTACTTACATCTCAGCGTCTCACTGAAAGGTCACTGGGCTTGATGGACATGGAGTAGAGTTTGCTTCACTGTCCTCAGAGCTGTCATAAAGATGTTACTAGCAAAGATCCCAGCTGCTTGAAAATCACAGTGCTGCATCGTTGTTCAGCCTGATGGAGAAACCAGAGCAGTGGTGTGATTCCATCACCTCGGCTCCACCCTCCTACTGTGAGATGAGCCACAAGGCTCAGGCTATGAAATCCAACAGCCCCTTTGTTGGATGTGGGGTATCCAGGTCTCCTCCACCCCAGACCCCATCACCATCTCATCTGTGCTCATGGGACAGCTTTGAGTGTCCCTGCCAGACAGATAAATCAAAGTATCATTTTCCCAGGTTTGCACTGATTTACTTGTGGGGAGGGCAGAGATGCAGCTGTACAGGAAGCACCCGCAGAGCCACCAGGTCGTTCTTTGTGTCCTTGACCTCTCCAGGAGGACCCTGACCCTGTTACAAGAGGTGCTGCGTAGGAAAGCCCCTGTCACACGGAGCTTGCAAGCCCAAGGGGACAGATTGATGGGAGGTGGAAGAAAGCGTGTTCTATGATCTGCATTTTTGCAAGAGGACGTAGGGGAGTGGGAGGGTTGAGCGACATGCCCACAGTCAGCGCCGGTGCCCATGGCAGAGCCAGAAGTGGATGCAGCCCCACCTGTGGCTGCTAATACTCCTGAGACACAACCAGAAATATGGGACTGACACCTGGCCTTGCTGGACTTGTCTCACTGCTCCAAGGTGGGAGGTGAATCCAGACAAAGCAGCAGCTTTTTGCTTGCCACAGCTAAAACATCACCGTTTCTGGGTGGTTTTGGCCCTAGAGTGACCTCAGACCTCCTTTTAAAGAGTGATGTGGGTTGTTTTGCTTGTTCTTGGTTAAAACCCAACGAGTGTTTGCAGCCTGCAAATAGCAAAGGAGATGGTAAGGAAGCATGCTTTCCATAGACAGGGTGTTGGGAGGTGACAGCCGTTGCTGGGGAAAGCTGTTCCCATGCAAATCAGGGAGAGGAAATAATTCAGAGCAGCATGGGGAGAGGAGCACCTTCAAGGGTAACCGGTTAGCGAGGCGGAGGGATGCCGAAGGGTTAAAGGGTTTTACTGAATGCACAGAAGAGCCTAAATGGATTGGAGAGTAAAAATCCAATTAGGAGATCTAACAGGAAGAAGCCAAGCCCTGAAACAATAAAGATAATAGTTTTAGCTGCCAAAGAAAAGATTAGAGCCGAGTGGTGAGAGCAGATTTGCAGTGGGGCCAAGAGGAAGGAAAAACTGTAGAAAAAACATAGAAAAAAATAATAGAGAGTTATTGTTCCTCAAGACAGATCCCCATTGCAGCCTCACCTGCAGCAAAGTTCATCTTGGGACTCAAACTGTGTGGTTGGTTCTTGCTTTTATCATGGGCTGAATGCCTTCAAAGGAGTTTGAAGTTCCAGTCTGAGTCCATCACGCACTTATCAGCATGAGAGAACTGACCACAGTGAGGTTTGTTTGTTTGCTTTGCTTTCTGTGTTGTCTTGTAAATATGTTTGACCTGGGATAAAAGCAAAAGGGAAGGAGCTGGTACAGCTCTAAATGTGTTCCCTTCATCTCTGGCCTGTGGTCCCGTACACACCATGGGGTCTCTGCAGGAAAACCAAGCAGTTTTAACACTGGGAGGACAGCTTTGTGGCCAGCCCAACTCTCATAGAAACACCCAGACATCACCTCTACCTTTTGGAGGAGAAAAAGTCCAGGATTAAAAAAAACCCCAAAAAAGCAAACCCAAACTGGTTATGCATGTGGGTGGCAGTTACTTCAGCAAATGGGATCACAGGAGCTGGCACGGCCTGTGGTCCAGCAACAAGAACATCTGGAGGGAGCAAGAGCCACGTGGCAGGTATGCTCACCAAGCTACTGGGCTGACCTGTGCCCCAAAAGGCATCTCTCTGCATCCTCAAACCCAAAATACAATAGGGCAACACAGTGAAAGGGATGAAGGAAGATCAAAGGTCTGGAGGAGCTTCCCTGCAAGCAAGGACTTGTGTGTGCCAGGACTCCTCAGTCTGGGAAAGACATGACTGGTTATGGTAGAGGGCTACAAAATCATGTGTGGCTCAAAGAAGGCTGATATGGATCAGTCTTGCTGCCTCTTCCCAGTGCAAAAACCGGGGCTGATTTCAAATCACACAGGTCCTCTGTACAGTTTGGGACAGACCTGGGGAACTCCTTGCCTAAGGATGCTGTCAGCTGTGAGTACTTACAGGTGTTCAAGATGAGACTGGACAAGTTGGTGGAGAAAAAAATAATAATCTGGATTAATAAATCCAGACATATGCTGCTGAGAAAGTACTGGGGGCTGTGTTCTTGACCTGTGTTAGTAGAGAATGATGAGGGGATATTCAGGCCACACTCTGCCCAAGCAGACCTCACTCCTGAAGGAGATGACAAGGGGTAGCAACTGGGGTGGTGCTGAGCACTAGGTCTCCCAGGGTCAGAACTGTTCCACAGTTTATCTCAGGAAAAGCCTGACAGTGAGTGGTTTCTCCCTGTACACCAAGTTGCAGCCTCAACCCACTTATCACTAAAGGGTGATTTGCTTCACTCAGCAGAAACAAAGGTCCTTCCACTGAAGAATCCCACCAGGCCTATGGAGGATCATCCATCTCCAAGCTCACACAACCCTATTCAGCCTGTGGCCATGTTTCTCCACCACAAAAAGCACACTGCTGATGTTAGACAGCATAGAGCCACCCACCTCCCTCCTCCGACTCACTTGTCAGATGGGAACACTCTCTCGCCAGCTCCGGATCCCATCTGGGAACAGGAAGCCTTTGCCAGCCCCATGCCTACACCTGGGGCAGCGGGTCCCCCTGCCAACTTCATATGTGCTGAACCACATGTAATATTTGCCAGCTCAGGCAACCTCAGAGCTTTAATGTTTAATGAAGTGAGGCCTGCACAAGCACGGGCACAGGAGGCATCAGGCTGAAGCTCAGGTTGCCCATGTGCTCTTTTTTATTCCTCCCAGACAATGTCTTCCTTGACTGCCCTCTGACCTTCCTTTCCTCTGGATACACATGATGAGGGATGTGGTGGCAAGAGAGACACTGTGATTTGGTTTTTATGGCCTTGTGGGGTCACCAGCCTATACAAGAGGCACCAGGCATCAGTCAAACCTGTGTTTGATCTGTCTTGTGCCTATTGGGAACCACCTCATATTGGCCAAAAGAACCACACAACCTCACAGAGAGGTCCTTTCAAGCTCTCATGAAGCCAAAAAATGCCAATGCCTTTTCCTGGCTTACACTTTGCTAGAGCCCAGCCCTGAAGCGTGACACTGCAGAAGCCACGATAAACCCCTACACTGCTGGGACATCCCAGCAAAGCCACAGCAGAGGAAAGTGCTATTTTAACTGGAGCTGCTGCACTTGCAGTGCAGGATAAAAATCTTGTTTAAGCCAAATGTTAATGAGATGGCAGGGACTCTGGGCAGGCTTTGTTCTTTTTTTTCCTCCTGGATTAAGCAGTGACATGTGAGGACCGGGGAGCTGAAGTTCTGACAGCTGGAGGTTAACACCAGGTCAACAAGCCCTTTTTCTCTTCATTTCAGCCCTAAGACCCTGAGGTAGGTGGGGGAGACGCGATGGGGGGATAGGGGGGGTGCTGTTACCTAAAGCAAACATTTTAAATACAGGCAGTTCTCCTTTCCTCCCAGCCTCTTTCTCACAGAGGAGCTGCCTTGGGTTTGAAATCCAGCGTGAGTGCTGCTTTGCCAGAGCCAGCAGGACGTGGGAGCGATGGCAAGCTGTGGCTCTTCTCCCATCTCGAGTCCACTGGCCTCTCTTTCCCAGGACAAACTCACTCCCTCCTACACCCTGCAATGTCTGCAAGCACCCGTGCTGTGCCCCGAACAGCACGCTGCAGCTCCTGACTCTGCACCTGACTCCTTGGGTGACGCCAGGCGGGTTGTGCACAGCCTGACTAAGCCACCCTCACGTTTCCTTGTGCTGCAGAAGCGTAACTGAGATCTGGGCTCTGGCATCTCTTCTCCAAAGCAAAGGTCATCACCCCTCCCCTTGTCAGTCTCGTGGTGTTGCGGAGATGGTGACATCCCTGGTGAAGCAGTGGTTTCTGTTTGAGCATCTGGGTGGTACCACAACTCAAACACAACAAGTGGGTTGTTCTCATGGGTCACACTGTGCAGCGGGCACTGCCTTTGCACCCAAACCCAAATGCACCCAAGTCTCATCAGCAGTGCTAAGGACAGCAGAGCAAAGTGTGGTGCCTTGTAGTAGTCTGTTTTATAGTGCAGATTCTGAGGAATACAAGCACTAGGCACCTTCTGAAGCGGTGACCCAGCAGCTGCACTGGATGGTGGGCTCCAGGGGGGCACAGAAAAGTGACTTGTGGGGGCGATTTCCTAAAGGGATCCAGCTGTACAGTGGCAGAACTTCAGAGGGAACCATGGCTGTCTGAGTCAGACCCAGTTAAGTGTGCTGTGGGCATGAGAAGAGGCTCACCAACCCTTTTCACCATCTCTGCTATGGGTGCGCTGATCCGAGCAGTCAGAGTACCGTGCAGCTTCAGAGGAGGGAGCAGGGAGGGGATGGGAGGGAAAACAAATCATAAACCACCACAGGTACTTCTGTCATCACCTTCTGGCCCCTGCTTCAAGCCTCATTAGCATTCAGAAGTTGCACTGATTTAAAGCTGTTGGAGTAATCAAAGTGGAACAACTTTCCCAGTCATGTTTTTGCACAAATATATATATAAAAATTTACATTGGCAAAGTTTATTCTTGCTTGGGAAGGAAGTATCAGTACAAGATGCTTAAAAGGTGTGTTTATATCATGCTGCACCCCTTGAAAGACAAAAATATTTCACTTTTAAAACTCCTGCCACATATCTGACTGGTATTTATACCAATAAAAGTGTCAAGTGTGCTCTTGGAAAATGAATCCAAGATAATTAAGAGTAAATTTAGAGTGGTGGAGCCACATTAAGTCTTTTTTGTCTATACCCTCATTTGAAATAAACACTCTTAATTCAGGTTAATTTATAATTCATTGAAAAAATCCTTAATTAAACTTATAGGACTGCTAGTCCATTATGTTCCCAGACTGTCAATGCAGCTCTTGGCCCACTCTGTATTGTTTGTCATAGTTACACCAGCACAGAAACACCCAGAGGTTTCCCTGGGCAGAGAAGGAACCCCCACAGGGTGTGCAAGGGGGACCTGGGGACAGTGATAAAACACCCACGCCTCTCCTTCAGCCCTGGCACTGCAATCAGAAGCATGACCACTGGAGCAGAGAAACAACTCTGTTGGGTTCTTGACCCTTTGGTCCCGGTCAGCATATTTGCATCTTCCTGGCGGGGAGGGAGCCCACCCTGCATCTCTGAGGGTCCCCAGACCCACACAGATCAGGTGTCAAAGCCTGTTCGGAAATGCATATTAAGGTTTTGCATGTGCCCAGTGCCGTACGCCCTGCCCACAGCAGATACGGACCCAAAATTGTACCTTGCTGAGCGCTGGCCGGTTGTCCATGATCACTCACAAGGAAATAAAGCTTATTCCCTAAAGTAAGCATTGACCATGGATCCATCTGGCATCCCAGCCAGAAACAGAAATGGGACAAACAGCATCATGTCCCAGAGTGCCAGAGAGGAGGAAGCATGGCTCTGCTCCAGCCCATTGCCCCACGGCAGAAGAGGACACCGGAGTGGTGAGCTAGACAAAGGGAAACACCTCTATCCCAGGTGTCAGGAGAACAAGGACAATAGACGGGTGCTGGTGCTGCACTGGTGGGATCTGGCAAGGGACTAGTGCCAGGGGAGCCAGGGCAGGGCTGGGTAGCATGGTGTCACCTCCTCATGCCCTTCCACTGTGCCCCCTTCTCCCAGTCCACTCGAAACACTTGAGTCCTTTGACTCGGGCATCAGAACAACACTGGGCCATAGCTGCCTGGTTTTGTGACATGGCACATGAAAGCAAGCACCAAAGAGGCAGTAAGGTGTTTGTCAGGGACTTGTTTTCGTGTCCAGCGCTCACTGACACCGGCTGGTTTGCAAGCATTGCAGGCAGTTGTAGGCATCCTGCGAACAGGAGCGAACAAGCAACAGCGGCGGTCCCCAGGTCTGAGTATTCCCATTTCTAACAGTGCCCCTTAGCCTCACACAGTGCTGTGAGCTGCTGGAGTGATGGCAGCTTTTCCTAGAGCTACCAGCACGGAGATGAGACTAGAAAATGATTCCATCCCTGTGTGCCCGCGGCACAGACGATTACGATTTCGCTTCTGACTCCTACTCATCCCGCCTTGTAGAGATCAGATTAATCGTGGCACATGATCAAAGAGATTGAAATGAAGACACCAATAACCAAACGGCTGCAGTTTCCCTGCTGAAAAACTTGCATGGAGATAAGGACTGTGATTTTGCTGCAAATTAGCCTGGGCTGAGGGAGGGGAGGGACGCGGTGCTAACCCCGTGTGTCTTTAACCTACCGACGCTCTGGCTGCCCCGTGCGGGTGAGGACTTGGCTGTTGCACTGCGAGCTTCAAGAAAAAAAAGAAACACTCCCCACCTTTTGGGCAAGGAAAAGCAAAGTGTGAGACCTGTGAAAAGGAGCAGAGCTGCAAAGAGACTTTGCCATCTGGCAAACACTTGCGGCGTCTCGGAGCACTTGTGGGCACAAAGCCCAGCATGTCCCTGGGCCACTGCGTACGGGCCAGCTGCAGCCCCTGTCGCACCCTCCCCTCCAGCCGAGCACCAGTAACACACTGTCAGTGGGCCTTACCCACTGTCCCCCTCACGGGCCAGGGTGGTTACTTTAACGAAGGGTTAGCACCCTCGGAGGGAAACTTGGCAGCAGGGCACGTGTATCCCATTCGCTCCTCCTCCTGCTGCCGGCACACCACCCACAGACTCGCCAGCCACCCTCAGCAGCTCCGCAGAGCGCTCCACCAAAGCAGAGCCAGATGGAGCTGCCAGCTCACCCATATGAGATGGCACAGGCTTTTCAAGCTGCCTCTTCCCAGGGCTGCCTACTCCCGCGTGGGAGGTGTAAGCAAGGCACGTGTTGTGTCCCCCGCAAAGCGCTGCTCCGCCGTGTCCCAGTGCCACCACTGCCGGCACCAAAGCCTGTGCTTGGTGGTCCCGCAGAGCTGCCGAGCATCGAAGTCAGCTCATGTAAGTGTCATATCACCTCTTCCAGATGCCCTCTGGGTGGAGACCAATTCAAGGCAGAGTGGCATGGATGCCAGCCCAAAAGCAGAGAGACGTGATTTTTGTGGCCACAAAAGCCCCAGCCATGGACCCCAAACTTACTCACTGCCACGCACAAAGTGGTGCCAACAGCTGGATTCCCAGTCTGGGAAATGAAATCCCTGGGAAGACCCTCCTCCTTGCACACTTCCACCTCTTTAATCCAACTTACAACTTTGGGAGGACTGTGAGAAAGAGCATCCACCCCGTCCCTTACCGAGACCTGCTTCTGCAGGGACAGGCTGTGGCTGGTGGTAGGGGAGGAAGGCACTTGCTGTGGTACACATCTCCATGCTGAGGTGAAGTGTTTGAGCAGGGGTGAGAACAGCTAGGACCGCCGTGGTAAACAGCAAAGTAAAGTAAAATCCTGTCTTCCACCCCCAGAACTTTGCTATCTCAGTGAAGCCAAGCACGCACCAGGGGGAAAGAACAAGCAGCCTGCCTGCACCCCAGCTTGCCAAAAATGAATTCAGGTGCTGGCCATGCCACAGACACTTGCCTCAGGTTGCTGCAGGGCTTTGTTGCCATCCTGAGCCTGCTGCAACCAGCACTGCTGGGAATGCCACCTGTGGAAGATGGGAGGGGGCTGGTACAGGACAGCAGAGGAGCAGGCAGGTCTTGGACCTGCACCACTTAGGAAGCAGAGCACAGCCTTTCGTGGGCTGGGTAAGGCAGCCTGAAAGAGAGACTTGCACATCTTGTGACCATTGCTGTGTATCAGGCTGTCCTCACATGTTTTTGTGAAGCTTTATCTGTGCTGGAGATGTGCTTCTGGCCTTGGCAAACTCGCTGATGGGGGAGAGACTGGGATGCTCAGGGACTCAGCATTTCCCTTGGTGGGGAGCAGGCAGAAACACCTCATCCTGCCACACTGTCATGCTGGGCTTTCAGCAACTGCATAAACTGCAGACAAAAAAGGCTTGTAAAGGGAGAAAAAAATGCCTTTCTCACCCAAAGCAGGAAGGGCTGGGTGCTATCCTGAACCTCAGGTAAACTACATAGAGGGGGGTCTCACCTTTTTGGGAGCCTGCCAGGGTGGGATGTGGCATGGTGCAGTGCCACAGTAGCAGGGCATGCCTGGGGGCTATGGGCTGTGTGCGTGCATCAACACAGTTGTAGCAGCGTGCAGCACAGCACAGCAAAGAGGACCTTTAGGCCATGGGTAGCCTCCTTGCTCTTATAGAACATTTAAGGTTGGAAAATACCTCCAAGATCAAGTCCAACTGTGAACCCACCACCACCATGTCTACTAAACCACATCCTGATGAGCCACGTCTACACATCGTTTGAACACCTCCAGGGATGGTGACACCACCACCATGCTGGGCAGCCTGTTCCAATGCCTGACCACTCTTTCAGTGAAGAATTTTTTCCTAATATCCAATCTAAGCCTGATGCAACTTGCGGCGATTTCCTCTTGTCCTATCACTAGTTACCAGGGAGAAGAGACCAACACCCACCTCACTACAACCTCCTTTCAGGTAGCTGTAGAGAGTGATAAGGTCTCCCCTCAACCTCCTCTTCTCTGGGCTAAACAACTCCAGTTCCTTCAGACTCTCCTTTTAAGACTTGTGCTCCAAACCCTTCACCAGCTTCCTTGCCCTCCTCTGGGCACACTCCAGCAGCTCAACATCCTTCTTCTACTGAGGGGCCCAAAACTGAACACGTTACTCAAGGTGTGGCCTTACCAGATCCTTCTCTTATCTCTGTAGCAAAGATCTCTCCAAGGTCAGTCTAGGCCAACACAAGGAGCAGCCTTTAATTACAGGAGTCTTGTTTTGCAACTGCCATTGCTCACCACCGAAGAGTTGTGTTTGGTCCTCTGGGCTCTGCTTTCCACCTCTGTGCCATTTTTTAGCTTTCTTGGTTGCAGCCTGCAGTGTTGGGCTGCAGCTGAACCCAAGAAGCCTTTTTTAACGTGATGACTTTTGCTGTTGCACTGGAGGAGGGACAGCGCTGCGTTCCTCTGAGGGATGTGGACGTGGTTCACCAGCTGTGATGGTGGCAACTGCAGCACCGAGTCCACAGCCACCACGTTTTCCAGTGAGAGGGCTTACAAGCTACTGTCCATTCCGAGCAAGAGCGGTGGTTGTCACCTGCAGCAGACCCCATGAGCGACACTGGACACATGATAATAAAACAAATATACACAAAAATCCTTTTAGCCCCCTCTCTGCTGGTCTTCAACTGGAATGTGGGGCGTGTCCTTACGGTAGATCAGCTTTCTCCATGGTAACAGAGAGATGCTGCAGTCCCATCCCCCTTGGTGATGCTGGGGTGGGCGGGAGGGAGACAGATGGTGGCAGAGGGGAAAAGGGTCCAGATCCTCCAAGTGACAGAAATCGCAGGAATCCCTGATTGCCGGAGCCAAGACGCTGACCTGGAGCCGTGGGAGGGGGGGAAGGCGGAGGCACGTGGCTCTGCCGAGCCTGGAATAGCAGAGCAGCTGCTAAGTTATCGCTTGCAATTATTACAGCATATGGGAGGGAAAGAATAGCTCTCAAGGGGAGAAAAACAAATCAGGAAAAGGCGGGCTGCTGCAGGGCTGAGCCGCGGGGAAGAGCAGCTCTTGGCACTGCGGCAGGTCCCCGCTGGGTGGCAAGGGCATCAGGGGACAGCTCTTCCCCTCTGAGGCCCCGGCAGGAATTTGGGTACAAGTACTTGCACCCACAGAACCAGGTGCTCACCCATCTCACACGGTGCCCGCTGTCTGCCCAGGGGCAGGGGTATGCCAGGGAGAGGATGACACTGGTTGGGACATTAGGAAGGGATGGAGCCAGGTGGGTGCCTCCCTGGTCCCTTCCCCCATGTACAATTTGGCTGCTCCGTCTGCAATTTGGCAGGAGCCACCAGCTTCTGTGTATGAGCACGGCAGCGGGGCCATGGGCAGCAGGTCACACGGTTTGGAGGGAGACCACCCAAATTTCTCATCTAGGGATGCTGTCACCCATGTCTGGTGCTGCACAGGGAGACAGGACCAGCAGCATGAAGCATCACTGCTCACACCACCCCTGCAAGACAAGGCAGGAGGCTGCAGAGCCAGAGAAAACACCTGCCCCTGGCTTCAAGATATGCCATTAAGTCCCAGCAAACCAAAACAGAGCCGAAAGGGAAAGCCACGGGGACAGCCCTGCTCCGGGGAAGCCACAGAGAAGGGGAGAGGTGATGCACCACAGTGGGGAAATTCGGAGGTGATTAATTATCTGTGAACGAGGAGCAATGACAGTCTCTCTTAATTTCCATGCCGCTTGGAAAACAAACACTGCATCCCCTTGTGGCTGCTGTTACTCTGGGCTTCCATTATGATATATAACAAAATAATTACATGACAAGTCTCTGCTAATGTGGAGCCATTGGCAGCTGTTTCACTGCATCCCACCTTTGGGCTGCAGCGTGGGGACAGGGAGTGGCAGAGGTATGTTCCCTGCCTGAAAAAGCCTGGGAGACAATAGAGGAAAATGTAACTGTATCTGCTGAGTACTAAATGCCAGGGTTTAACTTCACAGATTGTCAGTCTGGGGCAGAATCTTGGGCCCACTTGATGTTTGCTTGCCCTGTGTAATGTGGCTGCAGAGATGGGGCAAGAGGAGCAGGAAACATTGTCTGTCCTGTTCCTACACTCTGCTGGCTTTTCCCTGCACATCTGCTACTGGCTACAAGTGGAGCTGATGCAGGACCAGGGGTGAGGGGTTAGGATTTAGTCTGCAGATGTATTCTTAGGCTCCCTTATATTCACCTGTCTTCTGCCTTTGAGCTGTATTTATTTTCTGTCCTCTCTGGCAGCATCATAAATATCCTTAGAGCAGGAGAATCGGCACCTGCCTGCTCACCTAGATCAACAGCAGTGCGTCCCTGGGTCTCTCATCCCAAGCCAAACTGTTCCTGTTGCCAAAAGCCTGTGGCTTTGGTGAAAAGCACCAACACGTGCCTGAGCAGGAGATGGGGAACACCAAACCCACTGGGTCAACATTCCAGGACAAAGCACACCGGTCCCAGGACCAAAGCATAGCGATCCGGGGCTGAAGCCAGGAACTTGGCATGATGCCCCTGGGAGGTGGGCAGGTGTCATGGTTTAACCCTGGCTGGCAACTAAGCACCATGCAAGCACTTCCTTGCTCCTCCTCCAGTCTGGCAGGATGGGGAGGACAACTGGAAAAAAAGTAAAACTCAGGAGTTGAGATGAAGGTAGTTCACTAGGACAGCAAAGGGAGAGAAAACTAATCATAATTATAGTGACAAAAGACTATAAAAAATGAGTGATTCACAATGCAATTTCTCATCACCCATTGACCGATGTCCAGCCCATCCCTGAGCAGGGATCACACCCATGGCCAGTTTCCCCCAGGTTTATATACTGAGCATGATGTCATATGGTATGGAATATCCCTTCAGCCAGTTTGGGTCAGCTCTTCTGGCTGTGTTCCTCCCACCACCAGCTTCTCTGGCATCCCGGTCTCCTCACTTGCAGGGCATTGTAAGAAACTGAAATGTCCTTGACTTGGTGAACACTGCTTAGCAATGACCAAACCAGCAGTGTGTCAGCACCACCATTTTCATCCCAAATCCAAAGCACAGTACTACACCAGCTACTAGGAAGAAAATGAACTCTATCCCAGCTGAAAGCAGGCCAGCAGGACCTGCTGGACTGGGAGACTGGGATATTCCGTTCAGCACTGGTACCTCACTTGGACATGCAGCACAGGCAGCTGCTGAACAGCAGTGATGCTGCAAATGAAGCTGGAGCAGAAGCACTGGAAATAGTAAATATGGTTCAAGGTCCATGATCCAGAACAGGAATAAATTGCACGTGGCAGGTAATTTATTGAGGGCATCGAGGGCTCAAGTTGAGGTATGCAGCTCCCGCATTGTGGTCTGTCAGGTGAGCCATGTACAACATGTTGTAGAAAGTTGCAAAGGAGTAGATCTGTTCGGCCTTGCTCAAATATCACCTGTCTCTGCTATGAACCTGTCTCCTAGCCCCTTGCATGCCTCCAAGCAGAAGAGATGAAGGTGACAGCAAGGGAAAGGCTGGGGTGGGGTCCTGTTGGGGATTTAACAGTGATCGCAACTCTTACAACCTCCCTACTCCCCTACCTGGGCTTGTATCCTGCAGACAGGGTGCTCCTTCTCCCTGCCACCACCACCAACCTTCTGCTGGGGACAGACAGAGAAGGCCTTGGCCCAAAACATCAGTCACCCATAAGTCACTGTGGGTTTCTGGAAGCTGGCCCTAGACTGGAAGCCAGCAGCGTGTCTCTGTGGTGCAGGCAGGGTGCAGGCAGGCCTGCCTCCAGCTGGGCTACACCATCGGGGCTTTGCCCACCCGGCTGTGTGCCTGAGGTGTGGTGCACAGTGATGGTGATGCCTTCTGAAGAGGGGGGGTATAAAATCCAAAGAGAATGACCTGCAGCTGGTCCCAAAGCTGATCCCTCCTTCTCATATTGCCTGACAGATCGCTCATGAAGTTGCTCGATCTTAGGGTAAAATTACCACTTTTCCCAGTGCAGCAAGGGTCTCTCCTTTGTTTTTCCTGTGCCACTAGACTAATGCAAAGGCTTGTGTTTGGATTCCTGCTTCTCCTGGACAGAAAACTGGGATTGGGCAACAGCAGTTGAAAGGGAAAGATAAAATCTCTGATTTAATTCTGAACCACCAAAACTGCCACTAAAGACAATAAAATACCTTAAATTCTTTTTTTTTTTCATTTAAAAATTAATTTGTAAGTGAACATCCAAGGGAAAAAAGGTATTCGTTGCTTTGATCCCACAAGACCTATGAAAATTCTTAATTCCTGGCTATCCCTGTGAAGACTCACCTGGGGTGGCAGCAGGACACATCACCTGGAGGGTGCCAGCAGTTCTTGGGACTGAACTTCTGAATGGGGAAAGATTTGATGACTAACCCAGGAAATCTCCTTCTCCTGGAGAAGACAACCCTATCCTGATCCCAGCTGTTGTTCCTGGTGTGCAGCAGTTTTCTCATTAAGAGCTGACAGGACCCCTTGGAAAGAACATGCAACACTAGCAGAGTCATTCAAGTGGTCTGAAAACACCACACTCTGCTCTACCCCTCTGCTCTTGATGGAGGGGTGGGGGGTGTTGCTTTGGAGGGGGATCCGTCACCCCTGCCTTGTTACTAGCTCCATGTCTGATCCAGTAGCATGTTCTTCTCCTCTTGCAGCAGGTTGGGTGATCCCAATTGGACTGCTGCTGCTGGCCTGTCCATCTCCCCCTGAGCTGCACACTGCAGCAGGTTTCTTCCTCTTTTCACCAAGCCCTTCCTCCTGAGGCAGATCTCCCGAAGACTTCCATCGCTCACACCCAGGGCAGTTTCATCTTTGCTTTCTCTCCCCCAAATCTGTCAGGGGTGTAGCTCCTTTACACAGCAGATGGTGCAGACACAGCTGCTTGTACCCTTGGTCAGTGCATGCCCTGACACAGCCGTGGTCCATGTGGGCTTCATCCGCCCAGGGCATGGCCAGGAGACAGCACAGGCTCAGCACTGTCCCCACAGGCAGCACGGCAGGGGCCAATGTGTTTTGGCTGGTGGGGAGAGAGGAGACACTGTATTACTTACCTTCAAGCCCCTGGCACAGCTCTGGATGTCCTCTAGGTTGTAAGTGATGCTGGTGACAGGAGCCCGCAGCAGCAAGGTGGCCCAGGGATGGAGACTGGACTGGGTTGGTACTTGCTGTTGGGGAAGAAGGGGCTGAATCCACCCACAGGGCAGCAGTAAGAATTTGGGTGTTGACTTTGCTTAGTTTGCACTGCTCTTACAGCAAGGTCCTGCCTGGGAGGTACCAGGAAGTCAACTGCTTGCAGGTGATGGACTGAGGTGGGTGAGAACCAGATGCAGGGCAGGGGAAGAAGGATGGAAGAGGAAAGGGTGGGGATTAAGGGAAAGAAATAGCAGAGATCTTTAACATAGCTGAGCTGGGAGGAGAAGCTGGAACTCAAGCCAGGCAAAGTCTAGAGACTGTTTGCAGCTCACAGCTACGGTCTCTGACAAAGATCATCTCTGTAAGATGTGCTGGGTTTGTGTGTAGCATCATCAGATGCCCTGTAGAACCACTGATGCCCTTTAGTGCCATGGCTTTCCAATGTCGAGGCAGGGGCTGGAGATGCTTTCTCTTACATTTTGTGGGCATTCCAGGTTTCCCAAGGAAATATTTCCCAATAAATCCAAGTTACATGTGATACAGCAAGCCACTGCCAGCACAGCGCATTTGGGGGCATCCTGCAAGGCCACCACGCTGGATGCTGGAGAAAGTAATAAAAGAACACGTTGAGCCCACTGCGCTCTGAACGCCTCCCAAACGGTCTGGAGCTGCTTGGGTTGGCTTCTGAACCTTTTTTTTTTTTTTAAAGTTAGGCTTGTGAGACTCTCTCCTTCCCTCTAGCGTCCATTTCGAGATGTTTCTCTTGCTCTTCAGCTACAAAAGGCGGCTTTGCGTGGCTGCGTTTGCAGCCACGTTCCTCCTCAGGCGCAGGTTTTACATTTATAAATGATTCTGCAACTCTTCATCCAGGAACCTGACACTTCATTTTCCTGGTTTATACCATGCCATGCGGGAGGCGCCCATTGCAAGGTTGTCATCCCCTGGCATGCTTAAAAAATTATCCTAATTACCCCCTTAATTTGAGCATGGTCACGCTGAGCTCCAGCTGGAGGTGTGCAGGCACCATAAAGCTTTTGATAGAAATAGGAAGAGGACGTGCTTGTGGCAAATGCCTTGTCTGAGGGACAGGTCAGAACAAAGCCCTGCTCATGCTGCCTGTGAAGGACCATACCACACCCACTTTCAGATCACAAGATTTGTCTGGAGGCTGTAGGAAACCAGTGAAGAGCTGAAAAACTACTCCACCGCTCCTAAGGCTTGACCAAGGCTATTGCTGCAAGGTTGTCGTTCGTCTGGTGACAGCAAGAGACCTTCCAGGCAGGATCTCCACTACCTGGGTTACCTCCCTTTCAGTTGGACTGGTTTCTAAAATCCAGCCAGCATTTCCCTCTTCAGGGATAGAGACGACAGACATGCTCCCTCTTTTGGGGACTGGGCAGCAAACCTGCCCTCCCAACTGTTACCTGCAGTGGGCCAGCTCTCCTCCTGCAGCCCCAGCACAGAGTCTTTGGTGGCATATTGAATTTGGCTCAGGACAAGCCCTTCTCACTGTCCCACAGCCACGCTGCCCTGCAGGTGCCTCCCTGGATGTTCCAAAAGCTTTGCAGGCCTGCTCAAGGAGACCATATACACTGAACACAAGGTGCACTGTCCCCAGCAGCCACATGCTCCCACGCCATCTCCACTCTTCTAGGCAGGTCCTTTCCCTCGGCCAGAAGAAGAAAGATGTTTACATTCATATTTCCAGTATCCCCCAGAGGAACTTCAGAGGAGCAAGATGCTGCCAACAATAACAACATGGCCAGGAAACTCTGGCATACAGGGAAATCTATTGCAGGGGAGGTTTCATTTCATTTGGCATTGGATAATAGCAATTGAGGCCATCTCAAACCTTGTTTTATTGATGGAGAGACTGGCACTGCTGGAGCATGAACTATCTGACTAATCATATCCCACAAGTGTCCATGTCCAACCACAGGTGTAGATACTGCCCCTGGCAATAAGCCCGTGGACATCAGGCTCTGAAGGTGGTGGCAAGCCAAGGAAGCGTGTATGAAGTGAACGTGAGCTGACCTGTTGTTTGTATTTGCAGAGGAGGTGTGTATGAGACTACCCTCCTGGATGTCTCCCGTACTACTTCTTCCTTGGCAGCCAAAGAAAGTATCTCCTCTTCATCTAGCAATGAAGATTAATGTGTTCCAAGCACAAAAAAAATCTGAAGCCTTCAACATGAGTAAGTAACAGCCTTGGTAACAAGCACAACAGCAGTGAGCTCTGTGCAAGAGATGGGCTGTGCATGTTGCTGTGATGGGGACACTGAACAGGGCTAGCCTGTCCCCAAATGGGAGGGACACAAAGGATCTCTGCAGAGCCAGGAGGTGCAGAACACAATCCAAGTCTGAGCAGGAGCCAGCTTAACTTGTCATGGCCCGTTTGTTTGGGTGGGATGCCATCCTGGACATGGTTCCTGCAGGAGAAGGAAGGATTTTTAGACACTGAAATAACTGGCTGCTAGCAACGCAGCTCCCCATTGCTGTCTCCAATTATTCTTTAAAGATCTGGCTTTCAGTATGCAGGGCAGCACCAACCAGTCCGGAAGAGCTGTTGTGGGACACCAGGTAGGTGATGCTGAGAGACCTCCTGGATGGATCATGCTGCTGCTAACTCTGAAACATCGTCACTTTGGGCCAGATCCCTTTGTTCCAAGCCCTAGTGCCCGCAGGAGAGCTGCCCCAGCTAACTGCTCCCTCCCATAGCAGCACAGATGAGACTGGCTCCCGGAAGGAAACTCTTCCCTGTGGTGCTGATTTATTAATAGGTGAGGGGGAATCAGTTCTCACCCCTCTCTCCTGCTTACACACTAGATAGCAGTTTGGCAGCTGGCAGTAAATGCCATTAAGGCAGCAAGATACTTAAGGGCATCAGCAGCTCCTGCCCATTACAAGGATGAGGACCCTGGCAACGTACACCCCAAGCTGGCTGTACCTAACTGGAAGCAAGGAGCCTACTGAGATCAATATTAATAGAGCCTGCAAAGGCAGGGATGGGAACAAATGATTTTGTCCACATTTAAGGGACTAATGCAGGATTTTAACAGAGGAAACAGCAACAAGAAAACTCATGATTAAACCCCTTGTATATTTCCCTTTTGGGCTAAGAGAATCAAATCCACGTGTCATGCCTGACATTTCCTAGTTAGCCTATTAAAGCCCTGGCTGGCTTTTGCATTTTCTAGATGAAAAGGGTGGAAAGTGGATGAGCAGCAGCTTTCCTTTGTGGATCTGTTACAGCTGCACAGATCTGATCTGCAATGGTCCTGTTTATTTTGCTTGTCCTGGAATCTTTGACAGAGAACAGAGCAGCAGCTCTGGGAAACCTTGGGGTGCACCCACTACTGGTAGAGAAGACTACTAGCTCTTCTTCCCAGTGTGGTCAGCCTGTGATCACCAGATTGCTCTCTTAACAAGACTCCCTGCTGCTCCACACATGACAGCTTGTCACTGGCTCTCATTACACACTTAGCTGCAGAGCACACACTCTTGTACCTACCACCCCTCAGGTCAGATTGCCTGGGAAGGATGCACTGAAGGTGGTACACAAGAAACTTGTGCCTGACAGAGCTGTCCACCAATGTTTGGTTCTGCTACCCACTAAGTGTTCATGCACTGAGAACTAATTGGTCTTCCTCCACTCCCTCTGCCAAAACCCTATTAACAAGATGCATGCATGATGGAGGGAAGTCAGATTCCTACTGGTGCCGCTGCTCTGCTGCCAAGTTGTTTTGTCTTCCTCTCTGCATGCGTGAACCCCATCTCTGTCCTGCTGGGTAACACAGCTGGAGATCCACCTCAGGAAAGCAATTCCCAAGAACTAAGCGTTGTCACTTTGCTGAACATGGGAGCATCCTTCTCTGGCCTCCTGCCCTGTGCTGTGGGCATGTGCTGAGCAGCGCAGCTCAAGGTAAGCACGCCTCCCAGATAAGCACGGGGCATCCCGCCTGCAAAGTCCATCTGAGACCAGAGATGCTTTCCTGCACATAACTCAGAGGTTCAAATGAGGGGAGTGGCATCAAGATGCTGCCCTGTGAGTATCCCAGGGCCCCCAGCATCGCTGCTTTCTGCTGCAGGACAGCACTCACACCAACCGCTTTAACCCCCAGGCCTTCCAGTCATCTCCAGACACTAAATCCTCACAGTAGCACTGCCAGGACCAGGGCACGTGGCTTCAAGTCCGTCTTACGTACCCATCCCCGCCGACACGCACCTGAGAGCGTGCTGGGTCACCAGCAGTGGGGTGACACCTTCTCCTGTCTGTACACACATGCTATGCCACTACATAGCCTGTGACTGCCTTGGTTAGGCTTCAGGGGGGACAGAGTTGGTTAGTAAGGGATGGGGTGGCTGTTTTGAAGGTCACACACTGCCCGCACCCCTGGGAGTTATCACCGAAAGGGAAGGTAAAACAGGAATCCCTGAGTTGAATGGTTTTGATGAAGTCCTCAGTGATTCTCACTTCCCACACATGAGGGCAGAGCTTTTTTTGGTTTCTGAAAGCCCTCTCCTCTACCACAAAGCAGTTCCTTGCCCCATGCACATACAGAGGCAAGCTGTGTTTGCTGCAAGACGAGCTGAGAGATGCTTTTGAGAGTACTTTCCAGATCCATACTCAGAATTTTGCATCTGCAGATGAACACGTGCAGACCCATCTTGTTGCCCCAGTTTCCATGCACAAAAACTTACTTATGCTTTTTTCCTCTGCCCCTTTGAAACCAAAGATGCAAATTGAGAAGGCGGCTTTGAATGTTTGGAGAAGACAGCCCTACCCATCACCCACTGATATGACCCTGGCCACAGAGAAGGGCCTGATTGTCACCAGTGCTGACTGCCAGTGAGGGCTGCAGACTTCAAGCACACAGGGAGGGTGCACAGCATTTCTGAAAACTATGCTGCCATTTTCTTCTTTTTTACAAGGTCAGATTTTTTTTTTTGGTGATGGTCATGGTCAGTGACACTGGAAGAAAGTCAATTTTAGGAGCCTGTTCAAGGACACAGGCACTGTTGTTGGGTGACATCTGATGGGAAATCCTGCCTGCATCCACAGTATTGCACAGAAATATATGCCACATAGTTTTCAATGATTTTTGATGGACGATTTCCTCTAGGACTTATCAAAACTGGAAAATAGCTTCAAGCTCCAGGCTCTTTTGTAGGAGAAAGTGGTGCACGTATCACCACACCACAATGAGACAAAGGTTTATGGCTTTCTCTATTCTTCCACTCCTCTAGATTAAACTGACCAGTAGAAAGAAGACATAAGCCAATTCATTAACTCATCATGTAATTACTGTTTTTAGCAACTGATTTAAAAATACACATCTAACATAGTAACTTAAACTGGAAAAAAAAAGTGTTGATGCTTGGTTTCAGGCTGCAACATCAATAAAGCTGTAAGGCACTGTCATTTGGGTCAGCATCTCACAGTCTGCAGTCTCTAAACCAGATGTTTTGAATCACACCCAAATATAAAGCAAATGCCTTATTGAAAAAACAGATTATTCCCTTACTTCCCTGCCTTGTCTTTGCTGCAGCATTAAAATTATTCAGTCATCAGAAACTGGGAAGCATATTTGATCTAAGAGAACTAGAAGTGGGATGCCTGACTCTAAAGGCACACCCACCTGCTTACAGAGGTCAGCTCTGCCAATGCAGTTCTGGTATGCGGTGTCTATACATGGGAAGCAGGAGAAATCCACCCAGGTTTGTTTGCTCCATAGCTACATGTTAATATTGGTACGAGCTGCCTGGTCACAGCATTTGTTCCAACAGCAATACAGGCAACAAGAACCTTGGACGCCTGCAAACGGGGTGAGCTCCCATGGGGCATCAGCTCTGAAGCCACCCAGACTTCCTGGGCTTCCCTCCCGTACAACCCACCCTGGTCAACACTTCCTCTCAAGGCCCTGGCTTCATCCCTTGCCTGTTAAACATCCAGGACTGCAAAAGATACGCTGTGGGGCTGCTGCTAGGTCTGGTGGCTGAGTGTGAGAGGGAAAGCCTGGCATTCCTCACTTCTTCCAGCCCACTGCACAAACCTCACGCTCCACGCTCTGCTTGGTTCCGTGTCCCTGAATGCTGTGGATGAGAGGAAATACGTTTAGACTTGTTCTGTTTCAGTGTGTGAAGCCTGCAAAAATAACCACATTTTTCTGTAATAAGAGGTTGATTAGCTCTTCTGTTATCAGCGGGGGCTCTTTAAAGAAAGCATTTCTGGACCAGCTGGAGCCTTAATTGAGGCAAATCATGTCATTTGTTTGAACTGCTCTACTCGCACAGCTCTGCGTTTAGCTTGTGGAAGAAGAAAGGTGGCACTGATCCTTCAAGACTGTGCTGTGTTCGTGGCTCTAACACACACTGCCACCTGGATATCTTCTACGATGAGGAACTTCTGTTCTGAGATGCTGTTGAGGAAGTGGGTCTGTCTGGCAATGACTGCAGCATGGCCCTGGCAGTCAGGGGCCAAGTAGTGCTCATTAGCCCAAACCTCTCCAAGTCCTTTGTGGATGAATGGACAGCTGCCTGGTGGTGGTTGATCACTCCAGGAGGGCTCTCATCCACGATGGGCCTGAGGAAAAAGGGGAAACACTGGTGAAATTGCACTCTGGGTCTGACTATCTGCATTCTCCCCACCGACTTTGCCACCTCCTGCTCTGAAAATTGAACCAAAAGCTGCCAGGCCTGGGAGCAGCACAAGGCACACCAGCTGCCCACACAGGGCATACGCCCTCTGCCTCTACAGCTCTATACTGACTGTGTTAACTTCAAAACCAAGGTGTCATGTCACAACTCCTCAGTTTCATTTCTTCAAAGCAGCAACACGATGCTAATGTTACAGTAAGTGGATTCAGAAATAACTGTGTTTTGGTGCATGTGATGCTTATATAATGCCTACTTTATTTTCCAAAGCTCTTTCTAACATGAATTAATGGAAATTTCAAGAGGAAAAAAATCAGAGAAGTGGATGTCAGGAACTTGTCCCAGGGTTTACCCAAGGAGAGCATCACTGCAAAGAGTTCTGCAACAGACATGGGTATCAGCCCTGTGTGGGGAACATGGGAACGGAGCTGTACGAACAATGGAAAATTGTGGGATATTATTCAAGAAAATACAAAATTTCAAATGCTCAAGCTATAAGGAATATGAAAAAGTCTTTCATTTAGCATTAAACATCAAAAGTAAATGTCAGCACAAGTACAGAACAGGCAGGAGACTCCAGAGACAACGCAGAACTCTGCTTTTTCCTGCTGTGAAGTCCCTTCTGTTTTCCCCAGACACACTGCAGGCAGCGCTGCTGGCAGCACACGTACCTGACTTTTGTTGATCCAGCAGCTGCTGGTTCTGAAATAGGCCTTTGCCAGCCGGTGGCCCCAGCAGGCTGGCGCTGCCCTCGGGATCCAGAGGCAGCCGGCTCGCTGTGCTCATTCCGGACAGCAAGTTCCTTGCCCAGAGGGCAGGCTGAAGTTTCTTGATGAGCCCTTGACTGGCATTGCTGTATCCACTGCCTGTCCTCTTGGCTTGGTATTGTTAGGCCTCTTACCCTGTGGTTCCTCATTTTCCAGGGTCTTGCTACAACACCCATTACAGCTGCAGGTGAAGGGCTTTTTGGAGGGAATGGAATCAGATAATGGTTCAGGTTGGAGGACATCACACCTTTCTCAGCCTGTGATGAATCTGAAACAGAAGGGAGGAAGCACAGTGATGTGCCAGTTCATCTTACTCCTAAATGACTGACCAGCTGAGCAGAAGGTTTCAGAGAATGGTGTGTGATGGAGCTGGGTGAGCAGATGTGTCTCAGGGCACACAACAATGCTGGCCTTGTTGAACTTCTTCCTCTGATAATTGGGGGTTTGGGTTACTCAGCAGCCTCCCTGCCAATACTGCTGGTGATGTGCCAAGCACTGAAACTGTTCATGGGCTGTGCACAGCCCAAGAGGGACAGCCCAGCCCAGCACACCCATCCTCTGTTCTCAGGCAGGATCATACCCACACCATTTCTGACCCATGTTTGATCTGACTTGTTTTAAATATCCAAGGACCCCACCCAGTGATCTGAAATTCAAGGTGCAGGAATTATCACAGAGGAGTGGATCCATCGTTTTTTTTAATTTATTTTTTTACAGAGGCAGAGGTGTAAAAATAAGACCTTGAGATTAGCCTTAAAATTACAGAAAGCACCACACTGCTAAGGACAATATTGCACTACATGCAGGACTACTATCTGGCTGTTCATACTTTAGCCCATGCAATCCTCAGGTGCAACACACAGAGAAGAAAAATCTTCTTGTTGATTTATGAATATATCATGCATGCATACACGCTTAAAAGCATGCTATATATAGCAGGGATCCAATTGCTCTTGGCTATTAAAAGAACCAATGGTATCTAAGTGGCTGATGTGCAAGGTCCAGGGCAGGAACACAATCTAAAGAATGTGCCACCAAAACCCAGGCCCAGAAAGTTCAGCTTTATAACTCCTAATTGATGGGAATGTATTTTACTGCTTAAGTAACCACATAAAGCTGATAAAAGTTTTTACTGAACAGTTTCCATCATTCTAAATGCTTTAAAAATGCCTAAACTTCATAGGCCTTTTTATTTCAGAGTGTAAAGACACTCTGAAAGCCTGCTATGTCTGACTCAAGAGCCTGAAATAACATTTGATGTCTTCCAAAGAGTGTGGATATATGGACTGGATGCAGCCAACACTTTTACTTAAGAGCAGTTTTGTTCAGATGACTTGCTCTTTCCTGGGCAGGATGTTTTCTAGCACCAAGTTCTTCTGTGGGAAAATCACGGTGGGTGGGACAAACTTTGGGAGATGAATGCTGAGGCATTTAAATACCTCTCCAAGTCTTGACACGGTCTCAAGTGTTGAAGTGTATTTTTAACCACCTTCCTGAATAAAGTCTATCAGTTGCTAAAGCTTTTTTTAATGTACTTGCTCTGCAAAACACATGTCTATTGGTGACAATGGGCTAAGGCTACCATCTTGGTGATTATCTGAATCTTGGTTATTCTGGCCAGCTGCTCATGATTTGGGCTCTGGGTTGTCGGCTCCCTTCCCCACCGCCCAGGTAATGCTGGATTTCGAACCACATGTCAATCTTGTAACCAAATCACAAGTCTGGTTAGAAGGTGGACAGATCTGTGAACCATTCACTTCTATATTCCTGTAGGGCATGACATCAGTACGCTGTGAGATGTCTGGGGCACTGTCTATTCAATCTAAAAAAGATTATAACATAACAAATCATACTCAATCGAAAGAAATCATATTAAATCTAAAAAAAGAGAGATCAGATTAAATTTAAAGAGACCATAAGATCATAACCTAAGACTTCTGAGGTCACTGGACAATAGGCTATTCCTTTAGATTTTTCCAAACAGGTTCTGTTCTTACAAAGGAGGTATTGTTTACATTACTGCTAATACACAGAGGCTTTGAATAGTTTAATGGTACTTCTGTTTTTTCCCCAAAATATATATTTACAAATTTTAATCGATCAAATTTTGCCCTTGCAAGAAATGTAAAATTCAAACTCCTATGCCAGTATTTATTGAGGCAAAATAAAGTGATTGTTAAAAATACAAATAGATTAAAGTTGTACTTTTCTAAGCTCCTCTACTCAACATTTATTTGGAATAATGCTGATATTATTATTTGCATCAATATTATGAACATTTCTAATATTCTTAAATACGATATTCAACAATAAGTGAAGAGTGGGAATTCTGCTTTCATTCATGTAAATGCAATTCCAGAGAGGTCTTTGGCTTTGCTCCTTAGTAGAAGAGCACGTCTCATTTTTAAACTCTTTACTGAATGTGTCACTTTGGTTGCATATCTTTCCAGAATTTCCAATTGGCCAGTTAAACCTTAATCATTAGCTCAGCCATTGTTTCCATCAGTGCCAAATGGGGAAAAATATAGCTCAGTTGGAACAAGCTGAGTGTTTTAGACTCACCTGGCACTGCCATAAATTAATGACACAAGGTAAAAGAGAGAGGCACATCCCACATCCTTCCACTAGACTTGATGCTAAGCTCGTGTAAGATCAGCTTTGTTCCTCTTAATTCTATGGATCCATACCGAAATACATCAACTGGTGGTCAACACAGGTGACCACCATGTCTTGGTTAAAAACTGGAATAGATACTTAGGGCCTGGCTCTGCAATGATAGTTCCAAATTCCTTCCCTACAGCGGCAAAGCCAGATTTCATAGGACTTTGCAGCTACTAATGCACCTGTTTACAAACACTTGGTAGCACGTGCCACTGCCTGATGCTAACCTTTCTCCAGAGATTTAGGTCCAGTACCTGAGGAAGACTGGGAGAGAGAAGACTGGCAAGAAGAATCAAGAGAAGATCTTTCAATAAGATCCTCATCACAGGTTTCCCTCAAATCATCTTCACGGCTGTCAGTCAGGCTGCAGTCTCCACCCTCTTCCTCATTACTAAGAGTTAGCTTCAGTGCTTGGGCAGCCTCTTCTTGCTGATCTGTTTGCAGGCTCCTGGACAACATAAAGTATCATAGCTTTAGCTAGTCTTTGAGCTGTGAATCTACAGCCAGCCAAGTGCAGCTCGCCATGGCTGTGCAGGCAAACACACGGACAGTAGATTTGGTCACCCACCATGATTTCTCACTTCCCTGAAGATACAGAACAGCATTCTAAACAGATCACCCATCTAAGCTGCCAGTTTCTCATTACCTGAAAGTATCCCAGAAGTTAATCAAGTGAAACAGGGCAGATTTGAAATACTAGACAGTGAAGTAAGCTGAGTGAGCCAAAGCTATTTCTACTTCCAAAACAACCATTATCTGTGGATGAGGTGGGGAATCTTGGCACGGCGTTATTTTCTTTTCAGCCTTTCATTTGCTTAGGCCAATGTCATACTTGCCTCATCCACTTTCACTGTCTGGAGGTAGACACTGGCAGGGTCAGGAATGCCTTACCAGTTATGGAAAGTCATTTCCTTGCTCTCGCTGAGCAAGCAAGCCCACTCTGCCCATGCTGGTCTTTCTCCTGCTCTAGAGGGAAGGCGTAGCTTTCCCTGGGTTTCTTCTGCCTTGCCCACCCAGCAGATGCTCCAGCAGGGAGGACTGATGTTAGGACTGCCACCACAGGGACAGGAAAGCAGAAGGCCAAGCCTGGCCTCTGAAACTGCCACCATGTGCCCAAGAGTTTATTTTATTACTAGAGCAGAAAGCAAACACTAGTTTTACCACACAACAAGATTTTTCCCATGGTCTTACCACCTGTGCTGCTGTCTCTGGACTCTCAGTTCAGAGAATACATTTTCTTGGTGCTGATCTCCTCTCCCAGAGCCATGAGGGTTTTCCATCCTCAGACCATGCAGTTTCAAAGGGGTCACTGCAGATGGCTGCAATATGACAAGTTATCATGATAACTTCTGCTTCTAGATTGTGGATTTTAGAAGGCATCAAAGTTTGCTGTTTCTGAGTTTTTGGATCTCTCTCCCTCACCATTTTCTTCTCTTCAGTTTTAAGAAGCCCCACACCCCAGGTGTGCGCACTGTTACAGAGGGAGGAACCCAGTGTGGCAGTATCAAAAGTATTGATGTATATCTCGCTGGTGTATAACCCTCTAGCATCTATGCCAGTAAGCATATGAGGAACATGCTGTGTCCTTCAACAGACAACCAGTGTCTCTTTCCACATCCCAGTTTATAACACACAGTAATTCATACAAATATACAAATTTGTTTGAGGAAACCTTCCACTGCTCGGACAGTGGCAGCAGAGAGACAAGGGAGGGACATGTTTTCTTCCACTGGTGGTTTAACATGTCTAAGGGATATGGTTTAGGCATAAGACAGGAATGGTTGGACTCAGTGACTTTAAAGGTCTTTTCCAACCTAGTGATTCTGTGATTCTGTTGTCAGCATTAAGAGAGGCTGCTGGCAGCACAGCGATGCCAGTGTCCTGTGCATGCTGTGTCCCTGATTTATCAAAACCTGTTTAAATATATGCACATGCATCTGTGCTCTGTTGAACTTCAGGGTCCAAGAAAGCTAACAGGACTAGCCAGGCTGCACCCCCTTACACACACAGGTATCCTCTCACTAAGTTACTGCTGCGATGAGCAGGTTGGGCTGCAGAGCCAGGGTACCACCCCCATGCCAAGAGGAACAAACTTTGACTTTGTTTAGTCAACAAGAACGACCTTGCAGCATTAGTTATCTGTCTATTTATGCCAACAGCAAAGAAACACGGCTGAGAAAACTCCTTTGCTCAACAGCTGTTGCAGAAATACCATCAAATTTTGCAATCCTGCCTGGCATTGTGCTCAACCAGGATGATAGGAAATGCAATGGCAGCAGCTGAGACATGATTTTCATGTGTTCCTTTACAGCTGATGCCTGTACATGGGCACCATTGTAACAGCAGGGCAAGAGACTCTGTCCTCCTCAAGGCCAGTTGCATGCTAGGGGGCTTTTGGGCTACAGAAGACAGCGGGCCACCACAAGCCACTGTGGGAACTTGTTTATCCCAGGATTTATGGGGGTCACCAGGCACAAATATAAAGTATTCAAGAAAAACGTACACCTAGCTTTTGTCTCCTTGCACAAAGGGCCTTGGTGGGGTTCCCACATATAACCTGGCCAAGTCCTAAGAAAAAAGGAAAAAAGAAAACATTTTACTTCAGTGTTTAACAAAAGGTGCTGTCTTTGAAATCAGCCAACATTGTTTCCCACAGACAGGAGGATGCAATATTTCGTGGCACAGGTTCACACCATCACCTGGCATGGCCAGAGACTGCTGCTAAGAGGCAGCTTCCCTGTTTCTACCAGTCTCCTTCTGCTCCTGCCCTGTGCTGGTGCAAACATTTGTGTGGCCACATGACAAGTCAGACCAGGGAACAGATCCAGATTAAAACTAAATATGGGGGTTTTGTTGTTTTACTGGGTTATTTTTCAGCTGGATTTTGTTCAGAATCGGGTTCCCCATGTGGCTATAGAGATGCTTCTGCCAAAACAAGAAACAAGGCAGCGAAGGGGCAGGAAGAAACAGAGAACATCAAGTGAAACTGTCTCTATCAGCTACCTAAAAGTGCATGTGAAATTATGGTCTCGTTCCCTGGCAAGCTGTATGCAGTTTCCATGTACTTTTCCAAATCAGCATTCAGCTCAGATGGCACTGCACTGCTTCATAATTCTGAGTCCTACCTACATCAAGGAACTGAGACGGGGCTGGTATCTGTGAGAAGCAGCCCACAGTGCTGTGAAAACAAACATCACCTCCCCATCTAATCTGCACTCTACAGGCAGAGGGGTTGCACTTTCAAGGTCTTTCCAGGACCCAGGAAAGGACGCCTTGGGAATTGCCAAATATTGTACCAGGAGTGAACTCCCCTTTCATCCAGCTGTCCCCAAAAGCTGCTGACTTCTCAGTATTTCCAGGTGGCCAAGGCATGAAGGGCAGTGATATGCCTGTAGATCAAGTATGTAAAGTCAAGGAACTGATCCCTCGTGCTGAGGGACCCACCCCTGGAAACCAAAAAGAAAATGCTCCTTGATAGCAGCGATGCTGCTGCAGTATGAGTCTGCAGTACCCACAGTTTGAGCACATGATCCAATGGGGAGTAAGTGAGCATCATCATGTCTTTCTAGAGGACTACCATGGGCCACATTCCTATGACTGAACAGCATGTACCATATGTGACTTAAGTGAGCCCCAGCTGGCTGATGTGTAATCTAAAGGACTGAGCAGGACAGCAGACAGCAACTTCAGCAAGGGAGCACCACTGTGGTATGGGGCTGCTGAGCAGGACAGCAGCACGTGATGCATGGGGGTGAGGGGCTGGGGAGGGGGAAGCCCAGATGACTTGCACCTTCTGCTCCTGGGGAAAATAAAGGAAAGCCCACACTGCAGCAGGCGAGTCCCGTGGATGAAAACATATGCTGTACCTGATGTAGCAGCGGCATGGGTGGGTGGTATTCAAAGCACCCAGGCTTTCATCAGCAATAATTACATTCAGAAGGAGGTGGAGGTGTGGGAAAGAACAGGATTAAAAAAAACATACATTACCATGTGTCAGATCACTGGAGTTGTCTTCTGGGAACAGCTCAGCAGATGCAGTGGGATCTGGAAGAGGACAGCCACCATACAACAGGTGGGCATTGCCAAATCTCCTTGTATTAGCTGACCACTGTGCTGCTCTAGGTCTGGAAGTTGCTGGGGGTCTTGGGACAAATCCAGACTGTGTTGCTACTGCCCCAAGATAGGGATCTAAGAAAGAGGTTTTACTACTGTAAGCACAGTCGTGCAAGGCTTCAAACAACACCATCACTGTATGCTGCCAGTACAGTGGCTGCTGCTGCACACTTGTAGTGGTGGGAGACAGGAAGATCTGTCACTGCAGCTACAAGAAACATGCTGGAGACAGTGGGCTTCCACAGTAGCTGTCTTCTGCAGACTACAAAACCTGGGGACCCCCAAGGAAACCAAAGCACCTTCCCACCCTCCTCCTGTTTCTGGGCACCAGGGACAGGCTGTTGGCTGAGGATGGGTCAGGAAGGGCTCTGTGCTCACTACCTGCCTCTGACTGCCCCACAGGTGACCCTGGATGTGTCCAGGGCTCTGCTACTTTCCCTGCCTGCTTTCCCAGGGTAAGAGGAAGCTACCCCTAATTTGCTGCCCACCTGTCTGCAAGAGAATCACTGCAGGCTTGCCACAGGCACTGTCCAAGCCCCAGTCTTAAAATACATTGCTTAAATGACCAGGCACAACACAGATTATGATGGCCTCCTTACCAGAGCTGTTAGTCAATCAGGGCAAATCATGTACTACTCCAAACCAGGAGTTATGGACATCTGGGAAGAGCAGCAGTAATAGACTTCCCCCCCGCCTCCCCCAGTACTGCCTCAGAGACAGACACTTCTCTACCACAGAAAGAAAGGCAAAACCTGAGTATTTGTAATGCTACAGGGCAGTGTGGAATACACAAAAGCTAGCAGACAAAAAGGCAGACAGAGCCTTGTCCTGTTACCTGCCCCACTGCTGGCTGTCCTGGGAGCACAGTGCAGCTGTAAGACTGCAATGTGCAGCCAACAACCCACAGGAAAGCGAATTTCATTTTGCTGCCTTGATGAATAGCAGGCTTTGTAAAGTGTTGAGTATCTACCAGCTCCACAGTGGGGCAATTGGCTCTGCAATAATATGGCCATTTCCTTAAGAGCTGAGTATTAGGGACCCTTAAAACATCTTGGACATCATTGTTAATGCAAACCCATAAAACACACCGTGTGTGTAAAGTACCTGAGTCAACATTACTATAGGAAAGAAAAAAATATGGGGATGTCTGAACCTGACCTCATCAGTTCGGAGCTGAAGGCAAGTCTGGTTACACTACGAAAGAATAATGTGAACCCACAGTCTGTGCTCTGTCCCTACTGTTTCTGCTGGCCCACTTTGTTAACTAGTTTTCTGAACGATAGCTGATGCTGCACGTTGCCAAAGCAGGATCGCCGAGGGATCAGATTTTAATGGATGTTTTCCCCTACCATAACTACTATTGCAACCGATGATTTGGACCCACAGGGATTAAATAAATGACGAACGTCTGTACTTATTCCTCAACAAGCTAAATTTTTAATGGAGTACAGTTGGCAGGCAAACCACAACTGGGAGGGCTGGGAATCCAACTGCACTGCCCACACTAATGGGAAGCAACGGGAGCAGTTATAGGAAATATTTCTAATATTTAATGGTATGTGGTAAAGTGCATGTAGCATGATACGTAAAAGCATGGACATCTGAACTATAACCAAGGCTACAGACAAGAGGACAACAGATTTCTTTTCAAACCATTTACTCTCTACTAATGAATGTAATGGACTTAATCACAAAGTCAAAGAAAATTGAACAGATCTATTATGAGACCGTACAACCTCTGTTGCTAGGATGTTGCTACCACTGAGGAGTGGTCACCAAATTGCCTTTTGGAGTAAGAAATCCTGCTACATCCACACTACACACCATTGACCGCTACCGTAGAATGGGCTGTGAACAGCTGTTCAAACATTCTTTTCCGAGCTTTGCTTCCTACCGTCATGCAGAATGAATGCTAAATAGAGATTCCCAGGAACTGCTGGATTTGCCTGATGCTCTAGAAGTCGCCCGCATTTTTCTCATCTTGATGCCCAGCTAAGGACAGCTTTCCTCTAAATCTGCACTGTGTTGAATTCCAGCTTCCTCACTTCCTAAGTGAACGAGACGACATCCTTTGTACCTTTGTTATAATTAAATGTTGGCTTGCTCTTAATCTTTCTTTTTCATACATTACAACCTGAAAAATGAACCCCAGTAGGAAACCTGACATACCTAACCATGAAATGTCTCCAGCTAAATCACCTTCCTTGATGGTTTCCTTGATGATTAGCCAATCCTCATGCATCTTCTTGGAAGGAAGGAGAGCGGTCTGACTTGCTGGTATTTCATCCAAATACTCCAAGTGGGGAATGAGTTTTTTTACTTCAGCTCTGTAATTATAATCTGGTTCCTGGAGAAATTGAGAAAGTGGTAACTCGAGCAGTTTATTTAACAGACTCTTCTACCAGCAGCACAGCAGTGTTCAATTTGTGTGACTACCATACAACTTCAAACACCTTCTACAAGGCAAAACTATTCACCCCATTCGACAGAAATACATACAGACAGGAGTTCAATTTCACTGTGCTTTCTCCTCATATAATTTTTACACAAATTGATCATGTGAACACATGCCCCTGACCAAAAGGCTCCTTTGTTGCTCACCCACTGCTGCCTTTGGCATTTGTCACGTTATGTGTAATGTTCAAAAGCATAGGAGGTCACTGTTGCCTGCGGAAAGCCTGAGCACCCCCTCAGCCTTCAGCCAGCATCTCTCCCTGCTCTTGTGATCTGCTGGTTGCTGCATCAATATTCAAGTGATAGGAAGTCTTGAAAACATGTTGTAAGTGTTGCTACATCTGCTGATGGAAAAAGAAAAAGCGTTTCCATGGATTGTGTTTTTAGACACACCCATATACCAGCTACAGCGAATGAACGGCACTGATTTTCTGGGGCAGTCTTCAGGGGTTCACTGTGAAGCAATGGCTTACTTCAAAGTATGTTTTCTTCTGCAACAGGCTGTGTCCAGGTGCACAGAAGGCTAAAACAGATTGCACTTGGGTTTCTTTTTTATGTGCTGGAAAAACAATGTGAATGCTCCCAAGGGATATGGACTCAGTGTGACAGCCATGGGGGAAGGATGCAGCAAGGATGCAGATGCCTTCTACACATGTGTGTGGAGTTGACATAATATAAAATGATTCATGAGCACTAATGGTCTCCAGTGCCTGGAGATCTCTAAGCATCAAGGCCAACCCAGAACAGTTACAACTGCGCTCTGAGTACATTGTAAATTGGGCTGTTTTGATGGATCCCAGTGGTAAAAAGATACCTTCATGTGGCACCTTCATCTCTGGGAAAACTTAGCAATATCTCAAGGCTGACTGGGTCATGCTGCTTTGCAATGGGAATATTTTTTGGTTAAAATAATCTCAGATTACAAAACACAGCAAACAGCGATGACTACCTATTCTACTTAAAGGAAGTATACAGCAAGAGTGCACTGCTAGTGGCAGAATCTGGACAGCCACTTACAAATCAACTGCTTTACCCAGATAAACGTTGCACTTTCCAAGACACTGCATGCAATATTAGAAACCCCCACAAACCCAAGTTTTCATTCAACACAGAGCTGTTCCAAACAGAAATCCTTCTGAGGGCCCTGGCTGCTCCCTGCGTGCGCACCATGCAGCACTGAGGCTAGCAGCAGGAACTCACCAAATAAAGCCTGCTTGCTGTTAAAAGGCAGACACTGAATTTCTCTAACCAAGCCTTTAATCTTAATTTAGAAAATGAGTCAACCAATCACTGTGCGACCCTGTAAGCACATGTACTCTGAACAGTGTCTGGGCTACAGCCAACTTCCAGCCATGTCCTGTTGGAGAGAAGCATCATGTTACACTCATGTTACATTACTGCGAGGGAGGCCGTAGAATTTATCATCAGGTTGCTGCTCTTGGTTTAGATAACAGGGGACGATGAGCTCATCTGAAAATCAAATTACAGAGAGCAAGCAGGCCATCTGAAGAAAGAGCAGTAAATTTAGCTGGAGCATTCTGCAGATTAAAAGTAAATAAATAGGAGAGGCTTTTACGGAGCTGTAGCAAGGGCCAGACTACAAGAAGGAGCGTGAGGAATTAGAGCTGGCCGTGTAGGGCATGCCAAAGTAAACCCACATCTACTCCTTTCTATATTTAAGGTGACTTTTCTATGCCCTGAAGAAATGCAACCATCATCAGTTGAAAGCATGACAGTGACAAAGCCCACGGAGAAGGTCTTGGAAGTCAAGGGCAGGGCCGGCTTTGTAACCACCCCAGGATTGAGCAGCTTCCCAGTGCAGACACTGGGTGGGAGGCAACAGTGAATTTACAGCCTGTCTCTGTTACATCTCAGTGTAAAACACCATCCTGCAGGCTCCCTCACTAAATTCTGTTTGGCATCTGAACACAACTACTTTCACGGGAGTAGCGACAGCCATCCAGCATGGAGAAGAGCAGTAGGGCACACCACCACATACTGCTCCTCTTTGAACTCCCATCAATAACACAGCAGCATCCCAAGGACTCATCTGAACAAACCAAGGGCAATCTGACATTTCCCTATTACAAGTATATTTAAGGACTGAGGATGCCAAATGAAAACCACATCCTGCAAAAAGACCACTTCCGTTGAGCAGGAATGACAAGGCAGTAGAAACAACAAGGGAGTAGGAACAGACCTTCTATGCTGCTTTCTTCCTATTTTCATGGTAGGAAGCTATGATAAGGAAGTGTTAGAAGTTATATTTGTGGGAGTGAAAGAGTAAATAGGCACGCTTTGTCCCTCACAAGCAGGCAGTGCTTCCTTACTGTAGGAATATGGTTATTCCCTCTCATGACTGCATCTCCCAGAAGGGAGAAATATTGATGGAGAAATGATTTTGGTTATAAATAGCTACAGGTGTGGTCCCTGCAATGTACTTCCATCGGTTCAGAACAGAAAGGCAAGTGTATTTTCCTCTGGATTCCAGAGAGAAAAATGACGATAGCTAAAGCACCACCTTCTGTGGCTCCTTTTACTGAGGGATACGATCAAGCCACAATCACATCTGAAAAACGCTAATAACTCATGTATCTAAGAAGTGTGAAGATTTAAAATGCACATATCTAGCACATGATTGAGTTTTAGTGACAGCATCTCAGTTTTCAAGTCTAAATGCAAGACAAATATCAAATTCAATCTTCTATGCAAATTAACTGCCTGGGTAGGATCACTTTGAAAAGCAAAGTGAAGCTACGGAACATGGCACGGTGGAGTCACAGCACCAGCTCTGGCTCTGCTTCCTAACCTCCACGTTAGCAAGGGCTTAGATAAGGTTCTAACCTCATCCTTAGTGAGTGCTGTGTACTGCATACCTATGAGTGTGTGCATAGCCCTGTGATCTTCCAAAAGACGTGGATTGCACGCTGGCCATAAACTGTCATCTGATGATAGGCGTTGGACATTATGTGACCAAAATGAGGAAGTCTTATTTGACCAAGTTTTTTAAACTGTAATTTTCTTCCAGTTACCTTTGCAGTACATGTCAAGATGCTTGGTTTTTTTTTAATCCAAACATTTTTCTTTGAAACAGGGGCAAGTAAAAGAGAGTAATACAGATCTGAGACTGTTAATGTAGAATTAGATCTCCCTTATTTTTCTTGTTGAGTGCCCTGAAACTCAAAGCAGATCATGTGTTACTGTGTTTTCATTTTTGTGACACAGAGGATCTCATGCCCTTGACAAAATACCACTGCAGGAATGAATTTATCATTTCAGTACGTAAGAGGTGAATCACTGTATTTTGTATCTTCAGTTTTTGCTGAAGGACTTTTTGATAATTTAATTTTAATCCTTCAGGGGAAAGGGCAACAAACAGTTCCTACAATGCAGATTTTCATAATTATCTCAAGCATCATTTTTGATTAACTTTTCACTGCAGTGGTTCTGGAGCACTTGCTGTTGGACTGGAGAACCTCCAAAAGAAATGCAAAACCCCAAAGACAGATATCTAGTTGAGACATTGCAACTGACATCTTGTAAGAAAAATACTGGCTACTTTCCAGTCTGCTGTGAGATCCCTACAGGCTAGAAGGATCCATACAGCTGTGGTCCATGCTCTCCTTGGTCTCCCTTTAAGATGCCTGCTTGTACTGCAGGCTGGAGAAGACAGAACAGTTGTATGGATCAGAACAGCAGATTTCTATTTTAATCTCATTGTCACAGCTAAGAAGGAACACATTGCTAGGAAACAGGCCTGAGTCTTTACTAGCACTCCTTGTGCTCATATTGAGACAATACCCATGAGAGGACAAAATCAGCAAAAATGAAAGATGGAAAATGCATCCTGTTATCATCACTCAGAATGACACAATTGGAAGACATGAAAATATTTCGTTTCCAACTCAAACTAAAAAAGCACTGTCAAAAATTAGCATGATTTGTGCAAATCAAGTCCTCACCTCCGCAGATTCTGCATTTGGCTTCAGACAAATAAAGTTGCCCTCCACTGTCAGGCGGCTCAGCTTGCCACAAAGTCCCAGGTACTGCATCTGGTTGATGTCCTCAATATTGTTCCCTTCTAGGTCCAAAACCTCAAGGTGATCCAACCAGGTCAGCTGGCTCAGGTCAGAGATATTGTTATAGGCTATGTAGAGCTCCTATGTAGAGAAAAAGTAAACAAAATAAATATGTAAACCACAGACTTGCTTGCACACATAATTCACAAGCTTTGCAAAATACTTTCTAATACTTGAAATATTACATGGTACAGCATGAAATTAGCTTGGAAGTGAACATTTCTCAAGTGTGGCTGTTGCCACCTTAAATAACCAGGGCTAATAGGGCAATGAATACTATGCTGCATTAGGCATTTTCAGGATCAGACCTGAATTTTGAATCTCATTAAGAAAAAATACACTGTAATAACTTTTAAATTAACACATACAATCCAAGGTTTCCAACCAAAGTGCTTTAGAAAAACAAAGGGCAAAAAGAGAACAAAAAGACTACAAATGAAGAGAAAAATACTAACTGAAGATAGTTTTGACATTGTCAACACAATTTTGACACATCCACACTTACTTTGAGAGAGCTGCAGGCCGAGATCCCATGTAAATCTGAGAGACCACAGCGAACCATCCACAGGACATGGAGATGGGACAATGTGGTTCCAAGATCCCTTATAAAAGAAAGAATTCAAGCTCTACTAGAATGGATGAAGTAACTCAAGACTTGCTTTCTTTTTCCTAAGACTAGATCACTGCTGCTTCCTTTGAGTTTCACATTGCTTACATGAAATGTCATTAAAATGTTCACCTTCAAAGGCAGAGGATAAAATTATGCCCCTCTCTACCTGTCTGTCTCACAGACATCTTTGTTCTTGCATAGCATGTCACCCAGTTCAGTTTGATTAAGATCCTGCCAAGAGCTACATCATGGTAATTCTGTCATAAATCACAGGCAATTGCTAAGAATTAAGTGAGGTTTTCTTATGCTGGCATCATTTGCCCTACACACATAACCCAAATTAACATATCTGATCTGATTGCACGGTCATCTTTCTCTGTCCTTTCATGGAGTTACCTTGTTTTTTGATTTTGCAGTTGAAAGGAACAGCACTCTTGCCAAATTACATTATTGAATCAGCAGAAACTTACAATCCTTTCCACGGTCTTTTCCTACCTTTGAGGTCTAGCAAAATATAAACAAGGTATCATTTGTATGAACTCCAAACTTTCTGGTTGGAACCCAGAGAAGTGTATCCTGGCCTACCTACCCCACGCATGTGGAACATCCCACTAACACTGCAACGGTGCCATACAAAGCTAATGCAAAACGCAAAAATGGTGGCAAATCAAACTCAGGGCTTAACCACCTCCCACCTTTGAGAACATTAAGTTGCATAAAGCTACTACACAAACAAAACTAAACATATCACCTTATCAAATTCCAAACCTACCAAAAGCTCAGAGCTCTCTACTGTAGCCATGATATCAGATTATCTAAGTAATAAGAAAGTACCAAGCAGGGCAGAACTAAACTCAAGGCCCCATCTGGAGTACTGTGTTCAGGCCTGGGGCCCCCAACACAAGAAGGATGTGGAACTGTTGGAGAGGGTTCAGAGGAGGCCACAAAGATGATTAGAGGGCTGGAGCACCTGCCCTACAAAGAGAGGCTGAGGGAGCTGGGCTTGTTCAGCCTGGAGAAGAGAAGCCTGCGGGGGGACCTCACTGTAGCCTTCCAGTACCTGAAGGGAACGTATAAACAGGAGAGGATTCAACTTTTTAAAAGGGTAGACAATGGCAGGACAAGGGGGAATGGATTAAAACTAAATGAAGGAAGGTTTAGATTAGATATTAGGGGGAAGTTTTTTACAGAGAGAGTGGTGAGGTGCTGGAACAGGCTGCCCAGACAGGTGGTGGACGCCTCGTCCCTGGAAGTGTTCAAGGCCAGGTTGGATGAGGCCCTGGGCAGCCTTGTGTAGATCCAGGCCTGAGGTTGGTGTCCCTGCCTGTGGCAGGGGGCTTGGAGCTCTATGATCCTTGGGGTCCCTTCCAACCCATGCCCTTCTATGATTCTATGAAATACAAGGACAGTTTCAGAGGAGGTAGACACTAGCATGGAGTTCACTGAGTCACAGCAACGGTTGAGGTTGGAAGTGACACCTCAGGTCATCCTGTCCAACCTCCCTGCTCAAGCAAGGCCAGCTGCCCAGGACCACATCTGAACAGCTAAAACATGTCTTAAATAGAGCTTCTTTGACTGAAAAAATGTGTATCAGCTATCTTTTGTAATATATACTGTAATAAATAATATATACTTCAACGCACTGTCCAGGGAAAATTGCAGAAGGTAAAAGAACATGGCTATTAGGTCCCTTCTGACCTTGGAACAAAGTAACTGTTCTTTTCCTCATGTCTTCTCTTTATGGACCACAGGGGGAAAAGAGCAGCTTTGCACTGCCCTCCAAGAACCTCTTGCAGCTCTGATGCAGCTTTGCAGCAAAAGACCCCACAGTCAAACTGCCTGCTTCAGGGGTACTTCACAGCCAGCCGGACCAGGAGGTCCGGAAGGACTGCTTTTACAAGTGGGGATGGGCACTCTCTCATCTGTGTTTCTCCTTGTTTCTCCACCACCTGGACACTTGGGAAGGGCCATGACAGGAGAAAGGAGATTGCATACAGCTGAATAAAGGACGGACACAATGAAAAATATCTCCAGATGCCTCCCTCCTGTGACTTGCCAAATACAGGATTGAATAAGAGTTTCTGGGGTGAAACCTGGGATTTTCATCCCTCTGCCTTCTGGGGCATGGCTCGTCCACAGGTGCCATTCAGACCTAACTCACTTCATCCAGCCCTGCAGGTGCCCCAGGCGCTGGGTGCCTCTGACCATCTCTTCCCTGGATGCTGCAGATTTAGGTAAGCTCACAAAGGATACACCATTCGATGTGGGTATACCACAGTCTGTTTATGTAACATTTTATAACCTTTTAAGTACAAACAATGCCACTGATCTAACGGCCCAAACAAAGCAAGTAAGAAAAATTTCAGTCACCTGACACACTTCTTTCTGCCTAAGGCTACTCCTCCTTACAGGAGAACACCCTCAACTGACACAAACCACAACTCCTCCACTGAGTTTTGTTCATCTAGGCAGCCTGCCTGTACTGTCACAGGATGTCGCTGCCTAGTACAGAGACACAAGCATAAAGCAAGCCACACGCGCACAGAAACTCCCCACATGTGTAAACTATACAGCTCCTTCTCTGAACTTGCTGTAAACTTCCTTTACCTCATCCCTTAGCTATCAGAGCAATGGGGAGCACTTGCCATCATGTCACTGTACCTGCAACAAGATGAGCCCCTGAAAAGACAGAAGTTTGTCACATTTCTTTCCAAGTACTCATTCAGATTTGCCTGGTCTGAAGGATCATAATGTCCCCTTGTGTCATCACATCCCCAGCCTAGCAGAAGATCTTCCAGAGACTATTTACATTGTGCATATTTTATAAATACAGCAAACACCAGTTCTAAGGCTTCTTTAGGGAACAGATGCCTCCCAAAGTAATATTTACAGAAATTTATTATTAGATTTGCAAGCTGTGTGCCTATAATAAGAAAAAAAAATTAAATTACAAAAGCAGAACCTACCATCAACCAAGGCCAACGCATCCATAAACACAAATATGGCATTAGGAGTAATGTGAAGGAATTACATTGCTCATTTCATGACCCACTTCAAGCACTGGTGAGTTTTTCAAATCTCCGGCTAATTTTGTTGCAGAATTTTCTTTTCTGTCAACCACTGAACAGTCACTTTCATTTTTGTATTGTTGAAACAAGTGTTTCTGATAGACACTCTGTTTATTAGGTCAGCAAAACCAAAGACAATCCTAACCTGATTACTTTACATGCTGTAAGGTATGATTAATGATTTTTTATTTTTTCATCTTGTACTTCCTACCTGGAGGTCTTTTGCCACAGAAGGAGCTTTTGATTTTATGCTTGTTCCTAAAGTTTCTCTGCCAATATAAAGGGTGCCAAACCAAAGCAATGGATTACTTCCCATGTAGCTTTTACACAAGGCTGCAAGAAGACAGCTATCCCCTCTGCTGCTAAACCCCTGATCACTTCATGCATGTTGAAGAAGCAGTCCCCTGCTCCTACTTGGAGGTCAAAGGGTCCCAGAGTTAAATCACGTTTTCCTCCGTGTGTTACGCTTGTCAGTTCCAGTGCTGGCTGTGGCTAAACCTGGTGCACACAAACAGGGTCAGTCCCCACTCACGCCATCCGTTAAGTCACGCACAGCACGTATCCGCTATGAATTATTAGCTAATGAATCTTCAAGAATTCTCCTACTGCAGATACCATCTGAAGACAACACTAATTTAAATGACTTCTTAAACCTACTTACCTTACAGTCACAATTTCCTCTGCCAACTATACAGTCTGAAATCTACTGCATTTTCATTCATGGGTTGCAGTTCTGGCTCTCCTATAGCTACCTTTGGCACAAATCAGGAGTAGCTAGCATGTTTAAGGTTAATACTAATCAAAGTTTGTTAGTATTCCAGACAAAAGAATTAGATTGTATAAACTCTGTCCTGGGTACTTGTAAAAGGCAGAAAGGCTGCATGTTTGCAATGCAACCCATTGTTTGACAATAGTGTCTCATTAATAAATACTTATGTAGATACTTCAGAAAAGAAGAAAACATGGAAGCTAGAAGGAACGTGTTTCTTATATGGCTGAAGCTGGTTGTCCCAAGCTAACCTTTAACCTGTGAAACAAGACACTAAGAAAGCATGAACTTCCTCACGCTTAGTGTTTAGTGTCACTTGGCCCACATTTGCTCTCCATACTCCATTTCAGGAAAGGGAGCTAGCAAGCCAAGGTAGGTATCCTCATCCCCCACTCCCCAAGAAGAGCACTTCAGTCCTTATACAGAGCAAGTGACTGCTGTCCCTCCTTCCCTGCTACCTCAGACAGACAGCAGTGAGAAATAGAGGCATAGGACTTTTTCCTCCACCCAGCACAAACTGCAGAACTCTGCTACAAGTTAAAGCCAGGACCAAAGTTCCCTTTCCTCTATCTATCCAGGGTCACGCTAGCTGCTGCAGGAGCCTAAATAATGGGTCATGCAGTCACATTTTGTCCCTGCAGACTTTCACTCCTACATCTGTAACGAGTCATCTCCAGTCAGAGATGTTATCACAGCAAAGTACATCTGCAAATATTTTATTCGGTAACTAATGAACTAATCTTTGGAAGCTGAGTGAATCACACTGCAGCATCAGAGAAAACTCTCTCATTAATTACTATGCAGATAATTGCCCTCAAGAGCATGGCTGCTGTAAGGTGAAACAGCAATGTAACTCAGAGCAAGCTGCTCCTGACGACCACATGCACCCGCGTTCCTGAAGATACTTCTGAAATATTGCCATGTGAGAAGAGAACTTCAGAGCTTGCAAGAGATGGGAGTACCTCCAGCTCTACTGCATCTGGCACCTCCACCTTGGAGGAGGTCAGAGCAAAGTGAGGAGCTGTGTGAGCACGCGTGACTTCCATGTGCACACAGGTATGTTCTCACTCATGTTAAGTGCAGAGGGTCAGATCAGCCCAAACTGGGGAGATGCATCTTGCAACTTTTTAACAAGAAACAGAATTAATGGGAATCTGAACTCTGATAAGAATTTACAATGATAAACTATTTTAATATAACAATAAACTCTTAATAACAATTTACCAGTGTAGGAGGAGAGAAAATCCACGATAATTATACACATAGTGTAACAGAACACAGCCCCCCAAATGGTCATTGTCCGAGAATAAAATTAATGAGACACTCGTCAGAAACCAAAACTGTACTGTACTAGGCACGATATAAACACAGAGGAAATGACAGCATGTATTCCAAAACCACAGCAGAGAATATGACTGAGAAGTTTGGACATCCGAAACAGGAAAATGAGGAGACATTGAAAAGTGGGTGGCCGTTGGTTGGATGATGCAGCACAGGAGCATCCCGGTGATGTGCAAAGAACAAAGAGCACATAGAAGGAACCAGAGGACGCTGTAGAGGAAACGCAGCTCCTGTTAATGTACACAACAGATAATTCCAGTGGATGAGTGTCCTGTTCCAAGTGAGGTGGAAGCTGTGCACTTTACAGAAGAGGCCAGGAATTAATAAGCAAAGCAATTACATATGCTGCTCACTTCTGCTATGGTTCATGCAGGTCAGGTTTGAGGCAGACAGAGTATGGGGTGGGAGTGCTTATATCATGTCTCAGTGTGATAAACAGAGGATTAAAGCCTCTGAGGTTGCCAAACCAGTGTCTTCAAGAGTATTTACTACACACACCCCTATGCACCTGCCTGCAGAGCACAAGCTGAATACCAAATTGTGTTTTTAGTATCAAAAAGTGCCAAGAAACCAAGACAGACTTCCCTAGTTTCACTGTGAACTTGCATTTATAATTGTTTGGGAAAAAAAATTAATAAACTGAAGGGTTTGAAACCTGGCTTCCCACTATTTCCAGATACTTCTGCATCAAATAGCTCTGCGTTTCTGTGAGGGTCTTGGCAACAACCGCCCCACCTGTGCATGACAGTTTAGGATTTTTTTCCCATGAAATTTGATGCTCGCATCTTGTCATCACTCCCCCAGACTGGGGGGACAGCACAGGGGCAAGGAACAGCTTGGCTGACAACACCTAATAACAAGTTTGAGAAATAATAATGTGTTCTTCCATTAATTCAACATCCTTGTTCTTCAGGGATTGATTTGCTCCAGCCAAAATTTTACTGGATGGAGACCAGGCGCAGAGAGCCAAATCCTGCTCTTGGTTTCACCACAATAAATCTTGAATAGTTCCACTGAGCTCAAGCTACCCGGCAAACACTTACAAAAGCACAACCCTGAACACATTTGTCAGCTTGAAAACCATAGTTTCTCTTGGAAGCTGGTTTCAAATAATTCACCTAGAAATAAACCACTAAATCCACTGAACTTGAACACAGTATCTCAAAGCACCAGGGCATCTGTTGAATAAATCTTCAGTAGCTAAACATCTAAAATACCCATTGATGCCAATATTATTTATTTCCAATGATTGCTCTGAAAACCAAAGCACAAATCAGAGAGATTTAGATTTTAAAACTGTGACCAAACTACAGTGTTACAAAATGAAAAAAAAAAAAAAACCCAAATAATCTTGTCTCTGATCTACAGAAATCAAGTCGAATTTATCAAACCACACTGTGATAACAATGATCCAGTCCATATGTCAGTGCACAATGGTTTGGTTGTACAGATAATTCTGACATCAGAAGCAAAAACTTTTCAGGCATGAATGTATTTAAATCAGTAACATATGTTCTAATAGGGAGCTTACATAATAGTTTCATTGTACTCTCAAATAGCTGTAAAGTATTCGAATTGTAAAACTGATTGCATGCATGTGTGGCTCGCGCTTCATCAAACCCACGACACAGCCCCAACTCTGCAAGCAGCGCTGAGGCCACGTCCTTCTGTCCCTGCGGTGTCCTTCTGTCCCTGCGGTGTCCTTCCGCAGCTGGACAAGTATCCAAGTACTAACGCAAAGACCCAACTTGCTTTGCAGCATCGCAGCCTTGGCTGGTTTTGTACTTGTGCTTCCAAATTCAAGTAGCCATACGCTGCAGAGCATTGGCTTGGGTCTGATCTGTCTCGCACCTCTCACAGCCACAGCACGCAAGAGTTGCCTTCAGCGTCTTGTGTTCCTTTACACCACTGCCCAAGGTGTAAGATAGGAAGGATCATGTGCCACCTTTTGCTGCCAGAAGCCTGCTTTTAGGCTGAAATGCCATGAAAATGTAGCACCTAATATTCCAGCCTCATTCTTCCTTCTGAAGCGTGCAGCTTTTTCACACTAAGGGCTCAGAACCCTGTTGAGGTATGTTGTTGGAGACTTCAAAAACTAAGCAAAGAGAGACTTTGGTAGACAATTCTCAACTCATCAGAGGAAAGCAATTGTGTTTTAGGCTAAACAGAAAGCATGGATCTACCAAAGATCTTTTAAAATAACAACCATGTCTATTAAATTGTTTTCATAACTCCCTTTTACATGCAAACAGTGAATTTCTGTGTAAATGAAGTTACTCTTTGCAGTATTTCTGCTGTCCCATCTTTTTGAGGGATCCTTTGCATGAACAAGCACCTGTTTTCCAAATGGGTTGCAGTGCTGATGCCACTGGCAATATTTCTCCCAAGAAAAGGATTTCAGTATTTCATTTCAGGTTTGTGGTTGTTTCTTTGGGGTTTTTAGGGTTTTTTTTTTGTTGGGTTTTTTTGTTTGTTTGGGTTTTTGTTGTTGTTGTTGCTTGCTTTTGAGTTGCAAATTTGGAAAGGTGCAAAATTTTTACCTGTGGAACTCTGCTGCACACAGCAAAATGGATCTCTGGGGAGGAAATGCAACCTCCAGTGCTGCGCAAGGGGGAAAACAGGGAGACCATTCCGGGTTTCAAACTTCATCCAGCTCATGACTCTGCCTTCTCATCTTTGTTATGCCAAAGTGAAAGCAAGCTGCTGCAGCTTTCATGGACTTGCTAAACCAAATTTTGATCATCAATGAATCACATGCTCATGGCCAACACTTTCTCTAAAGCAAAAGCCTGCAAACAAGGACAGGAGAAGGAGACTACCTGGCTGCTGCAGTCAAAACTGCAAACCATTCAAGACAGTTTGGTTGTTGCCCAGAACTGGAACCAGAGACCATGTTGGTGGTCCTAGTAGAGTACTTGAGCTCTGCCATGGACGTGTCTGTGACCAATGCAGAGACACTGCATAAAAATCCTTGTTCCTCTAACATCAGTGCCTAAGCTCCCCCTGTGTTCAGTGGGGTCAAGAGTGCTGGTGGGCAAGGGTGGCATCTGGAGATGGCATGACAACAGAGGAAGATACCAACTCCAGTGAGATACAGCTCTGGGCCATTCCTGGCTTACAACATTTCCACTCATCATTGTTGCTTCTCATTGCCTAGCTGAGCTCGCTGTGGCAACCACAACACTGCACTAAACACTATGCTACTTGCAAGCACTTTATTTCCTACGTCAGATTATACCTCACTTAAACCCAAAGTGCTTGCTGAGGCCAAGAGGACAGGTATTTGTAAATGAAACTGAGTGCCGATAAACATGTTTCTGTAACTAGCAATAATCATGCTTAAGCTAATCCAGATGCTTACTTCTGATAAGTTAATACACATGAAATGTAGCTTTTTTAGTTGCTGTCAAAAAATCCTAGAGCAGAATAATGGGCTTGATCGATGTTGATGCGGTCAGGAAGAACAATTCCCTCACACACGAATACACAGCATGTGTGGGAAGGATAATGTAATTTTGTGTTAATTTCCTTTTGATCATTAGAACAGCTTGTCAGCTTAGTTACTGTTAGTGTTTTAACAATGGAAGATGGGTTGCACTAACTCAGCTCCCACAGTTTGGAAGGAGTAGGGGTTGTCAAAGTGTTGTTCTGTGGGCCAAGACCTGCCCTCGATCCTCTTCCTTTTTTCCACCCTACTCCAACTTCCACCCTTGGCCAGAAGCTGGGCCCCAGAGATGCTGTAGAAATGCAACAGGCCGCACTGCATCTCACTGCACACATTATGCCTTCCACAAGAGCAAGTGAGTTTTCAAACAGGATAAAGTCGAGACATGCAGTAAATAAAACTCCCACACCCACCTATCTGTTGCCCCTCAGTTTAGCCCCAGAGCTACTGACAGTTCCTACAGCTTTGGCAATCGTTCATTCTCATTGTTGAAAGTTTACATATAGAAAAAAGTTAGGGATAAAGGAATTGTGGTTACGGAATGAGTTATTTACATTGAAGGAATGAATCCCACAGTGCTTTAAAATTTCCTTGCATGAATAACTTTTCAGTCTCCTGCATGTTGTGTGCCTGCTGCGTTCCACGTCTGAGCTTCCGCAGAGTAAGACAACTTTGATTTACTATAGATCTCATCCTGCAAAATCAACACTTGAAAGTTTTAATGCTGCAAGGTAGGCAGAAAGAATATCCCGTAAAACATCCAAATCATCTGACAGATTCAGTGGTGTTAAGTCACACAGTAGCCCCCCTCAGCCCTTTTTTCTGTATAGAAGAAAAAAATTGAATTCTAGACAGAGCTAAAGAATTTGATCAGCTGCGAAGTGCTCTTCAACTTTTGTCACTGTTATGGCTGTAGAGTTTCCACTAGAAAAAAACCCACCAGCTTGAGATACTGCAGAAACTGCTCAATATGAAAACCTAGAGAGAAAATGTAATTTAAGCAATTTAGTCTGAGTGTACAGTGGCAGGAATGCAGGTTCTCCAGATTCTTTAGATCTGGCACATCCATGTGACACTAATGATTTTCTCCTGTGGCTGATGTTCATTGCTTCGTTGTGCCTTATCCTTTCCTTTTTTATCTGTGCATATATTCAATAAGAAAACAGAAAAATACAGAAGCTTGCAAGGAACAGATATGGGTACAAGTTGGGCCTGTGAATGGCTGGCAAATTCCAGTTGATTTCCTCAGTATTTTTTCTCTGTCATGGTTTAACCCAGCTGGCAGCTAAGACAACCACACAGCCATTCACTCGCCTCCCCATCCAGTGGGATGGGGGACAGAATAGGAAAGAAAAAGATAAAACTTGTGAGTTGAGCTACAGCCAGTTTAACATGACAGAAAAGGAAGAAATAATAACAAGAACACACCACCACCACAAGTTTTGCACAGCACAACTGCTCACCACCCAGAGCCAATGCTGAGTTGGTTCCCCAGCCATGCCACCTCTCAGCCAACCCCTGTTTGCGTCACCTGTCCTGACTGTGTCCCATCCCAGTTTCTTGGGCATCCCCTGCCTTCTTGTTGGCAGTGCAGCGTGAGAAGCTGAAAAGCCCTTGACTGCTCAGCCAATACTAAAACCATCAGTGTGTTATCAACATTAATGGCAGGACAAGGGGGAATGGATTAAAACTAAAGGAAGGAAGGTTTAGATTAGATAGTAGGGGGAAATTTTTACAGAGAGAGTGGTGAGGTGCTGGAACAGGCTGCCCAGAGAGGTGGTGGATCCCCCGTCCCTGGAAGTGTTCAAGTGTTCAAGGAGAACCTTGAGGGACCTCAGAGTCCATCAACCTGACTACTGAGGCAGATGAGTCCTCCTAGACCTTACAGATTTTCATACTGAGGGTGTTACTGCAGTAATAGACAGAACCTCAGAATTTATTTCACAGTACACCAATAGACATCCCAAGCGTGGCTTGCCAACTGGATGCATAGGATCCACACCCTGGCCTTGACTACTTTCAAACAAATTCCCACTCCAGGCAGATCTAGCAGTAGATGTTGTAATATGTCATGGAGATGAGTCTTACAGTAGGAGTGCAAACCCTCACAAAGGCTCTCAGCTGCCAGAGATGCCACTGATCAGCTTCACTGACTGAAAAACTTCATCAATGTTAGTCCTGTATAAATAATTTCAGAGGAGCTCACAGAAAGTTCTCCCACCCATCTTGACCTAGCTTTAGAGACATCAGTAGTTGCCACCCACAAGTAACAGTTATTCTAGAATAACAAGAATAATATGGCTCCATTGCAGGAATAGCTAATGGCAATGGTTCCTTTACAGGCTACCAACACTCTCACCAAAACAGTACACAGACTTTGTACAAGGGAAACACAGACCACACAGACTTCCAATCACTTTATGGGTTGGGATAAAACCCTTCATTTGCTATGATGTACAGGGATCTTGAGAAAAACAATTCTATTAACTTAAACTGGCAGGCTTTTGGCTGTGAGGTAAGGGAAAATATTCCTCAAAACAGCTGCAGAAGAATCACGTAATCCATTATCTGCCACATCAAAGGTGGACAAACACCATGAATTTCAGCGGCTCTGTATCTCTCCAGTGAAAAGACAGGTTTTCAAATTGTCATACCTACCAATTGTTACATAAACTAAGTCAAATACATCATACAAACAATCTGGTGTCACTTAAGTAGGCAGGAAACTAAATGACTCTTTCACAAGACACAAATATACAGACATGCAGTTTTCTTCTGAGCTGTGTTGAGACTAATGTTACTTCAGCACCATGAAGTTAGCTTGGGAAAACACAAGGAAGAAAACCTCACTGAAGATGTCTATGAGTGGTATTTAACATTAAGGAGTGTATAAGGTAGAGAGAGATGACTCTCCCTAATGATAGTGCTTTGTGAGTTTAAAAGTAAATACTGGTTAACTGAAACCTTTAAATAAATTAAAAAAAAAATCTTGAAAACAACCCCCCAGATTCGCTCAGAGAAAAGACCTGCATTTTCACCTTAAAATAGTGGGAAGACCCATTGCATATTGCAGATTAGAGCAAATATTTAAAATACACAAAATCTGCTTCTCACATAGATGAACTTTGCAGAAGGTCCTTTCAACAGTGGTGGCTATACAGTTTAAACAAATAAGAGCAACAAAATAAGACTCATTATACAAATAAGCACATTTTCAAATATTTTAAAAATTACCCACTATGATTTAGCAACCATATTTTAATATTTTTTTCTCATAACGAATAAAGTTTTTGCTACTGATCCTTACTATTTCTAGAGTCAAAATTTAATTGTGGAAATAAAACTTTCTTCTTTAATTTAAGAAATTCCTATGGAACAAACATTAGGGTTTAAAACAGTCTGTCTTGGGATACTGAGAGAAGAAATTGAAAAAAAGGCCTGTGGGACCTTAATAGGTCTAATTGTTATAACTTTATATAAGGGCAAGACAAACAAAACAAAAATAAGAGTAAAAAAAATCTCAGTAAGTTCTTGCCTATGGTGAGATGAAGCAGTAGAAAGTGGTGTGAGGCTGGTGAAGTTCAAACCAGGAGATGTCACAAAGGGTCTTTCAAACATACAACACCTCATAAAACTTCTGTTATCAACAGTTCTATAGCAGGTTCTATTACCAGACCTTTGCGTTCAGGTTTTCACCTCCATGAGAAGAGTATGTGGTGCAGCTTAAAATACATGGTAAAGAGCGTGCACGCATTATTCCTGCTGATGGAATCGCAAACTTCACCTCCTAAATCACGAAGGCATTTCTGTATTTCTTTTTGCAGGTATTGATCTACCCCCGAGAGACCTGACACACCCTGCAAGGATCTCAGAAGGATAAAACTTTGCCAAACAGAAAATGAGAAATATATCTAGAGAAAAGAAGTGTGCATCTATTTTAGGGGAAAAATAGCAACAGGCTCTTTGTGTGCAGTAATGTGTCCACATAAAACAAGCACAACTAAATCAATTTCTGCATGGAGAATATTTTATAGAAATTAGATTACAAAAACTGACCTTACACTGAAAATCTATTTATTTATTCATTGCTTATTCATATTGTCTAGCACTTATCAAATGATGAATACAACCATATAGCTTAATTTCCCCATCAAACCCAAATCCCTCCCTTTTTAAAAAAACCCATCACTTACCTTGCATTTCAAAACCATAATTTCCCACTGAATATAATTAATTTCAATAAAAAACCCAAACAAGTTGCAGACAAAGCAATTCTTTTGTAGGAGAGAATCAAACCAACTTACAAACCTATTAAGCTAATGGTAAAATTATTTTCCTACCTCTTTCCATGAAGACAACCCTTCCACAGCTGGATAGCGCTGCCAGCGATGGGCTAATTACTACTGCTTCCCAGCCCAGTTCTTTGGCTTTTCTCAGATGATGATTATAGCCATTCTTTCTCATCACTCATGAAAATGAGCATTTAGGTGTAAATTTTCCTAAGTGATCCCTGACACTGACAGCTGAAACAGAGCTGCTGCAAACCCTAATAGCCAGGCATGTAAGTACTTATTTGCTGGCAGAAATCAGCTAGTTATTACCAACGTTTTTATTTATCATATTATGGTAGCCATCCAGAGCGTGCAAGTGAGATCATGATCCCATTAAGCAAAGCCCTGTAGATAATTCATCCAGAGGACTGTATCTGCCCCAGAGTAATATGCAAAATAAACAACTGAGATGATTGAAAACATGACGAATTTCTACAGCTAACCCAGGATGCTGTAGAAACAACAGCTATCCCAGGAACTGAGTCATATTTTTGAAGCCCCGGTCCAGTGACTCAGCCACAAAACTTAGTCTGACTACATCCTAGTCAGCCATAAAATCCCTTATCACTGCCATTGCTATCTTCAGCTGGTTCAAATAATAAAGCTGCCCCTGTAATCCCAGAGATTGGAATCAGGTGGCCTTGTGGACCCCTAAAAGGTTCCTCCTTCACTAAAAGCGCTTGGTGCATCTTAAGTAACTACTACTTGTAAGCAAACAGTATTTGTAAGACCAAAGCTTATACAGAATTTTATACGTTCCCTTTGGAAATGAAAAACCCTTTTATCTGTGTGTTTTCTTGAAGGACAGGAAGAGAGAAATAGTGTACAGAGGGTGAGAGCCAGAGATGTGGCTTTTGCACTTGTTTCTGGTCACTGACATTAATAAAGTAAGGGCTAGATTCTTTCCATGGGATCAAACAGTCTACCCTCAAATGCCACAGACGGAAGGCACGGTGCCTCTATTCTCAGAGAGTAATCTTAGGAGATTCAACAAGGGCAAGTGTAGAATCCTGCAGCTAGGAAGAAATAACCCCAAGCACCAGTACAGGTTAGGGGCTGACCTGTTGGAAAAAAGCTCTGTGGAAAAAGACCTGGGAGTTCTGGGGACAACAGGTTACCCATGAGCCAGCAGTGTGCCCTCATGGCCAAGAAAGCCAAATGACATCCTAGCCAGGAAGAAGAAATCAGGAAAAGTGTGGCTAGCAGGTCGAGGGAAGTTCTCCTTTCCCTCTGTACTGGTGTGGCCTCATCTGGAGTTGTGTGCAGTTCTGGGCTCCTCAGTTCAAGGACACGGAGCTACTGGAGAGGGTACAAAAAAGGGCTACAAAGATGATTAGAGAACTAGAACATCTTCTTAGCCTAGAGAAGACTGAGGGGTTATCTTATCAATACTTATAAATACTTGAGGGGTGGGTGTCAGGAGGATGGAGTCAATCTTTTTCCAGTGGTGCCCAGTGACAGGACAAGAGGCAATGGGCACAAACGTGAATCACAGAATCGTAGAATTATAGAATCACAGGGGTTGGAAGGCACCTCGAGAGATCATCGGGTCCAACCCCCAATATAGAAGTTCCACCTAAACATGAGGAGGAACTTCTTTACTCTGAGAGTAACAGAGCACTGGATCAGGCTGCCCAGGGAAATGGTTGAATCGCCATCCATGGAGGTATTTAAAAGACATGTAGATGTGATGCTTAGATACACAGATTGGTGGTGGACTTGGCAGTGGTGGGTTAGCACTTGGACTCAATGATCTTAAAGGTCTTTTCCAACCAAAACAATTCTGTGATTTTATGATTCTAGCTTGTATTTGAAATTAGATGCTTTCCCCATCCAGAAAAGCAAATGTCAATGCAAACAGTGATGTTTTGGGCACTGAAGATATTTACCCAGACCAAACCAGAGCAGTGGTTCTCTGACTGAATGTGTAAGTACAACCTCGAGCAAGAGCACCCTGATTCCTCATTTAACACTGTAAGCAGCTACTGTAATACAAATAAATTACCCTTTGACAAACATTTGCATCTTTAATGCAAACTAAGTAACAACTGATTTGAGATTTTTTTAAAAAATTTTATCTATCATAAAAGCAATGCTGACCCTTGTTGCACAGAACTTGTTGTATTTACCTGTAGTACATATGTTTGGTGCACTAACCACAGTCATTCAGTAATTGTAAAAATTAGAAGTGATGAGCAGAAGGAAAAGCAAGAAAAAGCAAGCTGGGGGAAAAAAAAGACCATGGAAAAGAATAAGTAAAAATGACAAAGAAAAAAATTAGGAGATGATGCCCCTAAATCTCTTCTGTTTGAAAGAAAATGATCCAGCAAATAGGGGGTGCCTAGACACGCTCTATCAGCAATACAAGAAATTCTGGACTGAGCAGCATCATGGCTCAGTCCTATACAAGATGGTGTAACTTGGTCTAGATCCAGAAAAGCACTTGGTCTAATTTTCAATTTCCAGCCTGTGAGCAGTTCCACTGAAGTCAAACTTCTTGTGACTTTAAGAGGTAAACATTTGCTTAAACTCATTGGATAAGTACCAAGGAGTAATATTGCTAAGTTAAATTCCTAAAGATACTGAATCAGGTCTCAGAAATATTTTTTAAACATCAGATTAAAGTCCCTGCCCTCAATTAAGAAAAAATAATTTCTTAATCAGCAAAATCCTTACTCAAATCACTCGGTTCACATTTTCAGTTATTTTTTTCAGTCAAAAGTTTTCAAAAAGTGAACACACAGACTCCTGTGTAGCCAGTCTTGTCCCTGGGAGCTGGTGACATCCCCCCCCCCCCCCCCCCCAAATAAAAAAGTCTATGCTAAGAATCATAAAATCATGAGAATTGATGCATTTTAATCTACTCTGCATCTTGCTCATCTGAACCTTCAGGACAGCTATGTCTTTTCCACTCTCTTATGACGACTCTGCTGACTCAAATGGACTGGGATTATTGTCCTCTTATTCTAGGGGACTCTTCTGCAACAGGGCAAGTGTAATTTGAGAACCGCATCTCCCTCTGGATGAAGGAAATCTGCTTTCCTTTCCTTACATCCCTCATTCTTATTTTTCCACGCCTTCTACAGTGTCTGCATTTCATCTCACTTAAATATAATAACCTCTCTCTGTTACTAGCAGTTGCTTACGTAGCCCTGGGAGCAGACCAGTCTTCTGCTGGCTGCAATGCATAGACCTGAACCAGAGGAAATGGACTTCAGCTGGTGAAACAGCTTCTGCTATAAACTTATGGGAACCAGTTCCTGAGATTCCCCTATCTGATTTAAAAGCCCTTTCATAAAGATATCTATCTAATATTTTTAAACAGACCTTTTCATTCATCCCTAAATTGAGAATAAAAGCTATCTGATAAAAAACACATAGGCTACATGCCAAACCAGAAGTAGCAATTCATTGGCCTTAAAATACAGTTCTTTTACTAGAAACATTACAAAGATGAGGGCCGTGTGTCATCACCAGCACCCAAAGCAGTTTTTAACAGGCATTCTTCAGAATGGGCTCCACATTTCATCCTCAATTATCAGTTCATAAATCTAGAATTTCTTAGCTGCTAGCAGATGGGTGAAGGTCACCAATCAAGGACCTCAAAAAATCAGTGCAATTCATAAAATTAACAACAATCTGAATTTCTTTCCCCAGTGCACTGGATTTTCTGGAGACATTATTTTCCTTTAGCAAAGGCCCAGTAGAAAACTAAAACCCAGAAATAGCTAAGAAAGAAATTCCCTGTCAGTCACCAAGGATATACTTTCCTTATGGATTAAACAATTGATAATGATATCCTGCACATATATGTATCCCTTCATAGTTGCAAGTATTTGAAAGTAGTGCAAGCTTTAGGATGGTTGGGGAGGGACCATGAATTTACAACTAAGGTAGCTCAACCACATTCCCTATCAAAGGATTCAGAACTCTTTCAGGAACTACCAGAAAAAACCCCAGTATCTACACTCACCGAGCTAGCAAGCCTTGCACTCCTGTAGAAAATTGAAATATAGAAATACCTTGATTCCTCCCTGCCAGAACGTTCCTCCTTTGATTTCTATAGAACAGCAAATGGCAATGCACACCTGGGCATCCTCACAACTTAAGTTCCTGTGTGAGGTTGACAGGAGTAAACATTTAAAAAAATATCAGTAACTGAAGTAAGGATCATAAATCCTTATTTTTGACATCTCCCTACATACAGTTTACTAGCAAGAGAATTCTTCTCCCATTTTCAAACTAAAAAAAAGATGGTTGAATTCCATTTAATCCTAAAACAATTAGGAATTCTGCTACACAGGATGAAACAAAAATAAAGTGACAAAATGCAAGTTTGTCATCTTATTACCCACTCATGCATACACACTGGCAGTCTTTTGTTCATAATGATTCACTGTAACACATTTTTTCACACAATATAGCATGAAAATAATGTCTGCTTTTAACATAGAACCATAGAACGGTTCCAAGCCCCTGCCATGGGCAGGGACCCCCTCCACTAGCCAGGTTGCCCCAACCCCCTTTCAGCCTGGCCTTGAACACTGCCAGAGACCCAGGTTGCTTCTCTGGGCAACCTGGTCCAGTGCCTCACCATCCTCATAGAGAACAATTTCTTCTAATCTAAACCTACCTTCTTTTAGTTTTAAACACATTACCCTTTGTCCTATCACTACAGTCCCTGATAAAAAGTCCCTCTCCATCTTTTCTGTGGGCCCTCTTTAGATACTGGAGAGGTGCCATAAGGTCTTTCTGGAGCCTTCTCTTCTTCAGCATGAATCATCTCAGCCTGTCCTCACAGGAGAGCTGCTCCAGTTGTCCGATTTTCATTGAGACCCTCCTCTGGACTTGCTCCAACAGCTCCAATTCTTGTGGAAGTGTCCATAACAAGGACACTTCTTATGCTGGGTGCCCTTAGCGTTGGATGCAGTACTCCAGGTGGAGTCACACAAGATCAGAGTAGAATCAGCTCCTCATCCTGCTGGTCATGCTGCTTTTAATGCAGCCCAGGATACGGTTGGCTTTCTTGGTTCCAAGCACACATTGCTGGCTCATGTTGAATCTTTTGTTCACCAACATCCCAAAGTCTTTCTCATTCATGCTCTCAATCCATTCTCTGCCCAGCCTGTTTGGGATTCTGTTGACCCATATACAGGACCTTGCACTTGGTCTTGTTGAACTTCATGAGGTTCTCACAGGCTCACCTCCAGCTTTCCATGTTAAGGTCACTCTGGATGGCATCCCTTTCCTACAGCATGTCAACTGCACCACACAGCTTGGCATTGTCAGCACACTTGTATGAAATGCCCTCTGACTTTTGCCCACTTTTCTGTCCTTACCTTCTTTCCAATGAACAAACCAATCTTCCAGTCTGTCCTTACAAGACATTTCCTGTTATCTGTTGCCCATTTTCAAATTACAACCACAATGATTCTGGCCCTATGTCTGAGAAAGACTGCAGGAATTACTTTTAGTGAGAAGGAGGAACATTTTTTTCACTCATTCTAGAAAACTTCAGTTGCAAGGGTTTGGTCAAATACAACAAAATAATCACATTTTGGACAGAATTCAAACATCGACCGGTTTGATTCAGAAATAAGATTTCTAAACATTTTTGAGTAAATGGCAGCAGCCTGCTAGAATGGAGGCAGCTATGTCACATCAGCTGTAGCAGACATCACTACTGCCATGACAGAAATGTTGTTTTAATGGGCATTAAATGGATATGATGCAGACATCCAAAAATAAAGTTCAAGTACCCAGGCTGAGCTCGCATGGGCTGTGCCCTTAAGTGATCCGTGTTTATCAATGACAGATTGTCAAAGACGGTAATTAATAAAGGACAGCTACTGCTGTACTATACTGACTGAGTTCTGGTCTGGGAGAGCTAATAGAGTCTTCTTCTTCCTTTACCTATTCCCTGACAATTGCATTTAACTGGCACGCAGAAAAGACGTTTGTTTATTTGAAGGAGGAGCAGCAGGTAGCTTCTCCTGGGGTTTGTGTGCCCGGGAAGCATCACAATATTAGACATGATATCCAAGGCCAAACATATTTACTTTATAGCTGATCAAATCAAAACTCAACCTGAAAATAAATGTTGCCTGTCATCAAAGATCACAAGGATGTCACATCACAGAAAATGGTGTGCCAAAACATTTCATGAGAGAAGTTAGAGTCTCACAATACAAAGGGATGTGCAATATCCTACTAAAGTGATAAGTTAGATAAACTAGAGCTTAGTTTTCCTAAACTGTATCCTGTATTCAATACCAGCAGAAATGGTCAAAACATTTTCTGTTAACACATTTTAACAGAGCAAATTCAAACAAGTTTTTAAAAATTATTTTTAATATAACAAAATATCTTTTGATATTCTCAAAAGAATATTTTTTTTCACCCACTACTTACTCGTCCTTTGCAATAGCAGAGCAATTTCATGCTGTGACAGTGGTTGGTTGCCAGTAAAATAACTGCAGCAATGTAGAATCACCACTTTTCCATTTTATGGATAAGAAGGTGGAAAAAAGTTTAGACTACAAATACTTCATTTCATATCCATAAGAAGGGAAAATAGCCTCAAAATGCAACAAATGAAGTTCAGTAACTGCTTTGGTGACGATGCATAAGACTGAGAAAAATGTATTGCTGTTTCCCACCAGGTAACGTGTTCTCTTCGACAGGAATTAGCAAAATCAATCTTTTTTTATCCCCCACAAATTTAGCAGATAGCCAGAGAGCAGTCCTGTTTAGTATAAAAATAGTCTTTATGTAACTCTTTACTGATATCAACTTTACTTTTCATTTAGGTGTGAATTACCATGGGTAATACAGATATTAGCCCCAGAAAGAGAAGATTGCTCTTCCTCCTCATTGCAATGATTTTCACTTCTACCTTCCCAACCTGCCAACTCCCCAGTTCTCTGGGAGAAAATATGTGATGTTTTCACAGAGCTCAGCAAGCCAGGGACATGCAGTCTTCATAGCAGCTCTCATAACCCCAACTTCACTGACTTCAATAAAGCCAAAGTATTTTTCATCAGCTGAGAAACTGGTCTGACCTGTACAGAACAGGCTACTGTGCACAATATAAGCTGAAAGGCTGAAATAAGCATGAAATCCAAGCGTGTAGACATAGATAAGAGGCTAATTTCTAGATCCTTTCAATTGTGCAACAAGTTTCCATGGACTTCAGCATGGCAGGAACTTCCCTGGTGGCAGACTAGGGCTAATTCACTGGCATCATTTGAGCTACATCGATTTATTCCAGCTTAGGTCCTATCCTTAAACTTATGTGGTTGGGGAGCTAATATTCATGACTTAATCCATTATCACAGCATGGGGGAATAGAACAAATGAAAGCAGCACAAATTAAGATTTTATCACTTAAATAAAATTGAGGGCTGTTATCCTTTATGTTTATTTCAGTTATGATTAATTTCTTACCTCACAGACACAAGCAAGCTATTGTTCAACTTCAGTTCTCTCAGATTAGGTAGATAGACACCTATGGGAACAGAATAAAGAATCCCTTTGCAGACCTGGGAGTGAAGGAAACTTCTGACAATTACAAGTCGAAGCATCTAATTTACATGCCTTTCTTACCTGTTCCAGACAGATCTGTACTTCTAAGGAAATGAATTAGATTATTTAACAACAGCAACAAAATTTTACACTGTGCATTTCTGCAACGTATACATATTGTCTGCATGACTAGCCCAGTTAGAATTTTTGGAACCCCTCTCTGACAATTCTGATAGAGCAGCTTTCCAGAAAGACAACAACAGGAACTGGCTTCATGGGTGACTGTTTTCTTTGGTCTGATTCCCAACCCTTGCTGACTAGCAACACTGATACTCTGGAGAGGTAAGGGATGTTAGAATACAGCATTCCATGACCTCTGATGTATTTTCTACATATTTAATGGCAAGTAGTGATGGACTTACTGGATATACAGCTAAGTAACACTTGTTCAAAATGTAATTCAGAGTCAAACAATAAAAGCATGATTTCTCCTGTCACAAGATCATCAGAGGTCCCCCAAACCCTACATTCATTTTCCTAAGCATTGCCATCTCCTTTTAATTTTCTGGATGTGAAACATCGTTTACTATTAAATTGTACAAGTTTGATACCTATCAAAACCTCAGCATTCTGTTGTTAGTAGTTCAAATAATGCTTTTTTTCCCCAAGAGAAATTTGCCTTTTTGTTTGCTTCTATAGGTATTTCTGAACCAAAATCATAGGCCAAAGCCCTGTAAGCTACAGAATTATTTGGACATAAGCTCAAGTCTCAGAAAACATTTGTTATTGACAACAGCAAACTTCTACTCACATCCACCAGCAGATTTTACCCATGACTGATGAGCATCCTACAATATAACATGCAAACATGTAGAGGTAAAACTGATTTTAGACAAACTCGATCATTGCTTAAACATTAAAATCTGTTCTCAGCAAGTATTTTTATGAGTCATCTGAGTAATCTCTCTCTGGCAAGGGTGATTTAGCAGTGTCCAGAAGGACATCATTCCAGCTCTTTGCAAGGATCAAAAAAAAAAAAAAAAGCAAACAAAAAGTTTAAAAAATGAAAAAGAGAGTGGGATCTCAAGAGGAAACAAAGGGGGTCATGTTGTTAATCCCATTTCCCCAAACAGAACAATAGCATTTATAGCAAAAACATTTTAATAAATCATATTTTAGTAGAAGCATTATCTATATCTAATGCTATTTGGGAGTGATTATACTCCACATATTGATCTTCATGCTATAACGCAAATATTTAACTTCATGTGTTTGAAAAACTCTTTAGAAAATATTAAAAATTCAAAACACAAGGTGCAATTTTTTAGGCTTATTTTTTAATAATTTTCCATAATCCATAAAAATTGTTGTACAAATTATAACATAGCATCCTCATTCTGCAGGGCATACTTTCTCACATCAAACAAGTTTTATAAAATATGGCAACAAAGTAATTTGGAGCCCTGAGAGAGGAGATGCTAGAATCTCTGTAAATTATTCACAGTGGTCCTACTAGCTACTGAGCAAAGATTTCCTCAGACATAATCTTTGCCTTAAGAAAAAACCTTCAGAAAAAATTCAAAATCTAGATTAAAAAAATTGCCATCATGTTTCTGATAAGATGCCTGGAGCGCAGAGATGCGATTACTTCCCTGCAAGAGTTGAAGGAAAGAACAAGAAGGATGCAGTAGCCTCTCCAGGCCCAACACAGCAGCAGGTTAGCCTTGCCATGTTTCAACCAGAGATGTTAAAGGCTTATGAAGCAATGGCTGTTTCAAAGCATTACAAATTAAATTGGTTTTAAAAACTAGTTTTAAGCAGAAGATTCGAATGAGGAGTGAAGAAGACTAACTCAAGAGAAAAGAAGAAACTCGTTCAAGAAAAAGCTTTCCACTGAATCTACTTCAGATTCAGGAAAAATCCCAACAATTAAAGGATTCAAAGAGGCAGAGTGACAGATTGCCAATACACTTTCCACATCTGGTTATTTCATTACTGTAACACGATCCTCCATCTCTGACATTTTCTTGTATTTTGGCACAATCTGTTCCTGGGAACTTGTAGAGTTAAGCTCTAATGTACTGTTTATTAGACTGAAGTATAAGTATGCTATGTGCAGTGGTGCAAAATTCTGCCAACAAGACTTTTGCAATGTATTTCTCTAATTCCACAGGTTCTTCCCTCCCTGACGTTTCATACTCTGTATGCAGTTGTTCTTTGGTGCAAAGAATTGTCCATTTGATTTTGCTGGTTTTTATAGCCCACATTATTATAGAGAGACTGAGTTAAGAAGAAAAAACTGTAAAATTAAGATAACAAAATAAGACATCTATCCAAACATAACAGCATACTTCTAATTTTCTTAGTTTTCAATCCTTATGGCATCTTTCTTTAAAGCAAGGATGCAATTTATTCTTATATTAGCATTAAAATACTCCAAACCATCAACAAAATTAGTTTCTAATATTAATTTAAAAACTGCAAACCATATATTCCTCATGCTGAAACTGCCTTCATAATGTACAATTTTGATTTTTAAAAATGGAAACAACCCAGAAAAACGCTGCTGACTGCAGTACAAGGCCAGTAATTCAGAACGGTGAGCAATACTCTCTCATCCATCTATGATTCCTTTTCACTAAATACCATTTTGTTACATAGCTCTGAACTTACTAACCACCAGCAATGTACTAGTGCTACTGTTCTACTATTCCACTGTACCACACCAGCGGAACAATGTTAAATGAAGAGCAGAAAGAAATTAAAGTATAAGACAGGTGAATAGCAGTGACACAGGCATGCTCAACAACATTACATTAAGTGCTGCACTGCACAAGCAGGGCACCACTGCAATTGTCCTTCTGAACTGTCTTGGTGCAGCAAGGAAAAAACAGGCAAGATGCTGGGTTTTTTTTATATTTTATAAGCTACAATATTTATAACACTTGTTTACATTACAATGTAGTCTTTAGGCAGCATCATGTATCTTGTTTTTTCTATTGTTAACAAATCATTGAGGCTTGACTTCTTATGCCTTCTGGAATATGGGCTAGTGAAGAACACACACAAAAGAAATTCCTGACATAATTGTGTTGGCATCAGGCAACCTATTGGTTTTGTTGATCCTACAGTACAAAGCAGGTATGTGAACACTGGATGCACTAGCAAGAGCAACCTGATACATAAATTAAACAGGCTATTTAACTCATTTAAGCCATGTTGGATAAAGTCAGATACATCATCTTGATGTTCTAAATATGCATTTTTTTGCACGTTTCTGGGATGAACTGGGCAGTGCAGCTGTAGATAAGACTGCAGTACTTGCTTGCAAACCCAAGTTAGCTGCGGTCTAGCTACCCAAGATGAGAAACCCACAAAACCCCACATTAGTGCAGGGCTTAAAATATGCTCCCTGTCCCAGTACGTACTTGTGACTCCTGGAGAGCCTGCCCAAGCTCTGCTGCAGCGGGTGCTGTGGCACCTTCTCACTGGGACTTGCCAATACCAGCTAAACCAAGACCAGTGTGGGCAGGGATGCACATGCTGGGCTCACACCTCCAGCCTCCACACTGGCTTCCTGGCCAGGCAAGCACCTGCCACTGCAACGCTGGCTGCTGACAAACGTCTCCCAGCTTCACATCAGGAATAACAACAAAAAAGGATAAAAGAGACAATGACCCTGTGTGAAAAATAATGTGTTCCTACTTCTGAACTTCTAGCAGAGCTTTTCCTTGATAAAATGCGTGCAAGGGAAGCAGCAGACTCCAGACACGTAATCAACTTAGCCTGGCCACCAGCAGGCAACAATTCAATAAGTACCAGCGAACAGCACTGTGGGTAACTTGATTTGTGGCTATTAAAATCACTTAGAAATAAGTGAACTATGTAGTGTCTTAAAAGACTCTATCCTACCATTACTTTCAATGTGAATTTCTAGAGCCAGTTATGAACGTGCTCCCAGATCTGTCAGCAATCAAAACCAAGGGGATAAGCTAATGAAAAGGGAACGGCCCATCTGTGTGAATATGAACTGAAGCCTACATGCAGCTGAAGAGCACAGAAGTTACATCCAAGGTCTGTAAAGCTGAATGTAAGACTTGCCAGGGCAGTTCAGTGTTTTGCCTGTCACTCAGCAAGGTGCACTGAAAATAAACAGCTAGAGCTTTCAACAACTACCCCACGTCCCACTAAGACTCAGATTCAAACACTGGCATGAAGCCTTTGCTTGATTTTAAAACTGATTACATGAAAATATTTTAATGTTGGTCATGTTTTAACCCCCACCCTGTCCCTAAGACACGTAAGTGTTCCTCCCCAACATGTCATGCCATTATGTAGAGGCTGACCTGACAAACTGGGAAAGGTTATCAGGATGGCACTTTAAAGTGTACTACATCCCAAAGTGAAATGCTCATAAGAAAAACTCAAACAACATGTTTTAAATAACTCTGGAAATCTTGCTAAAGGATGTGTTGCCCCGCAGTGCTCATGTTACTGTTTGTGTAAGGCTGTGAACATTGAAATGTTTCTCAAGTGGAAAATGTGGTGTAAATTTGGGATTTGAGTATTACAAGGTTCCAGGTGACCCAGAGTTATGTGCAGTCCAGTATCTTGCAATTCTTCTACCTGGCCATTTAAGAGCTTGCACAGCCTATTTTATCTTTATACATAAAGTCAGTTAAAACAACATTGTTTACTGAATGCAAACTGGTCATCCAAAAAAATAATTCCTTGATGATAAAGATGCTCTTACCCACCTTCTGCAACTGAGGTACACAGTGAGAGCAAGGTTAAGTGATTCAATATGGCTATAAAGCAATCTAATTAGCCAGGTTCGTAATGTAAACAGAAACACCAAATTGCAGGGCAGTCCAGACAGGAGGGGACAGCTGGAGGTTTTGATCCCTTCTGCTCAGAGTCAGGTCTTCTGTGAGATCAGCCCAGGTGCTCAGGGCTTCACCCAGCCAGGTCTTAAAAACCTTCAGGGGTGGAAACTCCAAAACTCTCTGGATACTCCCACTGCTCAATTGTTAAGGGTGGAAAAACTTTTCCTTCTGTCCCACTGGAACTTCTGTCATCCCAGCTGGTCTGGTTCTTATCATACTCCTTCCCCCAGACGCCTGTGACCAGATACTAGGTCAAGAGCACACAGTTTCCGGGGCAGGTCACCAGCAAGGAGCATGCAATGAGCCTGACACCTGCAATAGCAGCCTTGCTGACACCACTCACATTGAAGGTGCAAACTGTCCTGCGATACCCCTAAAAATTTAGAACTTACTCTATGGACCTAAAAATCAGCTGTCATGTAAAAAAACATGCAAGGAACTGATGATCACTGGAAGCAAACTTGAGGAAACTTGCTGCACTAGCCACCTGCTGATATTTGCAAAGAGATTTTCACAGGGAGGAAATTCAGAAATGCACTTTAAAAAAAAAAAGACAGAAGGAAATTCAGGAGAGTCTTGATGTTCTGTTATTCTCCAATGCAGCAAGGACCTGCAGCTGCTGGTTTTTATATTCCTCAAGAGCCAACTTTTGGTGCAAATGGTGGGACATAAGCAAGATAGAAATTGTTTACAACATGGGAACAGTGCTCTGTATTCTGTAAAAGTTGCAAAAGCCTAACCACAGGGACCAGAAAGCAAGGGATTTATTCCAGTAATGGAAAGGGAAGGGAAGTACAGAGTGAAAAAGGTGAAACATCTTGCTAGCTTGTCAGAGCTAATGTAAAATGGCATAGGAATGGGAGCACCACTTTCGAGCATGGTAGAAATGGCATAATGAGATTTTCTTATCATCTGGAGGAAGCATGACTGAATAGATTGTGATCTCTGAAAGAAACGGATGTAATTTACCTTAAATTACCAAGTCACTATCAGAAAGAGACCTATTTATGAAGCAAGCAGAATAACCAATACAAAGTGGGTATGTAATTCAAGGCAAAAGCCCGTCACTGTGCTTGCTTAACCATTCTTGACAAATCAACATCAGAAGACCCACTAAAGGTTGTTGGCTTTATATACATTGTGCATGTGAAAATGGACTGCTTGGCTGAAAATGCCAGCACCCACTTTTGGGGACACCTTTTGGCACAGAAAACATTACCCTGCCATACTTAGCAGAAGATGGACCTGGTTGTGATGGGAATTCACATGACAGAAATAACTGCCAGTACTGGAAAAAAGGAAGGGTTCACATTCTCGGTGTTAGCTCTGCTAGAAAGGGAATCCTGTTGGTACTTCCTTACTTCCCCAGTGTAGTGATGATGACATAGAAAAGAATCACCAGCATTAGGCCTGTTTGGGGCTCATCAAAATGACCTGTGTATAGGACCTTCCTTGAGCACAGCTTGATGAGGCAGTGCAGGACACAAAGACAGCCTGATATCACTAGCAACTTCTCAGCCACAGGGGAATCTTACAGTGGAGAGAACTGAACTCTGGCTACTGTTTTGCTAGAGTAGCCCCGAGTACTCTAGAGGGCCAGGTAATCAGAAAATGCTCATTTAAGGCCTCGCAGTGTGTCATTCAAGAGGAACTTGTTCAAACTAATTGGCTTTAGACAGAAGTGGTGTCATCCTACTGCCATAGTTTTCAGTCCTATTTAGAGTCTCACAGAAGAAAAGAGATACCAAGGAGTGAGAGCTACCAGGGAGATTATGTTCCAAGAGCTCTTCAGCAGGACAGTGCTTTACACTGCCTGTTGGTTTCCGAGTGCCCAGTCCTGTTTCATGACATCATAAGGAAAAATTTGAGACAGTATGCAGAACATAAAGTGTTTTCTTACCAAAGTTTCCCAAGCTGTTCTCTCTAGTATCTACTCGCATTTCTAGGGTCTCCACTTGCTGCAGATCATCTACCCCTGTCAAAGCTTTCTGTAAAGATAAGCAGAGATATGCATCTATGCAGTAAAACAGATGATACAGGAGCAAAAAGGTTTAGAAAGGCTTTCAACCAGTGCTTTGTCAATACATATTCTAGGTCAAAATGGCTACTTGCATGATCACAATGAAATAAATTTAGCATTCAAAGATCTTCCTTGTAACTCCGAATTACTCTAGTCTCACATAACTTCTACATTGCTTAAAGAGTCAAGGCTGAGGGTTTCATTCAAGCTGCCAATCAACAGCTGACCTACAAGACAATTAGCTTCATTTAAACATTATGCCCATGCTTTAAGATTTGCATATGTCATGTACTAATCCTCATCAGATAGGAAGCGTTACCTGTAAGTGTCACCTGTAATCAAAAGGGCACTAGGTAGTAAAATTCAGTAAAACAATTTGGCTTTTAACCCAAAACTTTGAGAAGGAAACATGATTTTAGCTCAGCTCACTATTCTGAAAGAAGATAACATTAATTCTAAGAATTAAAAATTCCTTTTAAAAGATCAAGGCAATGTAAATAGAAACCTCCAAAATCTTTCACAGTTTAATAATAGGATCTACCACTGCACTAAGCAAGGGGGCATGTATGCATGCAGGATCTTTCCTATCTTATCACAGGACCTTTCCTAATATCTTAGTCTGTGTTGATACATATATGTAGATTTTGCCTTGGCAGAGGTAAGCAGGAGGACAGAAAGTAACAGATAGCCAGTGAAAACTGCAGCACGTCTGTGAAGTCCTGAGATGCCAGACTGCAATTCCACAAGCAGCTGAAACAATCTGACATTACCACTGCTCTCATCCTCTGTTGCCTCCTGCTATGACCCAGCTCTGCTCTCTCCAGCTTCCAGCCTACATGTCCCACCACCTCCTTTGCATCAGCTTTGGGTTCTTAGTGGATCCTTCCACGCACAGAGAATGAGGGTTGTGATCAGTTCATCACACCTTGTCTCTGCTGCTCCTTCCTCCTCAGGGGAGGACTCCTCACACTCTTTCCCTGCTCCAGTGTGGGGTCCCTCTCACAGGAGACAGTCCTCCACAAACTTCTCCAACATGACTCCTTCCCATAGGCTGCAGTTCTTCATGAACTGCCCCAGTGTGGGTCTCTTCCATGGGGTGCAGACCTTCAGGCCCAGACTGCTTCAGCGTGTGCCTCCCACAGGGTCACAAGTCCTGACAGCAAACCTGCTCCAGTGTGGGCCTCTCTCTTCATGGGCTGCAGGTCCTGCCAGGAGTTTGCTCCAGCACAGGCTTCCCACAGGGTCACTCCCTCCTTTGGGTGCATCCACCTGCTCCACTGTGGGGTCCTCCACAGGAACATATATGATGAACCATATGTGAGAGAGACCATATGTGACCACAACCCCCATTCCCCGTCCCTCTGTACCGCTGGGGGAAAGGGGGTAGTGAAATCAGGTGTAAAATTAAGCTTGGAAGAAGGGAAGGGTAGGGGAAATGGTTTAAGATTTGGTTTTATTCCTCATTATCCTACTTCGATTTGGTTGGTAATAAATTAGATTATTTTTTTCTAAATTGAGTCTGTTTTGCCCATGAGCATAATTGGTGAATGATCTCTCCCTGTCTGTATACCGACCCCTCAGCCTTTCACTATTTTTTCTCTCCCCTTTCCAGCTGAGGTGGGGAAGTGATAGACTGGGTTTGGTGGGAACCTGGCCTCCAGTCAGGGTCAACCCAGCACAGGTTTTGATTTGGACTCCTAAGAAACAGAACTATCCCAAATCTTCAGCTGCTTTTGAATTGTCTTTAAAACATTGTGTCTAAAATTATTCTTTATCTAATTTTTTTAAACTGTGAGTTTAAGCAGGTTGAGCCAAAGAAAGCTTCTAGATTTTCTTGCCTCCCCAGCAGAGTATGAGAAACAAAGGTCTAAGGTGAAAACAGGAGTTTCCAGTGGCATCCAGAAATTTACTTTTTATGCCCAGCAGCCACCACAGAGACAGTTTTGCTCCTATAAAGAATCCAAGCTTACCAACTACAGACTGCCTTCTCCTCCCAAGTAAACACAAGATCCTCCACTGCAAGACAGATTTTGCAGTAATGCTTTCCAGCAGATGACACAGTCTGTCACACAGTACAAGAGTATGTGAGAAACGAGCTAGCTGACATTCTGGCACACAACCACATACTTGGATTGCTGGACTTGGACACAAGCTTAATGTCATTACATGAAGCTTCATCTGAAAATTACCCCTCACCCCACGAAAACAGTTTTAAGAGTGTACATCAATAGCTGAAGGAATAGGAAAGGTCTCAGAACAACTAATAAGATAAGGGTCATACACTTGTTCAGTGGAGTTGCAGAAGGTCCTGGCACCAGAAGGATCCTTTGCCTTTCTCCTTCGCTGGTTGCAATTCCCCGCACACTGTCCTTCTCCCTGCTCTATTCTAGACAGCCTCCTTTCACAGTCCTACTCCTTGTTCTCCTTTTTCAAAATCCAAGCATAAAAGCTGCATAAAGCTATATTCTCTCCTCTCCTAGGGTTCCCTATTCCTTTTCCTCGTACTAGGGATTGACAGTGTGCTGCTTTGGCTTCCTTTTCCTCGTACTAGGGATTGCCAGTGTGCTGCTTTGGCTTCCTTTTCCTCTTTCATCCCCCATCTGTACTCCCCTGTCTGAGAGATGAGCCTCTTAGTGCACCCATATTTCATAGAGGCAGAGCTGTGGCTCCAGTGCTGGAAAGGATTATTGGCTGCCATCACCAGCTCTTTCATCTATAGAGAGCCGCCTTGAAGTGTGTGATAACCAGATGCAACACGTTCACTAGGGCTCCTGGTCCACACTTCCCCATTCTGCTTTTCCAGGAGTCTCTGTGAAAACTGCTGTCCTTCCATCTGCTGATGCTGTGGAGATGCTTGGAAAGCTTGGAACTGATTGGCCGCGGAACGCAAAAGCTATTGTACAACATGCATGAAATGAGGAACAGTCTGGGGTTGAGGATATGACCTAACATAAAGGCACTAGAAGCACGGAGACCCCAGGTGTTCACTGCAAGGTAGTTGTCAAGCAAGAGGCCAGGACGGCAGTTCAAGAGAAGGTTACACGGTGAACGGTTTCTGTGGAAGATAGTTAGGACACTCCTACTCCCCAGGCACTTTTCTTGGCATACTGGTGTAACTGAAAGTGTGATTCGTCTCATGTGTCACCGCTAAAATTCTGGCACCAGGAACAGGGGAGATTTAGGCAAGGATGTGGAAACATTTAAAATAAAGATGACACGTATATAGCAAGGTCTCCTTTTTATGCTCATGTTTAATTTCAAGGCACGGGAACTTTCATCAAGATTTGAAAGGAAGAATTTTTTTGTTACTGGGTTGCAGAAGAAAAAAAATCAGTCAAACACACTGAAGGGATCAACTTGGACAGAGAGCTGCCTGACACCATGTGAGTAGAAGTGATGTTAAGGGGCTCTGCATCTCTTAATTACCAGGGCTCTGCCAGGTTTAGGAGAGACTCCTGCCCTAAATCAGAGGTATCCCACTGTAGCTTCAGGTAATGACTGCCTGCCCTCAGCTGAAAGGGCTGTTTTGCCAGACAGGGACAGAAAGTGTCTCTGCCTGTGGCCCAGGAATGCTTACAGACATGAGGGTCCATGTAGGGATGTCATTGGCTGCTCAATGAAGAGCAGACAAAAAGGGACCAAGGATCTATTCTAGGCGGAATTGGATATACTCAGAGTTACTTTACATCAAAAAGATACTTTGAAAAAACTAACTATAATTCCAGGCTGATAGTTGGTGTTCCAGAGAGGATTCTGCTTGCCACCCCTCTCCTGCCCAGGGAGGTAAGTATCAGTTAGATAGGGAAGGAAGATACTTTCTGAAGAATAAAACATCAAAATCTTTCTGGCACATGATGACTAAGAAGGTGGCCTGAGAGCCTGATCCTGGGCAGCAAGTGTACTCAAACCTAAATTTGTTCATTTGAAAGGCTAAATTTCCATGGTAAAGCTCAATCCTTTGAAGATTAATAAATGACAAGTAGAACAAAGGCAGATAAAGTTCACTTTACATTTCTGCACCTCCTTCAAAATTTAAAGGAAAACTATTTTCCATGAGATCATGCAGAAGCTATTGGTAAATAATTTAGCCAGTGTTTTAAGAAGCATCTCCATGATGGCTCACAGACAGTTTCCATAATCCTAAACGTCTGGCCAATATCTAACTGGAGACCATGCACTAGTTTGGAAAGCTTTTCCTCTGACTGACAAGAAGAGCCAATAAGTATTCTGTAAAAAATTGCAAGTGAAAAATACTTCAGTGCTTGCAGAGCTTCCCAATTGGCAAAGCAGTCACCTGGGGATCCCGGGAAATCCAGTTCAAGTCACACTTGCAGCTCTCTGTAAATTCTTTAATTGGCAAATAATATCTGTTTAATTAAAGCTGGCATATACAACTGATTTCTTCTCTCTTCCCTAGATTTTTCACATACTCAAAGAAAAGTAGATATGTTGCTGAAGAGCATGTTGCGTGCAGCTGTCAGAGAAGCATTTCCAGCTGTGCGTTTATTTTGCTGATCCTGGTTAATTTGGCTAAGACAGGAATTCCTGAGTGCTGAGCTTATTTTCTTTTAATACTACACCTGTATGCAAATACTAGATTCATGTCCATTCATGTGTTCATTGCTTTTTGCAGGGATTTTATTTCAAATTCCCATCTCAAGTTTAATCTCTCCCCGCACAAAAAAATCCCACCCTACATTGCTACAAGCCTGACAAAATATTTCTGCTAAGAGGAAAATTATTAGAACCGTAACAAGGTTTTGAGTGACTCTAAGTTGAGGGATTTTCAATGAGAAGGAACAGAACTTCCCTGTGGTCCCATATGCAATCTGCCTTTCAGAATGGCTACATGCTGCAGATGCCCATGATTATGTTATTTCACTACTTTCTGAATATACACACAAATACATTCTTCTCTCAGCTCAGGTGAAGAGATTGGCTGGGCATTCAAACTGTGACAAAGAGAGATCTTCTTGGCTTGTATGAGAAGCGTAGATGAAGGCAGTAATTGTGAAATTTAAGTAGTGGTGGATGCATTAGCAAAAACATCTTTATTCTTGTGCCAAAGCCTCCAAGTCACGCCAGTGGGTCTATACGGACACGCCCCTGCCCAGCCTTGCCATCTCCAGTTCAGCTCCTCATTTAATGTTAGCTAACCAGCTCTGACTGGATGCAAATGACAATCTGCTTTTGTCATACAAAGGCATGTGCCTGTTTCCCTACGCATGGAAGTACAGTGATTCCTGATGCCTGAGCGGCAAGATGAACACTAATCTAACAACCACAAGCCTTCACTGTAGTACGGGCATTAGTGTCAGGGTAAGAACATAACAGGAGGAAAGCTCTGAAACTAAATCTGGCTTTGTAAATTTTTTCCTGTATGTTTACTACTATCTGCTACGTTGAGCAATCTGATCTGACTTTGAAAGTAGATGTGCTGAAGATCAAACTGGGACCTCCAGAGGTCCCTTCAAACCTTTTTAAAAATTATTTCTTGACTTATTATACAATGCTAATAAAGAATTCAGCAGATCCAAATTCAGTTGCTTCCATCTTCTTGACTCCACTCAATTTATCAAGATTTTGCACTTGCTTGCTTGATCCCCAGGTTTTTTTTCTGAAATCCATTTAGCTTACAACTGAGAGGAAAACTTTCTGCCAAGGAAATAAAGGAAATGATTGAGTCATTTCAGCAAGAATCCAATATGTTCTTCTAGGACCCTCCAGGATTTTCTTCTCCCCCTGAGGATGAGTGCATACCATATGAAATACACCCTAACCTCCTGAGCAACAAAACTAAACACCACTTCCGAACACGTGTTCCTAAGTTTAAAAAACATGATTAATTGGAGCAGGATCAATAAATAGTGAAAAAAGAATACTTCCTTTCTTCTTTAGAGATCACGCACAAATGTGATTAGTTTTGATAACATGACAGTATCTGGAAGACATTTGACCTTGTAAAATGAGTTTATTCTGAGAAGTGGAAAGCTTTTTGTGGAAGTCAGGGAAAGAAAAGATCCTTTGAAATGGTGGGGAGGGGATGGGGGTTAATGGAACAAAATAAAAATCTGATTCAAGACAGGTGGAGCCCTTAATTTCAGTTCCCCCACACTTAATGAGAAATCTCTGCTTTAGGCCTAATAAAGTTAAAAATTAATTGTGATGCATTGCCCACTAACATCCAGACTTCAGAACAAAGGAAGAATGTGGAATGTGCTCACTCTGGTATTCTACAATATCTGACAACAACACGTAAGCATGACACAAGTACAGGCAGAGCAGGGTGCTGAAGTATTAATAGGACAGGTACAAATAGGAAAACAAGAATGCCTATTCATAGAGCTGAAGATTAAACAGTACAACAGAAAATTGACATTGACAGTAGCAGAAAGAATAAAAACAACATCTAATGATACCAAGCCTTGCATCAAAAGCTTTTGACCTGTAATTTGGATGGAGAGTATTCAAATATAAAAGGGCACTATGTGATGGTCGCAGCAAGAGAGATGGCAACAAGCAGAAACTACAGATGTGATTATCAGAATGGGGATATAGAATCACACAGGATTTCACAGTGAACATTGTGCTGAAACAAGGCCACAGAGAAGACCACAAACCCTGTATTTTGTGAGCGAGCATAAGTTAAGTGAGGTGAGGTAATGGTCTGCTATGGAAACGAAGAGAATGGACAAGGGACTAGTGGTTTTGTAGAGGTTGTCTTATAAGCTATGGGGTCCAAGAAGGCAAAACCAAAACCAAACAAAACAAAAGTAAACAAAAAAAAAAAACAACCCCACCAAAACAAAGAAACAAATAAAGTAAGGAATACAAGTATCACACCTTTTAGCAAGTCTTTAATAACGAGTCCCTGCTAATATAGACTGCTAACGTTTTTACTTCTAAACAGATTGCTATTCCCCTGGAAAAAGGACAAAATGAGTAAAAAATGCAGGTAGAGACAGAGCCACAGGCTGCAATCCAAGGCACCCAATCTTCACAGATTCTGCACAACTAGACTTTCCAGACATCCTGAGGTCAAACCCAGCTGGTGAAAGACAGAACATTGCAAGGGTGTCCTGGTTCTGGTCAGGATGGAGTTAAATTCATTTGTAGCAGCGGATGGAATGCTGTGTTTGGGAGTTAAAATGGGAGCAGTGCTGATAACACCCTAATGTTGTTAATTGTTGTCAGACAGTCTCAGCTCTTCATGAGAAAGCAGGGGCGAAGCCAGGACAGGTGACCTAACTGACCAAAGAGAGTATTCCACGCCAGTTACGTCCTGCCCAGGATATCGGGGGGCTGACGGGAGGAAGAGCAGGGGCGGCTCCGGGACGCGCGGTTCTTGGGGGACGGTCGGGTTCTGGGACGGCTCTGGGTGGCACGGCCTGAGCTGTGTGGTTTGGTGAGAAACTGCATTGTGTATCAACAGCTTCAAATATTTTTGCTTTGAAGTCCTGTTAGCATTGTTATATTGTATCTTTCTGTTATCTTAGTAAACTATCCTTATCCCAACCCATGGGCCTCTTAGTTTCTTAATTTTGGGGTTATTTGCCCCTTTCTCTTCCTTTTCCGTTCCCTTACTTCTTCCCCCCCCCCCCCCCCCCCACACACACACTTCCCTTTTCCTGCTCTTTTCCTTTAAGGAGCAGGCAGCTGCATGGATCTTGGCCCTCAGCTGGGGTAAAACCACGACAAAGGGCAAGGGGTAAAGCTGAGTATGTATCTCAGAACAGAAACTGTCCTGAGGAGCCTCCACCAGGTGTCCAGAAATCTGTCTAGAAACACTGCAGAACTGAGGCAAATTTCCTTATTTGAATGTAAAATAATTTTACTTTAATGAGCATGTATTTAAAAAAATCTATTGGTTTCCTTCTTAGAGCACTTCAGCAAATACAATCAATAACTCCTAAAATATTCACAACTAAATGACAATGAAGAATATATTGAAAGTGTATTGATTTAAGCAAAACAGCCTTTCGAACCATTTGGTTGTCAATGGCATTGTGGTTCTTTAACAAAATACACACGTGAAAACTTGTTTGGGATTCAATGTTTGAATAGCGTCTCTATTTTTACATTTGCAAATCCAAAGGAAGTAAATTTATGGAAGCCACAGTTTCCAATTGATCAATGCAAAGGTCAAAGAATAGATAGATTTGATATGTTATTCAACAAGCTATAAACATTGTTAATGTTTCCTTGACAATGTCATACAATTTCTCCTCTGAGCAGGAAGTATCCCAGCTATGCCAACACAAATGTTGGGTTTCCAGGGCCAGGAAATAACTGTGTCCAGACAAATTACTAGGACGGTATGCATCCAGTTAAAAAAAATCTCTGAAATGGAATTTCTTACACATGTTAACACACACAATCTTAAAGAGGCAAGACTTGATTAAGTTCAAAAAGGTACATATGAATGATAATGCGTTTTCCCCCCCTTTTTAAAAATAGCCTAGAACTGTGAGAGGATGTAACTTTGGATCCATATTTTAAAAACACATTGCAAAATAATGAACTGCAACTTAATGGAATGTGGGTAGCATCACCATACATACACTTTTCTGCTTACAATTTACTGTGAACTGAGCAGCAGAGTTTCAGAAAATAGAAGAATTTCATGCCAGCGAAAGAACTTCCTAAGGGCTTAATTCAAAGTTTACTGAAGTCAGAGGGCAGCTGTTTTGGTTACTCTAATGGGCTTTGGTTCATGCCCTAGAAAAACATACTAATCTGAGAGCTTCCCGTTGGGTTTATACAAGGTATTGTGGGCCACAAACACATCAGACTGGTCAAACTCTATGCCAGATTTAAAAAGAAAAAAAAAAGGCCAAGGAGTTGTCAGGGGTTCACATGAGCCAAAGGAGAGTGAATGGTGTAGATCGTAAGATCATACATCAATTTTTCTCCAGAAAACTTAAAATATACATTCTGCAGAAAGGGATTGTTGCATCTCCAAACATTTTATAAACACTAAACCATTTAGCTACTTCTAAGAACAACTCGCTGTCGAATCTGCAGCGCGCAGTCAAAACTGTGACTGGTAAATAGTTAGGGATTGGCAGAAACATGCAGCAGGAGTGTGCCCCCTGCACATGCTGTCTATCTTCATCAGTGCAGTGAATGCACAGAGGATCACACACGCTGCCACTATCACCACCCTGCCCACTGGGAGCACCCAAACCACAGCCCTGGCCCCATCACCTTTCACTAATTTCTATCCAGCTCTGCAACACAGAAAGTTGCAGCTTCTCCCCTTAACTCCTGCTTTCAGGTCTCCCTTCCTCAGAAGAGATAAGTGAGGTTATTTTCTCAGCTCCTACATGTACCAAAGGATTTCACTGTTAATTAGTCCTAAGCAAATACAGCACAATATGCAACCAAGTATTCCTTCATGAGAGGCTTCAGCATGTTACTCTTTTTCAACAGGCTGCATGCCAAAACCATTTCCTGTGGTCAAAAAGGAACACAGCTTTCAAATGTGTTTTGAAATTTCACACACTTTGACATATATAGAAAGTACTTATTGCACTCACAGAGTATTTTAATTGGCTTCTTAGCAGGACAGAGGATTTAACTTATTCAGAAAATAGTTGTGCTTTTAAAGTGAAATTTCCAATCTCTAGAACAAGGTTAATGTAAAAAGCTTTTTCTAATGCTAAGATTCGAGGTACTTCAGATGGCATTAATGAGATCTGTTTAAGTTGCAATTATGCTACCCACACTTTGTCTCACACTGCTTCAAGAAATCTGGCAGTAAAGACAGCAACACTCATGGTGAGCATATTTTTGATATGAGACTAGGTGAAAGGAGGAAAAACATTTGATAAACTTCCATAAGATGGAACCTACTTTATGCAGTAGTCTACCTGTCAGATATGCAACAACCTACAATCATCACAAGAGCAGCTGGAAGGTTAAGTTAATACAGCTCTGTATATGCCAGTTTGCCTTTTCTACTTCATTAAAAAGTTGGATGTCTACTCACCAGTTTCCTGGGGGAAAGGTATTTATCCATAAGTAGCTCTCTGTCATCTTTAATCAGCGGACTGGGATTTAGGTTGCCTCGCCAACTCAAATCAGCCACCCGGCCTGCAGCTGAGGCCGGACGAGAAACTCTGCCAGGATTCCACTTCACGTTCATCTCAATATCCTTTGGACAAAAGGACAAAAATCAGTCTGGTTTTTTCCCCCGTATTCATTATGCTTTAGCAAAATCTATTTTGACCTTCTTTGCAACTTGGCAAGTGCCTATGGAGATACAGGTTTCTCAGAAAGAACACAAAGCAATGCATCACATTAACATATATTCTATCCTTTTCTTCACCCTCAAGAGCTATCCTAGTCCCACATCTCATCCAGCTTTGAGTGTAAGCTTTCACAGCAAACCATTGTTTGCAGTTATATAAAAAGCCAGGTATACCTATGGCACTGTACAAAGAATTCAGGCAAGAACAAACAGCTCAGGATACCAGTTCTTTCCAGTCTTCTCGCTACTCCACTCACCCTTCTCCAGTGGCAATGGACTTCCTATCCACATGGGCCTTCCACCTACCCATGCCCTCTTGAGATGTGCAAACAGCACTCAGTAGAACTCTGTAAGCTCCAGGCTGCTAGTGCCAGCACCAAGACACATCACCACATTTTGAGCTCTGCCTATAGGTAATACTAACAGCAGCAGTCTGTCCTAAATGAAATGTACCTGCACAGTTACTGACTGCCTTCTAGGTCAGGCAGGCATGACTACTGACTTGTAGTTTTGAAGAGTCTTGGTAAAACACAGTTTAAACAAAACTGTGCATGTTTCAACTGAGGAATGAAATCTAAAGTCTGAAAATGAAGCTCTTCAAAAGTGTTCATTCTTCAATTCCCAAAACTATTCCTTTTACAGAAATAATAACAATTAACTCTGAAGTATGAGAATAAGTGTCTGTACACCCGTTAGTGTTAAAAAGCAACTGGCTGTACCCACATGCTACAAGCATTACAATGATTTATACAGCTATTTACTACTACTTGGCAGCAAGGAAGTATCACAGCTGGAAACACTGCAGTAACAACAAAAGGCTAGACTAGAGAAAAGCCTTCTCTCTCTGCTGAAGGGACACCTGCAGTTTTCCTCTGTTCTCTGCTGCGAAGCAATACGTATTCTTAGTGCTGGAAAAAGTAATTAAATAATCAAGCTAATTATAAGTGGCTGACAAGGCTTCAATGGTGGCCAAGACCTGAGAATTACCACCTTCCTTCCCCATCATACAAATAAACAGTTAAACACAGGGGTGATTTTTGTTAGGAAAAGCAGAAGTTCTTACTGCCCAGCTAGTCATCTCTACGTGAGAGGGCTGACCGGTTAGTAGATGTGAGAGGTTTACACCAAGCAACTTCTTGCTCTGACTATTCACGTTCAGCCAAAATTCTTCATCTCTGCACTACCAAAAGAAATTCAAAAGACTCAGTATTGTCAGAAAAATATAGCAGTCCTTATCTGAAGAATAACAACAAAAATTAACCGCCTGCCAAACCTTTCCCTGCAGGATCTCCTAACACTAGGAGAGGACCAAAAACCTCACACTCCTAAGTGCTCCTTCCATAACGCTTACCAGTGAAGAGGCAAGCCACAGAAAGCATCAAGCTGTTCTTTTGAGATCACTGCATGTACCTGGCAAGCACTCCTGAAGAAGAAGCTGACTTCTCAAATGTGCTCAATCTGAGCCACAGCAATGGTCAATGCTTAAAAAAACATATTCAAGAACAAATTCTTCAGAGACACATTGCCCCTTTCAGTCTTTCTTAATGGTTTATAAAAGAAACACCATAAAGTGACATTTGCAGCTTCCAAAACCTCAACATGCCCACAGTAGCATAATGACAGCTTTCATACTTCTGCCCATTAAGAGAGACAAGTGATCTCAAAACCATCGAGCGTCTTTATTTTTTGGAAGAAATACTACAGCCCATAAATTTATATCACCTGTTTTTTAGAATTCCAAGGAATTCTAGATTTTCTTAGCTTTTTTCCCTCTAGTTCCTTTGAAGCGGGGCAGTATGATTTAGTCACAAAACTGACTTGCAACAGTCATCGGTATAAGAAAATTCGCAAATCTTATGTGATATGAAGGCCTTCTGGTGGTGTCTTTATTTTCATAAGAAAGTGTTATTTTGGTCAATAACTGACTTGGATTAGAATACCTGCCATATAAATGCTGGAATACTTTAACAGATGCAGAAGACTGAAAGTACTGGTGGCTCCTTCTAATTCAAGCGAGGATTGTTGTTATCCAGAGATAATCTCTGATGTTGTTGGAGCCAAGTGGAGCAATAGTCAGAAATCACTGATGCAAAGTGTGAGTGCAGAACATCATGAGATAACAGCAGGGCTGTGTAGATTTAGGCTGTAAAGAGTTAACACACTTGCATAAACCAAATTAATATCCTCCTTTCCATCACTAGTCCATCACTATTACATTTTTGAATGTCCTCCAATGTTTGAAATATGTGTTGATACAGCACTTACTTAAGGTTTGACAGGGAGATCAATTTGTGGCTTAATATCTGAAGTAACACTTCCAATTCTATACATGCTGCTATTGATCTGCTGCTTGTAATTATCGCAGCATTGGATTAGTGTGTAGAAAAGCATTTTCATTACAAATTGTCTGGAATCAAAATGAGTCATTGTCAGCAAACAAAACTAATTTTTTTTATGTGCTTCCATCACTTCTTCAACTGTCTCCAGAGAAGAAAGAATCTTCTCCTGAAAATGGATCAAAATAACATCCTCAAAATGAGGAGCACAGAATAGCTGCGAGTGCAGGAATCCTAGTGGTGAGGTATCAATCTTACACAAAAATCCATAACCCCCAAAATATCCAGTGCTGTGTAGGAGCAAGAAGGGAGCCTGGCAGAACACATGCACACCTACAGGAACCGGAGTCAGAGCACTCACTTTCCTCAGGTCCCCCTGACTTTCTGAGACAGGTAAAACCATTCCAGCAAAGCCACCTCATCCACTCATTCAAAAAGTTAAAAAGCAAATGAGATATCTATGGCTCTGTCAAAAGCACAGGACAAGCAAACACTGACCCATACTAGTGTTAGCTTCAGTGGGGCTGTTCACAGGGACTGGAAAGACTTCATTGTCATTAATGAGGTCTGACAAGTCATGAACCTGAAGATTACTCCACAGAGAAGATGGTCACATTGGATATAAGTTGGATCTATATGCTGAATGGCAATGCAGATCATTCTTGCAAGACTTAGTGGGACCAAGGATGGAAGCTAATTGCACCTTAACACAAACATTCAATGAATTCAATGGGAAAGCAAAGCAACACTGGTGAGTGGCTGAGAGTCTCCAGGGAAGAGAAAACGGTTGAAAAAAAATGGGGGTTTGTCCTGCATGTGAGTAAAACAATGAAAGAAATCAATTAATTAGTTTTTGCAGGATTTGCATCATAGCTCTTGAGTTGGCAGGCTCTTACACATGTGGATAACAAGGCCAATAATCAGTGAATGCAGGAGAAATCAATGACCAGAGCAGCGAGATGGAAGATCTTCAGTTCTACGAACAGTTAATCTGCCAACTATCCCCACTGCTACCACTCTCCTCCCCAAAGTGAGCGTGATGATGGTAAACTATTCACTTCACTGACATGTTGGGAAAAGTCATTAAAAACTGCATGACATTTTCAACACATATAGACAATACAACTAATAAGGATCATTATTAATGATTAAATGATCCTTCGATCAACATGTTATTCAAAATCCCTGCAGAATACTGTAATTTGTTAGACAGAATTGGGCAGAGGATAGTTATTTGATGTTCTTAGGGTCCAACAAACTGGTAAAACTCCAAGATTTGATTTTCCTGCTACAAGATTTATCGAAGAGTCAATTATAGGATCTTGCATTCTTCATTAAATATATATTAATATGCATTTCAAATACAGAAATTGTCAGAAATGTTTGACTCCATATTAATTATGGCTTCTTAAGTCTGGAAAAGACCCTTTGAATTGTATGACTAGGCATGATAATTTCTAATGCTGCCATCAAGACATTACCTAAAGAGCTTGTTCAATTAGGCTACTGTTTAAAAAAAAAAAAAAAACCAAACAATAATAATCAATCCACATTTACTCTAGGAAAGACATATACCACTATATATTAACATGCCATACAAAAATGAATCTTTACTCCCTTAGACCAGATGCTGAAACACCATCCTCTCCTGCTCTGTGGCTACCCATGCCTTGAAAAAGCTCCACTGTGCAGGGAGGAGTGCCAGTCCAGGTAGGGTGCTGCAATCCGTATGCCCTTATCTTTACATCACCAGCCTAAAACTTCTCTAGGAAAAAAAAATAATATTTGAGAACTATTGTGTTATCTATCCCTCCATGACTGGAAGCTTGCACTGCAGACTTCCAGTCCTCTTGCCCTGCATAATGTAATTTTTATTTGTTTAATCCAGAATAGCAAATTACACTAGTGCCCATTCCGTTACCACTGCCACAGAACGAAAACAAAGAATTCTGTTTTTACTAAGGATTTGACAAAAGGTTTGGTTTTATAAGTCCCAGGGGAACTATGAGTGGCCTTTTAAGTGTAATTTTGTGCAAGTGCACTACAGATAACCTCTTCTGGAAAATAACTGTTTGGGCAGCTGGAATTTACTATGAAGTCATCAGGAAACTACCGTTACAGTAATCCACCCCTAATGGCAAAAACAGTTCCTGCTACATTTATGCAATATAAAGCATTCTGCAACACCCCACTCTATTTTAGCAGGTGCAACTTCTAAAAAGTTGAAAAATAAACCATCTGACATGGGAATCTTTCTTTTCCATATATGACTAAATGGTCTTATTGCAGTCTTCTCTTTCCGTTAAGCAGAAGGCGGTAACAACTACTTCAGTAATGCTACTTTAATGTCAAGGGATCATGTAAGCACTACAAAGAGCAACCATAAATATTCTGCCTTGTGTGCCCCATTAAGGAAAAAAAAAAGCTTTTTGAGAATGCTGAAATATCAGGATATCAATATCCCATTTAAAATAATTAAAAATTCACTGACTTCAATGACACTGAATGACATGAATGCTTACAATGATGGCTTTGTTTAACTACTCAGACAATTTGAGGCCTTGGTGCAAGCACCCAAATTTGCACATAAAGCAAGTATATCAATTTGCCTTCTTATTTAGCTTCCTTATTTATGCTGTACAAACTGTAAGAGTGCCTGGCTGTCTTTTGGTAAATCCTGCTGTATAGTGGCCATGACTGTGATAGGTAAACCTTGAGAGCTATGTCCCACACAGTCCTCAGGGAAATTTCTTGGGAGCTTCATGGGCTTGTATTACCCCCCCATGCACACAGCTGAGTTCAAACTGTGCCGACATCCAAAGCAGCAGAGAAGAAAATGCATGCTACAAACACAGAATAGGTTTGAGCCAACACCCTTGAGATAAAAGGAGTTTCATATTCTTAAAAAACATAGCAGTAATAAATAAAAAGACAATGACTTTAAATGCCACCTGTTTCTCTTTTATATATCTACAAATTGCACGTATTACAAAAGGAGGATATATAAGATCCTGCTGAGGAAGTTGTAAGGTGATGAGAAAGTTTTTATCATGTGTGTTGGAAATGCCTCAATGACATCATTCTGGAACTAGCTGGTCAAATGTTGTCCTGATAGCAGGATAAAAAGCAGATCTCTCTCTACTATATATGCTATTAAGTGTCAAAGAAACAACAAACCAAAGTCTAATCAACTGGGGGTTTTTTGAGTGTTGAGGAAAATAATTAGTTTAGGCAATTGGGGAAAAGAATATTGGTGAAAATAATTAGTTTAGGCAATTCTAACACTGCAGGTTTAGCTTTGTTAAAATAAAAAGTATTCAACTATAATGTTATTCTTTTCAATTATTCCCAAGGTATATATACTAATTTAAACCACAGCATTAGTTTAATGAAGTCTTTTGCCGGGAAATGCCTAATATCCTTCTTCCTGGGTCTTACCTCTGATATCCTATTCTTATTTCAAAAGACAGAATGTACAGGTAAGGGCATCCTGCCAGGCTGAATTAAGCTTTGATCTCATGTTTAATACTCCACAGCTTGTCTTAATATCTATTGGATAATCTGTTAACCTTCAAAGGACCCAAACAATTATTTTTTTCTAGAACATCAGCCCTCCTTACGTTCAAAAGGCCTACATCAGCCATTATTTAAATTGCAGATGCTAGGCAAGTCACTGGACATACTGAGGAAGGACATAAGCAAAGTAAGATTTTGCAAAGTCAGTATCTTTTAAAGATCAACAGATATAGGTGGGAAAACAAGACTAGTTTTAGGGCATACAAACCCTTCTTCATGTCTTGGGTACTTATTCATACTCTCCAAGGTCAAAGAGGAAATGTAACTCAGCATCACAGTTTCAGGTCCCAATCCTGAAGACTCATTCATGTGAACAACCTTAAACAGAATGAGTAGGGGGATGACCCAAGTACCAAGTTCATCACCTGGCTCACACAAGATAAAAGCATCCACTGGTATAATTTAACGTATTAACAAAACCATTCCCACCAGCCTCTCCCAAAGATGTATTCTTTCCTCACAACACTTCTGCAATAGCTGGTCTACAACCAGGGTGAACATCTCCCTCTGTTCTTCATCAGTCGCATCAGCCAGACAGCCTGAGTGCCCAAGATCAGCACTGCACATCCTACAGGTACTCTATGCAAGCCTGAGTGTGTTAAAAGACAAGTTACCTTCAGGGACCTCTCCACTTAGGATGCTTATTTAACATCTAGAAAAAGAAACAATACTGTCTCTGCGCATGGTGTGCAATATATATGTGTGTGTGTATATTGAAGAAGTAAGCAGCAGCATGGTGAAATCCTATTTTAGAGGGGAATAAAAAAAATCCCACACCAAATTTGAGTGGCATAGGGATAATTCATCACCCAAGCAATAATCTCCCTTACTTAGTGCCGGTGGGTGAGGCCTTTAGACATACTTTGTTATCACTGTAAAGGTACTTTCTTACTGAATAAAGTTTTTCTGTGAATAAAATAATTTGTCAACTGATTTTTTTATAATTATACCGCATTCCACACAGCACAAAAAGTTTAAGATTAATCTTCTGTAAAGTAATTAATAAGTTAACATTCCATGTGGACTCAAAATTTGACCCAGTTCTAAAATGATTATATTCAAGGCGGTGTCAAAAGTTGTAAAGATGGAACAGTGTTGAAAAAATTCCCTCTCTCTAAAGCAAAGTTAGTTTTGCTTCAGTGTTGGCCTAGTTATCCTTCCCTGTCGCATGTAAAATCTTCCCATCCTGCACAAGTACTGCCTTTAACCTAGCCTTGCTGCCTTTATCTAGAGCTTAAGGCAAGAGGTCTTCACATCAGTTGACACTCACCCACCTCATTATGAAAAAGCTGGATAAGTCACCTGATATCCTGGTTTAGCACCAGCCAGCAGCTGAGCACCACACAGCTGCTCATTTGTCCTCAGAGACTTCTGCTGAGTTGCCCCATACAGAGATGTCATCAATGTATTGCAGGTGCTCTGGAGCTTCACCCTTTTCCAGTGCAGTCTGGATCAGTCCATGGCAAATGGTGGGGCTGTGTTTCCACCCCTGGGGCAGTCAAATCCAGGTGCACTAGATGCCCCTCCAAGTGAAAGCAAACTGTGGCCTGCATTCTGCTGCCAAAGGGATTGAGAAAAATGCATTTGTGATACCATTTGTGCTATACCACTCATGTGCCTCTGACTCCAGTTTGCTCTGAAGTCCCAGCGTGCCCAGCGTGGCAGCACTCAGCAGCAGTGTGACTTCATTCAGGCCACAACCACCTACTGTCAGCCTCCACTCTCTACTAGACTTCTGCACTGGCCATATGGGACTGTTGCAGGGTGAGTGGGTTCTGCTGATGACTCCCTGACTCTCCAGCTGGCGAATCAGCTTGTGGATGTGAATTAGGAGGTGTTGGTGCGATATTGCTGCTGATACACCACTGCGGTAGCCATCAGCACCTGTTCTTCTTTGACTCTCAGCAACCCCACAACAGAAGGGTCCTCCAAGAGCCCAGGCAAAGTAGACAGCTGTTCAATTTCCTCTGTCTCCACAGCATCTATTCCCAAAGCCAAGCAGTACACTTTCAGGTCCTGGAAATACCCTCTCTGGAGGTAATCTATGCCTAGGACCCATGGAGCCTCTGAGCCTGTCACAATGGTGTGTTTCTCCCAGTTGTTGCCAGTTAGACTCAGTTCAGCCTCCAGTACATTTAGCTCTTGGGATCCCCCCGCCACTCCAGAAATACAGATGGGTTCTGCCCCCTTCATGGCTCAATGGCATTAGGTTTAGTCCCGTCTTCAGCTGAGCACCACGTGGACACTCACTCACCCCTCCCCTGGTAGGATGGGGAGGAGAATGGGAAGACAAAGGCAAACCTTGTGAATTGGGATAAGAACAGTTTACTGCGACAGAACAGGGAGAGGGTAAGAACAACAAAAATACAAAAGAATACACAGAGCAGATAATATACAATGAAATTTGCTCATTGCCTGGAACCCGATGCTCAGGACATCTCCCAAGTAGCTCTGACTCCTCCTCTGCAGACAGCATTCCCCTTATATACTGAACATGACATCGCAGTAGGGGATATCCCTTTGGTGAGCTTGGGTCAGCTGTCCTAGCTGTGCCTCCCTCCAGCTTCTTTTCACAAAGCTAACTCTATCCCAGCAAAAAACCAGGACACCTGAATTCTGGTGTTTCTCCAGCACCTTACCCATTTTCTCCTGCACACTCAAAGGTCTTGTGGGCTCTGTCTATTCATTAGGATAATAATCACAATGCAGATCACTTTTCTGAGGCACAGAAAGATGCAGCGTCTCCCTGCACAGGGGAGCACACCCTCAGATCAAGCTTACAGCAGTTCTAGTCCAACCCATGGACTCAGGACTAAGTGACACTCCAAAGCTGCATAGAAGAAAAACATTAAGCTTTTGGTCTTCCAAGCATTTTTAGTATCCACCATTTAGAAGCATTTCCAGATTCCAGCTACCCAAATGACAATAAAACCAGAGGGGTTTTTTCCAGCTACCGTTGCACCACATTTATGAGCCCTTTGAAATATATGGCATTTCTGAGTTTCGAAGTGCTCTGTTGTTCCCAAGCAATTTTCAGTGCATTTTATTAGGTAATTAAGCTGATTGAAGCAAGAGATTCTGTGGTCCACCAAGCTATTTGAAGAGTAATTTTCAATTCTGGGATGTTTCTGACTTCCAATGTGTTGCTCATGTGGGGTACATTGTATGAAATGAGATGAATTCTAGCTGAACTTGAAGGAAAACACTGAACAGTGGAAGATGGCGCAGGAGCTTCTTTATTAACAAACACTCCCAAAAATTTAGCAAGGACAGAAAATTAACAGTGAAAAGGATCTTGCAAAATCAATTTACGCTGCTAATGAGGCGGAATTGTAACTGTCCTGCTGGGTGAAGGCAGATGCCCAGCTATCTACTGTAGTCAGAAACAGATGCTTAAAAAACTGTATCAGAGACAGTCCAATGCAATCCTCCCCCTGACACACTTGTTTTCATTTCTGGCAGTCTGCTGCTGGGTACCTTCCCAAGCCAGAAGGTGCATTGTGTTCGGCAGCCAGGGGAGATATATAGGGAAGCGATTATTTGTCATCTCGAGCCATGGCAAGCAGTCATCCATCCACTGAAGAAACCACAGGAATTCTATCCGGAAGCAGTTTTTAAAGAGGAGAAAGTGCATTCTTGCATCATATTTGTTTGAATTGTGGATGACACTGGCATAGGCTGTTGTGGAGACTGAAGTTATAAATGAGGTCAAAAGCAGTTAGAATTACGGAGGATTCTTCTGTCTGTCCATGCCACTCGTTAATTTACAGCTTTCCCTTGCATCATCTCCTTCTTCATCTCCTTTTCTAGCTGCAAAGTTTCATTCATTTTACCTGTTTTCCATTTCTCATCTATGTTGTATTTCAAGGAAATCATTTCAGATCTGCCAGTTCCCCTCCCGGGTGATCAGAACTGCACATAAGATTCAAGATACGGCCATGGAGACAGTACGTGAATTTATGTTGCTTTCAATTCCTGTCTTAGATGTTTTACTGCTGTTTGTCTTCTTGACTAGCTGCAAGATTATGTTTTCAGAGAACTACCACAGTAGCTTAATGCTTTTCCCCCAAGTAGCAACAATTTACTCAAAGCCCCTTGCTCTGTGTATGTTTCTTTCCCCCATGTTCATCACTTTGAACTTTGGTGGATACTCCACTAAAATAAAACAAAAACGTACCCAAGCAGCACTAATGCCATTAGCATTTTAAAAAAGCTGCATTAGAACTCAACTCTAACAAATTAAATTAAAACTCAAGCTGCAAAAAATGTAAGCTATACAGTGTCATGCTCTACTTTGAATACTGCTTCCTGATGTGAGACTGTGGTGGGCTGACCCTGGCTGGAGGCCAGATGTCCACCAAAGCTGCTCTATCACTACCCTCCCCAACTAGACAGGGGAGAGAAGATGTATTGAAAGGCTTGTGGGTCAAGTTAAGGGCAGGGAGTGATCACTCACCAATTCCCATCACAGGCAAAACAGACTCTAGGAATAAAAATCATCTAATTTATTCTGCAGTCCAAACAGTGTAGGATAATGAGAAATAAACCCAAATCTTAAAACACCTCCCCCCTACCCCTCCCTTCTTCCCAGGCTCTACTTTATTCCTTAATTCTCTACTTCCTCCCCCCTGAGCAGCACGGGGAGATGCAGAATGGGGATTGGGGTCAGTTCATTACATGTGTCTGCTGCTCCTTCCTCCTCAGGGGAGGACTCCTCACACTCTTCCCCTGCTCCAGCGTGGGGTCCCTCTCATGGGAGACAGTCCTTTGCAGACTTCTCCAACACGAGTCCCTTTTGTGAGCTACAATTCTTCACAAACTGCTCCAGAGTGGGTCCTCTGTGGGGCCACAGCCTCCTCCAGGTATCTCCACCTTCACAGAATCACAGAATCACAGAATCTTAGGGGTTGGAAGGGACCTCAAGAGATCATCGGGTCCAACCCCCCTGCCAAAGCAGGCTCGCTATCTCATATTACACAGATAGGCATCCAGACGAGACTTGAATATCTCCAGAGAAGGAGACTCAACCACCTCCCTGGGCAGCCTATTCCACTGCTCCGTCACCCTCACTGTGAAAAAGTTCTTCCGCATGTTGGTGCGGAACTTCCTATGCTCCAGCTTACAGCCATTGCCCCTAGTCCTGTCCACACAGACCACTGAAAAGGGGCTGGCCAAATCCCCCTGCGTCCCAAGTCTAAGATATTTATAAACACTAATTAGGTCTCCCCTAAGCCTTCTTTTCTCCAGGCTGAACAGACCCAGCTTACTCAGCCTTTCCTCATATGGGAGATGTTCCAGGCCCTTAATCATCTTCGTGGCACTTCTCTGGACTCTCTCCAGGAGATCCCTGTCTTTTTTATACCATGGAGCCCAGAACTGGACACAGTACTCCAGGTGGGGCCTGACCAACGCAGAGTAGAGGGGGAGGATCACTTCCTTCGACCTGCTGGACATACTCTTCCTGATGCATCCCAGGATCCCATTGGCTCTCTTCGCCACCAGTGCGCACTGCTGGCTCATAGCCAACCTGTCATCAACCAGGACCCCCAGGTCCTTCTCCACAGAGCTCCTTTCCAGCAGGTCATCCCCCAGCCTGTACTGATACAGTCGGTTGTTCCTCCCCAGGTGCAAGACTTTACACTTGCTCTTGTTGAACCTCATCTGGTTTCTCCCAGCCCAGCTCTCCAGCCTGTCAAGGTCTCGCTGGATGGCAGCGCAGTGTTCCTGCGTGTCAGCCAATCCTCCCAGCTTTGTATCATCGGTGTACTTGCTGAGGGTGGATGCTATTCCCTCATCAAGGTCGTCAATGAAGATATTAAACAGGACTGGACCCAACACCGAGCCCTGGGGAACACCACTAGTCACAGGCCTCCATTCAGATTCTACTCCACTGATCACGACCCTCTGAGACCGGTCCAACAGCCAGTTCTCGACCCACCTCACTGTCCACTCATCTAACCCTTGTTCCCTCAGCTTCTCTATCAGGATGTCGTGGGAGACAGTATCGAAAGCTTTGCTAAAGTCAAGGTAGACGACATCCACTGCTCTCCCTCCGTCCACCCAGTTGGTGATGACATCATAGAAGGCTATGAGATTGGTCGAGCACGATTTCCCCTTGGTGAATCCATGCTGACTACTCCTCATAACCTTCTTCTCTTCCAGTTGTTTGGAGATGGCATCCAAAACAAACTGTTCCATCACCTTTCCAGGGACAGAAGTGAGGCTGACTGGCCTGTAGTTACTGGGATCCTCCTTCTTGCCTTTTTTAAAGACTGGAGTCACATTGGCTATTCTCCAATCTTCAGGCACTTCTCCTGTAGTCCAGGACCTATTGAAGATGATAGAGAGTGGCTCCGCAATCACCTCCGCCAGTTCTCTCAGCACACGTGGGTGTATCCCATCTGGACCCATGGATTTGTGTGCATCCAATCCTTTGAGTCGCTCCTGGACTACCCCTACCTCAACTAGAGGTGAGCCGTTCATTCCCCAACCACTGCTACTTTCGTCTAGTATCTGTGGGTCCCGAGAAGCCTTCGGAGTAAAGACCGAGGCAAAGAAGGCATTCAGTATCTCTACCTTCTCATCATCTCCCGTTACCAAGATACCCGCTTCATTTAACAAGGGACCTACATTATCCCTGGTTATCCTTTTACTATTCACATACCTGAAAAAACTCTTTTTATTATCTTTTATGTCCCTTGCCAGCTTAATTTCTAAGCAGGCTTTAGCCCTCCTAGTTGCATCCCTGCAGGCCCTGGCAACATCCTTATATTCATCCCATGATCCCAGACCCTGTTTCCACAGTTTATAGGTCTTCTGCTTCCCTTTGAGTTCCCTTCTCCACTGTGGGGTCCTCCAGATGCTGAAGGTGGGATCTCTGCTCCTCATCATCTTCCATAGGCTGCAGGGGGACAGTCTGCCTCAACATGGTCTTCTACACAGGCTGCAGGGGAATCTCTCTCTCCAGTGCCTGGAGTGCCTCCTCACCCTCCTTCTGCACAGACCTTGGTGTCTGCAAAGTTTCTCACATCTTCTTACTCCTTTCTCTGGCTGCAAAAAGCTGCTGCTCAAGGCTTTTTACCTTCTTAAATATGTTATTCCAGAGGTGCTACCATCATCACTGATGGGCTTGGCCTTGGCCAGCAGCAGGTCCATCCTGGAGCTGGCTGGCATTGGCTCTGTCAGACCTGGGGGAAGCTTCTAGTAGCTTCTCACAGAAGCCACCCCTGTAGGCTCCCCCACTACCAAAATCTTGCTGCACAAACCCAAACCAGAGAAAGTGCAATCAAAGGAGTGAGTGCTTTCTGATTAATTTTTTTTAAGTAAAAATCAGATAGTGCTTCTCTGAACTGGCCAGGGTCCACAATCTTTCCTTTTCATACAGACACATTAGTCTTTATTACATTTGCCTCGGCAAATCTGATCTTCTGATTTGTATTATGGAAAGTACTTGTGGCCCTACTGATATAAAATGGGTTTTGCTCCCAACTGTTTTTCAAGCCAAGATATGAATCTACAGAAGGTATAAAAACATGGAGCATTTTACTAGCAAATCAAAATTATGCAGATGTACCTAAATTAACTTTGTGAAAAGCTCACCAATTTTCTGATTGAAAAAATAACCTCTCCATAATTTCTCCCAAATAAATATTAACCCGTTCCCCCTAGTGACAAATGTAGCAATCCCAAATTTATGGTATATTACATAATATTACGATTTTGCAGCACTAAATTTTATATTACTTCAAACTTAAAGAATAAATTAGGTTTTAAAGAAATTGTGTCCCTAAGGGAGCTTCAGTTAGATAAGCACGTGCATGCTAAACCTGCAGCTGTTCTCACATTGAATCTGAATCCTGGTTTTATACTAGATTTATACAGGTCCCTCCAGTTGTGCAAGAACAGGATGATGGCATCCCAGGTCATGGGCAGCACCTGTTTTCTCTTCCACTGATCACAGTGTGCGATTAAACTAAGGAATTTAACTGCCCATATGTGGACGTGTCCCTGTATCAATCTTTGACAGGACAGACCTATAGGACTGTAGTAATTTGCAGTGTTAAAGCCAAGAGAGAAAATCAAAGGCCAGGAAAAAATCCACCACATACCCAGCCCTCCCCCCGCCCCCCCCCCCCCCCCCCCAAAACTTGCTATTGACAGCAGATCAGACATGTCCGACTGCTGCATTTTTAATCCAAGTTCTTTTGAGGCAAATTCAAATCAGGCAAAACAACATAAACCAGATAAATAAAACAAAATGAGAGTAATCAAACCCCCCCAACTTCTGAAACAATTTCTGTCTTTTGTACATTTGAAATTATTTTACCTTTTCTTCCAGTGCCACTGCTGCTCTGTCTCTTTCGTTTCCCATCCCTCTCCTACTGATTTCCATCCTCTCGCCACAGCTATTCATCTCCATTTATCTTGAATGATGCAGATGCTCATAGGGCAATTTATTGTTTCATTGCTTCATATCCTGCTAAAACAATAGTAAGAACACAGTCGTCAAGAGAAAAAGAATGCCCGAATAAACCCAGAGGCTCTGAGCATTCCATAATTAATAATAAAAGAGCCCTTTATCCACTGTAGCAGCAGAAGTCCACGCTCAATAGGTCTTAAGAGTGTAACAGGACATCAAGCAGTACTGCCTAGAAGAGCTTAATGAAAGTGTAACTGAGAACAGTTTGCCAAGGAGAACATGAGAAGGTGAAGAATTTGATGCAGAAGGATCTACATATTTGCAGAAAAAAAAAGAAAGGTTAATTACTAAACAGTGATTTACTCAAAGAACAGTCATTTCTAGGCTGCAGAAATAAGCTGAATGTGTAAAGTGTCAGACTGGTTCAGGGTAAAAAGCAGGAGTCGCCTTTTACAACATCTTCACCGTATCGCTCATCAGAAAATTTTGCCTCATAAAATGGAAAAATGCCTCAGAATGGCAAATAGGTGAGCAGGAACGTGTATATCAGGAAACAGTGGCTATAGAAGATGGGTGCAGAGCCAGGATAGCATAGGCCTCACAAACAGGTCAAGGGGAATGCCTGAGACAGCCCATGAACTAATTATGGTCTGCTAAAAACCATGGGCCAGTACAGCAGGCCTTTTGCTGGCAATGGGTTCATCGCCAAACCATTCTCCGTACCACAAAGGGGCCATAGGTGGGACAGGGGCCACACATGAGCCCTTTCTGCAAGAAGCTGAACACAGCTCGAAGCCTGTAAACCCCAAATTGGCAAATGTCTTCAGTCATCCAAGAGAAGCCGAAGAGCCGCTACAGAGGAGCCACGGCCTCTCAACCTGAAACGCTCGGGGATGGCTCTGCAACTTGCTAATGCCTGGGAAACAACAATCGGCATCTTCCTCCTCAGAGTTCTGCCCAAGTGTAAGTTTTAAACACGCCGATACATTTACCAGGCTCCCCACAGCACATCGAGAGGTGTCAAGGTGCTTCCACCTCCGCGCAGATGTCGCTACAGCAACGCGGGCTCTGGGCGGCTTCAAGCCCCGCTGCGCGTCAGACGGGCACCGTGCCGGCCGGTGTGGTCACCGCAAAGGCCTGCCTTAAGCGTACCCAGCCAGCACCGGGCAGCGAGGGGGACAGCGGCCCGTGCGCCAGCGCCCACGCACACACAGAGCCACCTCTGGGCTACCGCCCCGCTGCGCCCTCCCTCTCACGGACGGTAAGCACGACCCCTCCCCGGGGCCTCACTGCGGGTGGCCCGGGGAGACCAGCTCCTACCTGTAGGCCGGGCCGGCGGCGCTGGCCTGCGCGGAGACCGCCCGTCACCCAGCAACCGCGCCCGCGACGCGCGGGGCCGCGGCACCTGACCCGGCCCCCGAGGCTCCGCCCCCGGGCCCCCGAGGCTCCGCCCCCGGGCCCCCGAGGCTCCGCCCCCGGGCCCCCGAGGCTCCGCCCCCGGGCCCCCGAGGCTCCGCCCCCGGGCCCCCGAGGCTCCGCCCCCGGGCCCCCGAGGCTCCCGCTGCTTTTCACGCGCCGGCCCAGCCAGCATCCCCAGCGAACTGCGGGCGGGATAGCGGCCCGAGCAGCGGCAGCGGCGTTCCGCAGGGCGCTGTGGGCACCGGGTAGTGACACAGCCTCCCCGCTGCCTGGGCGAGGAGGAGGAATAGATTCTGGGAGCCCTTCGGAGGCGGGGAGGGACGCCGGCTGGAAAGAAGACGCTTGCAGCGGGAAGAGTGGAAACGATAAAAGCAGCGCCTGCAAAGCGGGGCGGGGAACGGGACCGGGACGGGACACGCTGCAGGACCCCGCGTGGGAGTTGAGGGCGGGTGACCACACAGCTGAAGGAGTCGGGGCGACAGTAGGAGGGGGCTTGAGGGCACCCCTCCCAAAGAGCACCCGAGAGCTGCTCTGCGGGCGGGTGGACAGCTGCCGCCACGGCGGCGGCCCCGCGCCCTGCGCCCCAGCGCGGGGAGCAGCTTCCCCCAGGCCGCCGCTCCGTGCGCTCAGCTGGTGAGCGGCAGCGCGGGGGTCCCAGACACGCAACTGGCGGTGCACAGCAAGGCCGCCTTCGCCAAATCACCCCGCGTTTGAAACAAAAGTAATCAAGGAATAGAGAGATCAAAAGGCTGAATTTCCAGACGAGAGTGGTCAAAGGATTAGACGTGGCAGAAGGGAGCTGGTCATCATCTGCATCCAGCAGCTGTGGTTCAACTGTTGGTGACATGATCAAACATCTCTCTGGGCACAAGAGTGCATGTCCATGCAGCGCCCTGAGCAGCACTGTGCCATTCCTTCCCCCTTCACCATCTCCTGGTGAGATTGCCATCATACTCCTTTTTCACTATTCAACCCTGATACAAATAAAGAATGCTTACTGATTTTTTGGGGGAGGGATATATTTTCTGAGACATCAGAAGATCACAGTGCCCTCGGTGTGCGCCCGGGGCACAGGCAGACATACAGAATTCCTGTGGCTTAGCGACTTACCATGCATGTGCAGAGCAATCTTAACTGACCACGTTAATACCCCTTCCACTCTCTAAACCAAACGTGTTTGCTTTTCCCTAATATGACTTATTTTAAAAAGCAAGGGACTAAAATGCTGTCAGTTTTCACAGCTCCACTGAGAGGCAGTAACTCATTAAACCAGGTTAATTCAATCACCCAGACTCATCTGCCCATAAATTAAATCTGCCTGTTCAAACACATGCATTGCCTGATCTCTTACTCACCACAACACACTTACTCAGAACCTTGTTCTTGCCATTCCCACTCACGCTTAGGAGGAATCCACATTTCCACACTTGAGATACAGGATTCATAAGTGAGGCACGTAGGAAAATGTGATCACACCCTCGATGGTCCTGCATGAAATGCCTGCTTTGCAGGGGGTTACTTTCAGGATGGCACCTAGCATTTTCTTGGGAGCAGCCCTGAGCAGTATTTCTCTTGGGCAGGAAGGTAGGAGGTCTGGAGTGGAGACACAGAGTCCTGGCTGCCATTCAGAAGAGGCTGAGGTTCTGAACTCCCCACTTGCATGCACTGACCCCCCTCACACCTCCAGTATAGGCTGTACCTCTGCAAGGATGTTGGGGAGCAGCAGCTGCCGGTGGATTGCATCAGCACTTCCTCTGCAGCAACATTACATTTACTCTAGGTTTGGAAAATACTACCTTAGACTATAGGTCAGGAAATGTGTTGAGTCCCCTCTTGCAGGGACTGACAGTCAATTAACGTCAGAGAAAATCACCAGGGGCCTGATTTTCCAAGGTGATGAGTGTACTCAGCTCTGCCTGGTGTCATGGCAGTCCAGCTGCCCATCTTCACAGGAAGGAAGGCAACAGGCCTTGACATGCTCCAGGAAGGTAGCATGATTCAGTGAAACAACACTAAATCAGGCATCTGCCCCTTGAATTTTATTCCAAATTCTGCCATTTATCTTCCAGGTAACTAGCTCAAGTCATCTTGACTCAGTTTCCCCCCCTCCTCAGGACACACTTCCTGAAGGCTATCTACGGAGTAAGTGTAACATACCTGCACACATCTGCATGGTAGTTCACTTTTCCTTCTTTTGCTGGAAATAATACCTTGTTACGGCCAACCCAGCCTGAAGTATTTTGAAACTAATCAAAGAAGAAATGCATCTTTCCATCATGGAGCAAGAGAAAAATCTGGCACACTCTCAGGGTAAATACAGGAGCTTTACGTCTGCCCTGTTCTGAGTTACCGTAATTGTGCTGGCACCATGCCCAGAGCTGAGCTAAGGTCAGTGAGAAACCTGTAAATTAATAACTGGGGAGCTGATGTGATCTCTATCCAGGAATCGCATTGCACATTCATGAAGCTTTGCAGGAGGGAAAAGTTATGTTTTAGCTTTGCCAATAAATGTTTAAAATTTTAAAATCTTAATATTGACAATTGGCTTACTCTGGACCTATTTGGAAAAGTTCTACCTTATTCTGATCTCACCATCATAGGAACTCCACAAAACAGGTTAGACTGGATTAATTGTATTAGTGCTACCCAAATGAACAGGAATCAGGTGAAACTTCCCCAGAAAACCAAGCCTAGATGGATGCACTTTTCCTTAGGGGTCTTATCTTCGAAAGAAGAGATTAGTCTTCCTTCCTGATTTTATCCAGTCATAAGCAACTTCCAGTCATCCCAGTCACTAATTACCATGATCGATTAATACCTATTTGCCACTTCCATTATTAACATTTAGCAATTCCGCTGTACTACAACCTACTGAGCCAGAAGGGGATTTCTGGTCAGAAGAACCAATTTTCTACTGCTGCAGGTAACCACATCAGAGTCTTTTAGATACCCGTCAGTCTCTTCCTCCTTCTTCTGAAAGGCTTATCCAGAGCCTCTCTCTAGTGATTACAGACGTCCTAAATTATAGCCTAGAGTTATTTATTGCAAGTTATACCTACTTATTCTTTTGCCAAATTATTTTTCATCTTAAAATAACTCTTCCCCTTTGCTGTTTCCATTCCTGATATATTTATAGGGCTCACTGGCATCTCCTCTTGACATTTATTTTGCTAAGTCATACAAGCCAAGCTTAAAATCTCCTATCTTTAAAGACAAGTTCACAATTCTTTTTATAGAATCATAGAATTGTAGGGGTTGGAAGGGACCTTGAGAGATCATCGGGTCCAACCCCCCTGCCAAAGCAGCTCCCTAGAACATATCACTCAGATAGGCGTCCAGACAGGTCTTGAATATCTCCAGAGAAGGAGACTCCACCACCTCCCTGGGCAGCCTGTCCCAGGGCTCTGTCACCCTCACTGTGAAAAAGTTTTTCTGCATGTTGGTGCGGAACTTCCTATGCTCCAACTTGCAGCCATTGCGCCTTGTCCTGTCTCCACAGACAACTGAAAAGGGGCTGGACATTTCCCCCTGTATCCCCTGCTTAAGATAATTATAGACTTTAATTAGGTCCCCCCTTAGTCTTCTCTTCTCAAGGCTGAAGAGTCCCAACTTACTCAGTCTATTCTCATAGGGGAGATGTTCCAGGCCCCTAATCATCTTCGTAGACCTTCTTTGGACTGTCTCCAGGAGATCCCTGTCCTTTTTATACCAAGAAGCCCAGAACTGGACATGATCATAATCACTTTTCCAGCATATCTTTCTTGAAGTAATCAGAACAGTACAATTTACTCCAGGTGTCTTGTGCAGTAGAATAAATACTCTCCTTTCTGTCCTGTAGATGTCTGGTATATCCTGGGGTCATATTATCAAGGTAATATCAAATTGATCACTCATAATTATAAGATGATGTTCCTCTCTTTCTTTGTCCCACTCAGTTGCAAACACAAGTAAAATGTAAGTCCCCACTCTAGTAAAGGGTTTTCTAAGTACATGACCCTGCACTGTGTGTTACATTTTGTTCTGTTCCTGTTACTCCATCCCCTTCTTCTCATTGTCCTCTGATGAGACCCCTGAACTATTACCAAATGTACCTTACTTCTGTCTTTTCCAAACAGCACTAAGACATTAAGAGGCGTATTGTCCATAAGAATCTCTGCTACAAACTACCTTTCAGCCTGACAGTCCCCCTTGCAGCACATTCTCTTCTCTGCCCCATTAAGCAGCCCTGTAATTACCTTTGTCTTGTGAGAATACCTTTTCCAGCAGAACTACCAATTTCCCTTGGGACACAGTACTGAAGGCTGTCCTAAAGTCCCAAACAAGTAGGGTTTTCTTTTTTCCATTTAGATGATGTGGTGGTTGAGCCCCAAACAGTGGCTAAGCACCACACACTGCTCACTCACTCCTGAAAGAGAAACACTGAGCCTCCTTAGGTTGGGATAAAGAGTTTTCCAACAAAAGCACTGTAAGAGGTGACAATAACAGCCAATTACACTCACAGCCAGCAATAACACAGAGTACCTTATGGACCCCATGATTACAGAGTGCTGTGTAACACCTTGGCCACCCTTAGACTACCCTGGAGGCACCAGGGGTGCAGTTCCTTACCAGCCCCTTTTATGTGGAAGGTGGTGTGGAAACAGCTCAGGTTAACTCAGCTCACCTGGGCTAACAGCTCACCTGGGCTGGCTGCTTGGGGAGGTTGACTCTGGCCTGGCCAGAACCAGAGCAAGCCACTTACCAGAGGTAGGTATAATCTGCTTTTGGTAAACTTTTGCCATGCTTTCCTATGTCTTTACTTATGCTTGCAGTCAAAATTTGTTCTAAAATGTTACATGCTCTTAGGGGGCAGACTGATGGGGGTGGTAGCCTACATGTCTCTCAGCTTCTTCAGAACTGGTGTGCAGCTGCAGTCCCTTATTTCTGTAGTGTTATCCCAAACGTGGCCATTTTAAGGTGTTCTTTCAGTGTGGCAAGGCAGAAATTACTCATTCCACAATTAAAGTGTGTTAAACTCCTGAAATTTTGCTTTTCCCCTGGGTAACTTCCATTCCTGTGCAGTTTCCTATCACTGCCACAGTGTTATACATCTCTATGGAAAGCAGAGGAACAGGAATTACTTTTGCTGTCCATCTAGTCCACACCCAGATGACCTTCAGGCTTGACCACTTGGGTTTGATTTTCAAACATGCTTAATCTTTACACAAAAAGGTGTCAATTCAGCTAACACTACCAGGTGAATGCGGTGTGTGGTGAAAGGTGTGCCTCCAGAAACTTGTTATTCCAAGTAGGTAATACAAAGCAAGAATATTCATCCCTGTTTTAGGCAACAAGACAAAACCCAGAGCTAATCTGAGATTAAGGGAGGAATTCATACTAATGTACTGCCACTCCCATGCAGACTGCTGCTTTGCTGGAAAGCTCTCCAGTCGCCTTGCATTGCATGATAGGCAGAACACTAATTACATTTGGTAAGTCCTCGATCAGTTAGCTAGCAACTACCATGACATTTAAAAATCAGCCCAGGTCTGCAGAAAGAGCTCTGTTTGAAGTCTTGATGATGTCATTATCCTCATGATTACAGGTGCTTGGAGTCGCTGCGCTCAGATGATGATGATGTAAGAACAGTTTTGACCATGGCAGGTATTTAGGACTTCACCCTCAGAAGCAATGAATGAGTCTGGGAGGGAGTAAGAACCGATCCAAAGATCCAGAGGATGATAGAGTTCTGTGAATTTAATTTATTTTGCTGTCACTGTACGTGGCATGAAAAGGAAGGGCAGTGTGAGGATCCAGTCTGATTCACTGAATTCAGGCATTTGTTTTTGCTCCTTTTCACAGATTATGTGAAGTCATAAACTGCAGTCTGAAAGGAAAGCTTCACTAGGCAACATATGGCATTATGTACAAAGCTGTATCTTTTCAAGCTGAACTAGACCTAGAAAAACTTTCACTAACAGTTTTTTAACTCACACTGAGAGATGGGCGGTCACAGTTTTTCTTCATCCTGGCTTCTGTGAACAAGTAAACCAAACCAGTGATGTTGCCAAAGTCATGCAGAAACAGTGTGTTGGGTCTGAGGTGACCACAAACACCAGAGGTCCAAGTGACAGAGTCTGTCTTCTTGGCTTGGTAGAGTTTCAGGGTGTGTTTTCAGGGTACTAGCAGGCAATAAAACCAGCAAATGGCACCTTCTCACAGGAGGAGGTTTCTTAGAGAAAAGGTAAATTTAAGACAGGCTGCAAATGTGTTGGAATATCTCATTAGTTTAAACCCTGATCAGATTAATTTCTGCCTGGAGGGAAGAACCTTGCTGGGAGAAATTCCACTTCCTTTCAAGCAATACCCAGTGCAGACGCCACACCAGAGGGGTCTTTCCTTCCTCTGCACTACTGCTTTAGAAAGGCAGTTTTTGGTTCATGACAAAGTGATTCTGCCCAGTGCAGCCAATATGATTGATTTGGATGAAAGACAGGAGAAAGCAAGGGTGAGACAGACCACTGTAGTAATATTGACCCATCAAGCCAGACTTTCCTAATACCAGAAGGTAAGTCTGACGTAATTTTAATGGAGAGTCGTAAATAAATTAATGAATAAAGGTGGTAAGATTTCCCTCCCTTCCCATTTTTACAGGAAAAAGGAAAGAAAAGCTTCCTCATCTGGAAAAAAAAATACTGAAAGCCAGAAAAGCATGCTCACACTCTCTTTCTTGTATCATTCCTGATTCAAATGAATCAATGGTAACTTGAAATGCCTGTGTATAAAATAAAGATTATTGTTTTGTGTCTCTCTTCAATGACATCTACTTTGTTTGGTTTCTTTTAGGTCAAACTATTTCCTGGTTTTGGAAAGCTCAAGGAAACTATATGCACGCATCTGGTCTTCCAGGGTAAGGCACCCTGGCCCTCTATATGGGACAAGTCTAAAGCTGCCCTACAGCTCCCAGATGGTCGTTTTTACTAAAGAACTGGTAGGTACAAACCCCAACATTGTTACAACTCTAGTACCACTATAGGGGTTTCGTTCAGTTTAGGGCCATGACAGTGCTTGGTATAGTAGAAATTAGATGCAAGAGAAGGTCTTGCTGAGAATACTTAAAACTAAAATATAAAAGGAATAGCGTTGGCTGCAGAATTACTGCCCCTGGGACACAGAAGGCCTCTTGCTGATGCTATTTATAATTCACACCTGGTCCTCATTGTTGGTGGTCCTCGCATTTCTTCTGGGATGAATTCCACAGTCAGAGAGTGAGTTACAGCTTTGTTTTGAACGTTAAACTAGGAGACGAGTTAGTGTTGGAAAGGAGCTAAGGTCAATGACTGTTTTGCCATAGTTTTTCAAGAGCTTCACTTGTTCTTTGCAGTGTAAAGAAACCTGTGGCCTCGCAGCGCTTTCAGGTCTGTTTTGCCAAGCAGGCGTTAGCTGTGAAATTCATCTAGCTGTCTGCAGGCAGAGGAGCCAGCAGCTTTGCAGTGTGTATTTGCTTTCTGTGCCAATGCAAAGCCACCACAAAATGTTACCAAGTCTGAAAGGTGTCAATTTATATTCACTTCCCATCAGTCTAAGTGGCAATGTATGGTGTGAAGCAGTGGAGAAATCAGGGCTTTAAAAAGAAATTAATCAGAGCAAAGCACTGGTTTCCATGCCATGACAACACTAGTTTGCCTGCACTTTGCACAGTTCTAAGCTTACTCTGAATGCAGCTCATGTACACCAAGGCTTTCAGCCATCGCTGCAACGGCACCGCTGCGAGCCTGGCTACCGGCAGCAGCTCTGGCAAAGTCCTTCACAAATCCCCGCCCCACAGGGAAGGAAATGAGGTGGCTGGGGTGCAGTCTGCAGTAGAGGTGGCCAGCAGGTAAATGAGGGGTCAGGCAGTTCTGCAGACACTGTCTGCATACCCTGTGCACCCCCACGCACACCTCTCTAACCCTGGGGCCAGCACCTAGAGCCCAGAAGACGTGGCTCTCTGTTCTAACATACAAAGAGCCAAAGTAATTCCTTTGCCCCAGATGCCTTGCCCATACCCAGCAATCCCAGGGGTGTTTCAGCTCCATGGTCTACTAGGTGATTTGTGCTTGCATCTGACTCTGCATCAGGGAATGAGCTGAGCAGAGGCAAAAGTGGTTCTATCTGCTCTGTCAGAGGAACCCTTCACCCTTCCCATCTATTTCTGCTGCGCACAGCCTGGATTCCAGTCCAGCAAATACTACACAAGAATGAAAATGATGCAATCCACTACCATCCTGTACTGGGGCTTCCCCAGAATTTAAGGGGCTTGGGTTGTCTTTTCCATGTCTAGCCCCTCTGAAAACCTTGGGATTTATCTGTATTTGGGTCATTGTTGAGTTCCTCTGGACTATTAGAGGGATTGCTATCCTCATAGAGATGGAAGGATGCTGCCCTGTCCTCAAAATGACAGGAGAGACCTGATTTTCACTCTCCTTACAGCCTTGGCTCTGATTTTGCATAATATATGCTTAGAAAAAGGAGCTTGTATTTTATTATTCCAGCAGCTAAACTAGATTAGTAATGAGAGAAGATGGTTTATTGGTAAGGTTCTGTACTTTTTATCCACTATCTAGAGGTTTCAGTAAAATTCAGCTGTTACCTAACTCAGCATGCTGGGTGATACCAAGTCAGATACTCAGGTAGTATTTCTGAGTACAGAAAATCATAAACCCCACCCCAGTCCACACAAATCTCACACCTAACTCAAACGCTTTGCTTAACAGTTTGTTTTTAAGGCCCTCACTGGCTCTGTGACAGCACATGGCAGTGAACATGGCAGTGAACATGGCACATTTGTTGTCTGCTACAAGGGACTCCAGCTGTGTTTTCAGCACAGCTCTTTGGCCCTGAAAACCTCCACTTTATCACTTCATGCTTGAACTTCTGACTAAGAACCTATCCCAGTAACCTTTAGAAACACCTTAGAAGAGACCCTGAGGTAAACCCTTACAGTGGTTAAATAGAAACTCCTAGTGCTGGAGTGGAGTGGTGTGCATCTGGCCAAGCAAATCCCTCCAGCAGAAGACAGAAATACAGAATGGGAATCCTCTTGTGACCACAAACTACTGCTATCTGTAGGAGTCATAGTGGGCTTGTAGTGCTGTGACTCATCTCCATTCACTTCCTACGCTCTGAGCGAAGACCTTGCTTTTCCAGACTTGCCCGCTATCGTTAGCAATGGAGATGGACCTCTGACAATCTCTGTTTCAATTTGGATCTGAAATTTTGGAAAACATAAAGAAGGCAAAACCAGTGCTGGATTTGCACCTGGTCTTCTCTAATATACACGGGATGCAGAGACTTGATTCACTTAAAAGTACTGTTGGAATGAGTTGAGCAGAAGTTTATGTGCTGCGTTAGCACTACACTAACACAACTCTGTGCAGTTTGACTCTTGCTGTTTTGTAGCAGAGGCTAATGTAGACAGACACGTTGTCATGGTTTTGCCTCAGCCAGCAGCTGAGCACCACATAGCCACTGGCTTCCCCCAGAGCAGGGGGGAAAATGGGGAGGGGGAAAGCAAAAAAAAAAAAGGAAGACAAAGCTAAACATCATAGTTTGGGATAAGGACAGTTTACTGGGACAGCACAGGGAGGAAGAAATGACAATAACAGGACTTTACAGCAAAATATACAGAACGGGTGCTACACGGTGCAGTTTCTCACCGAACCGCACAGCTGGGACTGCACAGCCCAGAGCTGTCCTGAGCCGGACTGGCCCCAAACTGCACATCCTGGAGCACAGCGCTCCTCCCCCTTTATGCTGAGCATGACATCATGGCATGGAATATCACTTTGGTTAGTTTGGGTCACCTGTCCTGGCTGTGTCCCCTCCCAGCTTCCTGGATGCCCACCCCCCACCTTCGTGTAGCAGGGCAGCATGAGGAGCTGAAAAGCCCCTGACTGCTCGGCAGCGACTAAAACCATCCGTGTGTTACCAGCACTGCTCTCATCCTACATCCAAAGCACAGCACTACATCAGCTACCAGAAAGAAAAATAACTCTATCCTAGCCAAAACCAGGGCACATGTCTAAAATACTGCCAAGCAGTGTGCTGAAATGTGTGTCCTCCCAAAGACACATCACCACTGCCAGAGCCTGTCTTCCTTGGGGTGTGCACAAGCCTCCTTCATTCTGCCCAACACTGGTCACTCCCTAGGCCATGCTGTGGAAGTGCTAACACAGGGACATTCATTAACAGACCATTCGCAGTAATCTTGTGTAGCAAGCACTGGCAGTTGGCTAATTTCCAAGTCATCAGTTGATTACTCTCAGCACTAGCAGATCAGAATACTAAAAGTTAAACTAGCATTAAAATTACAGTTCCTTGTCATTCTCCTTAAAAGTAACTGGAAACACAAGTGTGCAGCACCCAACTATGCATTCAGTGTTTATCAGCTACCTCCTGGTTTGTGGAAGGCAGATTTCCAATGTGCAGTTCACAACTTTCTTTTCTGGAGAACTGGGCAGCTGGATGCATGCCTACAGCTCTTTGCACAGCACATTTCTTTCTCCTTTGAGATACTTGCCTCACACCATGTCCAGCGCTGGGCAGCCTGGAGAGTAAAACATAAGGACCGGGGTGAAACAAACAAACAAACAAACAAACAAATAAATAAATATAACCAAACCACATGTGTGATCCCAAACCTACTGTTGTTAAAGGAAGTGATTTTTAGCCTATAAAGAGGTGCCAAACTAACTTTAAGCTGTTGGGCTTTCCAAAACTACCACCTCCACAAAGAACATATTTATAAAATGTTGCTGTGTTGACTGACAACAGTTGTGATAACTCCTGGTCAGTGATCATTAAAATAACTCCTGCCAGCAGCAGGCTTGGCTGCAGCAAGAGTTCAGTGGAACTGTTGCCTGCTGCATGCAATGAGCACAAGATCCTAAAACCCTGCTTGTCACATAGTCAGCATCCCAGCAAGGGCAGATCCCATACCACACCACACACCTTGTTTGTGATAGCATGCTTGAATCGCTTCCTCATCATTTATACAGCAGCTATCTAGGAACCATGCTCAGGAAGTATTCTAGTACTTGCAAGCATGATTTTCTGATAAGCCTATTTTTTTACCCAAGATGTTAAGCAAACACCTTAGCTGCTGAGAAACAGGTCCCTGGGACCACCCTGCCCTGCTGTAAGTCTGGCAGCCTTCCTGTTGTGTGCCATGGTGCACGGCCATGGCCCAGATACGTGGCAACCAGGGCTGCTTGTTCTGGAGGCGCATTCGCTGTTGCCACAATGGGCAGGACCAGGGTGCAGAGGGGATTTGGTGCTTGGGGGCTCAGATCAAGATAGCCAGGGACTAGGACTAATGACAAAGTTCTGTCTACATGGAGAGATAAAGGAAAGAAAATAAATAAAAGGCAGGAATTAATGTGAGGAATATTTCAACCATGGTCCCTGAAATGCCACAGGTAAGGAAAGATCTTAGAAACGTCTCCAACATAGCAACGCCGAGTGCCTTTCATCCAGCAAATTCATAATGCTGTTTATGCAGGAACTTCGTATCATCTTCCCTGCTGCAGCATAGTATCTGCTTAAGCCTGATATTTTAAATACCTCTACCACACAGAGACAGGCAGGTGACTCAGTAAAAACATGCAGACCTCAGCTTGACCCTTTGATAGGTGCCATCATATCACAGTACAGCTTGTGAAATCAACAGCTACAGTATGCTCCTGGAAAAAAGCATGCCAGACAGAGGGTAGAGCTGCTTGCAGTCACTGCACCTGGCATTACAGCTTATGTTACCATCTAGACTATCTATGGGTACCAACCCATCTATGGACGGAGCTGCTCAAGGGATCTGGTACAGCCCTGAGGAACCACCGGCTCACTGCTGCACCAAAGCCAACTAAAGACGCCTCAGAACAGGGTGCAATTTTTGTGTTAACATGAGCATCAACAGGCCTCCAATCAAATCCCTTTCTTGCAACAATGCAAAGGGAGTAAAGAGGTAATTTTTATTGAGCCTAAAGCTGAGCTCCCCTGCTCCAGCCTGCAGCACACAGACGGTGGGAAGTGTGTGCAGACAGAAAGGTCTCTGCTCTCTAAGCCTGCCTGGCTCCCTGCCCAAGCTTCATATGCAGCCTGCGAGGTTTGACTTGAGACAATTTGATGGATACTGTGTGGGTGCTGAAGGAAAGAGAAGCCAAGAAAATGAGCGATCTGTCTGTCAGCTGATCTATTTCCTCAGATTTTTAATGCAAACCCTTCATTTCTGTAAATATACTCGGCATGCTGCTATACATAGGGTATGGTTACAAGTGTGACACTGCGAGAAAAGAGTGCAATACATGAGCCAAAAATGAAGAGTTTTTCAACTATGGACCCCATTCTTTACATATGGTAATAACATCCATGTGATAAATTCATTTATTTCTGCAAACAGCTCATATATTGTGGGTCAGCATAGTAATCCCCATTTATCCCATTCTTTGACCTCCCCTGCAATACGCCTGTTTAGCCTTCTCCACTGCTTTTAACTTTGCCAACTTTACCAAGTGCCTTAAGACCTCTGAATTTTCATCACTGCCAACAACTGAAGCCTGAACCATCCCCATTCATAAAAAATCACCACTTGCAAATCAGACTCCAGCAGCTCTCCTCTCCTGTTCCCCCTTGTCTGCCTCTCACCAAAGCAAAACAAAGCAGGACCATTTGCCAGGGTTAATTTTTAATAGTGTCCTCACTGCTGCAGTGAATGAAGTCATTCATTATCCAGCAGGCAGCATGCTAACACACTAGGCAATAACAAGTGGTAAGGCAGGTGATTCAGGCATAGGGAATCATGTGGAGTTTTACATTCCCACCTGCCGGGTGGCTCAGCACAAAGGGCTGAGTGCGGGGTTTCAGTTTACCCTACACCTTTGTCCTTATCCGAGGGACACCTGGATTGAAGCCACGGGGCCAGCAAGGTTTATTTGCTTCTACGTCATGTGTGAAGCACGTAGGTAAACAGAGCCTGTGTGGCCATCCCTCCTCTCTGCCTAGGAACTCTTTTCCTCTAATGAAGGAGCTTAATATTCCCCCTAGGTGGTCATCCCTGCTGCGGGAATGTGTCAGCCCAGGCAGTACGGTCCTAAATAACGCTTTGTGATCTCAGGCAGACTGGAGCTCAGCCTACCCACCTGTAAAAAAGGTTTAATGGTAGTCAGCTTTTTTCTAGAAAAGCTAGGAGGATTACTTCATGTCTGAGATCTCTAGATGAGAACTGCTCTGTGGCAAAGGGCATTTTAAAAGAGAAGCTCAAAATTAGGGCCAGAGCAGGCTGGCAGCCCTATAAATAGGTAGGGATGACCACAGAAGTGGCACTGTTCTCGTCTGATTACCCAAGATCCTCAGAAAGGCTGGGATGCAGATGATTCACAAATCCAAAAAGTGCTTTTGAATTGCTTATTAAGTAGGATTCATGTTGATTTTACTGCTCTGGGATGCACAGGGCTGGGCTGCAGAGTCTTTTGCCATCTCTTCAGAGTAAAATGTGATGGTAACGTGTAGTTCTCTCACCCGTGTATCTATTGCTATATTTTTGCCTCCGTGGTGTAGTCTAAAGGCCACTGGAGAAGTCCATGAATCTTCCCTGTATCTGCAGTAAGCTTTGGATCAGACAGCAGTAAGCCAGCAAGAACGTGCTGCCAAACATGCTAAAACAAGTTCACTGGCGTGTGCTGATCACTGCAGGAAAGCTGGTATAAGTGTGATCCTGAAAATGAGGAAGATCTTGACCAAGGAGGCAACAGCCTTCTGCTTAGTCCTCACTGGAGCCCACCACTGCCCCTTAAATAGGGTAAATGAGCAGCTCTGAACCCATTCCCTGCCCTGTGCACTATCCCAGAGAAGATACAAGTAGGGTATCATATTACTTTTAATTCATGTTTGTGATCATGTAAGTCTCCCAAATCTCACTGCCACAGCTCTGATGATTAAATAGCTTACTGAAGGGAAACTATAGCTAACACCTTCTACCCTTATCAAAGCATATTGCTAATGAGGACTGGGAAATCACTCAGTGTTAATACAACATCTGTAGATTAACATTAGCTTACTCATGTGTTCACAGTCAATGGCTGAAATTCCATCAATCACTTGGATTCGCGTAACATTTATGATTGGTGTTTCAGTACATTAGCCTCAGTATCTCCCCAAATGAATTCTGCTGACTGGAAGTGGAAAAGACAAAGTCAAGAGTCTTAGGGCAAAGAAGAAATCTGCAACATGTCCATTTGGGAATCCCATCTTAAGAATCTTGCAGGAGGTCAGACTTCAGAAATGTTTAGTATCAGCCCCATGAAAATCATCAGCCAGTATGTGACTAATTTGTGTGCACACACACACACACAGACACTTACATCACTGCTGGGCTCACAAACACCTGCCTGAGAAGTTATCTAGAATCATGCAATGGCCCTGCACCAACCCTACAAGATGCAAGTGACGCCAGCTGCTCTTCTGCATTTCACCCACCCTGTTGGAGAAGCAGCAGCAGAAAGCTGCTGCCTGAACTGCAGACAGAAAATGACACTTTATGGCTTCAGTGTGGGAAAGATCTTTAATAAGGAAAGGGGGAACTGTCAGCAAAAAGAAAACCCATCTGAAGCAAGTAACCTGCAGAGATCAGCTATGCCACCTCTCTGACTGAAGGGATAATTTCTACCCACATGCTGCTCTTGAAGGCATTAGCCTGGGAGGACTATGCCCTTACCATTACCACGGGTCTCTCAGGACAGCCTAGATAGGACAGTGTGCAAGAGCACAGCCTGACTGTTAAGAGATCTTTCAGTATCTAGCCTGAGTCTCATTTGATGTGGGAATACCGCTATCACCATAAACTTACAGGGAGCTGTATAATTCAGGATCTCCAGCTCTGAAGGGAAGCGGCTGCATTTCAGGAGAGTCTAACTTTGCTAGATAGAACATGAAGGTGGAGGTCACCAATGGACTTTGTTACTACAGCAGTGGACATTTCAGGTGATCACTGAAAGGGATGAAGGAGCAGCTGGAAATGCTGCGCAACAGCATCAGGAAGAGGATGCCACAGAGGAAAACAGCTGTCTGTAATGTAAAGTGACCAGATAAAACAAGCTTTACTAAGGTTGGGTGATGGAGAAGAGTGTATGCTGGAGACTCACAAGCACCAAGATGACGAAGGTCATGGGAAGGCTGTTTCCCATTCAGCTGTCCAGTCCATGTTGTATCTGAGTACTGCTTTGCATCAGCTTTACTTGTTTGCAAAGGTGGGAACCAAGGTTCAGGGCAGCTCCTTACAGAGGGAAACCCAGAATTTAGTGAAGGACCAGATAGAAGAAAAGGCTCAGCAGAGTTTGATGATGAGAAGGAGGGGTGCATGGTTGGAATAAAGACAATGTGCAGCCAGTACATTAAAAAACAATCAAAGGAAAAGAAACCAGTAGTTTAACTGAATAAACACAAATGTCTTTAATTCTATCTAGTTCTACCATGTGTGCATGCCTGAACCATGCTGCGCAACACTGCTTTGAAATTTCTGTGAGAAACAGATGTAGTTAGCAATTGTTCCTCAATGCTGAGGGAAAGAAAATCAGCGTTAGCTGATGAAGAAGTAAGAAGATTCTTTTAGAGAAGAATAAGAATAATCTTAGTGTCTCCTTCAGAACACATGGGATAGTCTGAGATTTCAGTACAAACTCATCTGGTACAAAGAGGCCTTGAACTACACAGATAAATCTGTTGCACATCAGTGAATGCAGAAATGACACAGAGCACAAGGCATCCCTTAGCAACTCATCTGCTTTCCACTCCTGGAAATCTGGCTGCTGCCAGCAAAAGTGACACAGATGACCCAGAGCATGGTAAGTGACCCAAACTGTCACATAAAGAATTGGTAGTGTGGAAGCTGTAAAGTGTTCAAACTTTTCTGCAGAGTTTGAAAATGAAAACCACATGGGGCCTAAATATCATGAGGGCTTGTTAACAAAAAAATAAGGCTTTCAACTTCCAAAGACCTGAGTTACTGCTGTATGAAGACAAAGACAAACGCCTCCCTCAGAGTGCAGTGATCTGAGGATCAGGCTCCAAGGGAATGACTGATGTTCAATTCAAGCTGACAGCTAACAAAAGCTCCTGTACATATGCCAGCAAACCACTGCCAGGAAAATCAGTGTGGCTCCCGACTTACAGACTTCGGCATTACCAGACCTCCTGCCCTATGTGACCCGTGCTGAGCTACGCTCAGCTCAGCGGAGTGTGGAAGGAGACATGGGACCTTACCAACACTGGTCACTCTTGGTCAGGTGGAGGCATTTACTGAAGGAATCAAGTGCCATTTCTAAGTAACTCAGGCTCTAGACTCACAGCGTGATCAGCTGCAACTCCTGGGGAAAAAGCATGAAAAAATCAAAAAGGACATTGGTTGGGATCATAAGCAAACACCCTCTGGAATAAACAGGACCCTTTCTGTAGAGGGCAGTGTGCTTTGGATCAGACTGAAACTGGCAGGCAGTTGTAGAAAGTGACATTGCCTGTAAATGTACTCTTAAAAATCTAACCTATATCTCATCTCTGCCCCCATGTCCCCAGCAAAATCTGAAGTCCAAACATCTCACCATCTACTCAAGTGATGGCTTCACATCACTAACTACTGCAAGGGCACGTAGTGATAGGATGAGGGGCAATGGTTTTAAACTAGAGCAGGGAAGGTTTAGATTGGACATTAATTCTAGATTAGAAGTTCTTCACTATGAGGATGGTGAGACACTGGCACAGGTTGCCCAGAGAGGTGGTGGAGGCCCCATCCCTGGAGACATTCAAGGTCAGGTTTCATGAACCTCTGAGCAGCCTGATTTAGATAAAGGTATCCCTGCTCACTGCAGGGAGGTTGGGCTAGATGCCCTTTAAAGGTCCCTTTCCAACCTAACACATTTTGTGATTCTATGATGCCATGTACAGGGAGATAAAATTGTTGTTCATTCCTATGGCACCTCTACAAGGAGGCTGACTCAGTGGAAATGACCTGTCTTTGAATTACTTCTTTTTTGTTTGCATGTTTGGGTGGTTGGGTTTTTTTTTTTAATAGAAAAAAAAGGAGTCAGCAGTTGTCGGTATTTTTAAACTGTGGAACACAGATCTCCTTCCACTTCCAAGCTTTCATTACAAAGCCTTCCCTTCTGTGATTCCAGAGCATCTTGTCTTGGCAAGTTTCTATTTTCAGTTGATAACTGATCAAATCCAACTGGTAGCAGAAATCATTTCAGTTAACAGGAAAGTCAATCTTTCCTCCTTTCAGCTCTGGTGGGGCTTGAGCCAGGCACCTGGCAAGGCACTGCCTGGTTTCCTTGCTCATTTCAAAAAAGGAAATTCATTATGAGAAAGATCCTGTCCTGGATCAGATAACCCTCCAGGACTGATGATTTTGCTCTGCCTAATCTTCTGCAGTGTTTCAAATGGTTTGGTTCAAAGAGGCTTGAGCACTCTACTTAGTAGAACTTAATTCAATCTTAATGCTATTATTGTAGGGATTAAAACCAATGTGGTCTCACTCACTGCTTGGGTCAACTGAAGCAACTTGATGTTGAGACAATATAAAGGAAGATGTTGTAGATCGACTGAGGTTTGATTAACTAATTCAGTGTTTTCTTTTGTTAACTGAATACTGCAGGAGATCTCCCTAGTTCAGCTCAGTGTCCATCTTCAAGAACCCTTTAAAACCAGGACTGATTGTTCTTCCTTTTTCCTCTCCATGGTCTCTCAGTTGGACTTCTGCTTCCAAGTCTACCTCTGAGATCAGGTACCTCTGAGAGTGCCAGTCGCCTGGGACGATGGTACGTGCTTGCAGAATTTCACAGTTGAAATGTCTCTTGTGGCTTTGTCCCTCTCGGTGGGATCTGCACTAAGGATTAGCCCACAGAGTCTTTCCAATCTCTAGGAGACTGTGTTAAATTATAGTGTTGAATAGTTTTAGCATGGCTTCTTTGAGATGACTTTCATTTATCGTGGTTTCTTTGTGTTGCAGGACCCTCAGGTTTTCCCCATAGTCTGCATATCAGTCACTCACATTATAACAACTCGTTGTTGGGATGCCTTGCATCTCCACATAAATTTATCTGCTACATTAAAAGCTTCTCTCAAAGGCTGTTTTCCAAGTTCTGCTATTGCTGGGGCTTGTGACGTACCAGCGTTTTCTCTACAGCCTCATCAGGAAGGTAGAAAAGAATTGTCCATGAGTCATAATAATTTAACCTGTAAATTCAGCTAACCCCCAGGCAGCTCAGAAGGCTGGCCACTGTTTCTCAAGCCTGATCCCACAGTATCAACAGCCTAAACTTTAACTGCAAGAGAATGTTTTGAAAATAGCAGGAGCATACATTTCCATCACACAGTTGGAGCTGTGTTACGTGTATCTCACGTCAATAGTCTAGGGATTAAGACCTTCAAGTTTCACTTCACTTTTGAAGACTATGACACAGAAGGCATTCTTTCCAGCTCAGGAGTAAAGGAAACGTTTTGTGTATATCCTAGACCCACTCCAGATTTACAAGATGATGGTTTTAAAAAATTTTCTCCTCTGAGCTAACAGGGCAGTTTTTATTTCCTCCTACAGCGATAAGTGTGAGGGTTTCCACTCTCTGCCCTTAGCCAATTACCTTTGCCATTTCTAAATTCTCTAACATGAGTGAGCTGTGTAGCAATGAGTCTGCCCTTCCCAGAAGCATCCTGTGAAGAGAATGGTTTTGAAGACAAACTTTGTGAACTCATTCCATCCTCTGTCTCAAGTACCCAAGTAACCCCAAAATACTCCCAGTGTACTCTGCAGAGATTTATTCCACTTTGAAAAAAAATTAAAGAAAGAAACAAAGAAGGAAAGGAGGCATGGAAAAGAATGGAGACTGTCAGAGAATGGAAGCCAAATTAATTTCAGAAAAAATTGGTTCATCCCTTACTGGCATCTGCAGTGTTGCGTCAGCTTGCTGCGGAAATGGATTTGGCCTTGTATTTCTGAGAATCCAGCCCTGTTTCAATTCTTCTGAACACTTCCTTCTTTCCTTCTGACTGCACTTTGGTTTTGATCCAAGTATCAGATAGGCCCATGAGGCAACTGACTAGCACTGAATCTAACGTAAACTTCTACTGACAGGTTCTGCTACCTAGGTGATGCATGGCCCACCACTGAACAAAAAAAGGACAAGGTCTCAGCTTCTTCCCTTGCTATAGCAACAAAGCACCTTGTGATGATAACGGGGGTTTTTTTCTGTTTCATAAGATGGTTGCTATGGCAAGTTACTTGCATTGCATTGTCAGACACTAAAAGGAAATAATTTGCAATCTCTAGAAAACTCAAAATTTTAAATTTGATTGCGTATCAGTTTGCTTTGTGCCATGTCACTACTCACCCACTAAGCTCAGGGAGAGATAAGCAAGGAAAACATCCCAGTATGGGGAAAGTTCTTGCAGGTTTCTTGAGTCTTCTGTATCTGCAGGAGGAATAAATTTAAAAGTCATGAAGAATACGGTGGTGTGGGGGAACAAAACTCACCAAGATCTCTGCTTTTCTCAGTAGGCCATCAGAGACAATGTTAGGGAGAGCAGAGCGATGTAGTCCTGCTTCTAAACACTTCCACAAAGTATGAGTTACACAGAAGAAGTTGCAGCCAGGAAAATGGGCCAGGTGAGTGCAGGGAGAGCTCAAAAGCCACGCAAAGAACCAGGAAGCAGTCTGCATAATTAAAAGTCAGGGGGACTTGCAGATATGGTGAAGTAATAAGAGACTCAGGACAACAAAAGCAAATTACATGACTAATCTGCCCTCTGTGTCTGCTAAGAATTGATATACCCTTCAGTATAGAAAAAATATATATATCCAAATGTACTCAAGTACATATCCTTGTGAAGCTAAAACATTAGTGGTATTTATATTGCTAATGATTTTTATGATCACAAGAAGAACTTTTAGTGTTCGTTTGGTTTATTTTTAGGCAGAAATAAAGAATAATTCAACTTGGCTGTTGCCTGGGTGTTTCTACTAGAAATAACTCTTAAAAATATTAACATTTCAAAAATGTTGGGGATACCCCTGACCCATAGCTGATGAGCAAGCTCAGTTGCTAACTAAGCTCTTGGTGCAAGTCTGTATGCCACACAGTGGAGAGCTAAGCTCACACCTTGTCTGTGACTCCCCTTTTATAGAGGTTAAAGAGAGAACGACAAAATCAAAGAGTTATTTTTTTGGGTCACAGCACCTACAAAAATCAGTGATGTACCTTCCCAGAGTGAATTTACTGTGCAGTTACAAAAAGTCATGACAGGATAAGCATGTCCATGAGTTATTGCCTCCCACCTGCAAGCTGCATACAGTTTGGTGAAGACAGTGGCATGGAAATGGTGGGGTAGCTTTACAACCTCACACAGAATGGGCTATAACCTCAGTAAGCGTAGGTCTGCCTAGCTTGGCCAAAAGCAGTGGAGCTATAATGCTTTGCAACAGCAGAGAATCTTGTCCCTATATTTTGCTTTTTTAATCTAAAAATAGAAAGGGGGAGAAGATATCTTTAAGCTATATCACTCTCTGTGTCCTTGCAAGTTCGTGTCATCACCCCTATATGACTGTGTGGTTATGACTCACCAATAGGTGATTATGCCTCTCTTCCAGCAGTCTGCAAACAAATAGTCCTCAGGTATCTTATATCCTGATGTGATCTGGCACTGAAGAACCAGCAAGAAAGAGGCAGTTTCATTTCCATCTTCTGGTGCTTCTTGGTTCTATCTTCTGGTGTTTCTTGGTTCTTGTAGGTCACTGCGAAGCCCAAGAAGCATGAAACTGAGGTTCACCTATAGCTGTGTTTATTACATGACCTATTTGGTTCTTGCTCCCTGGTAGGTTCTTCTGGGCCACCTAAGTACTGAAAAATACAGGCCTGCTTTCAGGGTGCTTCAAAAAGCAAGATTTCTGCATGCTCCAGTACCCTGCCTGCTTGCCAGAAACGGCTACAACAAGATGAGACAGGTAGCGCAGAGAGGCGGTGCGCTGTGTGCACATGTGTCTGCCTGTGAAGAAACCCATCACCTTTGTGTGCTGCTGCTCCTGCTGTTGGCTTGCTGGGGAGAGATGCTGTGTTTCTGCGAGCCGCGGTCGTTGCTGCCGTGGAGAACCAAGAAGTCGTTCAGAGTCAGGAGGGCTTGTTAGAGGCACGTAAGAGAGTTTCAAGGTAGGTTAAAGCTTCAGCCTTTTGGTTTGCACTGTCTGTTTGCGCGCTGGCTTTTAGAAAGTGCTCTGGCAGGTTTGTTTGTGCTGGTGCAACGTGTCTATGAGACCTGAAAAAACCTGCAAAACTCTCTCAATATGTATCCTTGCAACTCGCTTAATCTATTCTTGCTACAGGCTCTGCAGGGCATGAGCTTTCTTTTTATTATGTGTCAAGCATCGTATCTAGAACAATGGTTTCTAGATCCATTTTCAGATTACTAGATACTTTTCTAATGGAAAAAATAAATGGTGTCAAGAGTGGGCAGTACTTTTCCAGTACCAGAAATGCACGCTTTATTTGGCATCATATTCCCCATCAAAGCTCAGTCTTTGCATGCTCCTGGATAACAATGTAACTATACAGCCCACTATCCACTTTCCAAAGTAACAGGGTGCCTAACAGTAGAAGACGTCTAGTAATATAGGTGTACAGTGACAGGAAGCGCTCCGTTGAGAGACCTGAATTTACGGAACGAAGCTTGAGTCCATCAAGGTTTACTAGCTTGGATTTAGCAGTGCTCCTTCTGGGACCCAAATAGGATAAGGCAGAGCCCAGCACTGTGCTTGGCCCTTTGCCTGTAACTGGAGTAATTCTGTCCATGCAGTGTGCCGCTTTGCTGCAAAGCCTAATTGGACCCCAGCTGTCTTATGCAGAGCCAAGTCAGGTATCTTTTCTTTTGTGGCCTAAATCACTCCCAAATAATTTGGAGTCATCTGTTCTTCTAGGCATTTCCAGGGGCCAGTCAAAATCGCCACATGAGCTGGCTTTAGCCTATGGGTTACCAGCCAGGGACAGCGATCACCGAGAAACACCACATTTTGGCAGCCTCTGGTCTCCTTTACCCAACACACGCTGCTCACTGGGCCTTCGTGGAGTGCCACGGCCGGCAGCTCAGCCGAGGGCAGTACCTGTGCCGGGCCTTGCCTGCATGGCGAGGGCTCTCCCTGCCTCGTTACCTGGAGGGCCGTGCCCTTTGGACGGCGGCGGCCCTGTCCCCGCGGCCGGCCGAAGGCAGGCGGGCGGCAGCTCGCAGGCCCCGGGACAACCGGAGGGTTGAGATGATCTCTCACCCCGCACTCCGCGTCGGGGCAGCTTCTGCTGACAGCTAGCCGCCTACGGGTAAAGTCTCTTGGTCCCCCGCCCCCCCCGCGTAGACCAGCCCTGCAGCCGTGGGGAAGGGCGGGCTGAGGAGATCGGGCGGGCGGTGGCCGGCGCCTACAGCGCAGCGGCCGGCAGGCCTTCCTCTCGCCCCGGGTGCGGGCAGCTCCCGAGGAGGGGCCGTCACGGGATGGAGAGCGGAGACGCGGCCCGAGGGAGGGGGTTACGACGAGATCACCGCAGCTCCCGCGGCTCCGCGGCACAGAGGCGGCGGGGGCGACGCGCCGAAGCGAGGCGGCAAAACAGCGGCCCGCTGCCCTCCGCCGCCCTCCCCCCAAGCCGCCCGCCGCCGCCGCCCTAGGGACCGCCCCGCGGCCAGGCCGCGGCGGGCGGGCGGTGGCGCCTGATTGACAAGCACCGCGGCCCACCCGGAGGGCGGTGGCGGCGGGAGCCGCCTATCAGAGGCGGCGGGCGGCTGTTGAGCGGCGGGTGGGCGGGGCGCGGTGCCTGGGCGTGTGCCGCGGCTGCCGGCGGGGCGCGCTCCCGCTTCGTTCCGCTCCCCCCGCACGCACATTGTCCGGGCGGCGGCGGCGGCAGAGCGCCCCGGCGCCCGGTGCCAATGCGGCGCGGGCGCGGCACGCCGGGGGTGCCTCCACCACCGCGGTGGAAACTTCACCTCGCCGGCAGGCCGACGCGCGGCTGAAGCCCCCGGCGGAGCCGGGCCGGGTGGGGAGGAACGGAGCGGCGGGGTGGGGGGGGTGGGGGTTCGCCTGCTTGGGGGCCGCCTCGTCTTGTTTGGTTTTCCTCCGTTAGAAGAAAAAAAAAAAAAAACCCGAATAATATTACTATTCCGCTTTAAACTTCTGCGCCCCGCTCTCTAGGACGCGCATCCCGCCCGGCGGGGTGGACGAGCCGGTGAGTGACCGCCGGGACCGGGGAGGGTGGGATGCGCGGTCGGGGGGGGCAGCGCGGCCGGCTCGGCGGGGACGGGCCGGCAGCGCCGCCGCCACCTGTTAACGGGGCGGCTGCACCCTCCCGGGAAGTTTGTGCCCCCGCTGTGCGGGAGGCGCCCCCCGGCATGCCCAGGGGGAGGCGGGGGGAGGGAGGGACCCTGGCGGTGGGCGGTGGCGGGGCCCGGGGGTGTTTGGGGGCGGTGGCGCGGACCCACCTGCTTGCCTGGCCGCGCCATGACTCTGCTACCTGGGTGCTGCCAGGGCGCTGCCTGCCGACCCCTGGCAGGCCGCTGAGGTGCGGGGGGAGTGGGGTACTACTCAGCCGCAGACTCTGTGCCCCCTTTGCCTTCCATCCCCTCTACACCCCCTTTGCCCTCCATCCTCTGCCTTCCCTGCCATCCTCCTGCACCCCCTTCTCCCTCTGCCCTAGCTGCAGGCCCCTTTCCTTCCTCCCCCCCCCCCCCCCCCCGTGCTCTCCTCCTCTCTGCCCCCTCTCCCTCCTCTTCCCTGCACCCTCCGTTTGCAGCCCCCTGCATCTGCCTTCCCTCATCCCCGTACATCCCCCACACCATCCCCGTGCTCATCCCAAAGAGGGCTACTGGACCCCCCCCCCTCCCTTCGGCAGAGCAGGCGCCCACCAAGCTCCGGCTGTCCCCTTTGGAGCAGCACCCCTCAAGAAAGACCAGCTTTACGGAGGTGAGAGTGCTGGCAGGCCACGGGTGAGGCGTGGAGGGGGTGCGCAGGTGGCAGAGACGCAGGTACGTGCCTCTGCGAGCAAGTGAGCGAGGTCCCCCCATTCCTGCGTGCGTGCAGCTCTGCGGAGCTGGCGGCACCTCCCTTCCTCCCAGGGATGCTCGCCGCCGGGGCTCTGCAGCGTGTGGAGGCTGCTTGTGCCCTGTCTGCCATGCAAGGGCAGACATCGTGGGGTCTGGGGGTGCAACCCCTATGCCCCAAGCGGAGCGGGACATCTGGTGGCTTGCTTGGCTCGTGTGAGTCCTGCCTGGGGATGTGTTTTAATTGCCTTGGGCAGTAGACTGAGCCAGGAGACAAAAGAGCCAATGAGAAATTGCGGAGGACTGGCAAACTCTGGAGCGACTGGAGAAATGCTTAGGACTGCTAGAAGCGGGATGGTGCAGCAGGAATGGCTTGACCCAAGTCAAGTGATTGACTATTTCGGTGACCTAACTCATGTCTCTATAGCCTGCACTGTGCAAAGTTGCTCCTGAGTAGGTCTCTGAGATGCAGAAGGGCCACAAACTCTTTGTGGGGCTCTGTTGTGATGTTCCCCAGTCTGGTTGGCATGGGTTCCCCAGCCTGGTTGGCATGGTTAGGTTGTGTGGATCGGAGCAGGAACTGGTTTTGAAGAGAGAAAAGCACACAAGGCTTTGTGGAGGTTCAACTGAATTGTGGTTAAAGGCTTGTATGGTGGATGCTGGTTTCTTCTGGTCAGAATTGCTGATGTGTTTATCATCGTGGAGCTCCAAAGTATTTTGATTTTCTAACTGGTGACTTGTGTGGTTTTCCCAACTGTTTGTAACACAGTCATGACTTTGAGTCTATGCATGTCTGGTCTTTTCCTTCTCCTCATCAAACATTTTCCCTGTATGATTAATAACGTGCCAACTGCTTCGTTTCAGCACTGGGGAGGCCGATGCTGATTGATTCCCTTTCGGTCTTCTCGGTGGGTCTAGAGGCTGATGGGCATTATCACTTGCAGAAAGTCTGCTTTGGGGTCAGAGCTGTCAACACGTCTTTTTTTTTTTCTTTTTTTTTTTTCCTTGTCTCAGTGAACCTCATTCTTTTAATTAAAAGAGATGAATGTATGGTAATACCGTCCATGTTTACATAAAAATGATCTTGTAATTAGCAATAATTATCTCAGTTTGGGATATCGCTGTAATATTTAAACAGGACTTACGACCTGAGGGATACTTTTCTGGTCCCAAGGAGTTACCCTTGGTGTGGTTCTCTCCTGTGGCAAGTTTGGTTCTTGACTGATGTCAGTGGTGAAGCAGTGGTGGGAGTAACCTTGGATGTCTCTGACGTCAGCCTAGAAAGCAATGGCCACAGCTTCTTCATTGAGCCCAGTGCTCCCTGGCACACCATGTGTGTGGATATGGTCTGCATTGGTGGCTTTACCCTGTGGTTTGAGAATCTCAAGGGGACTTCGTTGGCGTCTATCAACCTATTTCCCCCCCACCTAGTTCTCCTAGGGAGGTTTGGAAAAGGCTGCTGGTACCTGGGAAGCTTTTCCCTGAGAGATTGGAGGCCCTGAGGCATCCTTGTCCATATGGCCGTCTTGCACCTGTCTTCCCTTCCCTTTAAGAGGACCAAAGCTCAGCTTGCAAATGTAACTGTTTGCTTCCAGCCTGGAGATGGTACCCACCACTGCCCCTCCTGCTGCTGGTGCGCCCCGAATTTAACTTTCTGCTTGGCTGCTCTTCGAGCTCCCCAGCCTTTCTGAGGTACAAGAAAAGCTTTATGGAGTGAAAAAAAGTTTAATATGGTGGAAATAGACAACGGAACAAAACCCAAGATGGAAAGCACCGCCTGTAGAAAGGGGGTCCTTGTGGGAGGGTGATGAAGGGGAAAGGTAGAAAATGTCTCCTTTCCTGTCTTTTGGATGCGTTATGCTGTTGTGCTTCTTGTTGGTCTAGGAAAAGTGAAATTATTGTGTTCTGAGCATTCTTTGTCTAATTGTAATTTATCAGCTTTCTATTTTAACATTTTTGGAGTGTAAACTTACAACCAGTGCTTATTAAGCAGCAGATAAAAATGCTGAATGTATTTGAATTTTACCTGTATTAATCTAATAATATATTTATGAAATTATATTTGATCAGCTGTATAGCTGGTTGATGACCACAAAAGAGTATTAATCAAATAAATTATTTGACATATATGGATGAGATTAAACAAATGTTCTATTTGCTAACTGCCATTCAACTGCTCTGCCATGGCACGTTCCTCTTTCTCTTATCTTTCCCTTCCAGTTTTCATTCCACTTTTTCATGGTTTATCTTTTCCTGAACTGTCCTCAGTATCTGTTTAGTTTAATTTTTCCTTTCCCTGTATCCTCTCTCTTGTGTCACGGTTTCCCTTTCGTTCTTTCTTCTGCCTCTTCAACCTCTCTTTCCATGCTTTTTGAGGCTAAATTAGCCAATTTTCCCCTCTTTTCTCCACCTTCCCGGTGGAGGCTTTTATTGAACACTTCATAACCAGCTCAAATAAGCCTGGTATGTGTTTAAACCCATAAAAATGTTAAACTAAACCCAAACTGAATGTGAGTGTGAAGATGTTTGCTTGGTGGTAATGCTTCTCTGCCTCTCCCTGGATTTTCTGGCTGTTGCAAGAAGGGTGTTCCTGCAGTTCTGGAGTTTTTTCCCAACTCTCATTTTCGCTTGTGCACTCAGGCATTTTTTGTTTGGGGTTGTTGTTTTGGTTTTTGGGGGTTTTTTAAAGTGAATTTGACTTTGTATCCTAAGAAAACAACTAGGATCAAACTCTGTGCCATTCTTTGGCTGTGTATCTGTATGCAACCTGCTTCTATCTGCCGCCTTGACGCTAGGCAGTCCTGCTTTCGTTCTGGATTCATCCTTCCTCCCCTCTGGCGTTGTGTCCAGGAGGTATTTTTCAGTGGGGGTAAAAAGAATGGGGGTTTTGAAGGGTTTCTGGCTTGCCTGTTACTTCCAGAGTCTGTGTGAGTGCTGTCAGGTTGATGAGGGTAAGTAGCAGGAGGAGAACAGGTTATCATGCGTGACCGAGCAGTCACAATATTCAACTTGGAGCTAGTATTCAAAGATTAATGTCTCTTAAAAATAATAGTGCTCTTAGGGAAAAGGCTTGTTTTTGTGGGTTTTTTTCCCTCCCCTGGATGAAATTGGTTGGAGATGGGATGTATGGGGGGGGAGGGGCGCGTGGAAGGAAGATATTCTCAAAAACAATGGAAGGAATAGAAAACTCTATTTCAGGGGAGGAGATTTGCTCTGCCTTGGCAGTAAAGCTCTGGCAGTCCAGAGGAGCATGGTGGCACTCCTCGGAGTGCGTGATTCGCCTTCGCTGATGGTTGCAGTGATGTTGCTGCAGTGAATGAGCTAAGCGGTGTATGTCATAGCTGTCTGCTTTAAGTACAGGGAGTTACGTGATGATGCCTCCTTGTACCCGTAAGGGAAGGTCTTTGCTGTACTGAAGTTAACAGCTACTCTGCTCCTCTATGTCTTGTGAAATGTTTCGGATAACTGACACAGCGAGCAATCCAGGAGGCACGTCGTTATGAAGCAAATTGATTGGGGAGGATGGGGCCAAGTGGAATATTCTTTTGCAGTTAATTATTTACTGCAGGGAGAGAGGGAAGCTGATGTTTGGTTTATAATTACAGATATCTAGAGGAAAAAGCTTCAAGATAATCCATCTTACTCTGTGTGTTGCTACCTGTGTCTTGGTTTCTCGTATAATGTGAGGCCAGCGCTGCTTAATGACCGGTTAAGTAAGAACAAAACTTCGTTAGAAACTTCCCACAGCTGGAGTATGGCTCTACAGCTTGCTGTGGGTGATGCAGGGTGGACTGAGTGCCTACACAGGGAATAGTCTTTCCATGCTCACTGTCTTAGCGCACAACCTGCCCACGGTGCCCATCTGACAGCAATGTGGGTTCTTGGAACAGCTCATCTCTGTGCTGAAAGGTGGCTTTGTGGTTATAGGGAAGGACCACAAACCCAGGAGTCCTTGACCGCCTTTCTGGTCTCTGCTGAGCTGGTTGCCTTATCTTGCTGGACTATCTCCTTCATTAGTGATACCGACCCAGCAGATATCCAGCCAATCTGCTACAAGGGTAGGATGCCCTGGGTGAGGGGCACTCTGGTAACGCAGCAGCAGCCCATGTACTTGCTTAATACAGCTCTGTGGGCCAGAGTATAAGTGGGTTTTTCCCTTTGCATAGCTAAACTTGTTCCAGATCATGCTGCTTGTACATAAGTTAAATTCAGGAACTGGTAGAACTGAGTTTAGATGTGCATGTGTGGGAGCAGTAACTTGATGAATACAAAAAAGAGACATTGCTGCAATGTCCCTGGGAAGAAGCCTGTATGTCTTATGCTTGTTTAGCATCCTTGAGAGAACAGCAGATGTGAGGAGAAGCTGTGTCTGGGGAAATGATGAGGGTGTTGTCCTCTTACTGGGAGGGACAGAGAAGCGAGATCCAAACAATCAGGTAGTAGGAGCAAAATGAGGGATGTAGGTGTGCACCAAGCAGCCTGCTGCTCATGGGCTAACACTCTGCAGGAAGAGAAGTGAGGAGATCATCAGTGGAAAAGGCATCATGAAAGCTGCTGTAATGCAGGGTGGAGCATTGGCTGTCCCAGTCCAGGCTAAATCTGAGTGTGGCTGTCTGGCAGTGGGAGTGCGTGGGATTGTCTCCCCTGAAAAAAGCAAACTCCACAAAGGAGGGTCTGGCTAGCAAGTGGTTGTGCCCCAGGCAAATCAGGATCTTGTTTAGAGGATTGCTGAGAAGTGAGCTCTGTTCATCAGTGGTTTATTGGAGTAAGAGCCTGCCGTTGTGTAGGCACGGTCCAGAAGCAGTGTGGAGTCTGCTCTACGGTCCGTGCTGTCTTCAGCAGTTCTGTGGCTTTCATCCAGCTCTGCTCAGCCTGCTCCAATCCATGTGTATGAAATGTATCGACTGTATGAAACTGGAGTCTGCAAATGCTGCATTTCATCCCTTGTCCTACCCCAGCTAATGACTGTGGTGGCCAGACTGGTGCTTCTGGTATGGCACTAGCTCCTGCATTTTGGTAGTGACCATAGCATCCATTGCTCCTTTACTGCAGCTGGCTTTGCTGAAGCAAGAATGAATGTCAGGGAGCTTAATGGTATGTGAGGGGATGGAATTCATCCTGGCTGGACTTGAGAAACCAGGCTTTGGTTGGTATGATAAATAGATAATCCAATAGTTGAGTGTGATAAATAGATAAAAAAAATAATCACTGTTTCTTGGAGGTAAATGTGGGACAGACCCTGGCTTCTAGGTGTGGTAATCCTGTAACTAACTTCCATCATCTCCTCTTGGGACTGTGTCTGTTGATGCAATGGCTCGTTTTGGGTCCTGCTGTGTTGGGCTCCTGCGGTGAAAGGCGTGACTCTCTCCGTAGCACGCAGACCCAGCAAACGCTGGTGAAAACAGGAGGTACCTCCTGCCTGTGAACACGCACACCCTTTGCCTCCCCACTCATGCACGGAGGCTGAACATACAACATTATAATATAACTTGGTCATGCAAGAGTTCTTGCAGTCTTGCTTCCCCTGGCCTTTTCCTCATTTGCATGATACCATACAAGGACAGCCAAATTTTTCTGGAGGGCTTGTCCCACTTTCCACGCAGGCAGCCTTGGGCAAGTGGTCTGCTGCCTGACCTGCTTCGACAGGCATGTGCTGGCTTCCTACTCCGCTGATGTGGGAGGGATGCATGGGGATAAGTGCTGGGAGGCTAGGCAGGGGGAGGACACTGCTGTGCTTGGTGGTGTGGCCTCTCATCTGGCAGTTGCTGTAGCTGCTGATGGATGAGGAAGTACACGCAAATCCCTGCTCTGTTTTCCGCCTCATCGTTCTGCTGGGGGATGCAGTGGCTGTGATTTGTGCTCGAGTCTGTGAGGGTCACATCTGATGTCTATACTCCTTGGAGTACAGATGTATGTCCTCCATCCAGCTCTACTCAGTTGCAGGGGACAACTCTGTGGCTATGCCGGTGGCCCTGATGAATTTCCAAACATCAAGGTATTAATGCTCAAAACACACACATACTGGAAAGAAATGACCACCGTGACCATGGTGAGGGTGGGAAACGGAGGCTTGAGAGAGTCAGAGCTAGATCTGGAAAAGTGCTTCAGCTCCTGCTCTTCCACAGAAGCAAGGAGGCTACCTGCTGCTGTGCCTCATAGTCACAGAGGCATGTGCTGGGTCAGTGGCAGAGCAGGGAGGTAGATAGATGAGAATGGAAACCTTCTGGCTGATCTCTGTGCAAGAGGTGTACAGCAGTTACAGTTGTACTATGGTTTCTTGTGCAGGATTGATGAAAGCCACAGTATTCATCCCAGAAAGCTACCACAGAGGCAACATCGGGCCATATTTCTGAGTAGCTGGCAAAGTTGGCACAGAAATGTTGTCCAGCTCTAGATCAGTTTTGTGTTCCCATCTATGCGTTACACCCAGTCTCAAAGGATCGGTGGCTTAAGGCATCAGGCACCTAATTAGAGATGTTTTCAAGTATGAAAAGCACTGCCTTCTGAAAATACTGTCCTCTGTGTATCATGTTGGTCATTCAGAGACCAAAATAGTTCCACAAACTTAGGTAACACTGACCAGTTTCAAGGAAAGCAAGAAGACAGCGCTGTAGACTGTGCAGGGAGGTAGGACCATCCACAGCCTGGATTCGATGTGTGGATGTTGATCTGCATGGGGCTGTTGAGCAGATGCCATGATAGAGGTCATCGGTTGACGTTGGCCTGGGAGGTCCACCAGCTGGCTGCCTTGTAAATGTCTCCCTGCCAGCCATGCTGACTTGTGATAGGTGGCTAAGGATGGAGGGTACTTTGGCGCACACAGGTTTTTTAAACTGCTGTCAGTGGATGTTCAGAGGTGCAGCAAAGTGCTTTTTGTGGGCATACCACTGCAGCTTAACTTTGGTTGGCTACCACCGCCACCACAACCCACAGGATCTTAGGGCTGATCCTAAGTGGTGTGTTGTCATGCTGTCCTGCCATGGGGTTATAGACCATATCAGTAGTCCTTCAGTGTGGGTCTAGCAAGTCAACGCGTCAGTGGGGTGAGAGCATTTCTCTCTCAATTTTTGTAGAAGGCACAAGGAGGACACAAATAGGGGGTAAATGGTGTTTCTAGTCTGATTGCAGTAACTGTTGTCATAGTTTTCTTCTTGAGATTGCTTCCTATCTGCCATCCTTAGCAAGAATTTGGGCAGTTGTCCTACAAGGAGGAAAGCTAGGACTTTCAGACCCTAAGTGACATTTGTTTAATAATTCATCATCTAATCCCTGTAACCGTGGCACCTGATTATCAGGCCAGAGTCCCAGTCCAGTGCTTTGACTGCAAGATCAGCTTCCCCCTTCCTTTGGTAACTGGTGAGTGTCAAAATATGCAGCACCCAACTGTTGACAAGTTGCTAATCTGATTTCCCAGTGAGTGAAATGCCTTCTCATTGTGATGAACCCTGAGAAGGTAGGATTTTGTTTCCTTTTGTCATTTTAAGCAAAGTTGTCTTGTCTGTTGTTTTAATATCGTAGGTATTGGTCTTAAATTGATGTGAGTGGAGGGCTGGGATAGCAGTCCTTTCCATGTAAGTCTTCCAGGCTGTAACCAGGGCTCCTGTCTGCAGAAGTGGATAGATAGCCTATGGTAAAACTGAGTGTCTTGGCTTGCTGTGGGTTGGAAAAAACAGTAAGAAGATTTGGGCAATTGAAAAGAGATGTTGTAACCCTCTGGATGGAGATTGATTTAAAAACCAGAGGGCTTTAGGATCTTGATTTGTGCTGGCGGCAGATGATTGCAAAACAAGCCATCTCCCTTTTTGTCAACCACACTGGAAAGATCTGAAAACCAGGATGCAGTTAATGGACCAGGTCTTTGAGGGGGTTAAAAAAAAAAAAGGTAGATTTCCTTGAGAAGCAAAAAGCCCCTTTGCTTTCCTCAAAGCAGTTTCCGAGGCACCTAATCTAATCTTTCCAAAACAAGTCTCTGGTAGCCAGAGCTCACATATTTTGAAAAACAGTGTAGAAAGGAATGTATTGTGACAGTTTAATTTGTTGCTGAAATATGGTCACCTCTGGGGTAATTCAGAGCAACCGCAGAGTGGATGATAAAACTGTTCAGGATAGGAGGTGAATAAAGGGAGGCTCCTCAGAGGAACGTGCTGATGGAAGATGCTCATGCAGAAGTATAATTCCTGGAATTCACATTCTTCATCTTCTTCTTTTGGCTCTAATGTTGCTGTAGCCTGCTCATGTCTTCTGAACATGACAGTAGTTGCTCAGTCCTTGCAGATGTCCTTGCTGTGGCAGCAAGGGAGATTTTGGGTGGAGATTCTCCCAGGCAGGTAATGAGGAACACCCATCTGGTACTGGCCAGCTTTAGAGATTAAATGGATGCAGAAGAAAAGGTGGAGGGTTATGGTATGTAAGTTACAAGTACCTATACCTTCTAGTTCCTGGTTGGGGACTTCAAAATGCCCAGGGCAGCTAATGGGATATTGTAGTCGCCACTACATGGGTGAAAATTGAACCATGCAAAGCTGGCCTGCAGTCTTTACCATTTTAAAGAGAAAACAAAGCCGTTGTGGGATGCTCGTGAGAAGGCAAAGAAAAGCCTGCCCAAGTTTGAGGAAGATGTACAATTTGAAAAGAAAGAGGTATGGAGTTGCTTCTGTCACCCTATTTAGGGTCCTCAAGTGGAGTGTTGTCTGAAGTGTGTTCCTTGTGAAGAGGTGGGAAGCCGAGTGCTTAGCAGAGGACTGGGCTTTTTCAGAGTGTGCTGCTGGGTATGTGGTTTTTGGCAAGCACTGCAGTTGCATTGCAACAGGGTTATGAGGTCTTATTCAAATTCTGCTGAGGTTGGTTGAACTGTGTTGACTGCTGTGACCATGGGCTGTCAGTCGGTGCAGCGTCTCTCAGGCCAGTTCAAGTTTTGATCCCTTTTATTTCAAAGTCTCCATTGAGAATGAGTTCATTCACAGCTTACAGCAACTCCAGAATAAATTCCAGGGGAGGAGAAAGGGGAGAAAACCAAACAAACTGCCATCACCGAAACAGATCAAAATAATCAAACAGCTCGTGCTCTGGCACTGCAGTGTGACTGGCAGGCTGATGTGTGGAGGTGGACAAGCCACCAGTCACACTTTCTCAGCATGGCTTGCTCTGTGGGGGCAATGGGATCAAGGACCTGTTGGGATTAGGATACAAAAAGATAGCTTTTGAAATCTGAGGCAGGAGCCTGCAAACCTAGTGAGAATGTACACTGGGGTGGAAGAAGCAGCTCTACCACCAGTAAGTCACCATTTCAGAGAGCTATTTTGAACAACTTGTTTTCTTTTGAACCCTTCAGTTCAGTCCCACTATGGGTATGTGTCATGCAGTCTCTTCCTTCCATGCTTTCTTTTTTCCCCCTTATTTGATTTGAGGTCCTTTGTAACAACTTATTCCTCGCTCCTTCTCTTGTCAGGGTAGTTACTCCGCGTGCAGTCCCTCTGTGAACTTCATTTCCCCGTTTGCTGTAGCACCAGGGCTGATGGCTTCACAAATCTTAGGATAACTCCTCGATCTCACCTCTGGCCATCCTAGCAGCATGACAGCCCCACCTAATGTGCACTGTCTGCTTTGGCTTCCTGCCCCTAGACTCACTATTTTGCATTTGTCTGCACCAAGCTCCAGTGTTGCCTGTCCCAAAGGATCGTGTATCAGATGTCAGGAAAAAGAATCGTAGAATTGTAGGGGTTGGAAGGGACCTCGAGAGATCATCGGGTCCAACCCCCCTGCCAAAGCAGCTCCCTAGGACATATCACTCAGATAGGCGTCCAGATGGGTCTTGAATATCTCCAGAGAAGGAGACTCCACCACCTCCCTGGGCAGCCTGTCCCAGGGCTCTGTCGCCCTCACTGTGAAAAAGTTCTTCCATGTGTTGGTGTGGAACTTCCTGTGCTCCAACTTGCAGCCATTGCCCCTTGTCCTGTCCCCACAGACCACTGAAAAGGGGCTGGCTGATTCCCCCTGCATCCCCTGCTTAAGATAATTATAAACTTTAATTAGGTCCCCCCCTTAGTCTTCTCTTCTCAAGGCTGAACAGTCCCAACTTACTCAGCCTATCTTCATAGGGGAGATGTTCCAGGCCCCTAATCATCTTTGTGGCCCTTCTTTGGACTCTCTCCAGGAGATCCCTGTCCTTTTTATACCAAGGAGCCCAGAACTGGACACAATACTCCAGGTGGGGCCTGACCAGGGCAGAGTAGAGGGGGAGGATCACCTCCTTTGACTTGCTGGCTATACTCCTCAAGGTTTGTCTGTAAATCCCAAGTCTATCTGCTAGAAGAAATGTGCAGCCTGGATGCTTTGTCCTTTCATCTTCGGCATCCTTGCCCCAGACCTGCTTCTCCTGCTGACACAGAGGCAGGTGGAGACCTGCAGCTCTGCCTTCCCTTCACCCAGCCCCTGAAATTACTTGGATCCACTTGGGATATTGTTACAGGGAAAATACTGTGAAGTTTTCTTGGCATGGGCCTCTTATCTCCCACTTGAAGTGTAGTGTTACCTTCAGGCCTTGGGAACTAGAAGTGCTTTCGTGTTAGGTGCAGTGTGAGATAGCTTGTAAGCTTTTCAGTGAGGGACTTAAGTGCAAGATGAGGAATGTCTGGTTGTACTTCACCTGTCCAGATGTTGACATCTAACATCACAGCTTGCCTGTCCTTACCCTCATCCCCCCACTCCTGTACAGACAGCAAAGGAAGCAAGCACTTTTATCTCATCTTATTGCAGAAAAATACCTGAAACGGGTCAGATGGATTGTGCCTGTCTCTTTCTCATTGATGATAGAGAGGCTCTGGGTGATGGGTTCTCATGGAGACACCAGTATTGTAGGTGAGATGAATCCCACCTTGACTAGCTACATTGACCTGGTTGGGGTAGTACAGAAAGAGAGCAAGACAGTGTTGAACACAATCTGTTCTTGTCTTAGCTGCGTGCTGTCTCATTTGGTAAACTTATGCATCTTCCTTTGTTCAGGAAGCTATCCTTCATTTTGCTCAAGAGCTGGACAGATGTAATTTAGACAGCAACTGGAAAATGGAGTTAAGCACCTCTCCCTCAGAGGTGCTTCCAGTAAAGGTGCTAGGACAGAGCTCCAAGCCTGTCCCAGCTCTGGACAAAGGGGCATTTTAACCAAGTGAAGGCAGAAAGTGTAGGTAGGAATGGGGTAGTTTTGTCCCTGTTTCATCCTTTCAAGCGAGGCTGGGCAGCTGTTAGCACAGGTCATGGGTTACTTGAATACTCCTGACATCCTGCATGTGCCCAATGAACAGTCCTGTTGTATTGGAGTGGGAAAAGACATGAGACCTCTAAATTCGGTGCTGAGTCAAGAGCACAAGGCTTTCAAAGTGTGGATTAACAGATGATAGCAGCAGGGAGCCCCATGGTACCTCTGCAAGGGCTGCATGTCTGGGTGTTCCAGGTGTGGTGGGTAAAGCTCTTAGGGCAAAAAGCTTGTTTTCCTAACACTGAAACACTATTAAATATTGTAATGGGGCTTCAGGGGTGATGAAGCCAGTTTCTTGTATCCCACTTCAGGGTTGCTCCGAAGACCTTGTTGCGGTTTGGAGGAGACCCAGAGCTGTGCTTGGGAGAACTGGAAAAACAAAGCAGAGCCGACTGGAAGGAATAAAGCCTGGTAGCCTGGGGACAATTCTCTTGACTGGCTGAGTTTCCCCTTTGATTGGGATCACTTGTTCCATCATGCCTTTTGCTGAGGAAGAATTAGCCCGATGGCAGAAATGTGATGTGCTGGGTGTTTCGGGAGAGAAAAACCTGTCTGCAGCAAGAGCCTGCAGAGCTTGAACTCAGCCTTCGAGACCCTGTGCCAGCAGCGGGTTGCAGCCCTGCTCAACAGGGGAGAGTGCTGTGCCTGGCTCTTTCCCCCTCTGTCTCATGCTTGTGGAGTCATTGTTAAATCTTAAATCCTCGAACCCCAAAGAAAACCAGAGTCGGATTTGTACCCCACTTTCTGTTTGTTACTGAAACCCATGCAATAATTCCCATCTGTTCAGACACCCATAAAGTGGTGCTTAGCTCTGGAGAGTCTCTGGAAGTTTGCTGTGTGTACTGCAGTTGCTTAAAACTTTGCAATAGCAGGGGACTTATTAAGGGAAGAAACTTCTGGCTGACCCGAGGTGGGAAGCGCATGTATCATGCTACAGAAAAGGCAAAGTAGTCCTTTATATTCTGTTATATGGTGTGTTTTCCTCACTTCACAGTGCATCTGATCTTTCCCTGCTCTCCTTCCTCACTACACTTGTCCACTACAAGCTTTTCTGCTTTCAAACTCATGCTTTTAGGGGACAGAGAGGCCATGGAAGTGTATATGAAAACCTTCAGGAGACTTTCAGTTCAGGAAGGAAAGTTTGTTGGGGCCCACAGCATACGTTTTGCTCTGGTAGTTTCCTTGTTGTATTTCCCTGTTGAACTTTGGTACAATAAATAGTGTCTGTGTTTGAAGAGTGTTCTAGCAGAGAGGCATCTGGCACAGTTGTTGGGTCCTTGCAGCTCCTTGGTGTTCTTGCTAACACATAGTCTTTTGCCCAGTCACGAGCATGTTGTCAGTGGTGCTGAACGGTGGGTGTGCACGTCCTCCCTTGGACTGCTTACCCAAGGTAATCCCTTCTGTTACACCTGGCCAAAATGAGCCAGGAAGGGAGGGATGTTAATGCAGGGCTTTGGTTTGCAAAATGATACCTACAGTGCTTTGTCACGTGCGAAAAACCCTGAGCTCCATCCATGGGAGTGGAATCGTGCTTTCTGCTGAGATCAGCCTGCTGCTGGTTGGACGTGCTCTGGCAAAACAGTGCTCCTTGCTTGTTAATTTTTGCCACCAACAGCATGCTCACTGCCTTGTCACCAGGAGACGGTTCGTGGGTCGCAGGGAGATGTGCAGTGGCACCTGGTTGAACAGGCACGTGTATGGGTCTTTGAAAACTGGTGGGAGAAACCAGGATCCATGAGTCTTTCACAGATGTTTTGTAACTATATGGCCTTCCTGACTAATTTCCCTAATTCCCTAACAACGTGTATGTGTAACTAGATCTAGGCAGACAAGGCTACATCAAGCCTTAGGCGTGGGAAATTGTGTAATATGATAAAGTTGCGTATCGCATCCAGGGCAGAGCGAACCTTGGTGCACCAAGAGCTTCCTTAAGACCTTACCCTTAGGATGGGAAGACGACTCCCATCTCAGGGACCCCCAGTTCCCTCCCATACTCTACCAAAGGCTGCTTTAGTTTCTGATTGAGCTCTGCAAATGCAGTCTAGTGGCTTCAAACTGGGTGTGAAGTCGGCTGGTATTATTTCCCCTGTGAAAAGCTAGAGCGAGGGACAGAAAATTAAAGCAACTTGTCTTAGCCTGAGTCAGCATCGCGCAGTTGTGAGTGTGTCTCCATAGAGCCTGGTGAAATGTCCCTGCCTTATCTGGCTTGATATTTTGCTGGTTGCACAACTCGCACATCCCATAGATGCAAATATTTTCCTGGGGTTGGCCCCGGTTGCCCAAGGAGGGTGTTTGTTCAGATTCTTATGCTTTGCAATTAATATAAGCTTGTGATTATTATAAGCTTCTCAGCTCTGTGTGAGAGAAGGGGAAGTGGTGCTAGGGGTTGGGTTTTTTCCCCCCTCTCCTTGTTGTTTTTCCTCACTAGCTGGCTACTTGAAAATGAGCATGTTGTGGTTTTTACCTTATGAAGCAACATGTTGCTGCAAATTCAGCTTCGGAGAGGTTGTGTGAGCTTGTGTGTGCTGGTGCTGTGGCTGCCCAGACAACGTGTAGCACTGCAGGTACCCAGCCTGTGAGCTGGGTCTGATCAAAGTGGACGTCAGCCCAGCTGAGCAGCATGGTCCTTCTTCCCTGGTACATTCCCACACTCTCTTGGCGGTGGCTGGGAGATGCCAGACCTGCCTCGCTCCTTCATATCATTGCCCAGATCGTGCAAGAGCAGCAAAGTTTGTACCATGGGATGTTGTCAGAGGAATCTGAACCTGGTGCGTTGCAAATAAATATCTTTTTCTCTGCCTTGTTCAGCTAAGGCAGGGTTATCTCAAGAGGGCTGGATGGAGTGCACTTGTCACAGCAGCACCAGGCCCTGGCAGCTCACAGAGGTATTCAAGCATGTTGCCTCCTGACCTACAGGATGAAAATCCTCTCCTTAGAGGGTGAATTCCCTCCATTTTAGTACAGGTTAAAAAAAAAGGGATATCTTTAGGTAAACATCATCTTTAGGTAACGCAGCAAAAACTTCGAGTGAATTTCATGAAGTCTTCGATTTGTCACATTTTCCAGAGTACTCTGAGCTTGTTTTTGACTTTGAGTTTGTTTTGGGGATTTTTGGGGGCTGTTCAAGAGCAGTAATTCCTTTGGTGCTGTGGAATAAAAGAAGCACTTGTTTAAAGTAGCACAGAGGAGTTGTCAGCCTATAAAACTTACCCTGGGCCTTCGGCTGTGTGTTTCACAGTGGTCTTGGCCACTCGCATCGGTGTCGTCTTCAGACCCCGTACATGTAGAAGTCTTTGGGGGGGTAAAAAAAAAGGTCAACTACATGAATTTTTATATCTGTTCAGGGGTTTGACTGTTATCTTAAGTCAGATTTCCTGTTTGACTTGACATAGTGTGTCCTAAGTTTGATCAAAAATACGTGGAAGTAAGGGCAAATGAAATGAGTGGGATGGCAGCTGCTGCTTGGAACAGCTTCTTTATGGTAGGTCTCCATTTGGGTAAGAAATACTAACTTCAAATACACTTTTTCCTCAGTGCAGGGCTTAGGCTCCCTCTGTCCTGTCTTAGATGTGCTGTTGAAAGGCAAAAATCATTATATGAGGTGATAAAATATTTGTGATTAGTAGGGGTTTGAGTCCAGATCATAGACACTAATTGGCCTCTGATGAGGGGAGTTCATTTAGAATGGGACAACCTCTACCCTTTGATGTTAAAGATGGATCATGAGGGCAAGCTGACAAACTCCAGCTTTCAGAGCTCAATACTATCCCTGCTGTTGGAGTGTGTATTTTCCTCTTGCGTTAATCTACTCGTGCTCTACAAAACACTGCCATATCTCTTTTTGCTACAGTGGTGTTTCAGGTTAAAGGTGGTTGGTTTGATGTGTGAGCTTGTGGTTTTCCTTGGGCTTGTTTGGTTTTGTAAAAAAAAATTTAAAAATGAAAACCAAATTTTTGCAAACATTGGATTCATTTTTAGCTTCTTAATTTTATTTTTTCAGTTCAAGTCCCTCTGTGGGAACAATAAGTTCCTATGTAGGAACCCACTGCACCTCACCATGGCCTTGAAGGTTCATTGTAGGGACAGGGACACACGTGGAGTTGCTTTCTGAAAATGAAGAGGATTTAAGAGTGAGGTCGAGCAGCAGTTTATTTGCAGTTAGGTGTGAATGACATTGAGAAACTGCTGTGTGTGCCTTGGGAGCCCTGAGAGAGACAGCACTGGTGAGCAGCGCTGCTGTCGGATGAAACGGGGAGGCTTTATCAGGACATCACCCCTTTCTGAAACCTCACTGGTCTCTCTGCCAGGCTCCTGTGAAAGCACGTGATCATGTTTGAAATCTCACAATGCTGGCAAGACTGTAAAATTCAGAGTTCAAGCTTAATCTCTGAATTCATTCTTGTAAGGAAGGAGAATTTTTGTCCTGAGGATTTGAGGAGAAATGGACCCATGAAGTAGAGCCTCTGGCTGCAGATACTGTGGTGGTTCTCTGCTCCTTTTAAGAAGGAAACATCCCACGACCACTGAAGCTCTGAAAGAGCCGCTTGTTCCAAAGCGAAGACTTTCTGTAGTTGTTGCTAGTGACTGTTTCCTCAGGGGAATCATTTCCATATCTTATGAGTAATTCCCGAGTCCAACTCGAAGCTCACAAGATGGATCGTGTCGTGACAAGAGCTGGGGAGTCTGCATTGCCTGATTAAACTGGATCATCTTTGAGAGTGCCAGTTCGCATCACCTGTCCGTTTTCTTGCTTTTTCCTAACCTCTGGGGAAAAAAAAAACCCTAAGAGCCTTGTGACATTTAGCATTACTCATTCTTGCAGGCTTGAACGGTCAGCGAAGTCATCGTACGCAAATTTTGAGGGTGGGTGGAATTGGAGAGGAACGCCCCACCAAGCATGGGACCAGTCTCATGCCACTTGAGCGGCGATTGCATAGCTGTTACAATTCGTATTTATAGCAGTAGACAACAACTGAAAGCCCGAAGGTGTGAAAAGCCAGGCAGCTGTCAGCCTGAGCAAGCGCGTAGGCTGGTCCTTTGGTGTGTGTCCTGTGTTCTCCGTCCTTCCAGCCCTGCCTGGAGCCCCTTTAGTGGGGTTTAGTGGTGTTTGCTGTAGTCAAAGAGAGAATTGTCTGAGTGTTTTGGTGCCCTGAGGTCCAGTTTTCAACCCCCTTTCCAGTAAGTATGGCTTTAAGTGTCAGAGCTTCAGTTCTTGTGTCTTTGCTGGTGTTTGTGAAGGCAGATGCTGAACACAGGGGTAACCAATAGAATGAAAGGTCAGGACTGGTTTGCTGGGAGCTGATGGCAAAGGGTGATAGTAAGAAATGCTCCCAGCAGTTGGCGATTTGCAGAGTGATGTGGGTCACGTAACGTATCTTCCCACCCCAACCACCCAATCTAGTAGCATATAGAAAACATAGTAAATGTTACTGATAATAATAAGATCATATTGTTATATGTTGGGGGATTGAAGGCAGATGCCTGGATTTTTTCTAGTGGCATGAAGGGTAGTTCAGGTTTTATATTGTGTATTTACTGCATTTTAAACCAAAGCCAAAGAACCATCGGTCAGCTTGATCTTTGCTGCAGCAGCTCCTCCACTGTGGTCCTCAGGCATTAGACAGACCTGTACCTCCACTAGCATGGAGGAACCCAGACACTGGTGTAGAAGATGTGCAGTCATATTTTTGTCATCCCCCTTTGTCCTTAGGAACAGGTGGTAGGAGAACAGAGGGGATGCTTCTGAGCAGAGGGGCCTGGGAAGACACTCGGCTGCTGATCCCAGGAGCAAGTTCTCTGTGCAGCACTCGCCAGCATCATGTGCGATTCCTCATGCCAGCAACATCTCCAGGGAGGAGGAAGCAACTCAGTCACCTCCTTCCTTCTTCTGCTTTGATTGCTGACTTTAACAGCTACTCTGTAGACACTCTCTGTGCCTCCCTGGCTGAGTGAAGGTGGCGTTTTAACCTTTCATTTCCCAGGAAATGTCAGTCTACCTTGCTACTGTCTCAAGATGCTGAGTGCTTAGTGGCTTCACTTACATGAGTGCTACTTTTTTCTTAGGTGATCCATCAAGGTCAGATCTCAGTTTTGGGACTTGTGCATTTGGTTCTGCCTCCTCATCTTGGGCTGTCCTTTCCCTTCATTTGGTAACTAGAAAGATCTGCTGTCTTGTCCATACTGCACATGCACACAGTGGCTTAGGGCTGTCAGGAGAAGTCAGCTTTGAAGTTGTAAGTTTGCCTTTTGTGGTTATGTTTTTTTCAGGCCAAATACAGATCTGTTTGCACGAGCCTTATAAAATCCAAGAATAAATCCAATGAATGCTGCTGTGTTTCTTTCTTTTTTGAATGTCTCTGCAATATGTGCTTCCCCATTGTGGATTTGTGCTTGGGCAGTAGGCTCAGAAGGCCTGAGGGGCCAGTGGGAGATGAAGGAAGGAAAATGGGAAGCTGTATATACAAGCCTGTTTATAGCTTGGGGACCTCATTCCTGCCAGGCTTTAGGGAAGTCAGTGGCTTCAGAATATAAAGCATTGTATGGACAGCAGGAACAACCAGAGCTGAAGAGAGATAAATTCTCCAAAATGGAACCTTTGGTGTAGGACCCCCCTTTTTGTTTGCAGGTCATGTGGCAGGATTAGACCCTGCTCTCAAATGGAAGATGGCTTCCCCTGCAAAGGGTGAAAGGATTGAGCTACATGAGAATCCCCTACAATGTTTTTTGCCTGGCCGTTGCTTACACTGACATAATGAAGTTACATTACAGTAATTACACTGCATTACAGTTCAAAGGTCCATTTTCTGTTTCCCCCACCTCCCCTAAATGCATCAGCTTTTCTTGCCTGAGGAGTTTGCTGTGCAGGGATTGATCTGTGATGGGGGTGCATTGCAGTGCCTGACAAAAGGATGCTTCATTTAGAAAAGTACCTGTGGGCTCATGTTGTCCTGTTTCACTTGCCCCAAGCTGTCATTCTTCCAGCTTGTGCCACAAATGTTTTAGACTGTACTTTGTATGGTCTCTTCATGTATTCTCAGGAGAAATCAGGTGCTGAAGAACAGGGTGAAGTCCTGCTTGCAGCTGGAAGCTTGCATCAAAACTATCTTGCATCTTTTTTGCCCATTCATTAATGAGCACTCTCTTTTCCACAATGAGTTGTCATCTGTGAAGCTCAGGGCATGTCATACTTCCTATCCATACCTTGTTCCAGAAGCAAATCTGGTTAACATGCCTGGAGGAGTGCTGTCATGCTGGTCAAGCTGAGGATCCCTGCATTGGCCTTTTCTCCATCAGTTGTATGTCTCTGTAGAGGGCCATCTAAGTTGAGTCACAGAGGTAGGGCAGGGTCTCCAGGGCTAGATGGTTGTGTCAAATGCAGCACTAAGGCCAGATCCGGATCTACTCATTGCCCCTACTAGGGAGGTCCTGAGGGACTGAAAATCAGTTGAGGGATTTCAAGATGATGTAGATACACCTAACCTTTAGGCATTATTAGAGGGACCTCAGCTGCTCTGCTGCTCTCAGAGCATTTGTGTATTTGTTCGTCAGCATGTCAGGCTTCAGCATTGAGGTAGAACAGCATCTCACACAGGCTTGGTTTCTTGCTTCTCTGTGATTTCTCTTCAGCCCTGGTGTGCCTGTGGATGCTGGCTGCGAGCCCACCCAAATCCTGCATGTCGTCATTGCTGTGGGCTCCCGAGGAAGCTCTGGAAGGAAACTTCCCCCCTCCCCCCCCCCAACCCCCACTTCTGCTGATTATGCAGGTCTGCCAGCAGATGCTGGAGCCTGCGACAGAGGTGATGGAGTAGGCATTGTGCTCCTGTCCCCTGCATAATCAACCACAGCCATTGATGGGAAGCACAGTCTTGTGGTAAAAGCTCAAACGTGGGGGAGCAGAAATCCTCAGCTTTGCCCCAAGTTTCCTGTGTAACCCTCTGCAAGTCACTTAATTGCTGTGGGTTCCTCATTGCAGGGTGGAGTTACTATTTCCTTGATCTTCTACACTGTGTGTTCCCTGGGGGTGGGATGTATAAACCTGTGTGGAGGCTACTTGGAATTGAAGGAGCGTTTCTTCTGTGTCCGTGCTGCGATGCTTGTAAGATGGGCAGGATGAGTCCCTGTGCAGTGGCCCTTTGTCACTCCAGAGCCTTTTCAGGATGGAGAGCTGAAATCCATACATCTTCAGTCTTATTTGCATCAGGTCTGTGTTGTGACAGTGATGCATTTAAATAACCCACCCACAACAACATTGCTTGGATTTTTTAAAAATCTAGGCTGCTGCAGAGGGAGGAGACTCGAGCGTCACATTGGCAAGTCTGTTGTGGCTGAGAATTGCCATGAGCGGCAGAGTGAGGTTTGGGTAACCCAGGACCCAAATTTAACAAAGTCTGCTGATCCAGCCTTAAGTCTTGCACCTTCTCCTCTGGACTTTGCTGTCAGCGTTGTGTGATGGTTGCTCGGAATTGCACACGAAATGCGTTGGTTGGCTCTGTCCCTCTTCAGACCTGGTCATGACAAATTCATCCTCCTTGGCTGGTGAAGGGCTGGGTTTGGAGGTCTTATGCAGACCTCTCTGCCAGCCATACTCAGTGTCCCCGTTCCTCTAGCTTGCAGCTGGCTGGTGCTGCAGCTGCTGGGTCCATAAATCAGCAACGTGCCCCTGAATATCTGCTGCATAATGACTGATGCATATTCATGCTTGCGACAGCATTGTGTCACCCTGCTGATAACGTGTCCCGGTGGGAAGGAGAGCAGGGATGGGGTCCCAGTGGCAGGTGCCTGCTCACTGCCTTTTATCTCCTCTTCTCATTGCCTGCTCCCCAAGATGCCCCATCTCTTGCTTTTCTAATGCATTTTCCCTAGCTCCTCCTCCCAGGTTTGCCAAGGTGAGCCCTGCAGGTTTGCTTTCTGCTGTGGTGCCTTCTTTCCCTTTGTCCCTGCGCTGCTAATAAATAAGGGTGTGTGTCTGCAAAGGCGCTGCAAGGGCTAAAATGAATGCAGAAGGAAGATGATTATATTTGATCATGTAAATTAAATGGCTTACTAATAAAGGGCACACTCTGGAACTATCTGATTTTTGGCTGTTTGGGGTCACTCACGCTGTTCTTTGGGCTCTGTCTTTGAATGGACCATATGAGCAGCTTTTCATCAGTGTCCGTTGGGACCGGAAAGGCAAGAAAGAAATTTGGTCTTCTTCCCTCACCCACAACTAACCTGTGGAGATGACAGTATTGGACCTGTGCTGCTTTACCCTCCCTCTTGAAAAATGAAGGAGGGGACAAGAGTGTTGCCTTTCCTTGGAAAAGATAAAACTTAGGAGGATATGATTAGCAACTGGCGCTAAACACAAGCGAGAGAGGATGGATGGGGGTTGACTCAGCTTTTCCCCTTCCAGCCCAAGATCCTAGGGAAGATGTCCAGGGAAGCTGGGGGTACCAAGTTGGGTACTAACTAGAGGATTACCCCAAGATACGCTTGTCCTAGTCCAACCCAGCCAGAGCTGGTTCCACCTGCAGATAGAGATCCTTTTCACTCCTCCTCTGTGTTTCTTCTCCTTCTAGGGGCACTTGAGCCATCCCCAGAGGGGAGGACTGTATTTCTCTGTGGGGCTGGTTGGCCATCCAGAGGGTGAATGCTTCATGAGTGGGAGCAAAAAGGGGTCCTGCTGTCTCAAAATATTAATTTGTCTGCTTTTCTGGCAGCTTCTACCTCTTTCCAGCTGATCCCAATGCCACTGGTTCCCTATCTGGACTTTTGTCCTGCAGGTGCTGTAGTGCAACAGGACATGTGCTGCACACACCATTTCATTCCTGGAGACCACCAATACTCTTGTAATATTATTTTGCTTCAAAACCTGGCCTTTTAAAAGGTCTTGCCCATTAAATGTTAACAGAAAAATATTAAAAAAACCCTAAAAGCATTATCAAAACAATTCTTGAAGCTTCCCAGCTGCAAATAGCCTGTTTTCTTATCCATTTATTCACTGTGAAAATACGTATGTATTAGGATATAGAGCAAGCAGGAAGCTGAAGAGCCAGACCAATTTCCATTGCAGATTCTTCTCAGGGAAAATGGCTTGGGTGTGTTTCCTGAAACCAGCTTCATAATTCTTTCCTGTCAGCAGTTGTTTGGGAGGAGCAGGGAAGGATGGGGAGGGAAAGGAGAATGGGAATCTCATAGGTAGGGTCTTTTTTGTCCCAGTTGTCAGTGGTGCTCAGGTTGGGATTGGCCCTTTACTTGTGTGATCTACAAGACCACCTTACACCAAGGGTTTCCACCCCTTTCCTGTGGCTGGGCTTTGAGTGTGGAAAATGGCAGTGGTGCTCAGCCTGCCCCTCTAGTCCATCCCTACCTGCATGTCCCATTGCTTATCTGTGCATCCGCCTCTCCTCTGACCCCTGTGCCCATGACCCAGTTGTGACTTCATTAGGGTGATTTTAGCAGGTTTAGTAGTATTGTCTATTACATGGGTCTTGTTTAAAACATTCTTGGCTACCTGTCCATCTCTTCACATGCTCAAGGTATTCACCCTTTATGTTTATAGATGGGATTTGAATGCACAGGAATGTTAAAAGCTGCTGCTTCTCTAGAACTCCACCTTGGCTTCTCCGTCGCACGGAGTGTGTTCTTCATTTGTCTCTCTGAAGAAGGCTGGCAGGCTGGGAGAAGTCTCTTTTCCAGGGTGAGGTGGAAAGCTGCCAGCCCAGGCGGCAGAGCCTCTGCCTCTAACCACCTGCTCGGCCCTGGGAGGGTGGGGAGAAGATGAAAATGAAGGAGCCCTGGCAGTTTGCAGTCTTCTGTGTCTCGGCAATGAGAGCTTTTCCTCCCCCACACCGCTTTCCCACATGCGTTGGCAGAGTCAACACTAGGTTCTAAGTCCTGACTGCAAGATAAGAGCTTGGTTTTTATTTAGTTGTCCCCTGTTGTCCCAGCCTGCTTTGTGGTATGTTCACGCCTTCATGCATCCACCTTTACCAGTCTGTCAGACAAAACTCCGGCCTCCTTCTTCCTTACGCGGGCTGCTCTTGCTCATCTAGTGTCTCAAACAGCACTTATGTGTTAGATCATAAGGCATGGGCATCATTTAAAAGCTGCCTTTGGTTTCTTCAAACCGCTGGCCCTGCCAGATGCAGGCAGCTGGTGCTTTCAGCCAGTCGCTTGGGTGTTTGCCCAGGCAGCCTTTCCCATTTTAAGGGTCTGTGTTCAGCAGTGGGGTGGGATGTATCATTTGCCTGCCTATTTCCAGGTCATGATGCTGGAGACATGGGCAGTTGTGGTTTATAAGCTCTTGAGATAAGGGGCCTGCTAATCTTTCTTTGGAGTATAGTAATTTGATGCCTATATTGGCTAGGGAGGCAATTCCTTCATCCACAGGGATGAAAACCTATGGGTTTATTGTGTTACTGACTTACGTAGGTTTGCTGTTTTGGGTGTTTCAGACATAGTTGCCTACCAGGTGGGGTTTTTTTTAGAGTAAACTGGCAACAAGGAATGTTATTAAGAATGTTTCTTTGAGAGGGAAAGCGAGAAAAGCGTAGCTGGACCCGCTTACTGTGGCCATTGTGCAGCTTTGGCTTTTACTCAGCTATCAGACAGCTGAAGCAGGAACCAGGGAACAGAGAATGGGCAGCAACTTTGGTGAGGATGGTAGCATCTTGCTTTCCTTTGTCCTTCCATCTCTTCTGGAGAGGAAAGATGAGCAGGGACGTCACAAGCCCTTTGTGGTTGGGTGGTTTCTGGCAGAGGGGTTGTGCTGCCAGAGGTGCTTCGCCTAGAAACTGTGGAAGGGCTGGGCCTGGTGCGAGGACCCGTCTGTACCTGTTCAAGACCTTGTGCAAAGCTGTGGCTTGTACCTTGCTGCTGGGACATGCTTATGGCTGCTGTGGGGAGGCAATCTCTCTCTTCCAGACCTGCCTGTGCCTTGAACCTGCCTGCAGTTTTCTGCAAGTCTTCTTCCCAGGCTTCTCCTTGAACGTTTGTCTGTGTTTTGAGTCTTCTATGTGATGTCATTCCTTACCCCTTTTCTTCCTCTGGAGCAGTATTTTTGTGCTCAGTCTCATGGGACAGACTGCCTCTTCCAATCTCAAAGAGCTTGCAGAGGATGGCAGAAGTCATTCTGTTCCTCTTAGGCTTTTTTTTTTTTTGTGATTTTTCCCCCAATAGAAGACATTTATTATCTCCAAGTTGTTTCTCCAGAGCTGGGCCGTGATTTGCAACTTTTATGCCATCTTTGGCATCCCTTTCTCTTTTCTTATCTGTGGGCTGCATTGTGTGAATTTGCTGGTGTGCATCCAGCAAGCCAACATCAAGGTTAGATTTGCAGCCCACTTGCTAATTTAAAAAGCAACAAGTAAATTAAAATGAAACATTGTCTAGGCTGTGATTGGTAACAGAGCATTAGCTTGCCAGCCTCTGTTCCCTGATCTCTTTCAGGCAGGGCAGGCCACAGAAAAATCAGCATTATAACCCTTGAGTGGAAATGGAAGGGGGCATTTCACACCGCTGGAGAGGCTTCTGCAGCCTCGCCACAGCCTGTAATTTGTGACATTGGTGACAGCTTTGTACATGAGCGAATGGAGGAGCCTGGATGGTCACCAGGGAGAGACAGTGGGGTTTGCCTTGTCTGTGTTTAGAAATCACTGAGTAGGGATCCTGACTTGCAGACGAGGTGGTGGACTGCTGATAGAAGAAACCTGAGTCTATCCTGGGGGAAAACAAGGCAAGAGGAGGAAAGGGAAGACACAGAGGAAGCTGCTGCAGTGGTCCTGTTGGAAGGGTGTCAGAGTCTCCCTCATGGTGAAAGCATTGGAAACCCACTGCCAATATCTTTTGCTTGACACCTGAGCTTTTCTTGAAACCATGGTGGTTTGATGGGATGTGCTGGTGGGGCCAAATCCCTTGACTTCCTCGTCTCTGCTTCTACTAAGTGGGCCGCTGGAGGTTTCACAGTGAGGTCCCCAAAACTCCCCCTGCAGATGAAACACTGTGTTGAAGAAGAGGGGCTGTGAAGAACATCAGGTTGCTCTTTACAAGACACAGCAGAGTTTCTCCCTGTAAACCTTCTTTAGCGCCAAGAAACCTTGTGCCAAGCATCTTGGTCCTTGCTTCTGTGGCCAAAGCCTCTGTGCTGCCCCAGCATGAGCAGACAGGGGAGAAAGTAAGATGTGCCTTCCGACCTCACCTGCGCCTTCATCCTCTCCCTGCAAGACAAAGGTAGGATGCTGGTGCCCATCAGGGCTGGATGCTTGTTCTCCTGTCTTCCTGCACAAGGCTGGCAGATGTTTCTTGTTTGCTGGAGCTGTGTAGCTTTGGCTACTGGGCTGGGAGCAGCTGCTGCTGCCAGGCGGAAGCACTCGGCGAGGCTTTCCTAGACAGCTTTGAACGGGAGCCAGGAGCCCTCTCACTACAGGAGAAAATCCACGAGGTCAGGAAATACAGCAGCAGCAGCAGCTCCGGCTCCATGCTGGGACTGTTGACTTGGCACACGAATCCCAGCCCTCCTCGTCCTGGACAGTGCTCCTCCTTGCTGTCTTGCTCAGCTATTTGTTCAACAGACCTGTGCAGCTTTTTGGGGGTGCAACAGTTGAGTACTGCAGAGGTGATAAATTTGGGTAGGCAGGGAAAACACCAGATGGCAACCTGGCTCAGGCTTTCAGATCTTGAAGAGCTTGCAGAAGATGGAAGAAGCACTGTTCCTGCTCAGCGTGGGACTAGGAGGCCGTGCTTTTGTGTTTCCCTCTGTTATTTTGTGGTCAGCTCTGTCTGGGCTCTGCGTTAGCTGCTGAGGAACAGAAACTCTTGTTTATCCTCCTGGAAATCCTCACATCAGGAGAAGCTTTCACAACAACCAACCGGCTGTAAATCTCCACCCTGAATGTCCCCAGACAGAGTGCGAAAACTTGGGGGGTGTCTACCATCTGTCCAGCAGTAGCCCCACTCTCCCTTCCCTGCCTCTTTTGTTTTTTTAGGAGAGCCAGAAGCATTGTCATTGGGATGGATGTTCCTTGAACCATCCCATGTGGTCATGGTGATTTTCATGTGGTGCTGAGGAGCACCCACCCCTGCATCAAAACCTGTGCGAGCATCGATGAGCAGCCTTGCTCTTCCCATGTTCAGGAGCAAAGAACAAGGTGGGAAGATATGAGATGGTGTTGGCTAAGGTCAGCATAGGGATAAGACCAGCTGCCCAACTCTGTGACAAGGCTTGGTCATACGGAAAGCACCGCTTTCCCTGCAGACGTTGGCCAGGCTTCCTCTCCCGTGGCATTTGCATGTGCTCTGATGAGCAGTTGGGTCTGTGCGCTCCCTGTGAAGCGTTTGCATCGTGGATCCTTTGGGAAAAGAAGCGAGCTCGTCTAAACATTGATTTTAGCATGCATTAATTCAGGCAGCTCTGGCACCCAGAGCTGTCAGTCATTCCCCACACTCTCGCTCTGCGTTAGGCAGCATTTTGCAGTGATGGTATGAAGTAGTCGGGTGGGTTGGACTCACCATCCTCTGCTAGCAGCTGATGTGGTCTCTGTGGGCTGGGGTCTTCTGAAGGGATAGGCCAAACAGTGCCTTCACTGGGGTGATCTTGAGGAAGGACCCCTCCTCAAGGACTCATGTCTTCTTCCCATATTGAGCCTAGGCTTTTCTCACTGCCTTAGCAAGCCCCATAGACTCAGGCAGTTGTGCAGTTCCGCCTTGAGCATCATCACTGCACCTGTATGTGAGAATGTCCTATACATGAGGGTGTACATTAATAGAGCAGGCTACATGCATGTGGTTGGTCAGTGTGATCACTTAGATTGTCTCTTGTAGTCTTGCTTTCAACCTGCATCTCTTCCTTGGCTGCCAGAACAGAGGCACATCGGACTTCTCTGGGAAGCAGTGGCACTTTCACATAGGGACCTAGGTTCTCAGTGTTATTTGTGCCTCATTTCCCACTGTTGCTGCTTTCCTACTGTGCTTAATGACCTTCAGTTTCTTCAGCAATGAAGCATGGTGCAGCAACCAGAGGTCCTGCTTGGCACAGCGTGTGCTCTTTTGCACCCCCTCCCTCGCCCTTCTTCAGGATCCTGGATGCTGAGAAGGACATGAGCTTCCTTTGCCTTCCCGCTGCGGAGACAGCAGCTCAGAAAAGGACTTTGGCAAGAAGCGGCTGTGTCTGCCTGCTCCCAGCCTGAGACAGTGATTGAACTGTCTGAGTAGTTTAAGGTTGCAGTCAGGTGGGGATTGGAGGCAGAAAGTCCTGGCCTCCTTTCCATTAGATCTTTGCTGCGTTAGCAAATGCATCAGATGAGGACAGGGTCTAAAGCGGCCTTTGCCAGCACAGCCCGTATCGGCTTCCAGGGTTTTGGGAGCTCATCTTCCCGCTAACTGCTGCCTCTTGGGTGGTTTCCCCAGAGCAGAGCTCACGGGTGGCTGCTGCAGACAAGTATCTGACCCTGGGGTGACTTTGAGTGGGCAGTCGTTGCAGTCGAACGAGGGTGGATTTCTATTTAAACTTGAGGTTTTGTAATCTTCCTGAGCTAAAGTTCCGCTTTCTTTGGTGGAGTCGGAGCAGAAATTTAAGGCGGGGGTGGGGGTAGATTAATTTTGTCCTGCTGAAGCGCCACGGCAAGTACACGGTACTGCAGAAGTGTGGTTTGCTTGTCCTGACCCTAATCCTTGTTCCCAGTTACCAGCTTTTGTGATAGCATCTTTGTCCTCTGTGGGGCATGCCAGCCCCACCAGAGCCGGGGTACCTCTTCTGCAAATCCTCCCCCTCCTTGCCGTGGCCAGTGCAGTAGGATGCACCGTCTGCTGGAGGAGGGGTGGAGGTTGTGCATGTGCCACCACCTCAAACCTGCCCTGGGGTTTGAGGTTTAACACAGCCTTGAGGACATGTAGCTAAACAGCGTATTTGGGAGGGCTGGGACTTCTTTCTTGCTCCCGTGAGCATTGACATCACTGGCCACGGCTTTCAAATCTTGTCTAAGAATTTTGTATCACTGGCTTGAGACAAGGCAAATTGGAGACAGTGCTGAGAAATGCTGGAAAACCAGACTTCTGAAAATGGTTGGTTTAGGGTTTATTTCTGATTTACACAGCCCGTAGCTTTGTTTTCTTATCAGTAACACTCCCTTGCCTCTTGAGGTTTGCTCAGGGAGTGTGTGATGTTTGCATCCTCACTGTCATGCTGAAGGATTTCAGCATACTGTGGGATAAACATGGTTTTCTGTTTGATGGAATATTTTGCCTTCATAACCACTGGCCATTTTAAAGTAACCTTCTTTACAAGCAGGGAGTATTAGGTTAACTGCAGAGGGAGTTAAGCTGTAGATGCTGCAGGTCTGTGCTGTACTTCTAGACCAAGTTTCATGGTTTGGGGTGAGGCAATCTCACATTTGAGACCCCAGAACATCAGACCATAAAAGCAAAAAACAGACAGTGGATTGTGGAGGCATAGTACAGGGTGACAGACTGAAATAAGTTTAATTTTTCTGTCCAGATTCCCAGGGTAGTCAGTGTGCTGTGTGGCAAGAAGGTAAGAAAGCCCTTGACCCTTGGCACACAAGGGCCGTCCCACCATCTCCCTGTTTCCAGGCCAGGCTTGCCAGGGTGGTACATCTGGGAGCTTGAAATGAGAGACCAGTGTGGTCCTGGAGCAGCATGCCCTGTCTTGGTCAGTTTCATGGACAATTTCATAAAGCTGTATGAAAAAAAAGTTGCATCCCTGATGGCAGCTTGCTAGTTTGTACCCCAAGGAGTGAGGAGTGGCTCTTTGCCCTCCACCATGAAGTGTGTGAACTTGTCCCATACTCAATACCTACTGAAGTCAAGCAACTTAAAAGAACATCTAAACCTTAAGGGCTGCATCCCTTCACCTTTGCCTTGCAGAATTAGGTGCCTCTGTTACAGCGTGCTGGATTCCAGACTTTGCTGTCTCTACCTCACAGCATCTGGGTGCTCCTGGGGTGTGCAGAAGACATTGGGAACGCTCGGTATCCAAGGAATGATGCTGTGCTTTAAAGATTTCTGCCTTTCCCAGCAGAAAAGGGGGGCTGACCGCTCAGCCCTGCTGTGGAGCAGATGGTGATGCCAAGGGATGCCCTCTCCTAATGTGTCAGCCATGTTTCTGCTTGCAGGTGGTGGTGCTCCTGGAAGTCCTGAGCTGGGGTCGGCTGGAAGATGACTGAATATAAGCTGGTGGTGGTGGGAGCTGGTGGCGTTGGGAAGAGTGCTTTGACAATACAGCTCATTCAGAACCATTTTGTTGATGAGTATGACCCCACGATAGAGGTAAGCAGTTCTGGGCATGTGGTCGGTCGGTCTGTCTGTCTGCCTGTTTTCCTCTTGTCTCCTTCCTTCCTCTTCTCCACCTTGCCTCTGCCCCAGAGCATGCTCAGCTTGTTCTGAAGTCTGATTTTGAGCAGGGATGTTCCTCTGCTTGGCAGAGGTATTCTGAGTCACTGTGTGCATGTTCAGAGGTCGCAGTGACCGACTTGTGCCTCCTGCAGAAGGGCGTCTGCTGAAGGGAGATGGCAAGGGAGGCAGCAGAAGCAGGCAGAGCCAGGCAGGGGCTGACAGGCAGTACACAAGTCTGCCTTTCTGATGAGATGGCAGTGTATGGAGGGGTTAAAGGTTTGGGACTGAAGAGCCATTTTGTGCATCTGCTTCAATTTCTCCTCCTGTGAAATCCGAGTAAATATATTGACTTCCCAAGCCGGCTGTGTTGGGACTTACTGCTGAAGTGGATTTTATCAGAGCTTTGGCAGTGCTGTGCATGTCCAGCAGTTTGAGCTAGGCATGCTCAGTAGCAGAACTCTTGTAGTTCCCAGTGAGCTACCTCTGCTCCATCCTGAGGACTGAAAGTTGGATGTATGGGTAGATGGCGTGGATGATAGCGCCGGCCTCTCTAACTCAGCACCCTGCCTGGAGAAGCAGGCAGGGACCCTGTGCTCTTCCAGGCTGTGCTGAGGTGGGGTCTGCCCTTCAGTAGCCATTATGCTGTTGTTTAATTTTCATTTTTTTTTTTCTTTTTAAAAACATACTCCATCCCCTGACTGCTTTCACCATCGCTAGCGAGAAGCTAATTACCCTCTGCATGACTTACACCTTTGTTTGGAGATGTGGGCAGCGGCTGCTGCTCTGCACAAGGAGTGAGTCCACCCTGGGAAGGCAAATTACAGCTCTGTCCTGCCTCTTGGACAATAACCTCCCTGTCTGCAGTCCTAAAGGATTCTCTACCAGATGTGTATAAGTGCAGCTGTGGTTGCTGCAGTTATTATTATTATGATGGCTAAAAGGTCCCAACTGGGATCAGAAATCTATTCTGGTAGGTGTTGTATGTGTAGTCCCCACCCTGAAGAGCTTACGACTTAAACAAACTAGACAAGGCTTGGTAGAAAGGCAGAAATAGTCTTACAGCCCTACAGATGGAAAGGAGAGAAAGCACTTAAAAGCACGTGCTATTACGTCATTTGGCCAAGGTCACCTAGAAAGTCTGCAGCAGACAGGGAGTTTAATTTAAGGGCTTCTGAGTCTTGGTGCCGCACCTTGTTTAGGGATACAGTTACCTTCTTCCCCAGCTCCTCTCCCCTCATGTGCTTGTTGCCATTAGCCTGTTCCAGGTTGTCTTTGACAAAAGAACTGCTGGGGGAGAGCAGCCTCCCTGGGGAGACATCTTCATGGATGGGTCCTCTTTAGGACCTTAGGGCGGAGAGAGGCAGCTTTGACCCAGTGATCTGGGTTTTGGCATCCTGGGGTTTTTTTCATCTCCAGCTGCCTGCCTGCTCCCCTGTACGTACTCTGCAGGGAATTTTCTCCATGTAAACAGGCAGCAGGGAATGTAAATCTTGCATGGCATTTCCCAGCACACCCTCCTCGCCTTGCCCACTCCTGCTTTGCCCAGGAGATGCCTGCTGTCCTGTTTTTCCCCCAACCCCACTCAGCCCTTTTCTTCCTCTTCCTAAAGCAGCCACGAGCTGCTTTTCACCCCTCTCACTCCTGGTGCTTTTCCACCAGTCCTCATGTCTCTGCAGCTCCCTTGGTTGTGCCCCACATAACCCCCACCCCTGCCATCATCTTACTCATTCCAGGGTGACTCCTTTTAATTATGCTTCATTTTACTGGGATTCAGGATGCACAGCGAGTTACCTGCCAGCCGTCCGAATGTGACCAACCAACCACCCTCCTGTGACTAAGCTGCTTTGGATCATGCCCAGGAGCTGACTCTGACTGTTCAGCCAGCTAGCAAACAGCACAGCAATGCTGCAATGGGCAGGGTAAAAGGCCAAAAAAAGGAGTGTACGTGCACAGAGCACAGGCTTTTAGATGAAAAAATATTAACTGAATCAAGGGCGGGCAAAGGGGAGAGTGAGTGCGTCGGGGTGCGCTGAGAAGATTCTCCCCAGGGCAGGAGAGGTCGGGAAGTGAGTCCTGCCCCCTCCTGCCTCCCACTTCAGTAGTGCAAATGCCTGGCTTTGTAGCTCAGTGCCAGCCAACCTCCAGCAGCACGTGCTCACACACATGCTCCTGGCTGCCCAGGAGCTGTGGGACCTTTACTTCAGGAGCAGCAGGGCCAAGGCATCAAGGAACTGCACAACACCGGCAGCATCCCGTGCTGAATGAGCAGGGATGGAGTAAAGAGTCAGGCTGTGCTGAGAACTTCTTCAGCTTTTAGCAGTCAGCTAGTGATGGGCTTCCTGAGCCTCTGGCTGCATTCTGACATAGTGTTTAACAAGTGCCCTGTACCCCCAGGACCCCCAGGGTGCTCCCAGCATCCCTCTGCGATCCTGAGTCTGAACCCCAAGCAGATGTTTCTGCCACTTGGTGCTTCACAGCTGGAGCCAGACACTTTCCCTTGTGCAAGAGGGGACATGGGGGGCTGCAGGGGAACACCAAGGCTGCGGCGTGGCAGTGGCTGGACATGGGGGCTGGTGGCAGCTACCCCGTCAGCGGCAGCCAGGACACCTGTCATGGCCTTCTGTCCCAAGCATCCCCAGGGCAGGGGTTAGATGAAGCTGGACACAAAGTAGAGAGAGTGGTGGGGAGAGCTTGTCCCCTTCCTTTGGAGACCAGGGTGCAAAGCATCCTCTGTGAGGCTGTTAATGCCTTTGCTTCAGGGAGCTGGCTGGCCTTATGGGCAGCCTGTTGATAACCTGAGCTCAGGTGTGGGATTGCTTCTCCGTAGGGGTGCTGTCTGCCAGTGAGACCTCCTGTAACTGGGGACTTGGCAATTAATTGCAAACATGTGCTGACAGTCTGGTTGTCTGGATGCAAGCCAGGACGCAGGGATGGGAGAAGGCTCGCCGGGCAGAGCAGGCACTGGGTCCTCTTTGCCAGTCCCTTCCAGGCACCAAGACACTGGAGGTGGAACCGGTGCTCTTCTCCCTTGCACCAAGGAGGCTCCAGATACAGTATTGATTAGAAGTGGGAGCACATCCCTGCAGGGCAGCCTGCCAATTGCCTTCAGAGTGGTTGGCTGGAAGCCAGCCTATCACTCCACACTTAATCCCAGTGGGTCATCACTCTCCTTTTTGGGAAGGCGCAGCTGAGAAGGTCGTGGCAGAGCAGATCTCATCTCCTCTGATTTCATGGTCCTCTCCCCAACATGAGGAAAAGACTTTAATTAGCCCCAGTAGATGACATTGTTGCAGTAATGAACCAAAGGGTGGAGGCTGTGTTAGCCCATTCCCTCTCTGTGCTGCTGCTGGTCCTGGCGGTGACCTTTGCTGCGCTGGCTGTTTGTCTGTAAGACCTGCAAAGCTCATCTGATAACATTGTTGTGGTCCTTTGAAGAGCAGCAGAGTTTGAATTCATTTTGAACTGCAGCTCTGGGAGTGGCTGCGAAGTGCTGTCCTGGTCCCGCTGCTGACCCACACCTTTTTCATACCTTCAGTTTTCCCTTCTTGAGTCAAGGGTGCTGCACCATATATACACTGGAGGTGGCTGTCAGAGAGGGATGAGGCTGTTCCTCCACGCAGGGGCTGCCCCAGCAGTGACACCAATCACGGGGGAGCAGCACCATGGGGAAGAGCAGTGCTTTGAGGAGGCTGCCTTGAAAATGAAACCTTTTGAGGGATGTCTTGGGTGATTTCCAGGCCTTCTCACATCTGTGATAAATTGTGATTGCTTCTGCTGCAAGAACTCCCCCCCCCAATTTCAAAGGACCTGCCTGGATAGTCCCTGCCTCTCCTAGAGCCCCCGGGTGGACTGGTTGTGGGAAACACCCTCCTCACATCATGATACTTTTTGTTTTCTCACCTTTGAAGAAGAGTTTTCCTATTCAAGCCCAGTTTGCAGCCTTTCTGGTGGCATACCGCCTCTAGCATGATCTGAGATGCGTTGGAGGTGCTGGATTTCCAGGTAATCTTAAACACCTTCCAGCCCTGCAGACAGTGGCTGGAAGCCCTGGCCGGAGCTGCCTTACCTGGGTATCCCCTTCCACCACCCCAGGCAGGAGGCAGCAGAAGGGATTATCTGGGACTAAATGAAGCTTAGGGAAATAGTTGTTGAGGGCTATGTGGTGGGGTAGAGACAGAGCTGCCCCTGGTCTGCCAGAGGCAGGGCTGGGAATGGGGAGAGCAAGCCAGGGGCTGTCTTTTCAGTGGCTCTGCAAGAGAAGGGGAAACTTGCTCGGCTGCTCCCTTTTGCCCTTTTTTGTTGTTTGTTTTTCTTCTTTTTCCTTCCATTTTGAAACAAATTGAGTCGGCTATTTAATGGGAACTAAACCCAAGCAGAGTGTGACCTGGCATCTTCCCAGGGATGCACTCACTGCATCCCTTCACTTGGCCAGACCCAAGCCCTCCCTTAACACACCCTCCTCTCTTTCCCTCTCCCTTCTGGCCTGCAGGATTCCTACAGAAAGCAAGTTGTCATTGATGGAGAGACCTGCTTGTTAGACATCTTGGATACTGCAGGGCAAGAGGAGTACAGTGCCATGAGAGACCAGTACATGAGAACAGGAGAAGGATTCCTCTGTGTCTTTGCCATCAACAACACCAAGTCCTTTGAAGACATTCACCAGTACAGGTTGGTATCTGGGAAGGGCCCCTTCCCTCTTGCCCTGAGCAAAGGGGAGGCCTCGCCACTGCACCCTCCTGCCCTCCCTTTTAGATGAGGCCCCATGGTAGAAGCACTGGCTGCCAGCAAAGACAATTAGCTCAAGTGGCCATTCCCCAGGGAAGAGGCAGAGCAGACGGCTAATGTCAGTGACTCTCATAAAACCCATCCGAAGGGATTGCTCGTGGCTGTCGGGGACTCAGTAATGTAATGTTTAAGTGTTTATGGTGACTAAAGAGAGAGCTGATCCTCTATGACCCCCTCCCTTTCCTCCCTAATTAATGGAATTGCTGTGTTAGTGCAATCGATCTCAGTGACTTCTGCAGGGCCTAGGAGCTGGGAGAGGAGGCTGGGAAGGGCAGGGAGGACTGCTGGCAGCCGGCATGGTGAGGCTGTGGTCTGTAGGCTGTGTGCACGTGGTGAGTGGGAGTCCTGGCTCGTTGGAGCTCGGTTTCAACCAGGGTGAAGTCAGAGCAGGAGGAAAGTCAGAGTCCCAGTGAGGTGATGTGCCCAGAAGGGTGTGCTGAGGGTGGGGTGGCAGAGAAGGGGTCCCATCCCAGCACGGTCCTGCTTTGGCAGGGTTACCCATCCTGCTTCCCTGCACTGCTGCTGTCATCCCTGCAGAGCTGGAGAGCCAAGGAGATGACACAACAGCAGCGGGAGTCTTTCCTGGTTACTCTGATGCTGGCTGAGGGGGATCTCTCTGCAGTATGCCTTTTTTTGAGGCTTGGCTTTCACAGGAGGCACTTGCAGAGGATGCAAGAGATGGCTCTGCCTGTCCCCACTCTGTCCACCGCCCACCAAGGGACTGTGTACCCCCAGTCCCTCAGCGCAGACCCGGGTCCCGGATACTCCCGCAGCTCTGAGCACAGGCACAGCCCTTCCTTGCTCTGTAGTCACAGGCACTGCTCCGAGCTGTCAGGATGTCTCATTCTTCAGCTAGCAGGTGTGTTCTGCATAATAACTGTACAGTTGGACTAATTTGGCTTGTTTTAGCTGAACCAGAGGACAAAGGATGGGATTTTCCTAAAGCACCTGAGGGATTCAGCAGCATTCATCCTTGTGCCAGGCTGGTGCCTGTGAATCACTCACAGGATGGCTCGATTTCAAACCCGGGTTTAATCATGATGTAAATCACCAGCTTTCATCTCCTTTCGCCTGTGCTCTTTGTGTTTGCACTTTTAAAGGGACATTCCCCGGAGAAACGTTGGCTCTCCCTGGTTAGTAACCATTAGGAGGGATCTCTTTTCAGCTAAGTGTAGCCCCTGCACTAAATTTAGTACTTGCATTTGCTGCTCAGGATGTTACATGGAACATTTAAGTGGCTGTGTGGCATATCATACATATAGTCAGGCTTCATTTCTGCCTTCTACTACATTACAAAAGAGATGACTGATTTTGTTTATTTTTGTTATGTGATACGTATCCAGCTGCTTTTGGATGGAAATCTGAATTCAATCAGAAGGCAGAAATCAACATTTTAAATGATGCTTTTATTAGTTAGTTAAAACCCTGTTAAATGTTTGGGACTCGTGAGCAAGAGGGGGAAAAAAAAGCTATTTTGCATCTCAAGTTAAATGATTTATTAAGCAAAGGAAGTTGTTATCTGTCAGGAGGGAATTGAATGGATTGTTTGCAGCCATAATGGCCTTTAAGATTTTTAGAAGTGGTAGATCTCATGCTCGCCCACCTAGTTTTAAATCCGAGGTTGGAATGAAGAAGCGAGCTCTGCAGCTTTTCAGCTTCCCAGTTGGTTTCTCAACTTTGAGTGACCCAAACTAAACTGAAAAGAAGCAAATACTGCCTGTGCATCTGCAGAAAAGGTTCCAGCTGCCAAAAGCTGGTTTATCAGCTCAGAAAATTCTGGTTGCAGGTGATTTTTAATTTTTTGTTTTAAATCCCCATTTGGGGGGATTACTTGATCTGAAATGTTGGAAATAACACAGGTAACTGCTTGAGTTTTTGTTTTATTTAGCTTGAATTGCCTTAAGCTCATGTCTTAATATAGGTTGTCATAATTTCAAGTTGTGTTTTGTAAACAGTTGCATGTGAAGAGCAGAAGTATGTTTAGTTTTTGTTTCCAAAAGTTGCCTTAGCTATTTTGCTGTTTACTCACTTACGTGCTGTGGTCAGTTATGTTCTCCTGAAAGTCCAACACAAGGCACTTGGCAGGAACAAAGTGTAGCTGTTAATTCTCGACAAAGAAGCTGGTGGGAAGTGTCCTGGAGCCGCCCCCCTGATGCCCTTCCTCCCTTCACTTTGGCACTTCTTACTCTTGCAGGGAGCAGATCAAGAGGGTGAAGGACTCAGATGATGTTCCCATGGTGCTGGTGGGAAATAAATGTGACCTACCAGCCCGGACAGTTGAGACCCGGCAAGCACAGGACCTGGCCCGGAGTTATGGGATCCCCTACATAGAAACGTCTGCCAAAACCAGACAGGTAGGAGGATGGGTTTAAACAAAGTTATCTTTTCTTTTCTCCAGTGCTGTCCTGGAGAGGCAGGAACGGGCAGTCACCAACTTGGAGACAGATGGGGGCAAGGGCCAGGGTTAGTTGCTTCCTCAAGGTTAAGTGCTCCATCAAGACATTCCCTCCCCTATCAGGGCTTGAGCTTCTGATCCAGAGGAGGGCATAATTCATCTCTGGCAGCAGTGAAGGAAAGATGCCTTCTCAGGGCTTTCCCCAAGTCCATGGAATAACCACCACAGTAACTTCAGGTCAGCCAAGCTCAAGGGGCTTGGCTAACCTCATCCATGGTCTGTTTTGGCAGACCTGTGGCAGAATATACCAGTGCTGGAAGGACCCCGTGGGTCTCCCAGGGCACAAAGATGGGAATGGAGCAGCTGAGACCTTCAGTTGTCTAGTGGTGGCTTTTCTCTTGGGTGGTAAACCCCATTCTGGCTGCTGAAAGCTGATTAATCTCAAGGATTTAAGAGCTCCTTGGCCTCATGGTTGTTCCTTCAATCTTGCCCTCTCTTCAGGGGCCACATTAAGATCTCTGTTGGTCTTCTTGGCTTGGTTTTGTGCCTTTAACTCTGCAATCTGCCCTGCTGGAAGACATTGCCAGGGACCCTTAGCTCGGGACCAGAGCCCTCTCTTCTCTCCACTGTCCCCTTTCAAAGTGGGCAACTGCTTGATGCTTTTCATCCAGGGCGTTGAAGATGCCTTCTACACCCTGGTGCGGGAGATACGTCAGCACAAGCTGCGCAAGCTGAATCCCCCAGATGAGAGCGGCCCTGGCTGCATGAACTGTAAATGTGTGATATCGTGACTACGGTGAGTTTTGGAAGCAGGAGGTGGGGTGTGGTGGGACTGTACTGCAAGCAGGGCAGGAGGTGACTGCAGGCACGCTCACCTGCAGGCACACGCAGCAGGAACTATTTCTGCAGGGGGTATATTTTAACAAAACACCTTTTTGGCTGAAATAGCATTTTTCCTCTCAAAGCAGAGGTAAGTCAGAATTTCCACTTTCCTGAGGACGTGCAGAGGAGGAGAGGGTTGTTTATTTCCCCCCCCTTGTTTTGTGGAACAAAATTGTGCAGGACTGAATTAAAAAAAAATACATCTTGAGTCATGTGTCCCCCTGGAAAGCTCCTTCCCATGCTGCCCCTCTGAAAGAGGAGTTGAGCTGATGTGGAAGGTGTGCGGCTCGCTGCGCCTTTGCCAGCCTGGCCCTGAAAGAGTTCAGAGGAGGAGCTGGGTGAGGGCATTGCCTCCTAATGCACTCACGTAAAGTGCCTCGTCCTGCAGCTTCGGGAGACCTGCCTCATTCTGTAAGCCCTGTGGTCTTCAGAAGCATTTCCCCATTAGCTCCATCCCCTGGGATATTTGGAACTGATGCAATGTTGAGAATTAGCCATAAGGGGGCCGTTTGGCTTTTATGAATTGCGCGTGCTGGAGCCAGAAACTGTGTTTTTCAGTGTCCGTGTTCTCTTGCCTGTTTTTCTTCTTCTTTCCTTGTGTGTTTTGTTTTAATGATGAGTTTGTTTAAGCCATTGCAATCCTGCCGGATAGCAGTGAGGGAGAGCTCCTTTTGGTGTCCCTGTGTGTGCTGGGTGGCCTTAAGCCAAATGCCGGGGAACATCTGCCTAAGTAACCAGCTCCTTCCATGGCAGAAGTGGAGACAGACAATTGGGGATGAGTGCACGGGGGAGGATATACATCTAAGGACATCTGGGACCGGGTTGTGGGAGAAAAGCCTGCAGGAACATTGCCCTTAATGTCTTTTGGGGAGTCTCCTGAGCACCCAGCCTGGCCCTTCACCCCTTTACACAACTGCTAGAGTCCTAAAGAGAAATGTGTCGTGTCCAGAGATAGTGCTTGAGAGGGTCTCACTGAATGTGGAGATGGGCAGCTGGTTTTCCTCCATCACTCTTTGAGCCAAAGGCCACAAGCACAGCAGAGCTCTCCCCCTCCCTCCCCACTCCCTTCCCCTCCCCTCCCCTCCCCTCCCCCCGCCCCCCGGAAAAAAAAAAAGCGCTGGCAGCGTTTCCTTCCTATGAGCAAAAAACCACCCAAGCACCCCACCCCTCCGCTCCCAGCTGAGGCATGTGAGGTCTCCTGGGGGCTGAGCCAAATGCTGTGCCCAGCACACTTATCACTGCTAAGGGAGGTTTTCCAGATGTTCGGGTCCTCCAGATGTTCAGGACCATTTCCTCCGGATGGGGATGCGAGCTCAGGGCTGCTTCCTGCTCTAGCTCACAGCTGACATCGTGGGCTCCGCAGGCACTGCGGCTCCCCTCTGCCAGCTGCTGGGAGCCAGGTCCCTGTTGCAGCTCAGTGGCCAGCACCAGCAAGGGCAGTGCCTTCAAAAAGAGGGGCAGGAAGGGATGGGAAGGAGTCTTTTGGAAGCAAGAGTCCCCCTTAACTCCCCTCTGTTAAGAGAGTGTGCCCTGTGAGAGCTGCCCACAGCTTTTTCTGCTGAGGCAGAAACTGGAAACCTTACATTCTGTCTTATTATCTGCAGCGGCCGAGAGCAGAGGCAGGGGTGCATCAGGGCACAAAAGGAGAAGCACGACAAGGATGTGCTGGGTTTTGAGGAGAAGAGTGGGTGTGTGGCTGGGGGGGGTTGGCTGCATTTGCTCTGGACTGACTTTGTTGTTCCAGTTGTCCCTGGAGAAAGGAGAAAGATCTCACCAAACACCGCGCCTTCCCACAACTAGGTTTGGGCAGAGGCCAAGGCTCACCCATCACACTCCACAGACCATTCAGCACATGTGCATATGCTTTGCTGAGGCAGGTCCGGACCTCCAAGACCTGTGCAGCCCTTTGCTTTCCCTCTGTGGGCACTAGTGGGGTCATCCTGAATGTGAGAGAGGTGGGTAACGGGAACGGCCTCCTGGTCCTGATGGCAGATGGGTGCTAATGTGTGTCCTTTTCTGGTTTCAGCTGACTGGACCGTGTCTTGGAGAGGTTCCTACTGTGCAGAGCGCAAGGAAAGAGGTGAAGTGAAGAAGAAGCAAACGTGTTCAGAGGAGGAGTTTGGGGGAGGGGGAGAGGAATACGACAGGGGGAGCACGAGCCCCTCCAAGGACTATCTCACACTTCACCAAGCCTGCGGCAAACGACTTTTCTCTTTTCTTTCTTTCCCTGTCCCCTCCTCCTTTGGCCTCCTCCCACCCCGGCAACTGTACAAAGCCACAGATTGAATCACAGTAAATTATTATTTGATGGTCTCGACAAACCGTCTCGATGGCTGTGTCCTCCTTCCAGAGGGTGCTGCTGTGGTGCTGCAGGAGGATCACTGGTGGGAGGGAAGGGCATTGAGATTTGCTCTCTGTGGCTTGAGGTCACGCTGTAGACCACGAAGGTGATTGGGGTGGGGTATCCTTCAGGGAAAGAGCTGTCTTTGTCTCCAGCAAGTCGTTGTCATGTCCCTGTCAGCCTACCTGGAATTCTTTGCTGGCCCCAGGTTTTGGTGGGGTGGAAGAGCACAACCAGTCGGAGCCTGTCCTCAGCCCTCCCCTGGGTGCTTTGCCTTCAACCTCATCCTTGTGGGATTTTTTTATGGCCTCAGATGCAATGCCTGGAAGGGAAGAAGCATCAGGGAAGAGATCTGAGAGCTGGGTTCACCTCAGCTGGTGCCAGTGAGTTGCTTCCTTGGTTTTTTTTTTTCCAGGCGTTTTTTTGGCACAGCACCTCCCAAATGTTTCTGTGCACCAGAGGTAGAATCAGGCCTTTCTGCTCCACTCCAGCACCCAGCTAATGCTAATACCTGCACAGCACGTACACCTGGGGCTGCTCCAGTCTTTGAGCAGCGTATAATGGCATGCAAATCCTCGTCTGCCCTGTGCACAGCTTAATTACTGGTGAGCATGTAGCAGGAGGGCTCTCCTGCACTGCAGACAGCTGTCTGGCTCCTCAACAACTTAAGGCTGAAGGATTCAGACTTCCAGTCCTTGGGTCTGGAGTGGGTAAGAGAGCTTTGGCTAAGGGCTCGTCTGGTGGGACGCCGGGTTTTTTAGCCATTTTTGCTTGGGGTCTGCCAGGTGCCTCCTGCATGGCCGTCCACTCGCAGGGCCCAGGCGAGGTGTGAGATGCGGCGCTGCACGGGGCATGCCGGGGGGCGGGTGCTCGCTGCCCTTCCCTCTCCCAAGCCATCCCACAGGCTGATTTAGCCAGCATCCCGGGTTAAGAGTGCCGCAGAGGGAAGGCCGTGCAGGCAGCGTGGCGGGGAGCCATCCAGCCAGGGCTAGCCCGGGCCTGACCAGGCGCCGGGTTGGGCAGCTGAGGCCAGCGGGGCTTGGGAGCGGCGCGGGCAGCCTGCGAGTCACCCGCCTCACACGGCACAGCCAGGAGAGAAACCCCGGTCACCCCCTGCATAAAGCCACAGCCCACCCAGGGGGTCCCAGCATCCGAGCCAGCAGCTTCCCGTCCTGCTCCTCGTCCTGTGCCACGCCGGTCGGCCACAGAGCTAAAGCAGGAGAATCAAACCCCCGAGCTGCTGCCTCTGCGTTTGGCCTGGGCAAGAGAGGACTTGTGCTAACGGCTTGCTTTTTGTTCCTGCCTGCTCTGAACTGCTGTGGGGCACAGCCCCCACCCACCCTGGCTGCAGCTGCCAGGCACCTGGTTCCTCAGGGAGGAGGGCTGATCCCAGCTGAAGTGGGAGAAGTTACCCAAGGGAAGAGCTGCTTTGGCTGGGTGTGCTTTTTGGAGCAGCACCTGTCCCCATGCTGGAGGAGTGCTGAAGGTGCTGAGTATGGTGTTACACGGTGGGGCTGGACCAGGGGCTCCCAGAAGACCTCCCAACTTACTTCAGGCATGAAGACTGCAAGTATAGATTTTGTTCCTAATAACGCCAGGCCCTGGGTGAAGGATGAACTCTGTCTGATGGCCTTCAGCTGAGAAGTAACACTGCTTAGGGCTCTAACATTCAGTGTCTGGGGCTCTCACAAGGACTGGACTCAGGATGGCTCTAACCACTGAGAGTATCTTTTCACTTCTGGTTGGAAGCCACAGGCTACAGTCAAGGACCAGGAGCCATGGCCAAGCAAGATGAGGAGCTTCATGAGGTGTCTTCATAGGGCAGGCACCACCTTCAGTTGCAAGAGGCTGGCATGTCTTGGTGAGGGTGTGCTCGAGCAGCATTTGCCAGAACACGAAGTCCTTCAGCAGTTTGGTCAGGAGCAGGAAGGCAAAGTAAAAGCATCTCCTCACCTCAGGGTGAGGTTGTCCATCTTGCTTAAGAAAGCTCTGGATTTGGTCAAGTTGTGTGTTATTGTAGCTTGTTTGAATGTCTTCTAGTTGCAGTGTCTTCTGTTGCTTCCATGGGCCACTCCTCATGACTGCTGCACCAACAGGGACTGATGATGAGCTCTTACATCAGCAGCTCAGCAGTCAGTGTCCCTGTTCTGTAGCAGACCATTGGGCACATTCTTCCTAGTGGAAGAGTCTAGTTGAAACTTAAAAGCTTTGAAGCTTCAACACTTCAAGTGGTTCCAGATAGTGAGTCTTTTCCGGGGTGGTTGGTTATAGTCCTGGTTTATGTCTGGCTAGAGCAGACAGAAATGTCCTAGGAGTCACTGGGGTTCTGCAAATGGGCCTAAAAGTTCATCAGGAGCCAGGGTACGTCTTCATCTTGGTAGGACAGTGCTGTGACAGGGCAGCACTTCAGAAGTCCAGTAGGCAGGTAGGAGCTGGAACTCTGGAGATCTTAAAGGTAGGAGCTGGAGATCTTAGAGGACCTGACTGATGGTGGTGGTCAGGGTCTGGCAGGTTGCAGACCAGTCTCCATCCTTTTGTGAATTGCCCCCAGCAGAAGTGAGGCTGCCAGGACCCTTTGTTAAGAAGCACTGGCTGTCTCAGGAGCTGAAAGCTTTTTGCTGTAATTAGAAGATCACAAGGAACCTGCCTCAGGTCAGTGTTCAAGTCCATGCTGAAAGGCTGGAGGTAGGAGGTGCTAAAAGCTTGACACCACAGCTCTTCCCTTGAAATAATGTGTTAATTGTGTATTATGTGACACTGCATCTTTGTTCCAAGAAGTTGGCTTCAGGAGAATCACAACAGACCTTCAGTGTGCAGTAAGAGGTCAGCTCTGATCTGGTCTTTGGGGTCAGAAAAAAACAGACCAGGTCGGTTCTCTCAGGTGGAGCTGTTACTCTGGGCTTTGTGCTTTCACTCGCTGGCTTGGAGCCGGCAATGTGGGGACAGGAGGGCGGCTTGCTGGCCACAACAGGCAGGGTGTCAGCATAGGAGTTCACGGTGCCTTCTCTGCCTGCTACCCGAACCTCTTGAGTCCGAAAGTAAGGTCAGGGTGGCAGTTTCTTTAGACTGAATCCAGGGCTGGAAAAGGAACTGATGGCTTTGGAGCCCAGTCAGTTGATTCCCCTGTAGTTGTTGAAGGCACATTTGTTCTAGAAGTACCTGGACTGGAAGATGACGGGTTTAGATACTACAGTTGTTGCCCTTATGACAAGGAGCTTGTTGCCCATCTCAGCTCTGCTTCTGTGGCATGAGCTTAGGTGAGCAGAATGCAGTTATTGTGAAGAGCTGCTCCAGGTGCATGGCTGGAAGCTGCAGGAATCGATGGAGGTAAGCTCTCTGCTATGTCTGGGCACATCAGCTCATGCTCGGCTGCTGTGATCTCTTCAGCCGATCACGGCAAAGCTGGACTAACCTTGGTGCTGTGCCATGGATCTTGGGCAAGTATGAACACCACCTCTGAGAAGGCTTCAGGCAGCGTTGCACTGATTATCTGTCCAGGCTGCATCTTCTGTGATGGAAGAGCGCCACCTCTGAGCCTGCTCTTGGGTGATGGAATAGCGGAGGAGGTCTGGTCTGTTCGGTCTGGTCAGCTCCGGATGCCTCAGGACTCATGTGCAAGCTCTTCTCTCCTACATCATCCAGGCACGAGGAGCTGGGGGTCCAGAGACATCACAGCTGAGTCAACTGACAGAATTGCTGGCAGGTTCCTAAAGGTGCTGATTAAGTGCTGGAACAGTTCTCCTGTTCTGCCAGGGCTTCCACAGAAGCGTTTTCCTAAGCCAGCAGAGATAGTGACTCCAAAGCAGATGAGTGTATGGTGCTTGCTGAAGGCTTTGGCAAGCATCTGGGTTGAGTTTGCAAGAGCTGGCAGTGATGACTCAGTGCTGGAGACACCTGAGTAGCAAGTGGGGAGTAGCTGAATGAAAAGCTGACCTGCACAGAGCAGCCCTGCCTAAATGCTGGCCTCATCTCACAGTGTTGTTGGGTAAGGAAGAGCAGACCACACTTCCCCTCTGGACTACAGTTCACTGCTGCAGACCTTTCCAGACCAAGTGGCACCTCTGTATCACTTCTCCTTGGCTCCACCAGGAGCCATAAAGGTAAGCAAAGCCATCCAAGAAACAGCTTCCCCAAGCAAATCCCTGCCTGAGTGAGCTGCTTGGCTTAGAATCCCTTGGAAGAGGGACAGGCTGGGTGGCCTCCAGGGCACAAATCACCCAGGCTCTTAATGGGGTGGCTGGAAGCAGGAGCTCTTGGTATTGCACCCCATCTATCCACAGGTACCTCTAGGGACCTCATACCAGCTTGGGAGCAAGGATGTAAGTTTCTGACAGTTAACCCTTCTGTGTGCCTTAGGAAGAGCCTGTTTTACTGTGTGGAAGAATAGGGCTAAATAAGCCAGGCTTAGGGCCTCAAATTCCTTAGACTTGTGCTTTTGTGTGCGCCTTCAAAGCCATCTACATCCCCATCTGGGGATCTTTTGTAGGTGCTGCCAGTGAGCAGGGACACACGTGGGGTGGGAGCACCTGCTGCATCTTTCACTGAGACACTGGCTGAGATGATTAGGGAGATGTTTCAGCTCTGGTTGGCTTATCTCTGTGTCCATGTCCAGTTACATGTGTGATTGCCTCACTACCAGGAGGATGCTGGTGCCCACCCTGCAGGCCTCCTTGGCTGCTGAGGTTGTAGTACTTGGGAGATGGTTTGGGAGGGGGTCAGACCCCTGTCTTTCGGCTGCTGGGCTGTTAATTTTCTCCATGTGCTGGTTATACTCGATGAAGTGCTGTGGGAAGGGGTAGCCTTGCTCAGAGGATGGAGTGACAGCAAGCATCCTGGCTGCCAGCAGCTGGTGGGAACTGGGACAGGCAGATGGGGCTGGCACCATGTGCAGCTCTGTCTCCCCTCGGGCAGCCCAGCCCTGCTCTCTCTGTGGGCTGAGTAGAGGGTGTGTGGTTCAGCAGAGCGAGGTCCTGGCCCCAGCCAAGGGGGCTGCACACCCCGAGCTCTGTGTACCCCCACTCTGCTCCTCAACTCCCGGCTGCTGCCGCCACAGCCCCTCTCCAGCGGCGTGCAACATGCACAGCAGCGGGTGAGCATCGAGCAAGAGGCACATCAGCAGGTCAGCAGCACCACAGGGTGAAGAGGAGGAAGACTCCCAGACCCAGCCAAACTCTGTCACTGCCTCTGCCAGACAGGCCAGGGCGTAAAGCTCCCAGACGTGGCATGCCCACATCTCTCCCCGCCCCTGCTGCATCTCAGGACCAGAGCCCAGAAGAGCCCAAAGCCATGCTCCCTCCCTTGGCTTGGCTCTGCTCCAGGCTCCAATTAGCATCAATTATTCAGAGCTGACTCCTTGATGCATCTTGGGGGTACTGGGCAGGGTTGCAGAGCTCTTAGTGGTCACGGGTGGTGGGCAGGGCAGATGAGATGGATGGAGAGGCAGTAGGATGACTGGTCCCTGGCTGGCAAGACCACTGGGTTTTCTGCAGTTCGTTTGCCACTGGTCCCAGTGCTGTACAGCAAATGGTTAGTGGTAAGCTTGGGCTGGGGACTACAGAGCTGTCCTGCCTTTGGTCCCCTGGGAGCAGCACCCACGCCCCAGGGGGCATGGGAAGGGGTTAGGGGTTCTGCTCCACTGGAGCAGAGGCTGCCTGCACTCCCGTGTTCCAATGACAGCCAGCTGCAAGAAGGACCTGCTGCTGGCCGAGGCCAAGCCCATCAGTGACGGTGGCAGCACCTCTGAACAGCTTATTTTGTAAGGAAAAAACCCAAAGCAGCAGCAGCAGCTTTTTTTTTGCCACCACACAGAGGCAGAGGAGATGTGAGAAACTGCAGCCAGCAAGATCAGTGCAGAAGGAGGGGGAGGCGGTGCTCCAGGAGCCAGAGGAAAGATTCCCCTGCAGCCCATGGAAGATGGGGAGTAGAGACCCCACCTGCAGCCTGAGGAGACACCCCACGCTGGTGTGAGTGAGGCTAAATGGAAGAGGCTGCTCCCATGTTGGAGCAAGCTCCTGGCAGGACCTTCAGCCTGTGGAGAGAAGGCTCCACACTGGAGCAGGTTTGCTGGGGGATGTGTGACTCTGTGGGTGATGCACACTGGAGCAGTCTGTTCCTGAAGGTCTGCACCTCACGGAAGAGACCCACACTGGGGCAGTTCGTGAGGAAGGAGTACGGTCTCTCATGAGAGGGACCCCGTGCTGGAGCAGGGCTTCCTGAGGAGGAGAGACCAGCAGAGATGATGTGTGATCAGCTGACTGAAAACCCCATTCCTCTGCTGCTCCCCTGTGGTGCTTACTGGTTTTGGGTTGTTTTTTCGCAGGGCTGCAAATCAGGTGTTAAAGTTACTAGAAACGAGGTAACTTAAGAGCACTGCAGAACAAGGTAGGAGCTTTTTGACCTCTCTAGGTGGGGCAAAGCACTGCCTGCAGCACCCCCCCAGGTGATGCACAGGGATGCCACGTTTTCTGCACTGCCCTGAAACCCGAGGGTGGGGTTTAGCTAATCCCAGCCCCTCGATTTTGCTGTCAGTTTGTGCCGAGAGAGAGCTGACCCTGCGTTTACCATAACCATGTTCTGTAGGTACCAAATACCAGCTTTCTCTTAGGGGAAACGAGACTGCTGCCCAGATTTAACATCCCAAAGGCAACGGTACCGTGTCATTGACAGGCAGGAATCACTGGCCCAGCAATGTGGGGTGTGTCTAAGGTGCTGTTCACACACAGCTTTTAAAAATCCATTTTCAGCTGTGAAGGGCACCACCTCACGCTCCCAGCGCCTGGTGTAGGCATGATTCAGGCCTGACTCGCGTAGCGTCACCGTGAGTCGCACCCACACACCTCTCAAGGAGCTGTGTCCACCGGCTCCCCATCCCCTCTGACGCTTGCAGGGCTGCCTGCAGGCAGGAGAACAACCCCCAAACCCAAAATCTCAGCCAGAAAACAGAGCAACTGCATGTCAGAAGGGCTGTGCAGGGGCTGGGGCCGGGGTGTGGCCCTTGGCTCTGTGAGCTGGGAAAGGATGGCAGTACACAGAGTGGATGTCTGGATTTAACTGCAGTAGACGAGCTGGGAGGAAGGCAGGGCTGGAGGGGGTTGGACCTGCAGCAGCTGAAGCACACCCTATGATCCAAGGTGAAAGCCAGCTGGCGAAGGCAACTGGTCTTGCTGCAGCCTCTGTTGCCGTAAGAAACCTCATGGAGTCTAATTTTATGCTAAAGTTCTTTAACTGTTATCAGTACAACCATGTAAAACACAGCATCACACACTCCAGACAGTCCCTTTAGATCAGCGTAGAAAGGAATGGCTGACTCCCTTGGCAAACCTGTACCCCAAAAAACAACAAAAGAGAAAATAAAAGCACAGATGTAAGCATGTGTTTTTAAGTAATAATTACAATACATCAGGAACAGTCAGGGAGGAAGCGTTCCACGCTGTAAACACGGACAGCAAATCAAAGAGAGAAGCAGGTGGCAGCCGGGCTCCTGAAGCCCCCGGCCGAGACAGGCCCCGGCCTCAGCCGCCGTCCCACGCTGGGACCCACCCCAGCGCCGGTCCCTGTGGCTCCTGCTGCCCGCCAGTGCTGCAGCCACTCAAAGTGCTCAATTACAGACAAAAACACCAGCCCCAAGCCCACAATGTTGATCAACGTTGATCTTTAAACCTGCGCGGGGGGGGGGGGGGCGGGGAGGCGAGAACGGCCCCAGGGCTGCGAGGGCCAGGACAGCGGGAGCGGCCTTCCTGAGTTTGCCGGCGGGAGGAGCGGCCTGTGCTGTGGGGCTGACGCTGGGGTGATGGGCAAGTGGCTCGGGCTGGTTCCCTTTGTCCTGCCGAGCTGCCACCCTCACCCTGCTCCTTCCTTCCCCTCCTACCCCCAGCAAGAGAGCTGAGCCTAGGCCATGTCCTGCCCACCGGTTGCCCCAGACCCACCATGGCCATACCCTCATCTGCAGCAAGAGGCAGAGAAGCAGGAGGTCCTTCCCTAGCAGATTGTGCTTCTCGTGCTGAAGTGGGAGCATCACCTCAAGGAACGCAATGCGTGTTGCTGGCTCCCAGCCAGCTCAGGCTGCTTTGCCCCCCAGGGCACTCTTCCCCATTCCCAAACCCACCGGATTTCAGGGGCTGCAGGCTGAAGAAGAGACTCTTAGCTGGCACTGTGAGGAGCTCAGAGGCCTTCCCAGCAAAAAGCACACTGGTGGGAACAGGGAGCCTATGTCTGCCTAGTCCAACAGTTGCTGAACCCCCAGGCTTGGAGGTGACTTTGCTGCCTGCTCATGTTAGGGCTTGGAGAAGAGGAACTTACTCCCCCCTCCCCCCCCCCGTCCTGTTGAACACCATGTACCAAATGCCATGCGCTGGGCACTGTGCATCTGCCAGCTCTCCAAAATCAGAGCAAACCACCTTTTTTATGTGAACACTGCAAAATGTCCCAGACACCCTGGGTGAGGAACCCAGGCACAAATGCAACACCATCTGTAAGGTTGTGTGCCTGAAATGGGGCAGGTCAGAATGAGGGGAAAGAGTTCTCAGCTCTCACATACACAAGCCAAAAGCTCAGATATATTGGCAGGAGGTCCTATGTGAGCTTTAAGGAGAGGACAGATTTCCCCCTGGGCTACAGAAACCAACCCAAGAGGTGTCCACCAGCCCTCAGATGCTTCTCAGTGCTTCACAGCAAACCCCGTTGGCCAGTGGGCCGCTGGCAAAGGGCAACTGATACCTGTCCTGAAATACTGCCCAGGTATTTTAACACACAAATAGGTTTAACTACTGCACAGTTATTGAAAAACACTCTAACATAAAAGCAAGTCAAGCACCATTGTCCTAGAAAGGACCTGTGCTGTCTCAAAACTCAAATACTGAACACTGATACAGCACTGCTCCAGGAGGAACCCTTGACTCCTCCCAACACCCCTGCGAGGTAGCTAATAGGGTTACCCCTGCTTTGCAGAGGGAGAGAGGACAGGCAAGGCTGGAGTCTCAGCAAGAGATGGGGGGGGGTCTCTGACCAAGTAGGGGCTGCAATGGAAGCTGAGGGTGCTGTGGTCTGGCTGGCTGTATCCAAACAAGATGGGGGGTGCTGGCTTTGCTGCTCTCCTTGCTGCTAACATAAAACACCACATGCACACAAGGGAAAAAAAAAACCCAAACCAAACCCCAAACCACCACTGATAAACCCCCACCTATCAAGTAATTTAGGGAAAGTTTCTGCTGGGTTTCTGAGTAGGCTTCAGATCAGGTTATTTATCTATCTCAGCTTGTGAGAGAGATTAAAAAAAATTCAAAGTCTTCCATAGAACTCAAAGGAGTTTTTGCTCAGTGTCCCCACTGAAAAGATGGGAATCCCACCTGCAATCCCACCTAAGGTTGCACCTGCAGCCACCCCATGTGGACAGCAAATACAGCCACCTGGGTGAGCTTATTTCCTGCTGCTTCTGTTGATGTTCCTTCCTGATGAAGTCCTTTCACATGCAAAGTGAACAGGAAGTTGAGCCAGCTCCTTTCAGTTGGGTGAGCCGTCCCTGCACACCTCCACCCGACAATTCAAGCCCTGCAGTAGTGACACCAGGGGATGGGGAAGAAACGGACAAGCCACCAGGACTTGGTGCATGAAGGGTATTTGTGCACCCACCATGTTACCCCCTCAGCTCTACAGCATCATCTTCCAAACTCCCATTCTTAGTTGTTGATGTCTGGGTGGGCTAAACCAGATGGGCTGATACCACGTTCTGGGCCACGTGCTTCCCCTTCCCACCTCCTGTGCTGTTTCCACCCTGACACTTAACTCACTGGACGTAAAAGCAGGCTTCAGCTTAAGCACCATGACTAGATCCATCACACCTCCAGCAGCTTGCTAGTGAGGGCAGGAGGTTTCCCAAGGCAGCAGCCCCTTCTCCTGCTCAGCCAAGAGAAAAGCAGCAAGCCTGCTTGCTGCCCTAGACCTGCGAGGGAAAAGCCTGTGGAAGGGCCACTCAGCCCAACTTTCATCGCTGTCCCTGTCACTTTGAGAACTTGGGAAAGAACCACCCTGCTGGTGGCCCTCCACCAGGATCACACCAAGGAGACGTTCCCCATCCCCAGGGACTCCCCAGCTGTTAGACCTCCCCTCCAGGACACGATCCACCACCGCAGTGGGAGCTGGGTACAGCCAGGTATGGCTCTGTGGAATTGCATAGAGTGGCAGGGGGCTGCCCGCACCCCGCTGGGACACCAGGACCCTGCCCAGAAACGCTGCTGCCTACAGCTGCGGCTCCTGGGGAAGAAACGCACATCTATTGCTACAAAGGCCTCTGAAAGCACCGCCGCTGGCTGCACCCCTCGGGCGGTTCAGGGAAAGCATTTCGGACTCCCGCGCCTCGAGCCCGTGTCCACGGCCACAGGCACCCATGGCAGGCAGGAGCTGGAGGACACACGCAGCACATTCGCCAGCCCAGCCTCTCTCCCCCCACACCACCAGGCTCGGGGACCTTGGAGGAACAGGAAAATGAAAGCGCTTCCCAATCTGTCCATAGGAAAGATGCAAACCCAATCCGCTGGTGCCTCCTAGCGCTGGTGGCCGCTGGTGGCCACTGCTCCATCTCCTCGCTGGGCACTCGTACCAAAGCACAGCTTGACAGGCAGTGGCTGCTGTGCTGTCACCCTGACACAGCCCTGCTGAACGGGGGGTCCCAAAAACAGGGTGAGGGTGCTGCTACAGCACTCGCTTTCCTCTCCCTTGTCTCCCTCCATTCCTACTAGAAAGTTACTGATTTGGACAGCTTTTCCAAGGGAGGAGACGCCAAAAGGAAACTGTTCTCCGAATGGGATTTGGCAACCTGTGGCAGTGATTTTGGTTTGGGGCTCAGGGAGGGTTGGGGAGCTTTCAGTGCGTTCAGTGGTTTCTGGAGGCATTTTTGTGCATCTACCTCCTCCGGGTCCAGCTCAAGAGGCGGTGGCATGGAAATGGCAGGCAGGGGATGTCCAGTCTCCAGCAGAGGCAATGCCACCTGCTTTCTGTTCAAGAAGTCCTGCTCTGTCGCGTGGGCCAGGTGGAAGGGAGTGGTGGTTTTGACAACGGCGTAGGGGCTGTTCCCCTGCCCTGCCGGGCACGCTGCCTGCTCGAAGGGGCAGCCCTCGCCCGACCCCGCTGCCTCCGAGTTGCTGACAGATAAGATGGGCACGCTGCCGCCTGTCAGCCCGTTCGTGGGCCACGCACCCAACCCCTCCGGCCAGTGCATGGTGCCGGTGGCGCTCCCCGACCCGTTCTCCTGCAGGCTGGCGAGCTCCCCCGTGGATGCAGCTTTGGATGCCAAGCGCTTCAAGTCCATTTTGTCCAGCAGCACTGCTCTGCAGCGCTGCTCAGCCACCTCCCCCCCACGCTCACTCTTCGGGGAGCTGTCATGCTGCGACGTGCTAGAAAGCTGCTGCCGGTCACCCAGCAGAGGATCAGGGGGTGCATTGAGTGCTTTCTCTTCGCAGAGGGAAGATGCTTGTTCTCCTGCTGGCAGGGCAGCAGGATTTGGCTGCCATACCGTGTGGTCCGTAGCGGAATGCTCAGTGGTGCTCGAGTCAGGAGGGCTTGGTGTGTTTTGGAGAGGCGAGTCCAAGGAGCTATGCTCAGCTGGGGCAGGAAGGCAGGTGGACTCATGGTCCACCACGGCACAGCCGGGAGTGAGAGGAGGCTGCTCTAGAGGCAGGGCCGTGGGCAGGAGGGGATGGTGGGCCTGCACCTCACTTGACTTCAGAAGTGACAGCGGCTGCCCATCCCCAGTGGTTTCCACCAGACCCTCCTCTCCTGGTGGCTGCTCACCAGGAGGATGCAGGTGGATGTCTGTTGATTCAGCTGTTCCACTGTCCTGGAGGGTAGGAATCCTCACCTCCGTTGTCGTCATTCCTCCTGGCTCCCCGGGACCTCTGTGTGGATGGGCCTCCCTGTCCAAGGGGTGCTCACCCACACAGCCATTCTGGCCGTTGGCTGCCACATTGCCCTTCACAGCTACTGGGTTGAGGGAGAGCTCCAGGCCCAGGGGTTTCCGTGGGAACTCCTCAGGCTTTGCTGCAATGGAAGCAGAGAAAGCAAAATAAACCCCAAACCGTGCATCAGTTCGTTTTTGCATCCAGTGCCCCCCAACCACGGGAGGCAGATACTACACCCAGTGGGTTAGCAGCCCTTCCAGGCTGCCCTGGCTCCCAACTACACCGGATGGGTGCTCTGGTCCCCAGGGGACATGGGTGCTACAGGCCATTCCCACTGGGCTGCCCACCTTCCCCTCTACCCACCTGGTGGGGGGAGGTCAAATTTCATCTTGCGCAGTTCGGTCATTGACACCTGCAGCTGCTCGATGACGGCATCATCCTCATACTGCAGGGAACCAGCAATCTTCTCCTGCAGAAATTCCCGCAGATCCTCCAGCGTCATCTTCAGCAAGCGCTCTGGGGGCGGCAGAGAGGAGCAATGGCAGCGGCACGGCCAAACCACAGGGTAGCGCGAGCGCAGGGTGCGTTGCTTTGGCTTTATCTGGGGTTCTGCTGCCTGCCCCACTCTGGAAGTGGGACAGCCTGAACGTTTTTGCCTGTCTCCCACCTTCCTGCTGTAGCTCATACGGATACATTGTACATATCCGTACCACCTCTGGCCGGTAGCTCAGCAAGGGCAGAGGGATGGTTGGGCTGGGAGCTGTTGCTGACCAGGATGTGGGTTTTGGGTCATTTCTGGAAGTTCTCAACTATACCTCTAGGAGGAGGAAAAGCTCCATGAGATAAACCCCGAGTGCCAGAGTGAACAGTCACTGTGGGCAGCCTCCACCAGCCAGGGATGCCAACCTGCTTCAGCCAGCTGGCAGGGATGCAGGCAGAGATGCTGACCCACAACCAGGGACGTGGGCAAGGATGGGATGCAGGCAGGGATGCCAATCCACACCACACATTCCTCAGGGAGGAGATATGATTTCACAGCCAGGCTGAAACGTCTGCCTGCCTGTCAGTTTCCCAGTCTTTGCAAACAGCCAGGATACTTGAAGATTTATTTCTGGATAGCCTGTTCTTCATTTGTCTAGAGAGCAAGCACAGGGTGGCTGTTTGCAGAAGCCAATAAACACAATGCCATAAATCCCACTGGCCCAAAGGTTCCCAGCGTGCGGTATCAGCATCACTCCTGTCCCAGATTAAAGACCTAACCAGGTGACAAAGCAAGGCTGTTAGCTTGGGGGAGCATAGGGGTTCAAAGTCCCAAAGATCTCAAGGTAGAAATGTCACTGCTTTAATGTTATATGAGAAAACCAGGTCTTGGTCATTTTAGAATTATATTGGTGGATTTATTTCTCCCTCTACAACCCTTTCAGCTGAACTGCTACATAGAGCTTTGAAGACAGATGGGTCACTGTTTGCACTGGCCCTAAGAGTGTGTTACTAAAAGCTGTGGGTCACAGCATGCAGAAAGAGGCAACAGGGAGTGTGTCAGGTGGGGCTTGCTGTCCACTGAGCACAGGATTTGGCATGTTGTGGAACCTCATTTCCTCCCTGGAGCATCTGCATGGGACAGTGCCTTTTGGGATCAGCACAGGGCACAAGCAGCCTAACAGCAGCCAAGCAAGACCTTCTGTGTGGGCAGCACAAGGGTGGCCTGGTGTGGTGTCACCTCTGGTGGGACCTTACTTCTGTGCAGTTTGAGGATGGTGTAAGCCATGGCTGTAAGCACCCGCTCTCCTTCCAGGATGTAGATGTCCCACAGCCGCAAGGTGAGGGTGAAGGGGGTCTGTTTCAAGCACACAAACAAAAATCCAGCTGGTTAGCACCACACTCATTAGCACTGATTGATGGGATGACCATACAGAGGCTGGTGGCATTGCTTTGTCCCTTTGTACCAGAGCACATGCCAGGGTAATGGCACCAGATGTCCAGGATTCATCTATAACACCAAAACCTGTGGTTTTGCCTAAAAGCCAACACCCCTGGGTGGCCAGGAACGTGCTTAAAACTTGACCACAAATGCAGGAGAAACCTTCCACAGAGGCACACTCACATATGGATTACCCTACCCACGGAGTGATCTCTGCAGCCTTGCAAGCACACAAAGCCACTCTTGTATCCATCCAAATTGCCTCAACAGATGAAGGGCTATTTATGGGATAGGTCTGGAGGCCAAACAGCGCTTCACTAGGCATTAAAAAACTCAGTCCTTTAGTGTCTAGAAGTGGTCTGTCTACACACAGGCTCGTTTCTGCCTGCTAGATCAACTTCTGCTAGAGGCATTCATTTGCACCCAGACCCAATCTGACAAACAGGAATGAACTCATATCCAAAATGATGGAGCTTCCCATCAGCCCCCAGCAAAAATTTCTCTCACCAACACAGAAATGAATACTGGTCCTACTGTGACATTTAAAGTCGAACTCAGGATGCTGTGCTCACTCTACAGACTTCAGTGTGACTGGCGGTCGTGGGTCCTTCACCTCATGTTCCTGCAGCTAAGGGGTTGTGTGTTTCACACAGCTCTGAGTGAAGCCCTGTGAAGCAGCGACTTCCCTCTCGAGGGGAAGAGGTCACTCGCTGGTTTTAGAGGCAACAGGGCAGCAGAAAATTGAGACTGAGGAGGCAAAGATGTCCTAAACATGAGCAAGTCTGGATCTTGAATTCAAGTGTCCAAGCACAACACTGCCCCTAAAAATAAAGTAGTCTTGGCTAGGGAGTGGCAAATTAGTTCTGGACCAGTCAGGGCAGTTGTCTCACGCTTTCATGTGTCTTCAGTGTCCAGCCTGCTCCTTCGCCCACGGCTGCCACAGTGCTATTTTCTTAGGGTTGTGCCCCAAGCTCTTCTTCTCCCTACGTTGCTTCCAGAGACAAAGGGAGGTTAATTGCCCTTGCAGCAGTGCCAGTGGGCAGGAGAAAGATCTCTCCTGACTTTGAAGCTTACACTGCTGCTGCTGAGCCATCTCCCAGTGACCATCTCTTCCTGCTTGCGGTGAGGCAGCAGGATCTGACTTGTCATCACACACATGCATGCTCTTTAAGCTTTGCTCTTATTAATTTTTTTTGCCTTATGAGAGTGTGTACAACATCCCACCCTATGAAATGGAAATGTCTTCTTCAAATTATGATACTTTAAAAAAACAGCCAGGTGGATTAACCACACAGACAAACACCAGAGCAGCAAAGAACCCAGAGAGCATCCTCACCCGGTCAATGAAACACTGCAGGAACCACTTGGTCGTGTAAATCCCCGTAGTCATCTGCTCCTTGTCCTAGGAGGAGACAGCAAAGAGAGACAGGTGTTTCACCAGGCTGCCTGCTGGACATTCAAGCAACTTCTGGGGAGGTTGGTTAGTTGGTTGATTGGTTTACTAATGCTGGTGCCTGGGTGCAAGATCTGGCTGCAGTTTGTCTCCCAACAAAGCCCCTGCTTTAAATACCAATTTTAAAGACCTACTTTGGCACTTTTCCCCAAATATTCCTTGAACCTGACCCTCAATGTGGCCAAACTTCAGACACAACTTTGGAGAGGGATTTCTAGAAGTTTTTCTGGCCTGACAGCTACTCCAGAGATTTACAGAAACCTTCCAAGAACCCAAAGCACACACCCCCTGCATTCTACCATTTTTGTTTCCATAGTGATTCCCATGCAAGCCTCTCAGAGCAACACAAAAACAATTAACCCCAGCTATTCCACAGGTAGATCCAGACCTGCACGATGTCAAGCCAGCTTTGCCAGCACGACCTCATATGCATGGCATGGCTGCTGCAGTAGGATGGACTGATAGGCTATGGAAAACTCTTAAACACCTCACCAACATCACTCCAGTCTATCACTTTTCCATCCCTGTCTGGCACCCAGCACAGCACACAGAGACAGCTCTGCTTTTTCTGGCACAGCTGATGGTGTGGCACAGCTGGTGCTGGGATGCACAGCGCCCTGCCCGTGCACAAAATCGATGTGACCACTGCTGCAAAGCCAGCAAAGTGGTGGGCATGGGAAGAGAAAGCAGCCCATGGGATCAGTGGCTGGCTCAGGTCTTTGCTTTTGGCTAGAGCTGGGCACCTGGGAGCCTATGAGCGGTATTGGGAGTTATATTCCCATCCTCCCCACCCAGGCTTCCCCACCTTTATGGCTGTAATTAAGTGAAAACCTGTCCTGGCCCTGCTACACCTATACAGCCAGGTCTGGCTCATTTGCAGCAGAAAGCAAGAGTTGTGGCAGATGATGTCAATTCCAAGAGCATTTCCTGGAGCTGGGCCACCGAGTCCCTTGGGAGCACAAGAAACCTTCAAGAGTCTGGCCACTGAGTCCCAACTGGCTACAAGAAATCTGGGGGCAGAGGTGGGTGTACAAAAAAGGGAGCAGGTGTTGCAAAATAGTTGCCTATACGTTAGACTGCAGCTGATGTGTCCTGCAGATGCTTCTCCAGCCACCAAATGACCTCATACTATCTGCTAGACAGAGAACAACTGGACATGCCCAAGGAACAAAACACACAACAAATCTTACATGCCTCCTGTCAGCAAAGCTGGCAAATGCAAGCACTGGGGCTAATAATTATGGAATTAAGTACGACTCCACAGAGTCCAGCATCACCCTTCAGGCTTTGCAGCTGGTGCAAGAACAAAGCCCAGCTGCGCTGCTGTACGCCCCTCTCACTGCAGGCTCCATGAGCATTCCTGCCTGGCTCTCCTGGGAAAGCCTTGGCATTTCAGCAGTCCCTTCACTAACGATGAGCAGGCAAGCAAATGATAACCACTGGCCTCAGCAAGACGCAGGCATCCCGCTCGACAAACGCCTGTCTCCCTGCGGCTGGAGCGGCCCTGCATGGCTAGAAACGCGACCAGTTGTGCATCTGCTTGGCAGGACATTACACTAACTAGTGTTGCATTAAAACACGATATTAGTATGGGAAGACTGATAGCAAAGAGATACCATGTGCTTCTTCAGTTTGGGAAACAGTTTGCTTAAAATCTGCTCGTGGTGAGCCTGGAATCTCTGCAGCTTCGGGAACCCAGGAATGAAAAAGCCTTAACAAGAAAAGAGGAGAGAAATAAAACATCATCAGAAAAGCTCCAGAACAGTCCTCATTTTCTGGAAACTCATCCCCTGTGGTCTTCTCTTGAAGTTGGCTGGACCACAGCGCACCCAGCTACCTCCCCTGGCATTCCTCACAGAGCCCACCCTTCACCCCATCTACATGGACAACAGCACCCTCAGCACCAACCCCTGCTGGCCCCTCTCACTGTAGCCCTGGCAGAGCAGACCGCTCACTTCCCCACCTGGGACCTGGCTTGGCCAAGACCTCTCTGAACACATCTTGGTGCTTAACAAGGTTCAGAGAAAAGCTGAAGATGTTTGAACACCAGAAGCTTGTGCAATGCTCTGTAATCTAGCAGGACATGTCTTTAACGCTGTCCAGAGTTATCACGTCACAAGGCTTAGCCTTCCACTCCTAACATAACCCTCCATGCACAGATGACTAATCACAAGTAAGATGAAAGGATATTTAATATGCCTGAAGTAAAATGATGCAGCACATTTGGTGGAATTACATCTTCACCAAAACACAAGGACTCACAGCTCATGGCATGCTACACCTGGAGCGCTACACGGTGCTCTCGGATGTGCTTCTGCAAGACTTCCCAAAAACTCATAGCCTTGAGTTAACTGGCTGCCTGTGACAAGGCTCTTCGGAGGGACAACAGCACCTCTGCAAAAGTGTTCATTCCTGAGCACTAAAGCTCAGTGCTGACAAACCACATTTTTCTCTGATGAGCTTGTCTGCCTCCAAGAGTGAAGCTCAGTCCATGGTCAGGCTGTACTGGCACACAACTGAGCCTTACCAGCTTTATCAGGTATGTGAGGAGAAACGAGGCCCTACCCACCAACTTTCTCTCCCATGTCAAGAGCCCCCATATCCATCCTGTCCCAGTCTTACCGTGCATGGCATGCCGTTGGTCGGTCAGTAGCTGTGCCAGTGCCCAAAATGCATCCTCTTCATTTAAGTACATCAGGAGGATGGCTGCTATCTGGCTCATTCCTTGGCAGTAGCTCACTTCCTGCAAGAACCAAGAGGGGCACAGGTGCTGTCATGCTGTCAGACCCCACCATGACACTAAAGCTGGAGAAGCATGTCAGGTTGTCTGTGCTTTTTTTCTCCTCTTTCAAGGTCTGTCCCATTTCAAGGTCTTTATTATTTATGCCCAAATTCATAGCTCCTATATGTCTAGAGCATCTACCACGTCACTGACTCACAGAGTGGTTTGTGTTGGAAGGGACCTCAAAGATCACCTAGTTCCATCCTTCCTGCCACGGGCAGGGACACCCTTCATTAGACCAGGTTGCCCAAAGCCCCATCCAACCTGGCCCTGAACACTGCCAGGGATCATGGGGTATCCACAGCTTCTCCGGGCAACCTCTTCCAGTGCCTAACCACTCTCAGAGTTAAAAATGTCTTCCTTATGTCCAACATGAACCTACCCTGTTTCAATTTAAAACTCTTGCCCCTTGTCCTGTCACTACAGGCCCTGATAAAAAGTGTCCCTGTCTTTCTTAGAAGCACTCTTTATATAATGAAAAGCCACAATAAGATACCCTCAGAACCTTCTTTTCTCCAGGTTGAACATGCACAACTCTCAGCCTTTCTTCATGGGAGAGGTGTTCTGTTCCTCTGACCATGTTCACGGCCCCTCAAGGAGGTGAGGCACTTGCAGGCAATGTTCCCCACCAGTCCTGCTCAAGCTTGGAGGGTGAGGGACAGACATTCCAACATAAGAGGCACCTGCAGATACTTCAAGGAATAGGGATGGGATGATGGCTCCAACAGCATGTGGCTCTGATACTGTTTTGGATTCTTTCAGCCACATGAGCACAGAAGTAATTCCAGAATAAACAAACCTGGTAAGCATTTATCTGGTATGAGGGAAGGCAGGGTCTTTGTTTCCTTGACTACCCTCCTGACAATTGCCTTCTGGGGTAACTATCCCCTCCAGGAGATGGAGGCAATAGGTTCCCCTGATTACTCTGCCCAGGCCTTTCAATTAAAAATGACCGGTTCACTGTAATAAACCAGTGTTTTCAACAAGGATGCCATTCAGTGTATGACAAGAAACATGACAGACCTTCAGCCAGGAGACTAGTCTTGATGGAAAGCCAAAGGGCAATCCCCCACTCTTTGCTGACACTCGCCCAAACAACCACTTCTGCCAGATGTCATTTACCAGGTGTCAAAATGAACAAGGGAATGAAGCAACTCTGCAAAGATTCTTGTGCTGCTGGCAAGTCTCACAGCTGTCTTTACAAACCAGTACTGGGACTTAAAACTGGAATTAACACTGGCTAAATGAGGAGTGTGCATGTATATATACACACATTCCCCCCACATATGTATACACATATATAACACACACATATATAAAGTTTTTTTAAAAATCTGTATATATACACACCCACATAAAGCACAATGCTATTCACTTTAACTGGACTAACTTACTACTTACGGTGTTATAAACCGAGTATGCCGCCAGGACGTGGAAGAGTGCCTGTTGCCTGGGGAGAAAGGAGGACATTAGAACTCTTGGGCATGAGGTCTCCAGCTTCGTGTGCACACCAGCACATCTGTACATAGAGCAGAGGCTCTGAAAACACCTGGGCATCCAGTACTTAAGCTTTTTGGAAGGAGCAGGGCTCACAGAACCAGAAAGCACTTTGACAAGCATGTGGGATGGGACCTCCTCCCGTACTGGGGAGTCAGCAGCCCCTTGGAGTGGGGCTGAACCAGCCTGGCCCATCAGCAGGTCTCCTGGACACATGCGCACCTACCCACATGTGATGTTCAACACACCTGCTCTTCAGGCTTGGGGGATGGTGGGTCTTTAACAGACTTAAAACGACCCAGGCATCAAATGTGAGACACCCTGGGGAAAGCACTGCCACCATTTTATTAGTAGGCTCCTTTCTTCCTTCCCTCCTCACTAAAGGAGTCCTTACTATCTAGACACACAGCGCACACTTCCTCACAAAGTCTGTGTAGGGTGGCCAGGCGTGACTCATCCAAGTGACACAGCCACTTTGTCAAACCTCTCCAGCCCTGTCTGTTGTGGAAGCCACGTATGCCCCATCTCACCCAGCTCCTCACAGACCCACTCCATCACCCCAAACCAAGTCCTCTGCAACTGCAACTCTAGCACCCTGGAGGACAAGACACTGCAACAGACTGATGTCTGGCTCAAGAACTGGGGCTGCACATGTATGGTATAGACCTGTCCAAAGAGAGAGTCAACAGCCCAAAATCTGTGGGTCACTGTTGGTAGTCTGTGGAGCAGGCAGAGATGGCTTTGCTCTCCTGTGAGCTCCTTTGAGCCAGGAGGCTGCTGTCCACCCCATCCAGCTCATCCCACGCACACCGACTGGCACCGGAGCCTGTACAGCCGTGCAAAGCCCCCCATACTCACTTCACTCCATAGCGATCCCTAAACATGATGTGGTTTCGGAAGGTGCGGTTAACGTCCAAGTCTATCTGCTTGATCTCCGATGAAAAGCTCTTTGCTTGTTCTTTCATTTGCTGTTAGGGAGAAGGGCAGACAAGAGGAAGCAGTCAGACATCACACCTCTCCACACTGCCAGAAGGTACAGGAGGAGTAGCAGCTTGTGAGCAGCAGAGAGCTATCGCAAAGTGACTTGGACACACTGACATCTTGCAGTGAGCAATGATCTGCAGCCTAGAGATGCATTCCAGGCCCCTTGGATGCACTGCTGGCCCAGGGAGAAGGGGACAACCCCAGGCTCACATACCACCAACCCAGCATTCACCCATCGTCCAACGCAGATACCAAGTTTTCAGAATCTAAAACCTTTAGAATTAAATTCCATTCTGATTTCTTTTGATTCCTTTGAGGTACCCTGCTTGGCTGTCATAAAGCATCCCCATGTCTTGGTGCTTAAGGTAGGATACACTTTTACAACTGACACACAGATGTAAGCACCGAGCCCCTGAGCTTTTCAGAGGCTCAGTCCTAATCAAGTCCAAACTGTTACTATGGCTCTATGAAGCAATCTCCAACTACTACCCCAGCAGAAGAGAATCTTCTTAGTTTTAAGGAATTCTGGGGAATTCCCTTGGACTGGTGCAAATTTTAAGGAATTGGCAGGTCAAGAACAGAAGCTAAACTTAAAACCCTGAATAGCCATGTCCTCCCCCACCCCATGCTGGCCAATCATTTAAGGCAGCATCACGCAGATAAAAGACTGAAGTCCACTCAATAAAAGGAAATTCAAACCAAAGGTAAGCCCACCTCAACCAACTGTGCCCTCAGAGTCTCAAGCTCAAGATGCTCCATGGTCGAATCCCACCACAGACCCATGCAGACAAGGACCATAGCCAAGCATCTAATTCTCACAGCTTTTAGATACCATCAATGACTGTGCAATTGCCCTCCCTCTTCAGTATCACCAGGGTCAACTGCATCAATAAAATACATTTTCTGACCATCTTCACACAGCCTGAGATCCACTGGCAGGTTAAGGGGAAGCAGAGATGAGCAGCAAGCCCAGCTTGCCTTGAGCCGAGGGTCGAGACACAGGAGTCAGAAAATAGCACATCTGCACAGATACTTCATCATCTGCTCCAGCAGCTGCCATCCTACAAATGCTCGTCAGCCTGATACAAGGTGCCTCCAGGCTGCTGTTGACCTGCTGGGTTGGCCACAGCAGCTCTGGGGAACTTCGAAAGGTCATTAGCACCCAGCACAGTCATTGCTAGCTCAGGGCAGTCACAGCATCTCAGGAATGTTAATTCCAACCTTGAGAACAGCTGTATGAAGGAACAGCAGTGCAGGGGACGTGGTGATTATTGCCTGCACAAGACAAGGAAGGATAAAAGTGACAACGGAATGAAGATCTGATGAACGTAATTTCCATGCTGTAAATCCTGTGCTCAGTGCATCCTACATCTCTTTATCCAATACAAAGCAGACAAACTACCCTCAACAAGATGACTGTTCATGTACACCAGGTCACATCAGCTCGAATTTCCCTGCTAAAGGCGCTCTTGTTTTTCCTGCCAGATAAACACAGAAATCTCCAAAAGACTGTAAAACATCCTGCTTTGGGTTTGTTGTGGGTTTTTTTGGTTTTTTTTTAAATCACTACACCTGAATAGCAGGTAGGTTGTAGAGCAGTTTGTCACCTCCATGCCACCCAGGAGGCTTCAGCAGTTCTGCACACTAAACAAGAAGCCTGAGACAGGTTGTTCGCCTTTTTCCCAAGGAAACTGGAACCTCCAGAGGTGGTTTGATGAGTTCATCAGCACTGTGAGCCCCGCAAGCTGGCAGCAGAGCAGAGGCTGGGATGCTGGTGGTCCCGTCCCAAAGATCTTTTATAAAGTCTCTGCTCTATCACAAAGCCAGCACATTTCTTCTGCCACCTTCTCAGCAACCCTCAAGGCCCCTTGATTGTAGCAATAAAACCCCAGGGAGGCAGAACATCACATCCATGTTGGAACCACTGGTAGCCTCCAGGCTCCTGCAGCATCAGGGATAGCTGCCATGGCCCTGGGTAAGACTCATTCACTTGCATGGATAAGTCTTGGAGGACAGCTGGGAAAAATTAAAGTGCTATGGAAGCAATCGGACCATGGTTTTGAATTGTATCTCTCCAGAGGAAACACAGACATGGGGAGCAAGGTATCCCATCTGGATGGAAAAGTAGGTCCTCTGAGCACAGGGGACATCTCTACAGTGGGACCAGTGAGTATAGAAAAAGGTAAGTCACCTGGCACATGCCTGGTGACACACTCAAAACAAGGCACATGCAAAAGCCAGGCTTCTGTGGCATGGTGCATGACCAAGGATAAACGGGGTGGCCCTGGGACCAGCCTCTCCAGGACACAGGGCTGAGGCGTGGTCCATTCTTGAAAGCAAAAGCCCTGATCCGGGACCTACACTGAGCCTCTTCTAGAGAAAATGAAGGGAGGCTAATTACTGGCGGCAGGTGGCACCAAAGAAGAGGAGGATTAAGATGAGCTTGTAGGGGGTTTGCATCCAGCAAAGCCTATTAGCTCTGAAGCTCCTGTTTATCACAGACCCCTCTGGAGCACAGATAAACTCCTCCAGACTTTCATTTGTTCAGATTGCCTCCCTGCCTGCGCTGCACAGCTTTGAGGGGAGGGAGTGTGGTAAGAATCTGCACGCTGGGAGAGCTTTGTTATCTCTGCTGATTGCCCTGAGCCCAGCCCCACTTCCCCAAGCCCCTGCACGTGACTCCATCCCAGCGGCACCTCGCTATTAACATCTACGCTTGACTAACTATAATGAGCATTAACGTCATCCTGCTTAATAGGCAGGGATTTTTAGAAACACCTGCTAGAAGCAGCACTCCACCTCCTGCCTCTGAGACATAACTGTCCTCACAACATCCTGATCCTCACCCAGGTACATGATGCAAACTAAACCACAACACAAGTTTGGAAAACAAGTTCTCTTTCAGCCAGGGACTTCCAGACGCTGGCCATGGAAAGAGGCAGCATAAAGGAGCTGAGCTGCCTGAAATCAAACAAATCAGACACTGCAGCAATGCCCTCACTCGGGATCCTGCTCCACGCATGCAACAGAAATTGCCTGTTTTGTACCAAGGCACCCAAGCCTGGTGCAGGCAGCACTCTGGTGGGAAGTGATGCCAGGCAGGTTCTTCTCCTACCTGCAGAGAAAATGAAGTATTTTTAAAAGAAAAAGGATTTTTATGTTATTTTTAACAGACGCTTTCAAGACAGTTATAAGACTGAAGATGGATGATAAAAGAAGCCACTTCAATCCAAGCTTTTCCAGCGTTGACAGTCAACTTCCAGCTGCACATTCTATGTTGTAGGCCAAGACCCTGTGCTCACAAATCCGTGTGCTCTCCCCCTGCCCATACCTGCACGACCTGCCCTCACCTCAGCCTTAACGGGGTTTCTCAACTCACAACCCATCGTTATCTGGTTTAAGACTTCTGAGCTGCACTTAAAAGCATCCTGTGAAATTTTCAAGCACAGGAAGAGGTTTGAGGCACCCCCATCTAGCACTGACCCACTTCAGGGTACTCCTGGCTACGCTGCATCACTCCAGTGAGCTCCTTTGGGCAGTACCTTTGCTAAACTTCCCCTCCCTCTTCCCTGTATTTTCCCCTATGGATGTACTAACACAGACAGCATCCTTGCTCACATCTTCCAACAAAACAAGTGGAAGCAGCTGGCTAACATGGTAAAAGGCCCCAGCCTAACATACACACGCGGATAAAGAGTTTATCCCCTTTGCATACTCAGTCTTCACTAATTTTAAGTCTTTCCTTCTCAGGGGTTACAGCAGTTCATAGCCGGGAACAGACCTTGCCACCAGTGTATGTCGTAGGGTGCTCAGCATGCCACAGTCCTGCGAGGGAGGATGTAAGGGTTGGGTGCCCCCTCTGACCCTTAAAGCATCCCTGCAGGAACCCTCATTTCCCTTCTGCCTGCGCAGGTGGAGGTGGAGACACCCGCATCCACCACGGGTGTGACTTGCCCCAGCCAGTAAAGCCCCACCAAACCAGCCTTGCCCATCACCTTGCTCCTGTGTTTGCTGGGAAGAGCCCATACCTCATATTTGCCTGCGTTCTCCTTCTTCATCTTGTCCACCTCCAGCAGAAGTGACCAGACCTGGCCTCGCACCTGAAGCGGGATCCCTTTGTATACTCGCCGGCACATCTGTGAGGGCAGAAATGCGTGCAAGGTTAGCTGGCCCTGCCTCTGGCATCAAGAACCTACCAGAAGGTTCTCTGGATGTGGTCCTGCTGCGTTGCCTTTGCATCTCTTACACCAAGCTGAACATTTGTTCCTGTTGTGTTTCCTTTCTGACCCCTCTCACATCATCAGCTTTTTCACTTCTAGCTTGACCTTTCAACACCAGCCTACATATAAGGTTATAAAGACCATAACCATGGCACTGTGTTGTCAACCCATCTGAGCCTCCAAAAGCACAGACCCTTGCATCTCATTTCATTACTGCCGACCGAATGCAAAACAAAGCAACAGCAGCTCTTGTCCCAAAGATCGAGTACAAGATGAGACAGAAGGTGGTGGTCAAGTAGACAAGCTAGGCAACAGCAACAAAGTACCACCACCATCCCAGTCAAAATAAGCATATAAAATAGGTATGCAATAAATTGCAAGACCACCATGTAGTACTAAGAGGGCTAGATCTGTGTTTATAGCACTTCCCCGCCACATTATGGTAAATATTTCAGTGTTTCTGCTGACACAGAAAGTGTCAGTGTAATGCATCCTGATCCTGCAAGTGTAAAGGACATTCAACATTTTAAACCCCATTCTCAGTCCTTACCAAATGCTTGTCCTGCCTCAGGTGTTGCTGAGCACACGCTCTGAAGGTCCCATGCACAGTCTGGACCATACCCTACAGAAATACTTTGCAAGATCCTGCCCCGCCATCTGTAGGTGCCAAATAAGAGCTGTCTCCCTAAAAATCATCTCACTACCAAGACATGCCCACAGAAGGCCACCATCCTGTTCAACAACATCCTGCACTGTAAGCAGATCATCACTAATTCATCATCTTCACACCCAAGGGAGACACTCTGTGCATCCTAGCTCACATGAGGTGGTGTCTCCATCTCCAACCTTAAAACCATGTTGGAACATTTCATCCCCACAGCTGAAAGACCAAGGAGACGAACAGGAGAGTCCTGTTGCCTGAGAATCATTAAACCAGGACACAAGAAGTGCCATGCATCAGGAGACATGAAGCGAGGGGGTTAGATGAACCATATCCCCAAAGTGGTATCAGTACAGTGCCCACAAAAGCCCAGCTCCTGTAAGCAAGCTCATGTTTTCATGAAGCAGAAGCTAAGATCAGGAAAGTGAAGTATGTACCAGCTGGGATAAAACCACCAATTCAGAAAAAATTATTTATTTCCAACAGATTAGAAGAGACCAACTGACAGCTGCTGAGGCAGAAGATGACATTGAGTGCCGTGGGAAGAAATAGTTTTGATTGAATTCCCAGAGCTGGTATTGTTGTACTTTAATGAGTGAAACCCTCACTGGTGTGTAGTAAATGTCTCTAATGATTTTTCTCCACATGAGAGTGCGGCTGGAACAGGGAATTACAAAACATGCTGAGATGGAACTGAACTGAAATGCCTCCCTGTTATTTATCCAAGGGCTTTCCTCCTCCCACCGCCTCCAGACGTGAAAGTGATAAACCCTCAGAGCTGTGAGTCACGTGGAAGAAGGATGAGCAATTTTCCTTCATCACGAAACTTGAAGGAAAACAGGGAAGTTGTGATTAAAAGCAGCATTTACGCTGGGATGAAGTGGCAGAGGGAAGGCAGCAGGTGATGGCAACTCCTGCTCTATGTGAGAAGCAAAAACAAACCTCAAGGCCACCATCTTATATGCCACTGAGTCCTCACACATGGAAGAGAGCACCTAGACAATGCTCCATGCAGACTGACAGACCAATGCACAGCAGGAAGAACGGATATCATCCTGTTTCACATATGGACATGCTAGCAGTCAAAGCAATGGCTCCAGATCCCCATCTCTCCCCCCTCCAAGTATTTTCTTTCCAATAGGTGGGATGGGGAAGACTACAGAACTCAGACCTGAGCTGCTGCTTCCTGTATCAGAGTTCTCCTCTGAGTAGTACCCAGTCAATCAGCCCAGGTCTTTAGAGGGGTGGAGTCACTGCCCTTAAACACAGGACATGTTTTGCAGTAGTAGAACAATGCATTTTAAAGGGGTTTAGGAGGGGTAGGTTGTTTCTTTAAAGCAGAACATACACATTTCAATACATTTTCACATTCTGGAGCCTGTCACTGTTACCTTCTCAGCCACCTACATGGTCCACCAGGAAGAGACAGCAAGAGAAATGACCACATTCTGGGTATGCATGGCAATTTCACATTCACGCCTATCTACCATGCGTCTCCAACACCCTGAAGTGGGGGGCAGCCCCCTTTCCTCAGTTCCTGTAGGGCTCAAAGACTGATTCCTCTGGAAAGGAAGGACTCTTTCACTTCCTCCATCAGTCATGTAGCACGGAAGCTGAGCTGTGAAACTCTTCACCTGGAGTGGTGGGTGAAGGAAGCCACCACCACCATGACCACGACATGACCACCTTGGAGAAGAGAACTTTTTATGCACCACAAAACTGGCTGATTGATGATGTGGCAAGACACTGGGCAGCAGTCCCTGCGGTTGGAGCCTTGGCTATCCTGGGTGGGGTACCAGCAGGTGTGCAGGGGTCTTGATGGCAAAGCCAGGGCAAATTTAAATCCTGAAGCTGATGTGTCATGGGTGGGGACTTAAATTTATTACCAGGGCTACCTCCGGGGCAGAGGGAAATGTCACCTGGCAAAAAGCAGCAGCAGAGGTCACCCTGGAGCTTCCAGGCGCTAGCCCCTTGCTTTCCCATGCTGTCTCCAGGCAGGAGACCTCATCACCCGCTGACACTGCCATGAAAAACATCTGCTGTCTCTCCCCAGTGTTAGCAGATTATTTGCTCTTGGGGGTCCGTGTCAGTCCATACAGAGCCCTGATTCATCCTAAACTGCTTTGCTGGCATGCACTGGATTAAGCACCCTGCACTCCCCTGACCTCCGCAGAGACAAGGCTATCCCAGTACACAAAGACAGGCTTTGCCTAGGAACCAGACATCTCTGGCCAGACATCCCTCTCGAAATGTCCCGTCCCACACAGCCAGCAGCAAACAGCAGCTTGAAAACGATGCAGAGGTCATATCCTCTTCCTAGGACTGATACTTCTGGCTGAAATCCACTGATCTCAGGGCCTTAATGAATAAATTATCCTGCTATCCCAGCACATGGCCTCTTTTTTTCCTCTGCAAAGCCATGCTGCCACAACTGTGTGTATTCTTACACGGCACCATCAATTTCCTAACCTTTCCAAGTAGAGACAGGTTGGGATTTAAACTCAAGCTTAAAACAGCAGTGAAGAGGACACAGACCACCTGAGCCTCCCTGTGCTGAACCCTGAATGACAAAGTTTAGCATGTCTTTGCAGGTTTGACATACCCTAACTCTGCAAAGCAGCATGGTCCTTGCATGAACTCCTTTGGTTTTGCACCCTTGTGCAGCCAGAAGAGGGTACCACCCCATCCACACAAGGGATTGTGCTGGTGTCACTTGTTACTGATGTTGCTCCTGAAATTAATCTGATCACTACAAAATGTGTCTAGGACATGGATGCAAACAGATCTGATGTGGTGATGAGCCCAAGGAACACCAGGGCATCACTTTAAAATAATTCTGTTTGTTGCACATCCTGAAACAGCTTATGTCAGGAATGATTTTCAGCATAGCTGGGCCTACTTGGGCAAGGGACTGGAAGAGGCATTCCATGTTTTTCCAGCTTTATTTCCTATAATCTGCAACAGCCACAACAGTCAGAGTGCAACCAGCGGTACACAGGGACGCGCACTGGCAGCAGGTGGGGAACAGCGAGCAAAACCTGCTGCGCTTGGACGATGGCTCGTGCTGGGGTCTAAAAAAGCCCTTTCTTACCCACTGATGGATGGGTGGTTGCTTTGGGGCCAGTCACTGGCCGGGGACACAGCCTCCCTTGTCTTCCTGATGTTTTGCAACACAGAAGCTGAGACAACCACCTAAGCCCCGGCGAGCTACTAAGATGATGCAAACCAGCCTGCTCGTGTGGAGCCAAGAGCCCCTCTTCAAGCACTCGATAGGGTCAGCTGTCTGTCAGCTGCACCACATGAACTCAACAGGCTGGCCCTGAAATCCAGAAAGTTACAGCCTGGAAATTAAGACAGGTTTCTACAGCCACAGTCAGGGCAGCTTCCCTGCGGAACAGTCTGGGGTTCCTCCAACAAGATTTCTTCCCTCTAACAAAGTGCAGTCTATCAAGATGAATACCGAAGGGAAGACTGCTGCCTTCAGTGAGTTTTTTTATCAAAGATGACAACCTGCTCTTTATTAAAGTAACACAGAGCTGCTGTATTGTGACACTCAGGCTTCCATGGCACCTGCAAGGCGCTGAAAGCAAACTTGAAGGACACGTGCAATTGGAGATGTGACAGCCTGAGTGCTCAGAGAGGGAACAAACCCAACCCGCCCCGCTTTAGACACATCAGACGAAGGGCTTGTCACGTTTACTTCAGCTAGAAAAAAATCCCATAACCATTTGAAGGACGTGACTATAATTCCAACACAATGTCCTGGAAACACTATGTCTGAGCTGCATCCAACTGTGGCAGCAGGAATCTCTAAGCAGCTTCCATGCTCCTGAAACAAGAGCATGGTGTTGCACATCCAGGTGAAGGACACAGTCTGGTATTACTATTATTTTTTGTGCCTCTCTTTGCACTTAACGCTGCATGGCTGCTCCAAAGTCTGTCTGCACTCCCAGTGGTGCGTGGCAGCGGGGTGTTAGGCTGGATGGGACTGAAACCAAAGCTCCTTTCTCCTCCCCAGGGTCAACAAGCTGCTCCTTCCCTGCCTGGGACCAAGCGCTCCTTCTCTGTTTGCTGGGAGGAGGGAAAAGCCACCTCCAGTCACCCAGCACAGGGACAATGCCACGTCTGTCCCCAAGAATCACCAACCACTTACAGGCTGCCATAAATAACATCATTTATTCCGTCACAAGAGCTCTGTGATTTTCTGACCCGAAGACCCTCAAAACCCACCTGCCAATCTAGCCCCACACCATCCAGCAAACCTGAGCGATGTCAGCTGCGGCGTGGGTAACATACCCATTGATTACCAGGGTAAATCCAAAAGACAGATGGTGATTGCTGCTCCACACACCCCTCACCCTGGTTCCCGTCTGCCCACACCAGACAACCCAAGGAAGCCAAGGGGTCTGTCCCAAAAATCCTCCAGGGCCTGAAGGAATCCCCTGCACTCTGCTGGGATTTAGTGTTTAACTCTCAAGGCCACTAACCAATTAGTGCTAACTTCTAATTAGAAAAAACAAAGCCACAGGAGAGCCTCTGCTTTTGCCTGTGGAGCAGCACCGCTGAACAAAGTAATTAGAACCACTCTGAAGCAAAGAGAAGGATTGCAAAACCCCGAGCCCATCTCCACCCCGTCCCTGCTGTAGCAAAGAGAAGATGTGGGTTTCCTTTTAAACAGGGTCTTCAGCTGGGTGAACCTGACATTGCTCTGGCTGGCTGAGCAGGGGGGAATGCTCTGCTCAGTGTGCCACCCCCACCCCCAAGTTGCAGGGATATCCTCTGCACAACCTTGTAACCATGCTCGTTTCTCCTGAGGAGTCTCAGCTGGAGCTGGAGGCAACACAGCCAAACACCCAGCTTCTCCTGCCAAGGGAGGAGGCTGCAGAGGCCACAGTGACACAGGGCTTCAGCCATCCCCTGCCTGGAGTGCTGTCAGCAGAGCAGGTCAGGCACGATGCTCCTCAGCCTGCAAGGGCCCTCCCATTAGGTCCTGCAAGCTCTTGTTTCAAGAGGTTTGTGCCAGGAACACATTACAAATATTGATGAAAACCAGCTTGGTTTCACAGCAGCACTTGGTGCAGAGTTTATTTTGAGCACTAAAGCCAAGACACAAGGTTGGTGTCTCTATCCTTGATTTCCACAGGTGGATGCACACAATCTAACACCTACAAGGTTTCTCACAGGCACAGCTAGAAGCCAAATACAGAATCTAGGGGATGTCCCAGACAAGTAATTCTCCCTCCAGGGACAGTTATGAGTACCATCATCTGGACTGCACCAGTCCCATCTCCCGTGCCACTCCCAGGTGGTGAAGACGCAGAACGGACCTGCGGCACGCAACACCCCTGGCTCCCAGGGCAGGGACCAAACTGGGGACATGAACTTCTTTGCTGTGCTCCTGCCTGCACAGGGAACCAGAAGTACAAACGTACCAGCAGCATTTAGGGAACCGTTTTTAAAACTATGCCAGTCAGAACAGGACTTTTCCCTCGACTGGCAATCCAGCAACTTCAAGGAAAGCTTTAAAATACTAAACATGAATGGGTAGAATTAGGTAATATTTTCCAATGATCTCACTGGAAGGATGCACCATCTCCATCCTGCTGGACACTTGCTCTTTCTTTTCCTCCTTACCTTGTCACTGTTTCTGTATTTGCCCCATTTCTTCAGCATCTTTAGCCACTTGTCCACACGCTCAATTTCCTGATGCTTTTGCTGGTACGAGGGGGAAGAAAGCAAGACAAATTTATGAAAAAAAAGCTACAGAAGATACCTCCTGAAAACTTCACCCTCTTTAGGTTTAAGCTTCTAAGCAGAGACCTCACATCAGAGATGGGAATAACCCTGAGGTGGTTGAAGAAACTGGTAATTTTGACCCGTGGTAATTAAAGCAGCATTGGTAAAAATGACAAGACCCACAAGCTGAACAGAGAAAGCTGTTGACAAGAAAAAAAATCTTTGCAGGTTGGGCTAACCTCAAATTGTATCATCGTATCAGATCAGCAGAAGCAAGAGGCTATTTAGTCCCAGTCTGCAGGATCCTAACAAAGGGGATACTCCCAGCTCAGTGGTGATGACAGCAGAGATTACAGTCTTCTACAACCTCCACTGCCTTCCCCCACACGTGAAAACTCCTTTTCAAGCCACAGCCACTAAGCACTGTGCCAAAGCAGAGGGAAAAGCCCCAAAACGCTTTAAAAGGTGCAGGAGGGGAGATGCCTGACTTGGCAAAATAAAACTCCAACAGCTGGATGCCATGCAGAGTTCCCACCTCTGCACAAGCAGTCATATCCAGTTGGCACTAGCTGCCTGCTTTGCTCTTCTTGCTTGTGCCCCCCTTTTCTTCAGAACTGTCCCCTCCCCGGCCAGTGTGATAAGGATCTGATATCCACCACGACTGAATTATCAGCTCTTACCTTTTCCTCCAAGGCTGTGCGGGTCGGCAGCTCCTGCTCACTGGAAAAGCAAGAGGTCACTAGTTACTCTATAGGCAAGAAAGGGTGTGGAGGAGCATGGGGTGCTGCATTTCAAGGATCACCTTGGGCACCTGAGGACACAGGACTCGGTGGCTTCATGCCTTCCTTATGGCTGTCTCCAATGAGAAAGAGGCAGAGGAAGCACCAGAAAAAAACCCAGCACCCTATGGGAGCTGCTGCGGGGTAATCAAGTACTGGGCATCGCTGGGCATAAGGCACCTCTCCAATAAACATATCATCAGTAATTAAAAGGAGAGAGCGGGGACATTTCTGGATCACAGTTGCTTCGAGCCCCCCCTCCTACACACAAAACACCTACTACTATAAGTTTTTGTTCAGATTTGGAACACAAATACTTATTTTTAAGCACTGTCCCCAGGCACAGGGTGTGCATTAATTCATCTGTGCCTTGCTGAGGAGGGGGATTTCCTAAGGGAGTCAAGAACAATCAGATGCCTTCTCATTTCTTCCTATACCTCCCTGAATCATCTGGTGCAACTGCAAGGGCCTCTCCCTCTGTGACACACTGCAGGACTCCATGGAGGCATGGGAGCCTATACCTTCTGACACCAGGTTTGTGATGGGAAACCATTTCTGAGCCTTGGCTTGCAGCAGACTCAAAGCATCAGAGTGCCTGGACATGCGTGGTTGAGGGAGGAGGTACGTGCAGTACCTCCTGCATTTGGGATTGATCAAGCCACAGAGTGGCTTATAGGAAGGACCTTGGGTCTACCACACCGGGTGCAGATGGATGGTCTGCACAGACACATGGGTCAGAGAGGACAGGAAAGGGCAGGAGGACTTACTGCAGGAATCCAAACCGGTCTGTAACTTTATACAGCGCGAAATCAGCATCTTCCCACTGGTCAATCTGAGCTCCTGCCTGCCTGCCCTGAAAGCAGAAAGGACACCTGTGAGCTGGCCTCAGCATCAGCGACGTCCCGGTGCCTGCATCCTGCCCCCAGTGCCCCACATCTCTCTCCCTACATGCCAGAACCCACAGAGCCTGGAGAGCAACCTGCTCTAAAGAGACAAACACAACACTGGAGAGAGAAAACCACACAAGTTCAGCTTATCCAGCATCCCCAGTCTGCCTCTGCTATGGGCTGGGGAGAGCATTGGAGAAAATCAGTGCTGTTGGGCACAAGCCATCCTGGTGTTAAGGGCGCACGGAAGCACCAGAAGCCCTGAGCTGAGCGAATGTGGGATCCGCAGGAAACTCTGGGGATGTGGTGAGAGGGGGTGTGCAGGGAGAGCCAGCACAAAGCCTGAGGGCATAAGGGTTACTGAGGTGATGTTCTGACTTGAAGCATTCCTAATCAATTAAATAGCTCCAGCCCTAGCCAGCATGTCAGGGAGAAACTCTGCTGATACCTTCTCATACTTGGCGACGATCTCCGCTTTTTCCCGGGCTATTAAAGACTCTATATCTTTCTTCATGTCAGAAGCTGTAAGAAAAAAATAACAAGAGGGGAAAAGGAGATGAGTAAATGTGTACACAGCACGGGAAGTATTTTAGGAAAGCACTAATAGAAAAAGCCTTTGCTGACAACTTTAGCTTTCAGTCATACCCCATACACAGGTAAAAGCAGGTTGAGGTTGAAAAGCTGCTGTACAAAGCGTGCACACAGCCTGCCGGCACGCAGCTCCCCGCTCTCTTCGTGGGGCCACAACTGAATTTGAGCAAGGGGGAGTCTTGTCTGCTGCCTTTGTTCTCAGGCACACACATGCCTGTAAGAAAGACATCATGCTTTTACATGGATACATGCGAACCAGGTACAGAGCCCTTGCACCGCGCGAGCCCCGCACCAGCATTGCCTTCGTGTGGGTGACAGCAAACCACCATGCTCTTGCCCTTGGCTATGGATGTGAAGCCAGGAGATGCTTCACAGGGGCATCCAAAAGCAAATGTAACATCAAAGGAGAAACTAAAAGGTAAGGTTTTGCCTACTGAAGCATGCACGCAACAAGTAAATTGGTCTCTAGATGATTATCTTCTATACACACCCCCAGAAGAAAAACAACACAGCAGCAAGATGACCTCAGAGTCCCCATCTGCTCTGAGGCAGACCAGGCTTGGTCACTGAGCTCTGTGCCCACTGCTCTGCTTCATTCTGTTCACGTACAAGCAAGGTAATTTCCATGTCAAACGTGACTCGAGTGCTGTCTTGCACAAGCCCAAAAGAGTATCTCCCCTGTCAAGCCGTAGCTGGCTTCTCACTGTCCACCAAAGGAAGAGGTTGAACTAAGACACTGAGGAGAAAACACAGACAGACAAAATCCCCAGGGATTTTGGACCACAGTCCCCAGGGGTGGCCGCAAGGATGAAGGCAGCGGGAAGGTCTACCAAGTCCTCCTCCTCTCAAACTGTATGGAGACGCAGCCAGCCCTGTGCAGAATATGCAACCACACGATGGTTGCAGCACCACCTAAAGCCAGGGTACCACCAGCCACGTTACCCAAACCTTCAGGCTGTGGGAGTGATGCCACCGCACCGCAGTCCCAGGTGTAGCAGTCCCCAGGCATGAAGGACAGCAGTAGGGACTAGCAGCCATGGGGGATGGGCTCATCTCCAGCCTGCTGACCACATTCCCAAAGGCTCTGTAAACAAACTCTGGTCTGCCCCTTCTCCCCATCTTTCTGGTCTTCCCCTTGCTCCCCTTCCCTAGTGCTCAGTTGCTTTTAAAATTTTTTTTTTCCAACAGTTTTAAGTTATTCCCACACTTCTGCTACAAATTACAAACCCTACTTGGTGCAGACAGGATAAGCACTGGGAAGTCATCCTGTTTTATCACCTACATGGCTCTGTCCTTTGGAGTCCTGCTGACTTGCCACAGGTCCCAGATGGATGCTACAGATTTCAAGGAGAACAAGGTAAAATAATTTTAGTCCATTGTATGCGAATCACTTTGTGTTTGGAAAAGTGTTTGAACACTTCCAAGTGCAAGGCCTCTCAGATAGCTTGTTAGAGGCAGACTGCATGCTGCTGCTCTAAGGTTTTGCCTACTTTTCCTGCTGTAAAGAGATTCAGGTGTTAGCCATCTTAAGAGATTTTGTCCACTGCCACATTACGAATGGGCCAGTGATCTGCCCGGAACATCTGAAAGCTAAACAACTTCAATAATACAGTTCAGAGGTTTCTTGAAGGGCTTGAAAGCAGCTCCCTGGAGCACCTGGCATCCCCCTCGCAGAAGAGACTTGAAAACCTCTAACAAGAAATTATGGAATTTTGAAAATAAAAAAGAGCAGGTTGACTGCCTTGTTGCATCTGAAGCTGGAAAGTAAATCCCGCGTTTCTCTTCTCTGGTTCTTTCCCAAAGCACTGGTGACCACTTCCTTGCAGAGCAGAGGAGCATTGCTATGCACAGATGATGGCTAACACTGTGCTATAACTGCTCAAGAACTTTCTCCAAGCTGCCATTACAGCTCTGCAATGGACACCAAGAGTCATCCTGACCTCCCTTCATGAGGAACCTGAAGGGTTCTTGTTGTAGGACATAGTTCCCAGCTTCTGGCTGAAATCGCAGCTTGGTGAGCTGGCTGTGGCAATTCGAGCCTGGGTGAGCCACAGCAGCCAACGGTGCTGCACTTGGCATCAGCTGAAGAATGTGATTTTGTTTTTCCTGGGGGAGGGTGGGGCAGAGGGGAAGGAGAAATAAAAAAAAAGGGGGACACACAATGACATAAGATAAGCAAAACCAGTAGCACTCTCCAAGGCTTGGCCCACTTCTCTGCACCTTCACAAATCCATCAGAGATTATTTGTCTCATCTCAATGAACCCTTAGTGCAACCTGCTTGCTGCCACTGCGTCTTTTCTGGCATGGATGGAAGATGACCAGGAGATCCACCTTTCCCTATCTCTTCACTTCGAGAACAGCCATCGCTCCTGGTTGCCAGCAGTGTGACAGAAACATGAAACTGCACACAATAATCAGGGCTACAAGGGCAGCTCTTTCACAATGCATTACAGCCAACAGCACAGGCATTGCAACCTTACGCTCATCCATACTGACACCGGAGAAAAGCAAGAATAGGTGTCTTCAGGGAGGAGGTGGATGCTCCCTCCCTGGAGGTGTTAAAGGCCAGGTGGGATGGGGCTTTGGGCAACCTGGTCTAGTGAAAGGAGTTCCAGCCCGTGGTAGGGGGCTGGAACTAGATGATCTTTAAGGTCCCCTCCAACCCCAACCATTCTGTGACTCTATGATCTTTATTCAGTTACTTACTCTGCAATCAAAACAGAGCAAGGACAGAAATATTAATGTGTATTTTGTTCTGCTATTTTTCCAAGCTGCAGCTCCTCCTTCAGGCGTCCCCATGAGATTTGCTCAACACGTGTAATCACAGCTGCATTTTCCAAAGCAGCAAGGTCTGAGTAACTGTCTCACAGTGTCACCTAATTCTGCACCTTCTCACATCTTTCCTCTGCGAAGCTTAACAGCAAATTCACTCCACTTCTGACAGTGGTTTTGGTTGTTAATCAGCCAAAGAATTCAAATGCCATCCTCTGTGTGCTGCTAAAAATACAAATATTCCGGAGACCGGCGGGGAAAAAATAAACTGTACATCAAATTAAACAGTCAATTTCTCAAGACATGGATGAAGTGGAAGTTGTTCTGAACATCTCTGACCACACGCTGTAATAAATAACCAGAGGAAGAGTGACTCGGTAGCATGGGAGGATTTACACAGCAGAAGACATCAGGAGACCACATATATTTTGGCATCCGCCTCTGCAGCCAGAAATGCCAGACTGGTGCAAGGGAGCCAGTTTCACATCTCATGCCTGCAACGTGTGTGTTTGGGGTTTCTATTACAGCAACACCAAATTTAGGAAAAACTTAAAAGTGGAGAAAACTGTTGATGGCAGTGGGAGGGATGGAGATGGGAAGTGGCCACACCAACCTCGGCACCTGACCACAACACTACTGCTTCTTGGAGTACAAAGGCGATGCTGTGCTCTACTAGGTGGGTCTTCAAAGTACTCTGGAGAGGGAACTGAGCGTAGCTTACCTCTAACAGCCTCTGTTGAATACAGATCCTGAATATGCATATTTTTACGATTTGATTCTGCTCATGCTCCAACTCAAGAGTAGTTTGACACTGTGAAGCTGAGGAAAATGACACTGTGGGGATGTGAAAACTACAGGAACATTTATTTCCTGGCAAGTTTGATGAAACACATCATTCTGCCCTGATATAAATAGGCCAGCTATAAATCAGCGCAGTGTGTACCTGCCACACTTCACATACACGTGGAGAACCTCTGTAATATTTTAAGCCTGATTTTTTCCCCCCTAACACACCACTCAAACTACTTTCTCAAGCCTGCCACACAATTTTCTCCTGTCAGTGCTGTATTTTTCCAGTGAACGGGTTGGGTTTTTTTCCCCCATGACAAACACACACGATGAAGCAGCTGTGAACACGAACGGTGAGAAAACTTGAGCAATGCAAGAATGGGATTATATAAATATATAAGCTACAGAAAAGCCCCAAGCCATGTGTATTTAAATTCAACAGTTACCAACTCATTCCTTAAAAAAAAAGAAAAAAAAAAAAGAGTTAAAGCCCCCCCCCCCAATCTGTCACCTCACACTGAAACTTGCAGCTTTCAGTTAACAATTTAAGGAAGTAATAAATTAATGCCAGCAGCTGTAAGCCTGAAGACGCTTAATGAAAACACACGTCCCTGCCCACCCGCACTGAATGCTGTCCAGCCATTACCAACCCTGAAACCAAATACTCAAACTTTGGCTGAGAACAACTTCACTGAAATCAATTTTCCAGCTGGGATCTCAAGTACTGGCAGTGGAAAGATGCGTCCACATCACAAATTGCTACCCATGTCAGATTTACTGTAATCACCCTCCCCAGAAAGTCCTGTATTTCCCCACTAAGATGCCCAGTGGTACCCGCTGGGACCAGCATGGGAACTTCTCACCACCCATCACCCAAACTGGATGTTGCAACCACCCTGCTCGCTGCCCAGAAGAGGAACCAAGTGTTTCCCACGGTGCAGCTTGTGCTGCAGCCCCAGGATGCACACACGTTTTCCCCTGCCGCTTACAAACCCATTAGCAATCACTCTGCCTGGCTTGCTCCCTCTGAGACAGTCCCTACAGAAGACACAGCCACTGCCACCTCTTTCCACTGACCACATCTCCACCCCTCTGCTCACTGCCAGGTCCTCCTCTCCCCACTGCTCCATTTGGAGGAAACGAGGACAAACTTCCATTAAAAGCCACCAGGACACCAGACCTGTACGTAGAATTCAATCCATTAAAAATGCCAATGACTGTGGTCTAAGGACTGGAGCCAAGAAATCAAAGACTCATCTGTGTCACATGGCAGAAGGGCTTTTGAAAATGAAATTTTCAGTACAATCCCCTCTTTTTAGGAAAGTACAGATTCTCAACCTTGGGCTGAATTTGGACGTATTCTGGAGCACAACTTTTACATATTTTATACTGTAGAAAAGTACCTACTCAAGCCCTTGATGATACAGACTATTTATCAGTTACTTCTCCATTCCCGCTGTATGCACCAGCTAGAGCAAATTAAAGGCAAGCATGAGCTGTGGGTATCAGGAGGATGGGGTCAGTCTTTTTCCAGTGCTGCCCAGTGACAGGACAAGAGGTAATGGGCACAAACTTGAATATCCACCTAAACATGAGGAGGAACTTCTTTACTCTGAGGGTGATAGAGCACTGGGACAGGCTGCCCAGAGAGGTTGTTGCTTCTCCATCTCTGGAGACATTCAAAACCTGTCTGGATGCTGCCCTGTGCAGTCTGCTCTAGGTGATCCTGCTCCAGCAGGAGGGTTGGACTAGATGATCTCCAGAGATCTCTTTCCAATCCCAACTATTCTGTAGATTCCGTATGATTCTGTGTATGATGCAGGCATGCAGCTGTGTTACAAAAATCTTATGAGTTACCTTCCCCCTAGCAGAGTCATCTCAACTCTCCTTGCACCCTCCTCAGCACGTTCCATCTCCAGGAGAAAACCTAAGAAAATTTGTGTTTTTCGCTTCAGTCACCTCTTGCTGCACCACGTTTCTCCCACCCAGCTGCATCCAAGCCCACGGAAACACGTGTGCTGGGTTTTCTTCTGCATGCTACTGCAAGCAGAAGGTGACTGAAACAGGAAAGATGAGTTCAGCCGAAGGTTTGTTGGAGTCCTGGATGTGGCCAATGGACTGCCAACAGAGACTGCTGCCAGAAGGGAACAAGAGGAAGAAAAAAAAACCAAACCCAAAAGCCAGGGGAAAAAGGGCGGGGGCAAATTTTGACACATGTTACTTACATACCACAATGGCTTGTAAGAGACTGAAACAACTGCTGTGGAATAGACAAAAAGGTATGTACTTGTTACAACCACAACCACCACTGCCGAAACTCAGCAAGACGCCGTTTCTGTTTCGCGTGCTATTTTAAAAGCCCATTTTAATACAGCGGTTTACATCTGCAGCCATCTACGCTCTGAACCTGACATTTTTCCTTTAGGGGAACAGGCCTGAAGGAAACACTTAAGTGTTTATACAAGTGGAAACACTGTTCAACACCTGCTAAGAGGTGAGACCCTTGCGCGAGGCACCTGCAGCCTGCTCCGCTTCCCAACAAGGCACTGCTCTCGCTTGTAGTGCTACCACTGGTTGTAACACTGACTTGTGTGCTTGCACGCCCTGGAGTAAACCCGGCCACGCAAAGCGGTGCAAAGTCTGCTTACAAAGAGGCTAAAGCAAGCTGCAAGAATTTCAATAAACTCTTACAGGGCCTTTGTCAAGTGCACGAAACAGGCACCTCAATATGCTTTGAACCATGCAGGCTACTGGCTCACAGCAAGCTCCCCAGCCTGGTTGCCTGGTAGAATTTGGAGGGCACAGCCAGCACTTGTGAGACGAGGGCAGCTGTCACAAGAGGCTCTGCCCCATGCACTTAAAACAAAAGCCGCAGGGTCATGCCACCGCACGTACCTACCAAGCACATCCATTACAAGCACGGCTTTGGGTCTGCTTCGACAGCATCGCCGCGGCCCAAGGAAATCTTGAAGCCTCCCAAGACATCCAGGAGGAGCTGCAGGCTGTTGTGGGAGGGCGCCGGCATGCAGGGCTGTGTGCCGGGGAGGTGACGAGCTGCAGGAGGAAGTGACGGCCCCGCGCTGCCGGCTGCAGGCAGAGCTTCTGCTCCACGAGACCTGGCTCCCCTTGCGGAAGTCAAGCTGCTGTCAAGGTCTTGTTACAAGACCAACCAGTGTCCCCACCTCCAACGTCACAACTGCCACTGTTTTTTACTAGAACCCCAAATTTCAATCCCAAAACAGACAACACACTCAACGTGCTTGAATCAAGGACTTCTGCTGATGCCCATCCACAGCTCCTCTCTTCTTAACAAACTCAGACTGTAAATGCCCTGATTGGTCCCCGGCTTCTAAACAACACGTCACTGGACTGCACACCACCAAATCTGGCACTTGCTTACAAGCCTGCTACCGACAAGGAAGTCAGACTTGCGCTCACAAAGTGAATTATGACTTCAGGAACGAAATTACTATCAAGCAGGATGAAGCAAGATCCTGTTTGCAAGTTTATTTCCTTGACTACAACAAAAACGCACAAGCAAGCTTTGTTTTCTTTTTATGTTGTTGGGGTTTTTTTTAAGACCATAAAGAGTACTAAGTCCACTGAATTGGAAGAAGCTTTATATTTCACCTGTCTCAGGTCTCTGAAAATGACTGCCCATAAATCACTTTACAGGAGCTGCAGATGCATTACTGAAAATTCAAGTTTGCTCCTGTCCCAGTAAACTTGCATTGTATCTGAAACTGCTGGCTGCAGCGCTGGATAAAACCACACTCACCACCCTTAGCAGAGGCACTGGGAACACCCAAGTGAGAACCTCTGCTGCAAGACACTTTGATGCCACTGGCAATGTCCTGACAAGCCAGAGCATCCAGCATCATCTCAGACAAGATCCTGTTGATTTATTAGCATGGGTACCCACAGCACACAACTGCTCTCAGAGTGATTTAGAGAAGTGACAGTGGAAATCCAACCCAGCTCCGAGCAACATGGCCTTACCTGAGCCCGGTATTAGGTGCCAAGATGCATCAGTTCAGCCGAAGTTGTCCTCTCCCCTGTGGGCATCTACCTGGCCAGAGCCAGCTGTCTCCACTGCGGGTTGGCGAGGACCCTCAGCCGCCGCAGCCCACTCGTCCAGTACCCTCTGGCTCCTCTCACAGTGCCCTGGTGTAGTGTGATGGCTCTCCCCTCCGCTCCTCTGGCAAGTGAGAGCTCCCCGCAAGCGGCTGGGAGCAAAGGCACAGCGGGAGGCAATCCGCACACGGGCTCTCTCTTGCCCCGCACTCACTGCAAAGGAAATAAAGGTTGGTGAGTTTTCCAGTTCTGGCCCAGCAGCAGCACCATCCTGCATCAGCACAGGTGTCTCTGCATGCAGAGTCCCTTTGGAGCAGGCGTCTCAGGCTAGTGGGGAAGGAACAGGCTGTATCAGGAGGGCACTGAATGGTGGGAAGTAAAACTCTGCTTGTCTGAGCTGCAAGAAATCCCTGGGAGTGGGTTGTGCTGAGATTCTTATTGACTCAGTGGGGTTTTCAGGCTGAGGTTCCTCCCCACCCAGCTCAAAGCATCAGCCCAGGGGAGTGTTGCACTAACACAGAGGACTCACCGCAGGGGGTTGGTTTGGGGCTGGCCAGGAATTTTACAGTTATCTGACCATACATGCCAGGTTTTGGAAAACCAGCCAATAGGACTCCAGCTGCAAAATTAATCCTGTCACAGGTGTTTATCCAGGGATGCTCAGCTCAGATGCATCCCAGTACCTGGTCTGCAGGGGAAGGCTGTGTTTTAGCCCGTTTTCTGGCCTGGTTGAGTGTGGGGGGATGGAAGGGCTTCCCATGCAGATCCCAGAGTCTATTACACCTTTGTACCAGTAGACACATGCTACCGGCAACTCAGCAGGCAGAATGTGCACCCTGCCCAAGCATCACACCCAGCACACACTGCTGCCAAGAAGGGATGCAACGAGGGGTGCAGGCCGTTTCTCCAGGAACAAGCTGCAAGAGAAGGGAGATGCAGCATATGGGACTTTGGTCAGGCTAACAGATCACTGACTCAGGCGGTGGAAGAGCTGGCACTGAGAGTATCGTCAGAGCCACCATCCAGCACCTGCAGTTTCTGACACATTCAAACAGCTGACACAAGCTCAAAGGACATCAGAGTTCAACATACAGCTGTCGGGGGTTTTTTAAACAAGGTTTTAATTCTCACATTAAGCAACATAAAGAAGCAACACTCCAGTTTCACAAGTGTGAAATCGAGACATCACCCCAAAGCGCAACGCTTCTGCTTAAAGCCAGCAAACGCTGGGAGGGGGGAGCGTGCACTGAGGCCTGGCAGAGCAAGCACAGCTCACCTTTGTCCTGAGCAGCCACTCTAACACCACCACCTCTCTTCTGATCACCCTCACAGGAATTTCTGAATGGGCTTTCCCCCTGGTTCTTGGGCTGTCCTGTGCTGAATTTCCCCTCCAGCACCCACGTACAGCAACTTGGAGACCCCAGAGTGCAGATGACATCACACACTTCACAACATTCATCACTTTTATCAAGCAGCAACCTATAGCCCAGATTACACTATATACACAACACAATATCACTGAGTGGCTTATAATGCAGCTTATGCCCAGATCACACACGTTTCCTTCTGCTGTCCCAATCTGCACCAAGCTTTCAGAGTACGACGGCAAGCTGTGCTCACGACGACAATAATATTGGCTATACCGTGAAACCCAAAAACAGGGGCCAAGTCCCTTAGTTCTAGAAATAACTAAGGAACTCTGTAAGGCTGCATTTACATACTATCCACCCCCGCCAACGCTACCAGTGTGAGCAGCAGAGCTGCCAGTAAATAAAGCCTCAGCTGTCTCCCCCCAGTCCTTCCTACAGCCCCCAGCACTTATGTCTCACTCTCCTTTTTGCACACATTTTTTTACGCTGTGCCTTGCTGCTCAGGTTAAAGCCCTCTGCCCATCTATGGAGACTGGAGGGAGGAGAGAAGCAAGAAGGCTGATAAAGAGATTAGCTCAGCTTCCTGCTTCCACTTGGTAAGCCCAGCCTTGGTGCTACCTTAAAGCTCAAGCTGTTGCAATGTCAGAAGACACGGCCTTTTGGACATAAGCTAAGCCATCCAAGTAGAGCTCCATGTCTACAAGCAATTCTTTGGCAACGTCTGTTTTTAGAACTCATAGAAGTAAGAGCATCCAAAATTTTTTTTTAGCTCTTCTTAAAAGGAACTCATCTCTCCAGGGAACAATAACAAAAAACCCACACCAAAAACCTAAAGAAAAACCCAGTACAAAACCTGAAGATGCCTAAGATGCATGAATTTATTTTTTAAGCATCATTATTTAAATGATTGCTCATTAAAAAAAAAGAAGAGAACTAAACTGAAGAATGCAAAAGTCCACATCCTGCCTTGTGAATTGAAAACTAATTTTCTCCCTGTATTCCCTCCTTCCTCCATTCCAGTGTCTATAAAAAGGCCAGAAAAGCTGGGGGAGGGGGGAAATCTCCTTTTTTCAGATGATGCACTGACCTGGAAAGGAACTATATAAACACAGAGCTTAGGAACTGGCTGCTTCTGTTTGCTTAAGACTGGAAGAGCAGTTTACATTTCTTTAACGACAAACTAAAGGAAGCTACAAGGATGGTAATTCATCACTTGAACATGGGTTCTTCTCAAAATATTGTATTTTATTCTTCTTGGTCCCTGTAGCGACACCACGCAACATGATGTTCTTCCCTCCTCCACCCCCATGGCCATTCTTGCCTCTAGCTACACATGGCAATTTGGGGTAAGCTAAAAGGTCTTATTGCATCTCCTTTTGTTATTTAAAACTTGTCCTGCTTTTTGTCTTGGTGGCGACCACCAGCTAGAGCCCCACATTTAACACGTGCCTGAAGCAGCGGGGTGAGGACACGTGTCCTGGCTGATACCCAAGCCATCCCGCTGAGCACTGTGGAGCTAGCGATGGTCACTAGCCAAAACCAAAGGAACAAGGATGCAAAAATAAGCTATTGTGCTGCCAGCAGCCTGTGCTCCCCTTGGCACAGAGGGGCAGCATCTTTTTCTTTTTAAAACACAAGTAAGGGAATCACAAGTGTACAGTGACACGAGGTCACGGGGACAGACAGTGAAATAGATGGGTGGGAAGTTAAAAATCCACTAACAAAAAGATGCAGCTTCTTCATGGAAAACTTGCCCAAAATAATCACCGAGATGAATTATTTATAAGTTGTAGATCATCAAGTTAAAGTGAGACCTACGTGGACTGTGTGGGTCTCACACTGCTTGCCAGAGCCCCTGGCTGCACCCCATTTTTAGGAGCGGAGGCAGCCTGAGCCATAAGCCCGACCCTGACCCAGACCCAGAATAATGCCCATTCCCATAGGGAAATACATGTTTCAACTTAGGTTCCCCAAGCACCACCCTCATTCCTTCAACCGCTTTGATGAGTCTCATCAGCTCACAGCGCCTGGGAACACTGAACGCCGTGCGGGACGGTACTGCCCTTGGCAGCCTCGGCAGACGACACTCCCTGACCATTTTGCTGGCAGTACCTTGGACTTGCTTTACCTTCCAACAGCATCTCTGGACGCTAATGAGCGAGCTGTGGTTAACTTATCTTCTCCTGCCGAAGCCCCACACAAGCACGTCCAGCAACAGAAACTTCATGGAAACCAGAAGTATTGTGATCCCACACTGGAAAGTACAGCGAAAACACGGCCCAAAGCTCTTTTACAGCCAGAACCATGTGCAGGACAGCATTAGGACACAAAATTTTTAAAGAGTATGGAAGCAATTTATTTTTTTAAATTACAACATTCCCTTCCTTTTTGCTTGTTGGCAACTCCCAAAATTAGCCCAACTGAATGGTCACAGGATTTTTTGCTAATTTAGTTTGGTGCAAAAGCAACCTTTTACATAAACAAGAAAATTTAATGGTTGTGTTCCCTCTGAGGAAACTCTTCCCACAAGAAGCTGTCCCCTTTTCCTTTCATGAAAAACATGCTTATAAAATCCAACCAGAGGCAAAGACTTAGGACAGACGTAACTCTTCAGCTTGTGAAACAGCAACGGTCGTGTAGGACACCCTGTTCAAAGCAGCTCGCCAGCTTAAGAGTCAATGTAAAAATATCCCAAGGGTTCTTGGGTTTCTCCTAACAGCATCAAAACCAACATCTGTGTCATTTGGTCTGGGCTCCAAAATACATATTACCATTCACAATATATTTTGCTGTTACCACTTTACTGCAGACAGTGAGAAACTAAACCTGCTGGGATTGACAGACAGACACGTAACTTTCCAGCCAGGGAAAATGAAAGGGGCCTGACATTTTGGAGAAAGCCCCCTTATTCCAACAGCAGTTTCTGTACATTAGATACAAGTAGAGTGAAATGGTGCTCAGGGGAGTGGTGGAAACACAGGCCGGTGGGTTAGTGCTGGATGCTGGTAAGATCTAAGCGTGGAAGAGGATACCAGTCTCTCAATCGCTGCCAAGTCCTAGCGCTGGACAGTGAGCTGCAGCAAGCAGCGTTGGCTCCCAGCTATCAACAGCAGCCAAACCAGTGCTCCCAAAAATGTCATCTGAACCCACACCACTAACCATGACCCCGTGCAAATGTGGGGCGCATCTCCCCATTGCTGCGGCGGGGAGCCCCCGCTCTCACAGCAAAGCTGCGCTGGTCCCCAGGGCAGTGGGTGCAAACAGCACGTTTACCTGGGGGATAAAATGAGTCTTTTCTCTTCCTCTCACCAGCTCCAAATGACACTTCTTTTCCTTGCCACCCTCAGCACTTGGGGTTTGTCCTAATTAGCTCAACACCAGCCTCTGAAGAGCTTGGCAAGGATTGCTCACGCGGCCACAGTGCCATCTCACGGGCCTTACCACAATGGCAGTGTTTTCCCCCACCCGCTGCAGTGAGGCTGAGCCCCCAGCACACACAGGGAGACAGCAGAGCACTGCCACGCTCAGGCTTCATGGCATGTACCACACTGTGTAAGGATGTACACCCCAGACAGCCCTAGGCAGCCTCAAACCAGTGAGAACCAGAAATTCTGGTCTGCCAACTCAGCATCTTCCCCACCCATGGTTTAGAAACCTCCTACAGATGTATGATCACAACACCAGGACAAGGCACAAATTCAGCTTGGTTTCTGGAGGGGGGGAATGCTATACCCGATCACATCACCTGGCTCCCCACAAGGAACTCAAAAGGTATAACGGTGGCAGAACAAACGGCCTGAGCTTGCCCCAGGTATGGAGTCCAGCTCCATATGGGTCATGGAGACCCCTCAGGGAGGTCTGATGTGGACCTGAACATCCAGGAGCCCAGTACCTACAGGGGTGTCTGAGTGGGCTAGGTGACATGGGCAGACATGAGAACAGACTTTGTCCCATGTCTAATTTTCAGAGGCATTCAGGCAGCACCTTCAATCAAATATGCTCAAGAGAGCAACACGAGGAACTTCTTTTACCTACAATGACTGTCTTCCATGTCCTCACCGTTTCCGATGCCAATAATGAAGAGCAACAGAAACAGGATAAAGGCAAATCAAAGGGGACCATAGCAGGCTCAAGTCTATCAATGAAAACATGTGAGAAGGGATTTTCCAGTGGAAGCTGGAGCTTGCCTGGGGAAGGTGACAGTACGTATGGAAGAACTAAAAAAATGACGCTTCTCGGATGAGATAGAAAGCAGAGGGACAAGTTTAAGGAGATGAGAGCTTGTGGCAGTCATATGACAAGCATTTGGTGTGATGGAGACCCATGCAAGGCTGCTCATAAAAGCAGTAGCAGATGCTATTCTCCCCAGGAAACAAATGAACACAAATCAAATATCACCCATGTTTCAAGATGCAGTCTTACTCAGCTGAAGACATGCTCAGCTAAAGAAAAAAATAGATTATTTTTACTTGAAAATGCATTTATCTCAAAACTGTGTTAAAATTATGAGACAAGTCACTTAAATCATGTTCACTTAAAACACAAAATTTTAGTTAATTGTTACAAAAGACATTTGAAAGGGGGATGATGATTTCCACAGCAGCTTGGAAAATGGGAATCTTCCATCAAAAGATCAAAACCTGGGAGAATTAAATGCATCTCGCTCAAGTGCAGCTAGACCTCTGACTGTGCAAGAAGGCTTGGCAAAGGAAGTTGCCAATAAATAAGCATCTGAGGGCAGTGGAGGCTGTTTTGATAGGAAAAGCACAAAGAAATAACTTTCCCCTAAAGAGTGGGGCCAACACAGAGAATGAGATTCACATTCAAGTTGGAACACGACTGCAGGCCTTCAGATAAGACTTCAAAGTAAAATAGCAACTGCACAGGAGTTTTCTGCATTTTATTTTCTACAAAACATCAAGCCCTTCAGCAGGAGGGATTTTTCCAGAGACCAGGGATCAAAGCAGGTTCACTCTGATCACCACTGTTAGCTGACTAGAGAAGAGCCTCTGTGAGCCCCCCCACCCCTGAGCTTTAAAGCTCAGTTGCTTCAGTCTTGTCCTGGCTGAGTACAAACCAAGGAGTTCATCCTGCAGGTTCCCATTCCCCACTTAAGCTAGGACTTGGATCCCCATCTCAGCTCATTGGATGCAGACCTTCCTTTAGTACCTGCTTCAGACAGATAGATGCCTGGGGCAGCAAAACAAAACCAGTCCGTCCTCTCCTTGCTCCTCTCCTTACGGATCTCTCCCCACCACATCCTCCCCTAGGATCCATTGCAGGAGGGCGAGCCCTAAATCTCTTTCACAGCAGTGAAGTCTGTGCTGTGCTAAAGCCATTACATGTCTCTCCCACTTCCTTGCATTGACAGAAAACAAAAGCTTGTGCTGTTGCTCACTGTTATCAGAAACTATTTGCTTTCCCAGACTGTTTCTCCCCTCCTTGTTTTCGAAGGGTTTTCAGTAGAATAACAGGCTCTCTCCCAATGAAAAGCAGCAGGGGTGGATTGGGACAGAGGTCCTTCAGACCCCACTTGCAAATCCAGCATGGACCTAGGTGCAGCCCTGTCCCGCCCTTGCATCCCTGCTGGGGACCGCATGTTCCAGCACTTCCTCCATCACCTCACAGGTCCTGCAGAGGAGATGATGCTCCACCTGCAGTCTGAAGAGATAGGGCCAACTCTACACTGCTGACCTGGCTTCAAGTAGCTGCCCCTGTGTTCTAGCTGCAGACCACCTCTAGAAGATACTCTGCCTGCTCTGAGTATCTGCTGTATAATACTCCGAGTATCATACTTTGAGTATCTGCTGTTTTTCTCTTCTCACCACATGCTGCGCTTCCTTCCTGCCAGATCCCTTATCACCATACTCAACCCCAAAGCTAATCAGGTGAAACTTCCACTCTTACCGATGCTGCTCCTTTACTTGGTGATCAAACGAAGCCCCCTCTCCCAGGCACCAAGTCCACAACGCTCCTGTCGATGAGCGAAGCAGAATTAAACGTGGGTGTCACACTGAAACACGGTGCCAAGTTTAGTTCCCAAAAAAGCACTGAATGCATGTGCACACTCAGTCACTTCTTATTTTTAATTATGTATTTTTTAGAGCATCAAGTGTCAGGTCCTAAAACCAAGAAGGGCACCAGAAGTCTAAAGATATGACATAACTCAGGACATGAAATGCTCAACTACTGCAGCCCAAGATGGCACCTTGTAAAGTCACAACAGCTGTTGCCAAGCCCAGGTTTCATAAACACATGGCAGTTCCTTGCAACAAAAACAATTGGCCAGACAACCACTCTGTCCCCCAAAATCAACTGTCCTCCAGGACAACAATGCAAGGGGAAATGCCGAGTGGCAGACAGTCTGTTTCTGCAGAAGCTCAATACCAGCCCTGCACTATCTGCTGTAGAAGCTCTCAGGAAATATTATCCAGAAGAGGAAAGGTCAGTTCTTAACGCTGGAGATCACTTTGGCATGAGGTTCTACCGAAGACTGACCAGATCTTGAAGGTAGGGAGAGAGGTGCTGTGCTGGACCTTGCTCTCACCAACAAGGAAGAACTGGTAAAGGATGCGAAGCTCAAGGGCAGCCTTGGCTGCAGTGACCATGAAACAGTGGAATTCAAGATCTTTAGGGCAATGAGGAGGGTGCACAGCAAGCTTGCTGCTCTGGACTTCAGGAGAGCAGACTTTGTCCTCTTCATGGACCTGCTTGTTGCAGCACCATGGGACAAAGCCCTGGAGGGAAAAAGATCCCAAGAAAGCTAGTTAGTATCCAAGGATCTCCTCCTCAAAGCTCAGGAGCAATGCATCCCAACAAAGAGGAAATCAGGCACTAACAGGGAAAAAAGGAAGACCTGAAGAACTACAGGTCAGTCAGTCTCACCTCTGTGCCCGACAAGATCATGGAGCAGATACTCCTGGAAACTGTACTAAAGCACATGGAAAATAAGGAGGTGATTGATGAAAATCAACATGGCTTCACTAAGGGCAAACTGTACCTAACAAGTGTGGTGGTCTTCTATGAAGGGTTACAGTGTTGGTGGATAAAAAAAGTGCAACTGATACCATCTACCTGGAGTTGTGCAAAGCATTTGACACTGTCCTGGACAGCATCCCTGCCTCTAAATTGGCAGGACATGGACTTGATGGATAAGGAACTGGCTGGATGGCTGCACTCTAAGAATCACAGCTCAATGTCCAAGTGTTGACCAATGCTATGTGGACCAGCACTGTTTGACATGTTTATTGGTGACATGGACAGTAGGATCGACTGCACCCTCAGCAAGTTTACTGCAGGCAGATGACAGCAAGGTGCGTGGTGCAGCTGACAAGCTGGAGGGAAGGGATACCATCCAGATGGGTCTCGACAGGCTGGAGAGGTGGGTTTGTGCAAACCACATCAAGTTCAACAAGGCAAAATGCAAGGTCCTGCACATGGGTCAGGGCAATCCCAAACACAACGACAGGCTGGGCAGAGAATGGATTGAGAGCAGCCCTGAGGAAAAGGACTTTGGACTGAAAGTGGACAAGAAGCTCAACATGAGCTGGCAATGTGGCTTGCAGCAGAAAGCCAGCCACATCCTGTGCTACATCAAAAGAAGCATGACCAGCAGGTCGAGATAGGTGATTCTACCCCTCTGCTCCACTCTTGTGAAACTGCACCTGGAATATTGCATCCAGCTCTAGGCTTGGAGAAGTTCTCTTATGAAGACAGGCTGAGAGAGTTGGGCTTGTTCTGCCTGGAGAAGAAAAGGCTCTGAGCAGATGTTAAAGCACCCTTCCAGTACTTTCTAGCCTACAGGAAAGCTGAAGAGGGACTTTTCACAAGGGCACGTAGTGACATGACAACAGGCAGTGGCTTTAAGCTGAAGGAGGAGAGATTTAGATTAGATACTAGGAAGAAATTCTTTACTGTGAGGGCGGTGAGGCCCTGGCACAGGTTGCCCAGAGAGGCTGTAGATGTCCCTTGGCAGTGTTCAAGGCCAGGCTGAATGGGGCTTTGGGCAACCTGGGTTACTGGAGGGTGTCCCTGCCCAGGGCAGGGGGTTGGAACTAGGTGATCTTTAAAGGTCCCTTACAACTCAAACCATTCTATGATTGGTATGAGCTTTAAAATAAATAAGTAAATTCTTAATCCATAAAGACGGGGTTAAACAAAGAACACTTTGGCATGCTTCTGGTGTTAAGTGACCCATAACCTCTTCCAAGCAAGATTCTCTTTACCATGGTAAGTCCTTGCAGCCTTGGGGCAGCACAGGGCTTGCAAGTATCCCTGTAAACCTGTGGCCTTGCTCTCCCCAGCAGCAGCTACAGGATGTGGGCTTGATGTTTTGGGGAGCAGCAACCCCCCCCTTTTTTATTTTTTCCCCCATCACTCAAGGATGGACCAGTGACCACGTGCTGTGTTGACACCTGCAGTAGGCCAGGCTGTCATTTCTGAGTGCTTGTGGTTATTAGAAAGGCACCACAGCATGAAAAGTATTTGTTGGCAAAAAATAAGAAACTGTCTCAGCTCAAGGAACATTCGCTCCACTTCATTCATTGCCACTCTGCAGAAACTCCTCATTGTTGATTTAGGTATTGAGGAAAAAAATACCTATCAAGAAGTAAACGGCCACTTAAACACCTTCCTTATCCCTTCCCCAGGCTCAGCCAAAGCCAGACACCTCTCCAGCCCCACTACCAAGTTCAATTTCCCCGATGCTCGCGGCAATGCAGCACAGACAACTCTCGCCTGTTCTTCCTGCTGCCTGCTGTCACACTGTGCATGCTTATTATTTACATTCCCCTTAATTGCTTTCCTCACCCACTGTCATCAGGAGAAACACCTAACTGCACACTTCACTTTGGAAAGTCCAACCATCTCTGCTTGTTAACTACCAAGAGACAGATTAACATCAGCAACCCAACGTAAAAACACTTCTCTCCTCCTGATTTACATCACCATTCTTTGAGAAGATTTTTCATGGCCACTTTGATGTTCACAAAAGCCCAGGACCAGCTCACCTGACTCCCCAGGATCTGTGCTGTCTTTTCAGTCTGTAGAAATCAAGCAAAGAGAAGCCCAGCAGTCTGTGGACTGCTGAAGATGAACTTCAGTTTTTACACAGGAGATTGCTGGCGCTCTTATCTCAGAGACAACAGCAGCAGTTGCAGCAAGCCCCAAGTGTCTCCAGACAGTCAGTAACAGCCCAAACCATTACACAAAGAGCAGAAGTTTAGGCTGCCGCTCCTTACATGTTCCCTCCCACGGAATTCCTGCACTACAGCATTGCCATCAACATATCATTCCTCTGCCCAAGCTTTCCTCTTCCAACCTTCAAAACCTTTTGTCCACATTCAACCTTCTGATCCCATTAAATGCTTTTAGGAAGTAGACAGTGGCAATCTTGCAGTTGCTGCAGCTGGGGGAGAAGCTGAAGCACAAGCTACCCCTCTGATCTGGGAAATGTCCCTCTGAGATGCACTCAACCCTAACATTGCTCCCCCCTGGGCACCAAAATCCACCAGAACACAGATTTCAATACTTCCCCTGCCTGTGGGCTGCTCCTCCCTCTTCTCCTCCTCCCCCGGAAACAGCCCTTTGGCTGAAAAACTCCGGGAACTACAAAAAACTTTAAATAAAGTGTTATGAGAAGGTCATGAAAGAACAACAACTTGAGAATAGCTGCAGCTAAAAATAATTCATCCTCACACCCCTTCTTTAGAGAGAACATTATCAGATGTCACTTCCCAATGATAAAAACAAGCCTGTTTTTTAATTAAGGTGGTATTTTGAACACTGGACTTCTTTGACAGGGCTCACAACACCAGACCTCAGGAAAAGGCCTTTTCACTGCCTCCAAGATCCCACTTTTATGTGCTATCTGATGGCAAGATACTGTCTGAAATTGGCACCTGCAAATCCATACGTTCTTCTAGCACAACCTGACCTAACCTCGCAAAATAGTTTTCTAAAGAGAACAAAGTCTTTTGGCCACCCAGACCAGCTGCAGAGTGCTTGTGCAATACAGATTTATTTTTATTTTTGAATACTTCAGAGTATCGAGGTGGAGAATGTGGGAAGGAAGTAACATCAACAAGTGGAACAGCAGCACAGATCAAGTGTTGGCACAGGGCTGGAAACCGCCTCTCATCTGACCCAAACTGTAGGTAGGATTGGAGAAATCTGCATTACAGACAGACTGAGCTAGTTACTGAGACTGCTGTCCAGAGTCCTCCCAGCTCCAAAGGGTGCAACTGGCATTTCGTGGACAACAAAACAGCCTGATGGCTTCCTTCAAGAGTAGAACGAGTAGAATAAAGGCAGTCAATTAAGTGTCCCCATGCCCCCCAAGCAAAGAGCTCTGTACCATTTCATTGCTTAAATAAGCTGTGGTTTAATGATCACCTAGAAAAATACAGAGGAATTACTGCAGGCAGGTAAGGGAGTGCCCATGCTAGCGTTTTAACAAACTGAGCATGTACAAGGGGAAGGTTAGCACTCCACAGCACGTTTTTTCCTCCAAAGGTGCACATGAAATCCAGGAATAACATCTTCAGAAGATCCAGACACCTTGTCCAGGTCACACTCTTTGCCTCCTAGCCTTTAATAAAGACACGCCTCTCCTCCATGCAGAGACGCTCAAAACAATACTTTAAGAAACACACAAACAACAACGCTGTCAGCCCATTACTTTTGTGGCCAACTCTTGCCCTGTTGTCCTCCCCCAGCCACTTCCTTCCCTCCACCGTAAAACCAAGGAGCACATCTCCCACGTGCCCATTCCCCCTGCTCTCTGCCTGCCCATGCAGACATCCGCAGCTCTAGTCCACCTGCTCCTCTGTCAAAGTTATTCGAAACCTTCTCAACGTAAAATTCAGTAGCATCAAAGGTATGTACACAAGCCTCCTGCTTTCCTGAGAAGACACCTACAAGAAAGACCTTAAAGGACTAACCTGAAAGTGATGAGCAGGAAGACGGCAACAGCTATGTCAGACTGTTACAAAGTTTGCTAAGGGAGATGCACTGGTCTGCTGGGGGAGGGACCTCCCTGTGCTCTTCCTGGAGGAGGAGGATTGGGGTTATTTTGAAGGACAGCCACCAAGCAGGACCAGGGAGATGCACTGGGAAAGAGGCAGGGCTCAGCTTCACGGCCACCACCTCCCTCCATCCGCTCAGCCCGGAGGAAATTGGAAGACATGCCCACATGATGTCATCGCTGGGTTGGCATCTAAATAAAGGAAGCTTTTTATAGAATTTCCCACTGACAAACTTAATCCGGTAAACCCTGATAGCCAAGGCTTGCATCAACCAGAAGGGAAGGACAGGGAAAAGAATAACCATACCATCACTGAGGCCAGGCCAGGTGGGTGGCAACTCAGGAAAGAAATCAAAATAAAAGCAAGTTTACTCCCTGATACCACCCACTGGATAAAAAGCACAGGTAAGAGCAGCGTGTAGAGCAAGGGAGATGTGTTTTTACACCATCTGTTACAAGGAAGCACAGCCTATTTCTGCACCAGGATAGGAAACTGAAGGACAAGGATGAGAAGGGAGGATAGGGAGAGAAAACTTTTGCTTAAAGAGAGTAAATAAAACGTACTTCCACATCGGAGGGGTTTTCCAGCTTCAATTATTCACGTAGCAATTACTGTGCTTCCCAGAAGCAAACTCTGGGCTTCTGCGTATTCAGAAGACTCTTGGCTGCAAACACCTTAAGCTCAAATCATCAGCAAGTGGCATTTGCTGGAAATTCTTTTTAAAAAATACACACACACACAAAAAAACAGACTCAGAACTCTAATGAAAGCAAAACCATCCGGCAGTTCAGCTGAGTTCATGTGTGCTTGCGTGTCTTCCTCTTCTTAGTAACTCTTCATCACTTCCACAGCACCAGAGCAGTTCCCCTATGCTCCTCACTGCATCTTCAGCCAGGCATCCTCATGGAGAGCAGTTTGCAATAGTCCAGTGACTCATGCTGCAGTAATGTGGGTGGGATCTGCTCCCATGCCCAGCTTCTAAGGACACAGCCTTTTATGGTATTTTTAGAGTGGAAGCTGTTGTGGTTTGTAGCACTTTGCCTTTTGTCTTGCAGGAGCCTCAGAGAAAAGAGCTCTGTGCTCCTCTGGGCCTTCAGGATGCAACAGCAAGTAGCCCACACAGGGAGGTGATGAGCAAGCCAATGCCAGCTCTGTGGACTTCCTCCAGGCTCTGTGGACTTCCTCCAGGCTCTGTGGACTTCCTCACCTGGCCACGCCTGGGATGCTCAAGGATGTCAGTTGCCCCGGATGCTCAAAGATGTCACCTGCTGCCACCAGACATGAGCAGGGCACAGGTGTGAACTGTTCCAGGGACACTTCTTTCTACCTACTGAAACTCAACTTTCTAAGGAGTCATTCCCTCTGTACTCGGAGTCTCACTACTTGGTAGTGACACACCAAGAACCTTTTCATCATCTCCAGTGACCAGCCACCCAACACTGTTTCTACCCTTGATGGGCTGCTGGCACACGATAAGCTGGCAGGGCTGTCAGCATCCCATCTGTCTTCCCTCAGGGTGAGCCACTAATTTTCTACTTGCTGGAAAAATGCAGTCCTAAGTTAACTCTGTGGGGTTTCTACCCCAAAAAAATTTAGCTGAGACAGGGAGAGAGATCATTAGAGGAAAGCAGGCAGGAGTCTTGACTGAAGCCAAGTTAAAACCATCACAGAGAAGCAGTGGTAGAAAAGCCACTCTACAGGCTCATGGACCACAGTACATGTAACTCAAACTTGTCAAGGCAAGGATAGACTCAGCTGTGCTCTTTAAAAGCTGAGGGTCACACATGAGGTTAAAAGAGTATCCCAAAACATTACTCCAGGGAGCTTGAAGCAGGACCCTGTTTGCAAACATGTAGCAGATCACTTTACAGGGTGGTTCGCTGCTTCTCTTTGCACCTGAAGCATTATCTGCTCTAGAAAAGCATGAAAGTTCCTGCATCCCAAATCAAAACTCCAATCAACTGCTGATTTTAGGCCTTTTAGAGCTGTTAAATTCAAGTGGAAGTTAAATCATAATCTGCTCCTGCCAGGAGAATAGCTATCAGGGTGATGGAAAAAACAGTAATCAGTCTTCCTGATGCAAAACCACTGACATTAAAGATATTTTTTTATTCCTTCTGAAATTCTCCGTGAGCTCTGGAAGGAGTCAGCTTACCAGTCAGGACAGATGAATGACAGACCACCCCTACAGACAGATTTGACAGAGTGGGAAGAGGCAGCAGAAAGCTCCTCTGAAGCAGCTTCTCAGGTACAAGAGGCACAGCAGAGGGGAAGTTTGGGGGCGGTCTGTGTCAGCTAAACAGCCCACAACATACCTTGGAGACGAGCCAAAAAGACAGCATCTCTCAACAGCAGCAGACTGCTGCAACAAACCCCCTCCTGCCCTAATGCAAGCTAAAAGCTGATTCGATGCAATCCCCAGCATCTGCTACACAAGATGCCCCACATCAAGGGGACAGTCAGACAGAGCTCCCCAGACAGACCGAAACGGAGCCCTTTGCTCCCCAAGCAGATAAAATGTATTTCCGAGTTCAGGGAGCCTTCCTGCTATTAGATAACGGATCAAGATTACAGAACTGAAGTTTTCTTAAAAAAATAATCACGTGAAAGGCTCCATCCTGTTCAAAGGAATACAATGAATTTCCTGTAGTCTTGCCCTGAAGACCACAGCATCACACTGGATTACTATGCCGTCTCACTCCTGAGGTCCTCAGAGCCAGCTTGGTCACAGGAACACAAAACGAGCTCCACCTTGCCCCATTTCTCATTAAACTACTAACTACACACAGCAGTGGCTGTGTCAGAGGTAGAGCAAGTTACTTAATTTTCATTATCCTGTATTTGGACCAGCATATTCAAATTTAATTTAAAAAAAAATTATCAGGAAGAAAAACCAAGCAGTAACCAGCCTAAAGCTCCCATGGACAGAAAAGGGACACATCCAAACCTGAACTCAGGTTAACATCTCCCACGCCAAAGATGCCTCTCTGTGTAAAGCTATCAAACACTGCCATTCATAGCCCTGGGAAAGCCAAGAGGAGGAGGAAATGAGCCTGCCCTGACAAGCTCAACTCACAGATGCTGCAAGGTGACTTGGTGCTGCTCTGACATTGCTGTGCTGGCAGACCCCAGGGAGCCTGCCCCATGAGACCATCCACCCACCCTTGCCTCTAGCCGTGCAGGACACATGCATTTAACAGATTTTTAATACTTTCACCCACAATCAAGAAAGCTTTCCCAGCCAGCAGGTTCCCTGCAAACCTAAAAGCTGATTCCTGCAGAACAACAAGCTCCCTTACTTCAGAAGTCAGCTGGTGCCAGTGCAGCCTGGGTTTGGATGCATCCAAGTATTATTGCATTCAGGCTTTGCAGCTGATGGTGCCTCCAGAGGAGCAAATCCAGACATTGCCTCCAAGCATTTGCACCCCTTTCCTCCTCCAGCAAGAGCTCTGATGACCACCCTGCTGAACCTCACCGGAGCCACAGTGCAGCTTCCCTAGAGCAGCCCAGCCCGTTACTCGCTGGGACAGTGACAGGAAGGGATGGATGTCTTTCTCCTGCTCTTCATGGGGAAAGGGCATCTTTTAAAAACAGACTGTGGAGGATGTGAGGCAAATGTACCTCTCCAGAGGAAAAGGCAGGGGCTTACAGCACTGGTTAGCTGGAAGACATATCCCTGGCTCCACCAAAGTGAACAGGAATGCTGCTAATGGATTTACAATGAAACTCCCATGTAAAGGAGGAGTGCTTGCTGGAAAGGCTGAGCTTCTCTGAGCTCTGGTTCCTCAAGAGTCTTCTCTGCTTATTTTCCTCCTTCCCCCTCCCAAATTTGCAGATGGGTTTATATCCAGAGCAGCTTCTGCTCTGGACACTTCTCAAAGCAGTCTCATTATCAGGGCTGAGCTTGATATAATGACTACAGGAACCCTTGCAAGGCAAAATAAAAATTAATTATGTCTCTAGCAGGATCTGCAGACAGTGAATTCCTCCTGGCCGGACCAAAACTGGCTAAAAGACAGGTAAGAGCCCTGCAGAAGGAGATGCACCAGACCCTAATGCCCAACTTTCAAGACTGAAAGATGAAAAGGAAGTTCTTCATTGCCACCCCAGCCAGAAGAAAAGGGGGCAGCAGACTAACATGAGTGGCACTTAAAACAAGACCCTCTGTCAGTGTACAGAAAGGAGCAGGAGGAAAGCAAAGAGAAGCAACCCACTGTGTGAGACCTAAGGGCCTATTACCTTCACCAGTCCTTTGCTGGGTCATGGCCTTCAGCTAAGGATCTGCTTGGCTGGAACTGGTCTGCAACGTAACAGGAGGACAAACAAACCATGCAAGAAAATGCAGTAAAATAAATAAAAATCAACTGGGCAGGTTCTGTCTGACAACTCACTTTTTCCCCATGCAATACAACGCCACGTGGAGAGACTTGGCATCAATCAACCCGTTTTTGCAGTGCCTGTCTAGCCAGGAAGGGCAGGATGCGTCACCACGCTGGTACACAGGGAACACCCTCCAAAGGGCTCTGTTTACCCAGCGGGACCCAATGCAATTCCTACACAAAGCCTGTAAGTACATTTAAGGCTCAAAAGTCATCTGAAACAGGTCCATTCTCCCCTCCCACTCCGTAAATACAATCCAAATTGGGTCACCTCCTAACAATAAATGAATGACACTCATTTAAGCCTGGATGCAGTGCTGACATAATCTAGGCCCTTTCACTCTCCTTGTACTGCAAGTGCTAAAGATGCTTTTGTACATCCTCTGAAGTACTCCATTTAAAAAACCATGGTAACTAGGGCATTGCATTCAGCTGCTCCGGGAAAGAAAAAAAAAGCCATTCCCCTTCCCTCTCAATAGGCTCTGAGGAGGCTTGGACAGAAAAACATTGTCTAAACCAACCTCAGGTCCACCAGGATGGCTGGAGTTATGCACTATGGATGGGGGTGAGCAAGACTACTGGGTACCACCTGGGTCTGCAGTGTGAAAACCACCAGCAATACAATGGCATGTGCAGAGAGCCCTTACCTGCGCCCCACAGCTAAGCAGCACTCAAAAGTCCCATTTTAAGTCTTTAAGTCTGACAGCACAACTGTGGCATTCAACAGGTAAAGCATCATATGTCTTTTAAAAACTATATAGTGCTCCTAAATCTCTCCAATTCTTTCTAAGGCACAAGAGGAGTATGCAGTTCCAGTACTTTAGCATGACAAGGACCCAAAGAACCAAGCAGCAAGTTTTTCCTGTTACCTTGGCATGGCAGTAAAAGCTTAAGGGGCTTTGGTGGTGCTTTGTTGTTTTTTTATTGAGTTTTGGGTTGTTTTTTTCTTCCCCTTGCTCATTCCTCACACCTCACCTGTGACATGTTCCTGCATGACAGCTTCTGAAGTACATCTGCTGGCACCAGTGTCCTCCTCCCTTCTGAAGTGGAAACATTTGGAGGTGTGGGGACAGATCAGATGGAAAGAACAGGGCAGCTCCCACTAAATAAATTATTACCCAGGAAAAAGCCATCATCATAAAAAAGCGACATTTGTCTAAGATGGGGGGGAGCCCTTATTTGATTTTTGAGAGAAGTGATTTTGTGGGGTTTTTTTATTTGAGGGGTTTTTTTATGGGAAAAACATTCATAGCTCTGTGTTTGTTTAAAGAGAGTCACACGCACCAGCAGCAGAAAGTCTAACAACTTTAACATGACCTGACTGCTGCTCTATCCCTTACACACAATTTTAGCAGACATGTTCCCAAATCCCACTACATACTGCTACGGAGCCACTTTCCAAGTTTTAAGGTTTTAAAAATAGAAGCCTTCAACCACAATGTCTGCAAAAGTACCCCACCAAAAAAAAAAAAAAAAGAAGAAAAAAGAAAATGGAAAGCTTCAAGTCCTCTCCTGTTAGGGAGGCTATTCCCCAAGTGATGCACAGAAAGACACTTTGTGCCCACCCGTAGGATGCAGCACTGACCCATGATAGCACTGCTGCAGGACTTTGTAACAACTTTCCCACCCACTGGACAGAGATTCAAGCCTGGGAGAAGATAAGCAGGTTTAAAGAACGGATTCTTAAATGGGGAAACTGAGGCACACAGTGATTAGCTGATCCCTCACACAGCAGAAAGTTTATTTCTTCTGGCTGACAGAACGTCACGTTAGTGAACACAGGCTGCTGCGGTGAGACACCTACAGAGGGGTGAACACAGGACAAGCTCAGAAGTTAACTCTGAATTCCCCAACTCTGCTCCTGCCACCACACCTGTGTTACTTTTCAAGAGGAAAACCAGAGAAAACTTACAAAGAAAAACTGGATATGAACAATTTTGGGAAACGTTTACAACCACAGGGGTCAGCTGAGCTCGTGTTGGCCACAGGGCTGTAGAACCAGGTACCAGCATGTCTCCAAGCCATTGTGCCATTGCATTATTGTGCCCTTATTTCTAAATATAGGGGAATAACATTAAAAAGAGTCTTAAGTTTAAGTAAGCAGCAAAGAAAAAAAACTAAATAAAGAACAAGGGGCTTGCATGAGACATCCCCACTGCCACCACAACATGCACCCAGCAAATCAGTAGGGTTTTCAGAGCCAGTATTTAGCATTGTTTTGCTGCTGCTTTTCTTGAGACCATAAGAGCATTCTCCTTCATATAAACCATACAGGGGGGACAAAAAGCAAGCTACCACTCCTAGCACTGCTATGGCAGACCTCCGCTCATTTAAGCTTTCGAAGGCAGAAATTTATTATGATAAAATTTCCCCAAATCATCTGGGGAATATCCTGATATTCTCCCACATTTATTATGGGAGAATAGCAGAGAATTACCACAGATGAGCATGTCAGGGAGCAGCCAGCCCCCGAGGCTGTTCCCTGACGCCTCTCCCGGGACGTGTACGGCAGCTTTTGGCTGTGCTCCCCCACCTCCGCCATGGATGAGGCAACTGGGAAGAGTCTGCTCACAGTCAGGTTTATGAACGTTTGAGCAACCGCCTTCTCCTTCAAGCAGCTACCCAAAAGCTTACCAAAACCTGGGCCCCCTGCCATATCATCCAGCTGCCCTAACTAACAAGCTCTTCTGTTTGTAAACCCAAGCCTTGACAGGCACTCTCTGGCACACAGGTAAGTAGCATGCTCAGCACAAACACAGATGCTCACTGCGCCAAACCAAGGCTTCTCCATCCCCTGTGCCACACACCTCATGGAACACCAGCCCTGACTGACTACAAATTGACTCAAGCCTTACAGTAGGAAAGCAGAAAGTCAGGAGAAAGCTCTCCAACAGCCCTTGTCTCTGCTTTGCAAAGCCTTAGTTCCATCGCACAATGGAAAGGACGCATGGACACACCAAGTCCTACAGAAGTTTGGCTCCCAGGACCACTAATGCCAACCACGCAGTGGCAGGTCACCTTGTTTAATGCTTAACATCTGCCATCTTTGGTCCATACTTTCCTCTTCCCTTTTAGGGGAAGGACATGTCCATGGCATACCTCAGCCTGAATAGCCAGATTTTAGTGTCGTGTTGCCACAAGGTTCTTCAGGAACACGAACGACCAAAGCAAGCTACTTGCATCTGGAGATGGAGAAGCCTGTAGTGCTTGGGTGTGGCATTGGGGAAAACACAACCAAATGCTTTTCAGAGAGCAAATAACAGCAGCCTGCTGTTATTCCTAAAGTATTATCAGCCATGTTCTGGCCCCAGGTGAAGAACAAATCCCACATGCACAGTGAAGACCAGTCTCATGGGAAAACACAACAGGTACTGTAGAATGACCTAAAAAGAAAGAGGACAGTAGAAGTTCCACTGAGCCATCAGCACTCAGCCAGGCAAAGAGTTATTTCCTCTGGTCAGACCCATCATGAATTAACTAAGACATCCTTAGTGTTTGGGAACCTTTGGCATGGACAACAGCCCTTCTCAATCTGATCTACCAAAAGCCACCAGAAGATGGCCAAGGGAAAAGAGTTTTAAGGAAATCACACTGGAAAGAGAGACCAAGACACACAGGAAAGATTTCAACAAAAACAGTCACTACCAGGTTTCTACTCTTGCTGTTGACAGATCTCCAGTCCTCTCAATACGGACCAGCAGAGAGAAAACACGAGGCTCGGACAGAAGTAGAGATTTGTAGGCTTCACTTCTGGTTTGCTCCTTTCATCAGTCCCCTTGAGCAAAAGCCCTCACTGTTCATGGTAACTGATACAGCTTCCCCTTTGCCTCAAAGTCCATACCAAGTAACACTTCTACATGCACAAAGCAGAAATTTGAAGGTGTGCAAAAAGAAGATCTTTGCTGAGGGAAAACCCAAAAAACCCACAGCCAACACAGACCCGTCTATAGTGGAGCACAACTATCAGTGGAGCATGTATTATTGGTTCCATCAAGCCATCCCAAACAGCAGTCCTCTTGCATAGGAACCTGTGACCTGAGCTTCGGATGTGTTGGATTTTTGTGTGTATAAACATCAACTCTTATGTCAATTTTGCAGCTTTCAGTACTTTTAACTGAGTGATTAAACGGAGAGAGCAGCCAACGTCTGTCTTCCTCGCAATGAACCGCTGAGCTCATGTTGTTACCGAGCTTCACTCTCACTTCATTTTTAGCTGGAAAGACAGACAGCGCAAAGGGGTGACCAGCTACAGAATGGAAAGACCAATAGATTGCCTAATGGTTCAGCAAGATAATAAATGCAAGATGTGCAACAAAAATGCCTGCTGAGTAATAAATATGGGGTCATGTGGGCATGTTTCCAAATTCCTTCTCTTCAGTATGTTCAACAACTCCTCCAGCTAGAAAGTCAAAGCAATGAAGCACAGAACGCTGCTTCAGCTAAGTCTGCCATTACCCTATTTTCTCTCCAATTAGAAGGTTGGTTCTAATCCTCTTCAAAGCATCCGCAAAGTCTTTCCCTAAACGCAGACTCCAGAGCAGCACAGTCCAGGCAGACAGTATATAGGCATGAAATACTAAGCCGTGGGCTTCACAGAAAAGGCCTCTGTGTACCAAGGCCAAAACCAAAACAGCCTGCAGGAGCCACTGGTGTCATGCAAAGCATGTTGGGAACAACAAATAACTGTTCACAGCGAAAGACCACAGAACGGCAGATTAAGAAAGTCAAACAGGAAGAGGAAACAGGTCTTCCAAGTGACCCACAAGCAAGCTGTGGCGTGTTCTGATACTCAGAGCAAGTTAATGAAAGTGTCTGTAAAATAACATGCAAACTGCGGGAGAACAAGACAAGCTTGAGCTATTAAACGCAACGACTCATATTCCTTCTCTGAGTATGCACTCTGGTTGTCACCAGGAGGGGGATACTGGCCAAGCTGGACCTTGGCTGGAACCAGCGTGGCAGGTCTTCCACTCGAGCTACCATACAGTGGCAGTACTGCAAAGCTGGCAGAGGTTTGGGCTCTGGTATTTAAGCTCTCTGTTCTACCATCTTAAGAGACCATCTTTGCCAGGGCTCTGCAATATGAGCAGATCAAGGAGAGATCACAGATACTTCCAACTGTCCTTACAGAGAACAACTACCACCTTTTCCATCTTGGGCAGAGGATTTGGAGAAGAAACATTGTTTTCCATGGTGCAGAGCTCCAAGCAGCGAGACACAGCATGCCCTGTCTTCTCCCCAGTGTGTCACTCAAGCAGAAACTCAAGAGTTCAAATGGACAAGAACAAGCACAGCAATGCTTCACCAACCTCAATGCAGCTCGGACTCCAGCACTGAGATCCCCAGTGAGTTGTACAAAATTTTTCCAGCATCCACAACCTTCACAAAAGGCATCTGCTCTCATGATTACCAGGGCACAAGCTTTACAGAGAAAATCTGAGGGCAGTGGCATCTCCATCCATGTGGATTTCCCTGCCACATTGACCACCGCAATCACAGACGCTGCAACAAGCACATTGTGCTTGCAGAACTCCTGCACCACCAGCCAAGACAAGCTCCCAGGAAGGCACATTGGGATCACTTCTGCTTTTACACAGCAAGCACTTACCAAGCCATTAACTGGTGGATGATGCTGGAAAGCTGTAAGAACTGGTGCACGCACAAGGAATAGAAGAGGGTGCGGTGTCATACTGCTGAATAGAGTGGGTTTAAGCCACTTCATTCTTGCACTTGTTCTCTGGTGGTTGAAGGACTGAGGAACCGCCTTCATGCAGTTCTTCTGTTTGACCCAAGTGTCCAAATCAAGCCCCGGCACAAGCAGACCTGCCAGGGCAGCTTCAGTGTGTTCTTTCTCCAAAACAAAGACCCACTAGCAGCAGAAACATTCCTGGCAGGGAGGAAGCTCATCAGCCGCACTTTAGGGTTGCTCTGTCAGAAGGTGCATGAAATGCAGCAATGTCCAGGAAACAGGTTAATGGCTCACACAGAGGACATCATCTCCTTTGAACCAGGAGCAGACACAACACCAGTAATACGGAGCACGGAGATCAACAATCATTCTCCCTGCAGCAACCAGCCATCCAGAACAAACTAGCAGCAAAAACAATCAGGCAGAGGACTCTTCTAAAGGGTTTAAGCCACTTATGCCAAGAGAGGGCAAATCATGATGACTCTATGCAGATCATTCCAGTTGTCCTCCAAGCCAAAGCACTTTGCCATCCTTCTGCCTCGGTGTTAGAAATCACACCTATGTGTGTTATGAAGAAGCGTTTGCTCACTGCTGTAGCTACTTTCCAACCAGGCTGACCAAATCTTATTTTTCTGCATTCCCCTGTGGCTCTTTCAAGCATCTGTGCACACTGTGAGCAGCCAGGCACACTCACACCAGGTTACTCGCCTCCGAATACAGGAGGGAGACAAGACTTTTAAGGCATTAAAATGACAGGTTACTAAGAGGATGCTCTCACCAGTTGGTGGTTAAAGAAGAGACTCTGAGTTCTACAGACACCACAGCAATAATAATTAGGGCGACAATCATAATTAAGAACTCTGAGCCAGGCATCTATCTCTCACTCCACAGAGAGGTGAAAATAAGTGACATGGCAGTGGTCACCTCTGGGGCTGGCAGGGACTGTTCAGCAAAGGGGGTAAAACCCTTTGCTGCTGGAAAGACACATGCAGAAACGTGTTCTGCTTCAGGGCAGACAAATCCTTCCACCAAGAAGGTTAAAACCAGGACATCCTATCAGTGGGGTCTGTGCATTCATAGTCCCCCAGCTGTGAGAAAAACAAGAGCTGACAGCAGTGCCAACACGAGCAGCTTGTCCCCTCTCCTGTTCATAGACTTAGGTGCTGATGATGCAAGCCCATGGACATGTTGTACATTCAGCATCCTCCCAAAACAACCCTTCCTCTTGTTTCTTCTCCTAAATTGTACCAGACAGACTTATAGAAGACAACTAGAAGAGTAACCAGAACAAATAGCTCTCCTGCTCCCAGGTTTGCAGGGATGCATCCTTAACCCAGCGTCACAAATCCTACTAATGTAAGCACCTTGTGTCAGACTTTCAAATTAACCAGCCCACAAAACTAAGTGTCCTGCAGACCAGGGCTTCTACCATACCACCACAGCGAGATGCTTGTGGGGGACAGCCAAGCAAGCCCCTCAGTGTTGCCACACACTGGTGCTGTGCTCTGCTTTACCCCATAAGCTGGAAACAGAGGCAAGTGCTGTAATAGGTTCCCTCCTTCCTCACTGTACTTCTCACCGTATCGAAACTGCAGCGGAGAGCAGAGCTGAAGCCGCCCCGGAGAGATGCATCTCAAGACATCTGAACAGAGCAAGACTGAGACATGGCTTTCCTGCATCTAGCTCAGCATCTTCTCTTCATCCCCCAGCCTGCTTTTGCCTAGGATTGCACCACAGGGGCATCTGCACGACTGTCATTAGACTATGAAACGCCTGCCATCTCCAAACTGCAGGTTTCTGGCCAAAGCAGCAAGCCTCTGGAGGCGTCTGGTGACATGTTTTTTCTTCACTCACCTATATCAGTTCATCTGAGCGGCAGATGCTTCCTGTGTTAGTTTTGGTTTCTGTTTTATTAGAAGGTTTGCTCGGTTTTCTTATTCTTGTTGCTCTTCAGAAACAGCCCAGCTCTGGGCCGTGGGTTAACCTGTGCGTTAGTCAGAGCAGCCAACGGTTCTTCTTCATCTGCTAACAGCAGCTGGGTTTTTCTCTTTTCACTTCCCAGGCAGGCAAGTAGCTCAGCATCCCAGAAGACACAGCAGCTTCATGTATCTCAAACCAAACAGAGCACTTCAGCACAGAGCTTGCAAAACATGCACCAAGTTGCCGCCCTCCAGCATCTGCTCTGTAGATGGAGCACACCAGGCAGAAGCTTACCAAGCTGAGAAGGGTGACAGCTCTTGGCCTCTTTGCCACAAAAGGTGTCCCAAAATTCTTCTCAAGAACTCCAGGCATTCAATAAGTAGCTGTCTCCCTGCTACTTTGATAAACTGTAATTCTAGATTTGGAAGGAAAATAACATGCAACTGAAATGAATCCAAAAACTTCTTGTCTTCAGTAGGGTCATGTTTCCCACCAAAAAGTAGGCCGCTGCCCAGTTTGCAGAACAATACAGCTTATAAAGTACTCACTAAGCACAACAGCTGTGTTCAGTCTGACATCCAGAGGAAACCTTCGTTAGGTGTATTAATAGTTAAGTATAACATCAATAGTTATGTCTACAGGTATGGTTTTATGTGGGTAAAGAGTCACACTATGCGTTTTGCGGGGCGTTTTTATCTTCTCATTAGCTATCTAGCTTCCAAACTATTAACACCACGTCTGTGTTCTCTTGCCTCACCCTTGCAGCTTTTACAAACTTACATGGGATAGCAGGGGATTATTTTATCATGGATACCAACAGGAACAGGCTGAGGGAGCAAGTACAGAAGAGCAGAACTGCCTTATGTGTCTGCAGCATGCCAACCTGGGAAGACAGAACCGAGGTGATCCTTGGCAGTACAGGTATAGGAACCACCTTAGCTCTGCTGGTACACCACTGTGGTTACTTCCACAGTGTTAATGAATGGGTTATGACAAGTTTATAATAATATCATCTTTGAAAGGTGTGCCAGCTGCAAATCTTACCCGTATATTTTGCACGAAGAACTGTGCCAAGCCCAATACTGTGCTCGAGTAATGGAAAAAGCAGACTTTTGGGCAGATTCCCAGGACAACCACTCACAAGCAGACATGGCAGCTGTTTTTTCCACAGATGCTGAATGCTGGGTACGCTTGCAGGCTTTTCCATACCAGACGTACAAAGTCCCTTGACTCAAAGGAAGTTTAATCCAAAAGGTTTCCATCAAGAAAGCAGGAGTCTCTTTCACAACACATCTGCCAAACCTCTAGGACTAGAAAGCTCAAGCAAGCTGTATGGTCTGTGGATATTTTTTTTCTTTTCCTTTTTAATTTCTTTCCCCAATTAACATACCGATAGGCTTGGCATCGGACTACTTACAGAAATGTTCTCTCTCAATGTTAACACAGTAGACACTTATCCAAGAGAGCTTCTTGAGGTAGAGGACCAGCTAATTTAAACACAACCCAGCCTACCTGGAGACTTCTTAATACACCAGGCAAAAAAAAAAAAAAAAAAAAGTCAAAGTGAGAAACCACTGCAGCACTACTATTCATCTCAGAGGCTTAAAGGGCATCTCAAATTTTGCTGGCAGAAAGAGAAGGAAATGGTGTTTTAACTCATAATAGACAGACTAGCATCTGAGTTCAGGATTCAGGCAGCTGGTGAACTACAAGCCTTTCTGAAAATTACTTTTTTTTTTAATTAATTGACCTCTAATTCTAACCAGGTTTTTCAAAGAGGAGCACAAACAAGTTCTGACCTTATAACTTCGGCATTTTTAGTACTACACCTATCTATCTACTACCTAAGGGATGCCACAGTGACATAATTAGGTCCTTCAGAAAGTTATTCCTTCACTTAACCTACGTGTAAAGCCTTCTGAAGGCTGGTATCTGGAAACAAGCAAAGAAACAGCTGCTTTAAGTGAAATGAGGTTAAAGAAGGAAAGACATCTTATCCTGTGGAAATAAAAGTCATTACTGTGCTTGGAGTATTACTCCAGGTCAATATAAGCAAGCACTGCATAATTTTGAAGAAGAATAATTCATGCCCCTCCACAGCTAACACCAAGCTTCTCAGCGGGGCTGACACAGCAAGGCCTGACTTGAAAAGAGGTCAAGGCTGCAGCAGGCGCAACCTCCTCTGCACCGAGACCAACCTACCACCAGCAGCAAGCATGCACCCTACAGCCGCTCTGCCACAAAATCTAACCAAGGAAAAACATGTCCCCAGAAAAGCCCAGAAAGGTTTTAGCTGTGATTAGAAGTACTAGAGTTCGCAGTTTTAAACACTTGAACTCAGAAGAGATGGTCTGAGAAATGTTCCTCTCATGTGGTTTCTCTAACGGCATTGTCATTACAGTATAAAGGGGAGAAACTAATTAATTCAACATGCACTTCGCCTCTAGTTGCTTAATCCAAATGTTTCCCTATGACCAGTTAAGTAGTCAGATGACAAGGCTGTTTTGTCTAGAAGTAGTGCCACTGGTTTCTTACATGTGGATTTTATTGCAAAACTCTGGTATTACACTGGGGAAAAAAAAAGCTAATTCAAAGGATAAAGGATAACGGCGACTTGAAAAGAGGTTATTAATCTCTATATGTGCCCCACTCTCCCCCTCCACCCTTTTCTGAAATCTTTTTTTCCTATCTTAAGGGGCTGAGGGGGACATTGTGCACTGAAAGCATGCAACTCAGTTGGTCAACTGGGGTGAGTACTGGGATTGCACCACTTAAACAGTTAACACTCAGAAAATTTATCTTCTGAGCATCAGATCACAGCCTGCAAACACTGCAAGGTCATGGTAATTAGCTGGCAGTTGAGAAGATCTCAGTGACTTGCTGTGGGTGGCTTGCATCCCGTCCCAGAGCAGTTTGCTCATCACGCTCCTCCCACTACTGGATCAGCAGATTGCCAGCACCCAACGAGCAGGGAGATCCTGTAGTAGAGTCTGTAGTAGAGAGGGGGTATTCTGTAGTAGAGAGGGCATGAAGTCAGACACATTCTAGGAGACATCACTGCTGTGCCACAGACACCACCTACCTACGCTGATAAAACCCACAGCCTTCTAAAGGTATTCAGAGGGGAAAAGGGAAAGGGAAGGGGGGGAAAAATCCCCAAAAAACACAAGTTAAAGCCCAATTCTCATTTAACAGATATTTAGTTCAAAAAAAATTGAGTGGGGAAATTCATTACTGCAGCTCATTTTAAATTAGGAAAGCAAACTTAAGTCTTTGCTAGAAGACCACTCTCTGAACAAACCAAGAGTGGCGTGTAGGCATCCACCATGCTGACCACAGGGACCAGCTTCCGAGTTCAACATAGGTAAAGAGATTAAACATCTTCTGTGCAAAACTATGTCAAGTCTGGCAAACACTTATGCATACAGATCCTAATAATAACCTGATATTTCTGGAGGGAATCAGAGCGGGGGCAGGGGAATAGGCATCGGGCTGGAAGAGAAGAACAGATTTAAGACGTGGGATGCTATGTAGAAACCAGAAGCAGCAGCGTATGGTATGGCCTTAGATATGTTTCCACAAAAGTCAACTCCACCAAGCTTATAAAGTCCTGCTTAAAGCTGAACTTAACTCGGTGTGATCTTAACTGAAACCTGGCCAAAAACTGAGCAAAGAGCCCACAAGAATCACACTCGCAGAAACTCAAATGCAACAGCTACAAAAGCGGTTTTCCTCCCTGGAGCTTTGAATACAAGACCTTCTGTAACAGGAAAAAAATACTTTCTGCAAAGTGACCCAAAGGCCTCCAGAAGCATTTAGGAGACCACTTTAGCTACAGTCAAAAGAGGGGGGACACCATAAAATTGGAAGACAATATGAACAATGCTGAGCTATTCATTCAAAAATGAAAGCTGCTGCTGGGAGGGAAGGGGAAATGCCCACCACAATAGCTTTGGAGAACAGTGCCCAAAACCCTCAGGAAAGAAAGAGGAAAAAACCCAAGCTAACCCATACTTCCATGCTTTCAGATAAGGAGGACAATAAAAGTAGCACTACAGCAGTGGCACACTAGGAAATACAGGCCACAAAGAAAACTGCCGTGTTCGAGCCGCTTCCCCCAGCTCCCCCAAGCCCGGCTTTCACCCGCTTTAATCCAGGAGCACATTTAGCAGAAACCTGGCACGGGGGTTTTGGCAGCTGCCACGCAAGGATGCAGACCCGGTCCTTCCTCCCTACCTGGTTCATCCCACAGCTCCCTCCCAGCTGTGGGACCAGCCCCGGTGCTACCCTGGGGTAGCACACCTGGCAGCAGGTGCTGGCCCTGCTCAGCACTGCAGCGGGAGCACAGAAGATAAGGCATGAAGGTTTGGTTGTGAAGAGAAGGCACCGCTTCGTCAGCTGTCTGAGCCTCTCTCAGCTACCCTAGAAAAACCTTTCTTAATTAAAAAAAAAAAAAAAAAAAGGCTATTTCAAGAATGAGTTAACACATCTGGAAGTACCAGCCACCTCTCCTCAGGCCAGCATCTTTCCAGCCTACTAAAGACTACCTCAGGCTCTGGCACAGCAATTTTGCAGGTCAAGAACACAAAGAAATGGACAGCAAGGTGGAGTGGAGTTCTAGGCACCCCCCAGATATCTTTGCCTTCAGGTTGCCATCTCTACCTTCTTCCTCAGCCTTGCCTTCCTGCACACAGCCACAAGGGCACTTGAGATTGAAGTCTGACCACAGCAGCATATTGGCCATCCATGATTTAACTCTGCTTTTCCTCTACTGCCTGAAAAGCCAGGAGCAATGAAAGACCAAAGATCCCACGTGGCCAGAAAACTGGAGTTCATACAGACTGCACCATCCGTAGCATCCTGGATCCCAGTGAAGCATCCAAGTAACTTCAGTTTCATAAATCACCAGCACACCAAACCCAAGATTTCCAGCAGCAATGCTACCGGTCTCCTTCCTTCACCTTCAGTTACAATAGCTCAAAGACCCAAAAATATTTCTTATTATTTAACAACCCAGCAATTCTTCTGAGAGCTACTTTGGATAAAAAAGAACCCTTATCAGATTGAGATCAGCAGGACTCTCAAGAAAGGAGCAAAACATAACCAAAATAAGTCTTAATGAAAGCTGTATCTTTTATCTGAGGAAAACAAACAAATGAACTATGTGGAAACACAGCCAAAAAGGAAAAACACGAAAGCAACACAATCCTTTGTGAACTGATACAGTACTAGATAGCCTCTTGCATGTCTAGCTTACAGAGACAACAAAAACCAGAATGTCCTCAGTGTAGTTTCTAATTCTGGGATATGTTTTTTGGCAGCAAGCCTGGGTTTCACCTGAGGGTAATGCAAAAAGAACATAAAAAACCCCAGTGTGAATGACAACTGAAGAGCAGCCATCTGTGTGGGTGTTTCTCTTTCCAAACCAAACTCAAAGTGAAAAGGGTTTTCCAACAAGTAAGCCAAGGAAGGGAAACTTCGTCACAAGTCGCAGTGGGATCTGCCTGGAGACTATGCTTCATGCAAGTATCAGGGGTAAAACCATTCCCCCTGCCCACCACCAGCATCCCTCCCAGATGTCCATCTGGGCACTGTAGCTTATCTTCCCTCGTAAAGCCTGCAGTGAAAGCTGCTGGGAAGCATGCAACGCGTGGCAGGTAATTACAGAGCAAAGCAGAGAAAAACAACCTCAAAGGGACAAGTAGCAATTCAGATGGGCACCCAGTGCTGACCCTCCATGAGGGAGCAAATTGAAAGACACTTAAATTGGTGCTGTCGTGCTCAGAGGAACACATCTGCACACCACAAACACTCCCCTACGCTAAACAAAGCTGTGATCTGAACCTTGCAAAAAGCCAGCTCTGTCCTTTGCTGCAGGTAACCCAGAGGCAGCCCTTCCACCACTGCAACCACACACAGACCTGGTTTCAGCACTCAGCCACAGGCATGGCCGCTCCTCGCCTGCCAGACTACCCAGGGCTGGAGACTGCCAAACAAGGGAGGCTCTCAGCCCACTCAAAACCCAGCACATCTACACGACACAAAGTCAGGCTAGAGCAGGCAGAGCATGGTGGGTTGATCCTGGCTGCAGGCCAGGTGCCCAACCAAAGCCACTCTCACTCCCCTCCTCAGCGGGATGGGGGAGAGAAGCTATAATGAAAGGCTCACGGGTTGAGATAAGGACAGGGGGGATCACCCAGCAATTTCGATCACGGGCAAGACAGACGCAACAGGGAGTAGAATTCATCCACTTTATTACCCAATCAAACCAGAGTAGGATAATGAGAAATAAACCCAAACCTTAAAACACTTCCCCCCAACCCCTCCCTTCTTCCCAGGCTCTACTTTATTCCTTAATTTTCTACTTCCTCCCCCTGAGCAACACAGGGGGACGGGGAATGGGGATTATGGTCAGTTGATCACACATCTGTGCTGGTCCTTCCTCCTCAGGAACTCTCCCCTGCTCCAGCGTGGGGTCCATCCCACAGGAGGCTGTCCTCCACTAACTCCTCCAACATGAGTCCTTCTATGTGCTGCAGGTCACCAACCGCCCCAGTGTGGGTCCCTTCCATGGGGTGCAGACCTCCAGGGACAGACTGCTCCAGTGTGGGTCCCCCACAGGGTCACAGCCTCCTTCAGGTGTCTACGCCTGCTCCAGCATGGGGTCCTCCATAGGATGCAGGTGGAATTTCTGCTCCCCATCATCTTCCATGGGCTGCAAGGGGGCAGCCTGCTTCACCGTGGTCTTCATGGGCTGCAGGGGAATCTCCGCTCCAGTGTCTGGAGCGCCTTCTCCCCCTCTTCCTACACCAACTTTGGTGTCTGCGAAGTTTCTCACGTTTTGCCACCCCTCTCTCTGGCTACAAAAACTGCTGCTTTTTTTTTTTTTTTTTCCTTCTTAAATACCTTATCCCAGAGGCACTACCACTGTCACCAACTGGCTCAGCCTTGGCCAGCAGCAGGTCCACCTGGGAGCCAGCTGGTATTGGCTTTGTCAGATCTGGGGGAAGCATCTAGCAGCTTCTCACAGAAAACACCCCTGCAGCCCCCTGCTACCAAAACCCTGCCATGCAATCCCAAAACACAGAGTCTGCTCATCTTCCATCCTGCTCCTTCCAGAGCAGTTCCTCTAACCCAAACAGACAGGGTATTGCTTACACACACCTTTGGTCCCACCCAGGATGGCTATTTTCATGGCATCTTTGCCAGCAGGTTACAATATATGCCCACATACTTTAAGCATAGTTCAACACTATCAGCAGAAGTTCACTGATAGGAGAAATATTTTCCTACCCCAGTACTCAAAGCTCAAGGTAGACACCTCCCTCCTCCAAGCATTCACTCTCCTTGCTTTCATAGGAGGGTCAGGAAAAAAGCTGACCCAGGAATGCCTCGACTCGGGCTCATTTCCTAACAAGCCACTGTGAAAGGAAATTGAGCAGAATATTCACATTCTTAAGGCATTTAAGAGACTGGCGTTCTTAACGTATCAGGGCTGTCTCTGGCCCTTGGAGGCCAGAAGAGAAATACCTTTCTGGAAGAAGGCACTCTGAAATATCTCTCAAACAATCAGCAAGGGGTGGCAGGGAGTGAAAAAAACCCAAAACAACCACCCACAAACTCTCCCTAAGGAAAACTGTCAAACTTACAAAACCTCTATATCTACAAGTCACTGCACGTGTGGTGAGCATGGGGCTAACCTCTGCAGGCACACTGGGACACATGTACAGTGTCCTGCATCCCACAAGGACAGGGCATTTGCAAATAGGTTCCCAATGAGCAAGTCCTTGGTGAACCAGGGAAAACTGAGCAGCTAAAACAACCTTAATTTGCCAGCTCATACAGGCGTCTTTTCAACAGGAAGGTAGCAACAGGTCTTAGGAAAAATACAAGTCCCCTCGCTACCCTGGAGAGAAGAGGCTTGTTTTGGCACTTAAGTTTTCCAAATCTTCTCAGGAAGCTCAGCAGGAATTGGCAAAGCCTTCCCCCACTGCAAAACATATTTTATTCTTTAAATTAGAGTAATTCTCCCCAGGAAGATTACTGCTCTAGATAGTTGATGGAGGCTCTTATGATTCTCATGGTGCTTCTACACCAGCAACTGAAATGGCACTTAAAAACTTTCATCCCTGATTCTTTCACAAAGATACAGCTCCATTACCTGCCAGCACCAATACACACTCCTCCAAATGCAGCATACAGCTAAAACTCTAGTGTCGCCTCCCCTCTTCCTTCTGGTTTCCAAATATTCAGAAGAAAATTGAAACTCCACAATTTCTCCTTGTCTTCCTAATGGAACTGTGACAAAGCTGCTGTGCTGCTGGGACGGGGTGGGGGGTGGGGTGGAGAAGGATAAAGCAAACTGCAGGAGTTAACCTGCAGCAGCAAACAAATCCTGTATGTGCCCACATGTGAAGCCAAGCTTCATCTGTCAGAGGAGTATCAAAGGCTTTGAGCACAGTCATCCATTCCCAGGCATCATCCTCAGATGTTTGGTGTTTGCAGTACTAATGTCAGGGGAGGTGCAAGAACAAGTAAAGATCTCTGCATCTCTGATGGGCAGCTGTCCACAGGAGAAGCCAGCAGGTGACAGCAACAATGCTTATGGAGACAGTTTGTCCCCTATGGAGACAGTTTGTCCCTGGAGCAGCAGCTGGGGAGGAGAGAAGACAGCCTTCGCACTGCCCCAGGACATCCCATACGCCACTCTCTTCATTTCAGGGGATCTGACAAAGGGACTTAAACACAGGAGTGACAGTGCCTGTACCATCACAAAGCTTGGCCCTCAGCGAGCCTTCCATAGCCCCAAGCACGGGTACAACAGGAGGCTGCAACACACTGCATGGACATACCCTTCCTGTAGTGCTGGAGTTAAGATGAGTTTGCTAACTCACCACTCAGGGTCAGACCAAAAGGTTGGCTACAGTGCTCGCCAGACCCTGACCAGCAACTCCTATCCACCCACTGTGGGTTACCCTCCAGGGCAGCCATCGCGAGGGAAAACAAGGGCAAGGCAGATTGAATTATCCACTGCAGCAATGCTGTTCTCAGCTGGCATTGCTCATCCTCAGGCTCTCATAACGGCGTCTCACGCTATTTCTTCAAGTCAGCGTTTAGCTTTTTCACCAGCTAATATGACATTTCCTCTCCCTTCCCCCAGCCCAAGCGTGCGGTGAAATCGCTCCTCCTGCAAACTGTGCTGCAAATGCTGAACTTTTGCCAGTTAGACAGGGAAAGCCTCGACTAAAAATAAACCAAGTTTCAGAAAAAAGATCCCTTCCCCGTACGATGAAGTAGTGGATAACGAGCATAAGCAGATCTGCCAGGGGCACATAACCTCCAGATCTGTGTGAGAATCTCATCAAGCTCAACAGACAGCTGCAACTACCAGGACTTGTCCCATCTTAAAAAAAAAAGGGGGAGAGGGAAAAAGGACAGAGGTAGGGTTGAGGGTGCTGGAGTAACACAAGTTTCCACCTGTTCTGGCAGAAAGAGAAAGAAGTGCCACCACCAGCACCACATACCTGCATCCCCTGTGAGCTGCTCATAACTCATGCGGGAGGAAGAGGATGACACACTACAGGAGGTGAAACCCCATTACAGGAAATTTGCTGCAATTCAGGCATGTAAGAGAATGACTTCTGGGACTTGAGTCACCAGGAGTCTGTGCCCCTGACTCAGTGCTGGTTCCCTCTGACTCAGAGACACCTCCAATACCTTGCTAGCAAATGGAGGTGCTCCTACCTTTGTTGTTCCTCTCCTCATTATGGTTCTCCCCTGAAAAAGAAGCCTTTGACACTAGAAAAGTAATTTTAGAAAAGGAAAGTACAACAAGAAGCACAGGAAGCACCATCTCTACTAACCAGCTCTGCTTTCAGCTCCGAAGTGGAGAGCACATCTGCTTGCACGGAGCAATAAACCCCGGGAAATACAGGGGAATTAGGTGGAAACAGCTCCTCCCTGACTCCTACTTGTCCAGCGCATTCCCGCACCACCCAGACAGTCCCAGATGAACCAGGTTTTCAAGAAAGATCACTTTCCATAACGAATCCATTTTGCTTTTTTAGAGATGAAGAAAGCTTCATGCAGCCAGTTACACATGTCCTCCTGCAATCTAATGGTCTGTTCGGGCAGTGTCCCTTTGGGATGAGATCCACAGGAATAGACATTTGCAGAAGGAGCTTCTTTTTGCTCTATAAGCATTTATGGCAAGCTGAAGGCTCGAGCTTGGTGTGCCAGACCAAACTCTCCTTATCCAACAAAGCTCCTGCAAACAGCATCCACCTACCCACTTCTTAGACCTCCCCTGAGCAATCAAAAAAGGCAAAGTTTCCCACTCCAATTCCAGCGGTTACACACACACCTCTGGTGGGATGGGAACATAATTCCAGTTAGTAACAAAAAGTAGGCTGCACCCCAGCCCTATGTTTTCTCCTCCTCAAAGTAATGCAGGAATTGAAATTGAGGTGCACTTGGACCCGCTGGTAGCACAGCAAAGGGCGCCACTGAAGGCATGCTTGGTGTCTCGGTGACTACAGCCCACTCAAACAATTCACTGACATCCCCAAACAGATGCAGAGAGAGCAAATGAGACTTTTCAGTTGAGCACTGACGCCTTAAATCAATAAATACATCCAGTAACTTGGGGAAAAGGACGCACCAGGCAGCACAGGGGAAGCACTATTTCATGACTTCCCATGCCAACCAGCGTTGAGCAAAGCAGTCGTTAACCCAGGGAAGAATATGCTACTACAGGCTGTTCTTGCCATACACTGGGGAAACAACAGGAGATTTGTTCACGGTTGCATACAAACATGAGAACAGCTTCCACCCACCCCTACTCGGGATGGCACGCAGAGGCACGCTCCGGGGGCGGTGCTGAAGGCCAGCAAAGCAGGAAGGCGCAGCCGCGGCAGGCGCAGCCACCAGCTTGCCCTGGACTCCCTGGTAGGCGCAACGGGACGGGACACAAGGCAAACCTTGCACACGTTTTACCCTCAGATGCGCCCAAACCCTGTCCCCCTCACCGGGCACATGGCAGACGTACCTGTCCAGTGCAACCGCTTCTCTTAAGGCGCCAACAAAGAGCCAGAGCACGATCCCCATCAGCATACGGGAACTGGCAAGTCCTGTGAGCGTTACAGAGAAGAGCAATTAGTGACATTATTAAGAACTGGCTGGTAAAAGGCAAGATGTCAAGGCAACCTCACAAAAGGTTTTAGACCCCTGCCCACACTCCTTCCCTTGCCCTGGCACAACAGCAGAGGTACTGGTACCAGGCTGCCACAGGACTCAGACACAAACCATAGAAAGAAGCTACAGTAAAAGGCAAGACAATGAGTCCCAAACCAACGATGTTCAGCAAAGCCCCCTCAACAGTCAAAGCACTGAAGTTAATATCTAAGTAGAGAGGCAGGAAAGAGGCCAGTAAACAGCATGGAAGCGGTCACCCATACAACTCCCCTAACTCCTCTCCATCTCCATTTTTTCATCATTTTCATTGATTCCTTATTATGGTTTCACGATATAAATGTTTTTTTTTTTATTTCCCACTGATTGCTTTACAAAGCTTTTGTGCACTGGTCACACAAAACACAGCTAGCACCACAAGCAAAAGCTGTGACAGAAGTGGCCTCCATGGGCTGCAGAAACGCCTCACCACAGGCATGCAAAGTGCCCACTGCACGCTGAAGAGCTACCAGAAAAAAAGATGTTTTACTGGAAACAGCTCTGAGCAGCCATAAGGCAGCATTTGTCCAAGGATACAACTGCAGCAAGTCACTGCAGCTATTACAGGGTTACTTTTCCCGTTCTGTTCAGGCAACGGTTCAGGGACAGTAATGCACATAGTGGATGAACAACTGTCCTCAAGGAACAGAAAGAGGATTTGCAAGTAAGAGACAACAGGGTGGGACAACTTTTCCAGTCAAAGCACTGAACTGGCAAGGGGAAGGTATGGAATCAGCCTGACAACTTCTCATGTATTTCCTGACAACTGGGCCTTGTTATGAACTGTAAGAAAACTTACTCATGCAGCGCATTGGTTTACCTTGGACTGAGAAAAAGAGACTTGTTTTGCCTAGTCTCTGTGGGTGACTCATGCACCAGCCATTGCCAGACGGTATTTAAAGAAGTGAGAAAAACTGTAATCCATTTGTCCCCCATCTTCCCCTTCCTCATTACCAAAGGGCCAAAGGCATTTCTAAGGATGAAAACAATGCTGGAGACCACACAACCTTGGACTCCAGCCTTAAGCACGAGTTTTCCAACACTATTTATAACTGTTCTTTCTGTTACTTTACCACTCTAGCCTAAACACAAGAGTTACTTGCTTGTGTCAGGTACTGAGGTCAGCAACTGAACACTGTTCTGCAGTGGAACATAAAGGCAGAAATAACATGACAAATCCAATCTGGCCAACAATCATCAGTGGCTGCTTATTTATAAAAGTACAGAAAGAAACTTTCCTCCTCCAGCAAGGAAACTCAGACCTCAGCATCATATGGTTTACATCTAGAGTGCTGCATTAGCTTTGCAGGACTTCATCTGCCTCGGCATAGACCCACTCCTGCACCAGGGCTCAGCACGGGGACAGCAGCACAGCTGCCATGCAGACAACCTTCTCTCCCTTCCTCGTCCAGCTCCTTGTCTCCCTAGGAACTTTCTCAATGTGATTGCTGCTATTAGACAACATCGCAGAAACTTCATTGGCAAAGTTCAAACTCTTTCCTTCCTGGCACTGCTGAGTGAGGCAGAGAGAGATGCTTGTAGCTTCTCTGACTGTTGCTGAATTTAATCAAACCCATGTGAAGGTGGCCTGGCCTGCCTTCCCAAAGCAACCCCAGCCCCCAGACAATGCATTTTGTTCTGCAGCAGCCAGACATACTGGAAACACAGCTGAGTGCCAGGGAATCATCTCCCTTCCCAAACTCCCTTCTCGCAGTGCCCAGCGGCATCACTCGCCCTGGGGCTGCTTCTCCCCAGACACAAGACTGTGCTCTGGGCAATGAGGAGGACGGATGACACACTCTGCTGCCTTTCTGCAGCTCCAACTTGTACACCAAAACATGCATTTCTCTGTGTCACCACCCCAACCTCGTTCTGCCCTGACCTTGACGTTGTAACGTGTTGCTTGTTGGGAAACTGAACTAGTGCTGCAGAGACATGATATTATTATATTATTTCACCTAATGAGGCAGAGAGTCACTAGAGCTTAAAAAACAAATTTACAAAGCCCAGGGGCAGAGGACTGAGCGATACCAGGTGACCTACAGAAGGAGAAGGAAGCATCACCAGATCACAAGCAAAGGATGCAAGCAAAGCAATGGGGCAGAGAAACAGAAGGGCTCTGCATAGCAGGAGCAACCAGAGAAGTTCCCCATGACATATGCATGGAGAGGGGTGGCACTGGCCAAGAGAGCAGGCACATGACCTTGGGGAACCTGCCAGTCCCCAAGCCTGACCATGCAGCTTTGCTAATGCCCATCACAAGCAGATACACACACCATAAAATAAACCCTACTTTGAAGCCTGAGTGGATGGGGTGTTTCCTGCCAGCTTTCAGAAATAATGAAGTTTTCTTTAAGAGGCTTATGCTAATTTTCTCTCCCCCTCCTGTAGTGACCTTGCAACACCAGTAATTTCAAGCTCAAGCGAACAGCTCTGGCCCTCCACAGCCAACAACCAGGCAGAGTGTCTGTACTGCTCTTAACAGGAAGACACTCCCTGAGGAAGGCACAACCCCCTTTGACACAAGCACACCCAATGAACACCTCAGACACAGCCAGCACAGCACCAAAAACACACCATCTTCTTGACCAACCAACCTTGAGAAGTCACAGTCATACTTGCAACAAGCACCTGAACATAACAGCTTTTCAGCCTGCAATAGGTAAGACAAATGTGCCAGATACACCTACCCTCAGTCTTATGGCTAGAGAACAGACCAGGCGGATTGGTCCTGCTCCCTCCCAGGGAGTCTCCAACACATCAATCCCTGGTCTATAGTGTATTTAAGCAAAGAAATCATGGAATCATAGAGTGACTTGAGCTGTAAGGGACCTTTCAAAGATCATCTAGTCCAATCCCCTGCCATGGGTAGAGACTTCTTACACTAGACCAGGTTGCCCAAAGCTCCATCCAACTTGGCCTTGAATACTTCCAGGGAGGGGGCAGCCACAGCTTCTCCGGGCAACCAGTTCCTGTGTCTCACCACCCTGATCGTACAAAAACTCTTCCTTATCAAGGAGAACATTAGATTGAATATATGTTCAGCAGAAGATTTTATTTAGAAGTTGTACTTGAAGTCTTCCCAGAAGTTTACCTCCCCTGGGTTAACTGGGAAGCTGAATGTTTTCAGCATGTACATGAAGTCATCTGTGCACCTCAAAGGGCTCTACCAACATTGCAGCCTCCCAGAAATATTAACACACTTCGAGATCCTCACTCAGCATTTACAAGGAGGGAAACTGGGGTAGAAGCAGGACATGCTCTACACAGCTGCCCTTCAGCAAGCTGTGCTCAATCCCACATGTTCATCAGCTTAACTGACCCACAATTATCTTTTGCTGCCAAAACAGACAGTCCTGCCTCTTCCCTCCTCCCCCTTCTACACATCCCAGTCATCTCTATGCTTGTGGTAGCAACCATTGTTTGCTTGATCCAATTGGAAGCCATCCCAGAAAGAAGAAAATAAAGGGGAAGGATTTCTGGCAGGAGAACATCCTGAGATCAGCTAAAGCTCATGGGAAGCACGACCTCAAAGAGATGGCACAGTGGTACATCTGGAAACATAAATGAGGCTTTCAAGCTAGATGCTTCAACCCATCAAAGCTATGTCTTCACACAAGGGTAAGTCACTTAAAAACCACTTTAACGGCTCCATTCTCTGTTGAATGTGCCCAGCCACTCAACTTTTCTAAAGGCCCAGACAAAACAGCCTGGTGAAGTGCTACCTGAGGTCTCTGAACTAGGCTGATGCACCCAAAACCAGCAATGCTCCACAGCTGTGCAAGCCTCACAGCTTGCCAAGGAAAAGTGAACAGTAAAACAAAATTTCTCTAAGAGGTTTGAGCATATTTTTTGGGGGGGAATATATTTTGTCATAGCTGAAGGGTGTTCTCAAATGGTTTTCAGGAGAGGAGGAGCAAGGACAAGCATATGAGAAGGATCTAGCAAAAGCTCTTAAAACAAAGCACACAGCAGGAGCCTGAAAATAAATACACAAAGCCCTTCCCAACATCAAAGTTCAAATCCACCTCAACATTTCTGAGGCTGTCACAAAAGTCCATAGAAGGGATTTCCCAATTTCTTGCTGAGAAACCCTGGAAAATCAGGACAGAAAAAACAGAGGAACAATCTCAAACTCTGTTCATCCCGAGATGTGACTTCCTTCAACACCACCAGGAGCACAGAGGCAGAGCACGGCACAGCCCTGCGTTGTCTCCACAGGCTGCCTCATCCTCACATGGGGTAGCCCGAGTACCAGCGTGGAGGGAGCTGGTGCACAGGCATCTCCAGAGGCACCCAAACATCCCAGCAGCACTCTGATGGAGCTCCCCCACCCCTAACTCCTTATAGAGGTGAAGGAGGCAGAGCTAATCCTTTATTTTTTTTTTAGAGTTTACACAGCATTAGTCACAGGAGCTGCTGAGGAAGCTGCCCCAGGGCCCCCAGGCAGGCCTTGCCTGCAATTGCTGCTGCTGAGCTCACACCAAAACCACCAGCTCCACCACCACCTCCTCCAGCTCCCCACACAAACAACCGAGCGCAGGTAAAACCCTCAGGTTCAAGCGTCCTTTAAACACCCTTCACAGAGGTACCCAGAGCTGCTCCTCCACGTAATGCAGCTTTTATTTTTTCCTACACCAGAAAAAGCCTAAAGCAAGTCGAGTTTCCATGGCACTGAAACCGATTAACCAGCCAGGCATCTGCAACTGCCCCCTTCTCACTTTTCCTGATAACTGCTACCATGCAGAGCACATGCACACCCCAGAAATATCCCAAAGCATCCTTAAGAAAATCACAGGCTTGATTACCAAGTTCAAGCTCTCACCTCTGCAGAAATCCATCTTATCCTAGTTTAAAAAAAAAAAAAAAAATAGACAAACCACAATGGACTAATCCTGGCCAATTTTCACAGAGCAGAGTTTTTCAAAGTCAGCTGCAACTAGCTGTAACTGCAGAGCTGATGCTAGGCAGGACACCAGAGCCACTACCATATGTCATTTATGCTGGGGACCTTGCATTTACCTACCTGCGTGCCACCTCCCAGCAGCAGGGACTTGGGACAGAGCACGGCCCCTCAGCTAGCAGGAAAAAGCACCTCATGTTGCAGATCTACTTTCCCTGCCAGCTTTGCAGCACCAGAAGGAACTGCTCTACAACACAGCTTTGCAAGCAGACATCTGCAGTGGGAGCAGCCCCTGGTACACAGCCTCATTTGCTCATTTCTCACTATAAATTTCTTAAAATAAAACGAGAGCTAAATCTATGCTGTATCAGCTCGAGCAGCATACCAGCTGAACCAAATCTTCTCATTTCACAAAGCCTGCCACTTCCAGCAGTCACAGGACATTGACCAGCAGCACTGTGTGAGCTACGACTAAAAACTGTCACCATGTTTTCCAGGCAAGGGCTGAAGGGACAATCACCCCTCCTGCCCAGCCTCTCTGGGCATGGACCTTTCCACCCACCCAACTGCCTTGTGCCAGATCCAGCGCCCTGTGTGAGATAACTGCTTCATCCCCCAAGGACCGGGCTGCTTTGACATGCCACAGGAAGAGATCAGTGGAGATCCATCCAGCATCCCTGCCCAAGGCAGGAATCCTGTAAAATCCCAACAGATTACTTGGAAAATCCTTTCCATTGCTGCACAGGGGGCTGACAACAGTCTATCACTACCAAAGAGGGGTAGAGACACCCCTCTACCCACAATCTCCCTCCTGTTCTCTCCAGCCTGTGCTGGAGGAAAAAGCTCTGGCTACCACCAAGCCCCTGCCTGCCACCAGACCAAGCGCTGCTGCCCAAGAGGGCAGGACAATGTTGATTTCTATCCAGAACCTTGGATGTTAAAAACATGGCAAGGGCAACACTGCAGGCAATAAAGCTCCCTGCATTCTCACCCGCCTGCAAAAGGCCAGAACAAACAAGGGAATTTACAGACAGGGCCCAAAAGCACCACACACACTTGTTGAGCTGAGTCTGCCCCTTGTCTCCACACAAGACAGCTAGTCACATTTTAAATGTAGCAGCTGGAAATAAGTTCTAGCCCTTCAATGGTTAAGGTCTTCTGAAGCTTACTGGTTTTCTCTGCTATATTCTATCTATTCCCCCCTGCTTCCCAATTCAACTTCATGTTCCACCAGCTGCATTTCATGGCATCTTTTCTTTCGCAGTAGAAAAGATGGGGGGAACCCCAAGCAGCCTCCAGCCAGATCTCTTCACCACTCAGAGGTACAAAAGCACAGCCACCACGTCACCCCTCAAATGCCCCAAAATTGATCAGATGCCGTGTCAGAAAATCCCTAGCCTCAAAAACTCAGAGAGGACCCAGAGGAGCTGACACCCTCATACCACAACATGGATTAACACCAAGTCCAGCTGTTGTAGCTTTTCAACAAGACATCTTGTTAGAGACCAGGACTAGGGCAACATTCGTCATCAAGTGACATGCTGGTCGAGACTCAGCATCCGCAGTTCATGACCTGCAGAGCCTGCCATAGGATTTACACCATAAGCTCAAGACAAATCAGAAAATGTCATCAGGCTCTACTTGCTCAGACTCTAGACATCTCAAGCAAACAGACTTGGAGTCCAAGCAATGGTCCTACCAGCTCCCAGGGAGTGGTGTGATGGGCATCAGTCTGCAACAGCTCAGGCCATCCCTCCACAGCTCCGCTGGTACAAGCTGCCTGGTCAGTTACGCAGCCAACCAGATCTGGATGCAGATATGACTCAAAAATTCTTTGGTAAGGAAGAAATTCCATGCCAGGCCACCCAAACTGTTAGACCGAGGCAGCAAGAAGGTGGCTGAACCATGCATCTCGGCCAGAAGTGCAATCAAGCAAATCCTGTGTCTGTTCTGCAGAGCATTGTTTTCCTGTGGAACTCATGCAATGCAGTAAGGCAGCGAGCAAAGATGCTGGGAAACAGTTTCAGTGACTGTTATCTGGTTAGCAGTGCAATCAGCAGTAATAGCACATACAACACTTCTGACCCACTTTATTACCACCCAGAGAAGCAAACATATTACATCCTCCCAGATAAGGCCCCCCCCATCCATGCAATAATGCTGTCATAACCAGTTTGACTCACAGAAATGAGTGGGGGAGGGAAGAAGCAGTTAAGAACAAGACACCACCACAGAGAGACACAACGTTTTTCGAGAAACCGAGTGTCTAAACACACAGTTAACTTTCTTACCAGCTCCCTCCTGGTCTACTCCGTAGTGACACGTTTGATGAGACAGGCAATCCACTATCAGTGCAACTTTGCTCTACGCTCAAGCCCAAATCAGATGAAAACAGCAACGGAGACACTTGAAAATTTTATCTTGAAGAGAAAACCACACTACTGAGCTGAAACTTGAGTAGTCAGCAACAGCGCAAATGGGAGGGGGAAAAAGAATTAAAAAAGTGCAACTGCATTAGTTCAGCCTGTCACCTACACCCCCCAACATCCTGCACGGCCCAGCAGACGTGGCTCTTGCACGCTTGGCTGGGGCAGCTGCCAGATGGGTTTGCTGCAGGTTTAGCAGCCAGGGAGAGGCATGCGAAGCTTCAGCCTCGCTGGTGAAGGAGCACGACTGAAGGGAAAGGGAGGCAGGAGATGTAAAAACTCAATACAAGCAGGGAGGCTCAATGAGATCCCAGAGACTTCTGGTGAGCAAGCTGGCCCAGAGAAGCCAGGTACGCCTGCACAGCTACTACAAAGGTAAGCAAGAGATGTATGAGCAGGCTGGGGACTTTGGATGGCTGTCCCACCTGCTGCTACATCACTAGCAAAGCATGCACCCCTCTTTGCTGGACAAGCAAATCTCCCCCACGCCGCTCACAGCAGAGGAGGCATCAGCCAACAACCAACTATTTCTGGGCAAGCTGGCTTTGATTCTGCTCTCAGGATGCCAGCAGGGCCTCAAGCCCTAAAATCAGATTTGTACTCATGAACACTTGGGCAAAACTGGCATGATGGGGGCATGTTGGGGGCTCAGCATCTCCAGCACCTGCTTCCTCTTCATGGACTTTATTTCCTCCCCCCTGGACTGATGAGAAGTAGTTTCCCACAAGCAAAATCCCATGCTGAGCTCCAAAAAGCAGGGATAATCACCTCACGGTATCATGTTTTTTGGGATATCAGAGCACCAGGGTCCATCAGCACTGCAACCTCCCACCCTGCCAGATGCAACTGCTTTAGCAGCCACGATGGGAAGTTCCTCTGCCTAAAAAACAGAACGGTGCTGGCTCCCCTGTTCGATTTCCAGGATCCGAGCTGCACAGAGAGCTAAAAATATCTCAATCAACCATTCCTTTTCAACGCAAGACTTGCTGATGGTGGCAGGAGGGTATGTCATACAGCTGCACACATGAAGATGCAGCCTGCAAAAAATCAAAATTGAACTAGGAACAAAAAAAATGGGGTCAGGACAGTAATCTCTGAATTCAAGCACGGGCCACAACGCCCAAAGAGGCAGAGGAGGTTGTGCTACCCGCAGCTGCGGTGGCTAGCTCCAACGCAGACACACAAGGTATCATTTCTGCTCTGCATTGATTATACACTGAGAGCTGTGCTGGCTACATCCCATGCAAGCTGTCTCCCGAACCGCTGGCTGCTCAGCTCTGTGCCAGCCCGCGTGTCAGCAGTTAAGCAGGAAACTTTTATTCCTGGTAAAACCCACTGAAGAGAGACAGCCAGGCTCCTGCGTGAAGATTTCTTTGCATTTAGCAGCTTTTTCCTTTTTTTTTATCATTTTTTATCAGTCTTTATGCTGACATCTAGACTTTAAACATGGTCTGTGGGTAATACAGGGGTACACTGCTCCCTGCGGAGCGCCCGGGAGAACCAGCAAATCCCGTCCGCTCGAGCTGAGCGCTGGCTTTACCCTGGAATTACATTTATCTCTCCAGCACTCGGCTCCCATTAATGGAATTACCAGGCAGGCTGCTTCAGACTTAACACTTGAGAGAGGCAGGCTGGGATGGCACCGCTCCAGCCTCAGCCCGCAAAGCCTCCACTGTTTCTCCATCCTTCAACGAGCTGCTGCCCTAACGAGCCCGACCCCGTGATGAGAGCCAGGGAAACAAAAGAAACAAACCCGAACTGTCCAGGGCAATCTACGTCTTTCTAGGAACACCCAGGCCTCTTGCCAGCTCTCTTCCAACCCCAATTTAGCTCTCCTGTAGCACAGAGGGGGATGGCACGTGCGGGCGCAACTCCACGAGATGCTGAGCCAGGAATCATGGCTTGCGCTCAAACAGACACTTCGAGAAGAGCATCTGCACTGGTCCCTCTGCAAATATCTGATGCTGAGGGTGTCAAAGCGAACTCACAGGTAAGGGAAGCTCCCATCCACCTCAAAAGTTACAGCGTGAGCACTTGAGTCTGAATCGTTGTTTCAGAAGCATCCACTGCTATGGAAAACAGGGAGGTGTTCCGTAGCAAACCAACCAAGACTGCTAACCTCAGTACGAGAGATTACATGTGTCAGGAAGCTGCCGTCCATCACACAGCAGCTATAGCACTGCCACACTGAGCAATTTGCTGGGCACAAACCAGTCCCTTCAACCACCCCAGCACTGCTCAGTAAACCAGATAACTGCTAGAGCCATGGGCTGCTGGAAACTGAAAGGGACGCAGCCACCAACCCCACAGCAAAGCCCCGCCGGCAGCACCATGCCTTCAGCCTCTGCGTTGCACACCGTAGCTGTAAGGTTTGCTTGGGTGTGTTTTTCCCCCTCTCAGCTACTCGCAAAGGGACGTCTCTGTCTTTGGCAGGGACCATGCAAGGAGACACACAGATCTGCCAGCACCTACACGATGCCTGCCCCAGGTGCGGAGACCCAGACGCATGGCACTGCTGATGCAAGCCAGAGACGGCAAGGGGAAGGCTTATTTGGAGTACAGACCTGTCCTTGCCGCAGCTCGAGCTGTGGGAGCTGAACTACTCTCTCCTGTAATTAAAACACAGAAGCAAGGACAGGAATTACTCCAGCGTGACAAACCACCGGAGGAGCAAATGAGGGAGACTGCAAAGCAGGGCTGAAGGCAGCCCCCCTTTCGTACCCCCCCTGCCCTTGCACTTGCTCTGCCAGCTGCTCTCAGGAGCGTAACATGACGGGAAACACACGTAACACCCAGCCTGACATCCTCTATGCAGAAGGCAGCCCAAAGCCTGTCAGCTCCACCGAGGCAGCTCCATGTTTTGCGAAGCCAAGCTGGTGAGACGTTACTGCTCGCATCAAAGGTGAGATTCGCTCGCTGGAGATACTCTCAGGCATCTCTCTCGTTTCTCCATAGCAGAAAAAAAGGAAGGAAAAAAAAAAAAGCAGCCCGTGGGTTGCAGAGTCCTGCAGCTCAGGGTGATGTGAGCAAGACAGGAAGACATCAGAAAAAAACCCAAACATGCAGAGCTCTTCAGGCTGGCACTCAGAGGAACAGCTAGCTTAGCTCAGAAAACAACTTTTTCTTCTTTTTTTTTTTTTTAAATAATGACAAATGTAAGGAGCCCTCAGAACGATGAGGCAAGGTCTGCGATAAGAAGCCGTGCTCTGCTGGATGGGTGCGGCTGGCTGCCTGCTTGCTTGGTTGCTGTGGGCTGTTGCTTCTTTTTTTTTTTTTTTTTGAAAAGATAAACAAGTCTTTCAGAACATGTTTGATGACCAATCTTGCCTCTGTTGAAAAAAAAAAAAAGCCAAAACAAAACAAAACAAAACAACAAGAAGGAAGCTCACAGCCATGCAAAGGATAAATGAAAGGCAGGACTTTTTTTTTTCCAAAGAGATGAGATCGTGCTTCCTGGGCTCTTTAAAGTAAGATGCAACATACTTAAAAAGGACAGAAGAGGAATACATTTTAAATTCCAAGTAATTTTGATAAAATAATCATTCAGAGGAGCTATTAAGCAAACTCTGCAAGAGGCAAAGCCTGTTCACAGACCAGAAACCTGTCAAGGAAGAGAAATAACTTCTAAAAATCTGTTTTTCAATTGTAAAACCATCAACATGTAGCAATGTTTAATGAGAAATTCACAGTCTGGAGGAGGCCAGCTCAGCAAACACATCCAGGAAAATTAAGTAACTTGCACCTCAGAGGAAGAACCATGGCAAATCCCTTAAGAAGAGTGCAAAAATCAGAGCAGAGCTGAGGTAGAAGTACAAAAGTGCTACAGGAAAGCAAGGAGTGTAAAGCAGCCAGGAGCCACGCCGGAGCAAGAGGTGCAGCAGGTTCCGTGGCTCAGTGAGCTGCCAGAACTTGGGGGCTGGCATCACCGCCTGCAGCCCTGCCAGCCCAGCGCAGGGCTTCACCCCTCTCTGAACAGCAAGGTGTTAAGTGGCCCCACCACCACCGAGGAGAGGCGGTGATTTGGTAATCGCTTTGGGTTAGGAACCACTTCGCGGTAGCTTTTGCTGATTGGTTTTGCCTTTCATTCTTCAAGAACATTAGAGGGCAAGAGAAGTGATGGAGCACACGGCGAGCCCTTTGCCGGGACACCAGGTTTTTATCCAGACCCTGGACATCACTGCTGAACACAAGTGAAGCACCAAGCCCACGCACTGCCGCCCTGTCTCAGCACGGCACTGGCAGAGAAAGGTCCCAATGTTCTCACCCCCTTTGCTACGCACGCCCCGATGAAGCACATCCCCTTTTTCTGCCAGAAACAGGGCACCAAATGCAGCCAGTTCACACAGCTCCCCTGAAAGGCTCCAGCACATGCCCTCACTCACCATTTTGACATGTGCCCAAAGATCCCTGCTCCAGACCCAGCACCTCCTGCCTCGCCCAACGGGGAGACTCTGCCCTTAACTTCATTTGGAGCACAAGAGCAAATGGAATGATTTCTTGTGGAAAATAAGACCTCATGATTCACTGTGGTGCCAGATTTCACTTTTCTGGGTGTTGCTTTTAAAGGAGGCATCGCAAGGCGAGGGGGGCGGGGGGAACCAACTGCAAGCAGTGGCTTCACCAGTTCAGGAACTTGAGTTGCCACATCCCCAACTCCCCCTGCCACCCACAGGGACCAAACCCAGCTGTCCCACCAGCGCTGCCGGCTGTGTCCCAGGCAGCAGGTACTTTGGGGGCTCCCCCAGGCCATACCTGTGCCACCCTGTGCATCCCCAGAGAGCAGCAGGGCTGGGGAGGGCAGGTGAAAGCCCACCACCCCACGTCCCAAGGAGCATGCCCGGAAGGTGAAGCATCTCCTAACAGCAGCCAAGGTGATCAGGGGCAGCGTCCATGCAGCTTTAAATGGTGGGGGGGAAAAAGCCCACAATATTTTGGGGGGTTGTTTGTTTTGACCTCAGCACAGCCACACCTGGACCCGAAGGACCCGAGTCTCAGCCAGGTGCGCAGCCCCCGACTCGGACCCTCCAAACATCCCCCTGCCTGGCACACAGCCCTTGGCACGGAGCCCTTTGCAGACAGCCCCCCCGCCCTTCAACCACACGGCCCCCTGCATCCCTTCACCCCGAACACGCACCCCTGTGCACACCGAGCCCTCTGCAGCCCTCCCGAAGCCCCCGCTCGGGCAGCCCTGCGGACACCCCCCCGCAGGCCGCGCTCTCCATCCCGGGGGTGCCCCAGACACAGCTCTCGGGCGCTCCCGGGCGCACAGACCCACCCGCCCCGCCAAGCCCCCGGGCACGCAGCCGCCCGAGACCCCTCCCGGTGCCCCCGGGCGCACAGACCTCCGCACGCCGCCCCCCTCCCCGTGCCCCCGCGCCTACAACTCCGCAACCCGCCCGGTGGCACCACCCCCCCCCCCCCGCGCCCGGCGCTGCCTCACGCACGCTCCCCTCGGGCTCCGCACGCCGCCGCGCCCCCGGGCGGACCCTGCCGCGCGCCCCCGGGCACCCCCAAACCTTCTCTTCGCCCGCCCCGCGCCCCTCCGGTCCTTACAGCGCAGCTCCGCGCGGGAGGGCGCGAGCCCCGGACCCCGCCGCGCATCCTCCAGCGCCCGCCCAGCCTCCGGCAGCCCGGCCCGCCGCGCGCCGCCGCCGAGCCCCAACCGGCGCGGCCCCGCGCAGGCGCGGTGGGGGCCCCGCGCGGGACCTGTAACGGCCGGCGCCGCGCGGCGTCTCGCGAGAAGAGAATAAAGCAGCGCCGGGAGGCCGTCGGGACAGCAGGGGAATTAGCTCAAATGGTAGAGCGCTCGCTTAGCATGCGAGAGGTAGCGGGATCGATGCCCGCATTCTCCAGAGTCTTTTTACTCCCCTTTGTTCCTGGCCGCAGCGCTCCGCCCTGGCCGTCCAGCGGTGCCTTTTTACCCCCAAATTCCTTAACTCGTTATTTGCGTCCTTAAAATTCTCAGAGATGCGCTGGCTTGATTCACCTCCGGCTAAGGCAAAGCTGTGTGTGCGGCCCGGGAAGAGGGCGTTTTGTTTCCCCTCTGAATGCCGGGCAAGGCCTGCGGCACCCATTCCCTTTGGCACTCCCTTGGCCTGCTTCAGCCCTAGCCCTCACCCTGACCAGGAGCCAAAGACCCCCAGAGGAGCCCTCTCCCGGGTGCCTCTGATGGAGCTGAAACACTCATTTCCCTTTAATAAACTTAAGGAGGATTCAAAACATGCCGAGGAGGCCCTGACGCACCAGTCAGTCAAACAAAAGGGCAAGATTTTGTGTGGTGAACGCATCCAGGTGCAAAGTTCAGGCACGTGTTCAACTTCCTCACGTTCTGCTGCTGCTCTCTGGCAGCAAGCCATGAGAAATGATCAAATGTTTTAAGGGAAAAGAGGAGATTAAAAGAACTGAAGGTGAATCACAAAAAACAATCCAGCCCCGCAGGAACACGCTCAGTGGGCAAATCCATCCCAGTCACCGGCTGAACTGGAAACCAATGGCGGAAAACAATTCTGCACACTTTCTCCAGTTACACGTGTGAGGAAATGACCCTTCTGAGAAATTTCAATGGCTGAGAGTGGAATTCCACTTTCAGGCTGCTCACAGCCCCCCCAACCCCCCCCCATCACCTGAAGAAACCACAAAGCACCCCTTCTGCTCACTCCTCTGCAGAGCGTGCGCCCCAGCCCAGGGGTGCCTGACAAGGGATGAGAGATGGCTCTTCAGTCCCAGGGAGCTCCCCAGCAGGTGCTTCTGATCCCCAGGTGGGACCTGGGCCATGGTGGAAAACATCAGCGGGTGCCTTCCAGGCTGAATGAATTTTTGTGACAAATTTCCATTAAACCGCATGTTCAGAAACAGTAAGAAGCCTTTGTGTTACCAGGGAGGCCCTAACTTTTAAGAAGAATAAATCTGGGGGAGCTCTTTTTGCCTGAATAAATCTCGAGTGCAGGGATCTCCGAGGGAGCAGCACTGCTTAGCTCTGGTCTTTTTGCACATCTGTAGGTGTGCCCTAACAGGGGCTTGAGCCCTGTTTCTTTTACTCTCTAACTCCTGCAGGTCTTAGAAAGTCCTTCTGACCCTGCTGCCCTTCCTTGTAGGCAGCCTGGATGTTTTAATATGACAATTCCTGATTGGTTCCCAACAGCTCAAGGCAGAGCTGGAATGAAGAGAGGATGCGGCAGCTCTTCAAAGAGATTTTTTTGGCACAAATATGCATGGAGACTAGTGAGAGGGGCTTTTATTCCAGAAAATGGCAATCATAACTGCAAACTGAAACCTGAAAAACAGATGAGCCTATGGTTTCTGGGTTGTGGGGCAGATTTTTTTTTAGCTTGAAGGTTTCATTCTTGCCTCTTAAAGCTGATTTACGCTCAGCCTTCTGAGCCCCAGACAAACCCACGAAATACCCAGCTGTCGCTTCCGATGCAACAGGGCTCGACAGGAAAGTGAAATCTCCTGTTCCATCAGCTGCCAAACAGCCGGCCTGGAGAGGCTGTATTGTGAAATACGTTTGTGTTTACCGCCCCGGCCTCTCACCTTCCTCTCCAGTTTTGGCCACACCTCAAACTTCAATCCCTGCCATAACTTGGTGACCACGGGCAACCTCAGGATGATGCAAAACCGAAGGACCGCGAGACTGGTCAAACTGATGCTGCATCGCCCTCTGCAGACCGGCTGCAAAGGCAGCCGCGGCCTGAGGCTGAAAACGCAGGGAAAAGAAAAATAAAGGCAGAAAAAGGCAAAAAGCAGGGTTAGGAAAAAAATCCTCCTGACGACATTTTCTCCCTGCAGGTCAGTGCGGTGCGGGAGTTGGTGAACGCGTCTGCAAAGCCACGTTTCCTTGGGGCTCTGTGTCCCCTGGGCACATGGTGAAAGGCTGTACACACAGGGATGAAGCACTCTGCACATATCACAGCTCTACTTCGTTATGATCCCCACCCTCAAACCAAAAAAAAAAAAAAAAAAAAAGAAAGAAAACCACCCAAACCAAAACCAGCATGATCCAGAGAGATGAACTTTTCTTTCACAAGAACAAGATGACCACATCAGAACAGCTAAAAATTCCTCCCTAATGGCTTTCTTGTGGGAATCTGTAATGAGCTGCCGCAGCACGGAGCATCCATATGCCTGCACGCACACATGCAAGTCGGGATGAGCATTTGCCTGTGTCTGCTGAGGAGCCCAAAGCTGGCTTGGCCGCCTCGCAGCTCCCAGCCACATGCTACCAGCATCTGGTTATTCGCATCCTTTTGGTTTTTTTTAAGCTCCTAAGGCATCAGCTAAACCACAGCATTAGGTTCTCCACTGTGTCTGGAGATGCTTTTGCTCCCCAGCACTTTATCAGCCTGCCAGCTCTTCAGGAATGACACAAGTTTTGCACTTCTTCCCCCTACAAAGCCTTGCTTCAAGTTGCTCAAGGAACAAATGTCTTCCAGCAATGGATCAAGTAGAAATTAAAACAAGGCTTTCAGAGCGACAAATGGAACCGGGCACATGCTTGCCACTCGCTGTTTTGATGGCCATGACTGAATTTTTGCAATGAATTTGCTGGTAGGTATCATGTGGATGAGCTAGCAAAAGAGCTGTCACTACCCTGGAAAGCGTATTGTCTTTAATTGCAATTAAGCATATGCAGGGAGGCACAGTGAGAGCAGAGAGGACAGAGCAGGAGACTGCTAGAGGGGGAAAAGCTTGCAGCTTACACCCATGAGCTTTATTTGAGCATCCTTTTGTCAGTTTGCTCTAGGGTTATGTGCAGAAATTCAGTTTCAGAATGAAGTCATCTTGTGACTGCCAAGGCACACCTCAACCTTCCCAGATCCCGGCACACAAGACCTCCCCTCGCTGGCTCCACACCAGCTGTGTCCACAAGCAGCAGGGGCAAGACTGGCACCACCATGCTCTCCTTCCCTGGTAAAAAGGCCCTAAAAAGGGGGGGAGATAAATTTGAGTGACCTCAAAAAGGACACGAGGAAACAGTGGTAAAGAAGAAGGCAACACAGTGCCAGTGTGACCATCAGACTCTTCATGAGTCAGACCCAAATCTGTGTGAAGATGTACCTTCCACACCAGGAGTCTTCCACTGTGTCTGAAAGACATGTACATGCATTTCTCACCACTGTTTGCCATTAGCTTTCTCAGCCCCATTTTGCGCAGTTGTATCTGGACTGGTGCATATCTTGGTGAGTAGGACAGCCCGGTCTTGCTCCCTGGGGGAAGACAATAGGTTTTTCCCAAGATGCCATTTGTTGTGCCCAGAGCCAAAGGGAGATAGAAGATGTAAACATAGTGGCATGGCTACCTGGTTTGCAAATCTGTTTTTTCACCAGCACAGACCAGCGCATGGTGGGTGCTTTGTCCAGGGCAGGAGGTCTGCGGAAGGTCCACGTGACATCAGTGACTCTGGGACCTCTAACAACACTAGACTTTGTCCTTTAGAGTGTCCTGAATGTTGGCAGCAGAGCAGGAACTGAGGACAGTGATGTGCCAGCAGTGGCTGGAGAGGGAATGACACTTGTGCTGCTGGACTGAATGTCAGACATCTGATTTCAAATTAGCTGGTCTACTGCAGGACGATACAGCCTCCTGCCAACGTTCACCTATTTCCTGTAGTAGAGGTCTATCTGTGAGCATCACATGAAGCAAGAAGGGCAGAGGCATCCCTCAGCAGCCACAGAATCCCACCTATCCAACGGTCAGGAGTGCCCTGGCAAGCATCGAAGACAGAAGTCAGTGCCATCCACAAGCTTGTGGCTGAGGTTCAGCAGGTTTCAGATCAGATCCAGGGGCACAAAAACTGTTCTGGCAACTCCTCTGTATGGACGACCTTGTCTTTGCTGTGGGGGAATGGGTAAGAGATGGACCCTCTGGCATTCAACTCTTCTGGGCACTAAGGAAGGTGGGTTTTAGCTTTTTGAGCTCCTCTGCTGGTGGGTTAACCCCCAGGTGAGGTAGCAGGGAGGCAGTAGTGCTCAGGATCACTCACCATCCCAGCGGGACAGGGCTTGCCTGAAGAATGGGGAAACTATTTGCAAACTCCAGCATCTCTATCCACACACTTCAACACTGTGGCGGCCTCATTTTTGGCACCATCCTTCGATGGAAACGACTCCCTTGCTCTGGGCTAAACCCTGGCGAGTGGCTACATGATCTGGGTAAGGAGTTAAAGCCGCCTGTATTGTCATCAGGGTTTGAGGGATGTTTGCATCGTCACTAAGCCACGTACGATAGTGTGCGGAGCACGGCTCCTGGAGCTGCCCTGGGAGGAAAAAAGCCATCACAACCCAAAACTGCTTTTCTCCCTCTAGCAGACACCATGTGTACAACAGCAGAGGTTGCGTAGTAACGGCAGCAGGAAGGCGTCAGCTCTGCCCTCCTCACTCCCTGCAGAGCGCCGAGAAGAGCGAGGTATGTACCAGCAGCAAAAACGGGCTCTTAAACTCCTTAAACTTTCCCTTCGGCTTAGCAGGCAGGAGCACAGCACACGCAGTGATTCTAAAGCTGGAGTTCGCAGGGGCTGTTTCGCAGGGAACGGCTGGTTGTGCTCCATGGAACTGTTGTGTGAGCCAGGGGGGTGGGAGTGGGGTGTCTGGAGGAAGAAAAACTCGGGGAGAAGCAAAGATTTGGGGGGGGGGAAGGAAAGGAGGCGACTCAGTGTGCTGCCTAGAGCGCCCTCGGTACTTCAAAACCTTTCTTTGCTCTGTCTTGTGAAAGTCTGAAGGAGCTTTTACTGGGGCTAAAAGTACTGGGAAACAATAGGGAGACAGGGAGTAGCTGGCTGCCGGAGGAGGAACAAGCTGTGCGATGACGAATATCTTCCAGCCCCAGCTGGGCGCTGGCACCATCGCTCCTGCCGCCGGACGGATGTGCAGGCCAGCTGCTTGCTGGCCACGGGGGGGTCCGGTGGGTCCAGTAGCACTGGGAAAGTCCAGGGAGGGCGACAGTCAGGGCAGCGGCAAAACTCCAACGTGCCCATCCTCCACTGCTCACACAGCCTGGCTTCTAGCAGCTTAGCAGGGAGGCTTTGGTGCCGGGGAGGTGCCACTCCTCTGCTTGCCAAGCTCTTGCACTGAGAGGCCAAACAGCAGAGAAGATGCGTCACGGGTAAGGGCTGGGGAAAGGGGTGGAGAGGGACATCCCAGGCCCTTCAAGCTCCCCATACGCAGCTGGCTGGCAAGCTGGAAGTCAGGGGACACTTGTCCCACTCAGGAAGGTACAGGGGGCTTCCTGCCAAGACCCCCACCACGCTGTCTCTCCTCTGGGTGACCTGCATGCATCCCATTGCTTCTGGGGTCCCAGCATCGGGCAGAGGCTGTCCTCCCAGCCCGAGTGGGACACCTTCCCATTATAAGTCTGATTCTCCCACCCCTTTCAAATCCCCCCTCTGCAGGGACTTTCCCCTCTCCTGCCATGTTTCCTGTGTATCCCAGTGCTCCTGCCCAGGGGAGAAGAGAGCGGTGGGTGGGGAAAAGGAACGACAAGGGAGTGAGGAAAGGGAAATGGAATGAAAAAGGGGAGGAAAAGAGGGAAGAATTAGGGAAAGAGGAGGGAAAGGGGAGAAAAGGAGGGCAGAACGGATGGAAGAGGAACAAAAGAGGGAAGGGGGAAAGAAGGGAGAAGGAAAAAAAGGGAAGTGAGGGAGCAAAGGGAAAAGAGAAGAAAAGAGAATGTGAGAAGGGGAAAAGAGAGGAAAAAGAGGGAAGTGAGGAGAAAAGGAAAAAGAGGGAAGGAAGAATATATGGAGGAAGCAGATGATGAAGAGGGAGGGAGGGAAAAGACAGGGTAAAGTGAAGGAGGAAAAGGGAGAAATAAAGGGAAGGTAAGAGGGTAGAAGAGAGGGGAATGGGGGAGAAGTAGCAGAGGGCAGGAAAAAAGGAAGGGAGGGAGGGGACAGGAGGAAAAAAGGGGGGGGAAGAGGGAAGCTGGGAGAACTCGAGGAAAAAGGAGGAAGGTAAGAAAGAAGGGAGAAGAGAGGGGAAAGGGAGAAAAGCGGCAAAGAGGGCAGGAAAAGAGGGAGGGAGGGGTGAGAGGGAGGGAAAAGAGGAAAAGGGGGAAGAAAGGGAACCGGGGGACGGAAGACGGACACAGATCCCGTCCCTCCGCGTTCCGCTCCGCCCCGCCCGGTTCCGCGCCGCCGCGGTCGCTCCGCGGGGAGGGGCCGGGCCGGGCAGCGGCTGCGCGGCGGGCGGAGCGGCGGTAGGAGCGGCGGGGCCGGGCAGGCAGGGCCGGGGCGAGGGAAACTTGGGCGAGTTTTGGTGTTTCTGGCGGTGCGAGGAAGTGGGGGAGGAGGAGGAGGAGGAGGAGGGAGGTTCGCGAGCAGGGCGGGCAGCTGCCCGCGGCCAGGAGCGGCAGCGATGGCGGGTGCGCCCGCGGGGTAGGACCGAGCCGCCGCTCGGAGGTACGGCACCCCGAAACGGGAGGCGCCCCCGGCTTCCAGGGGGCTGCACAGCTCGGGGAGGGTGGGTGGGGTGGGGGGGGGTGGGGGGTGGAGGACGAGCCTTTTTATGCGCCGCGGGAGGGAAACCAGGAAAAAACAAACCGACCCCAAACCAGCGGCGAGTTCGGGAGGCGTCTGCTAAACTGCGCAGTCAGCTCCTTTGCGCTGCTCCCTCCCGGCATCGGGTCCCAGCTGATTCCTAACGCCCCCCGATCCGAGCCCCTTGACACGTGGGGCTGTGGTGGGAACCCGCTGAGGGCGGGGGCCGGGACTCCTGGCCCGCTTGGCTTTGGGTTTGGAAGGGGAGCGGGGTGCGGACGCAGGCGCCGCTGGGGCTGCGCTCCGTGCGCTGCCTGCGTGTGTGCTCGTTAAAGAGTGTGCACTCAGCACCCCCTCCAGCCCCGGCGTGTCCTCTCCCGGGCAGAACCTGAGGTGTGCACTGATCCCGAGCTCACCTCCCCGAAGAGGCTGGTTTGGGACGCCCAGGATTTTGCGGTAGCGGGAGGTGACTGAGATGGGGGGAAGACGATGTTGGCCTGCACTCAGCAACGCCTGAGTTAACATCAGTTGGGAAATGAACTTTGACTGCTGAGCAAAACCAGTCCTGCTTCCCAGCTCCTCTGTACTCGGCCTTGCCAAACCAGAGTGACCTTTCAAAGCCTGGACACATGGTGGAACACTCCTCCCATCTGCCTAGGTTCCACCTCTCACGTACAGATGTGTGGCCAGCAGGATCTGTAATCTCGGCCCAGGCAGTTCGCATTCACCCTTATTCTTTCAAAAATACCCTAATTTTAAGTATAGCACAAGGTCCTGCAGTCAGTCCCGTGCACCACGCTGGCAGTACTCAGCATCTGTGTGGCTTGGTAGCGTGATGGTGAGGAAGTAGCACCACTGCCTCTAGAAAACTCATTCTGGTTAAGCCCCCGTGAGAGGGGAAAGGGAGCACCTTACTCTCCTGCAAGCAGCCCTCACGTAAAAAGCTGTTGCCATATTTCTCTGGGATCCGGGTGCTTTTGGCCTCTTGGAGGCAAATCCCAGACAAAACCACTCCCAACGCTGCTGGCTTGTACTGGTGCTTGCAACAGGCTAGAAAAACAGAGTCTGTCCTCTTTGCACGGTATAACTCGTGGCTGAGAGTCGGGCATGGGGTTGAAGGTTGTTGTTTCTCAGTCAATAAGAAAGTTTGACTTTTAATTTTTTAATTTATTTTATTTTCAGATCTTATTTCAAGTGACGAAATGGAGCTTGACATCCAGTGTGAGGAGATGAGCCCATCTAGATGGGCTGAACTTCTGTCCACAATGAAATCCTGCAAATCTATCAGGTAGTAACAAATTGCATGTCATCTCTGCTAACTTACCACTGTTGCATTTCTCTCCTGTGTTTTTCAGCTGCAGAACTGTTGACCTGTCACTTAAAAATTGCACAGTGACAGGAATGATTCTACCTATTTTTAACCAGAAATTTAATTGGACACACACACACACACACACACAGAACCCCACCCTCTTTCAAAGATTTTTCAACTACAGCTTAGCATCCTTTGATGGGAAGTAATGTTGTCCATGCTCTGTGGCATGCCATAGAACTCAGCTCCAACTGAGGAGGACAGAGCAACCCTGAGGACTAAAGTGCACCTTGTTCTCTTTCAGGCTGGATGACTGCAATCTGTCCAGCAGTAACTGTAAGGATCTCTCCTCCATCATCAATACGAATCCATCCCTCACAGAGCTGAAGCTGAACAACAACGAACTGGGAGATGCAGGCATTGAATACCTGTGTAAAGGGTTGCTGATGCCAAGTTGTAGCCTACAGAAGTTATGGTAAGGCACCATTGATTGTCTTGCAGTCCACTGCAGGTCAAGTCATGAGGTGGACTAGTACATGATGGTAGTAAGAGCTGTGCTGATGTGTCTTGGCAGTTTCCTAAGTCAGATGGTTGGAAAGCCCCAAAGGTGGTTTTTTTTAAGTGATATATATATGGGAAGACTCCAGATCATCAGTCTGTCTTCCTTTGTCTTCCAGCACCCAGGGAAGGACAGGTAGGGTTTTCCCAGCCAAGCTTAGGCCTTCTGGAGGCTTTCTTTAGAAGAGGTACTAGATCTTCCAGCCTAGGCAGCTGGATTATGTGTTCAGGCCCATTTAAACAAAAGGCCCATCAGAGAGGGCCCCGTTCTGCCGTTAGCACGTACCTGATGTTTTCACAGATGCATTTTTCAGAGGGCTCTTCTACCTGGTTGTAAGCAGAGTGTTTAGCATCTGATCCAGTTTGCTCGCTCCATTCTCCAGGAGTTAAGCAAAAGGGTGTTCTCATGGCCTTTGGCATTTAAGGAGCTGTCAGTCTTTTTGCACTCTACCAGACTGGCTCTACCCCAAACCTTGTCTTCTCAGTTGGGCCGGGACAGCTTGATTCAAGACAGCATGTTTTGCAGAGGCACCAGTGCTGCGTTATAGCTTTAGTGGACTTCCCTCAGCAGTCATGGCAAAGCCAGTGCCTGCTACCCCTGGTCTTTAGTGATGCCATCACAAAGATGCTGCTTTCTTTGTCTAGCATCTCTTTTGCAGGGCACTGGGGTCCTCCAGGATCTTCACAGTACTACCTTGTAAAAATCGTTGGCCTTTTAGATCAGATACGCCTGCTTCAAAGTCCCTGTGCCCCGTACAATGATGGCTCTGACAAAAGGAGGGACAGTTGACTGTGAAGCTAGTCAAACTTCCAACTTCCTGATGGGCCTTCAAGAAATAACTGTGATGCTGTGTACTGGAAAACTAACACAAGAAGCTTTTCAGAGAGTTTGTCCTAAGCTTGAGACTTCTCCAGGTGCTGAAGTAACAGCTTGGATTAGGCGGTTTCAGTTCTGTAGAAGCATAGTTGGACATTTTTGGGGTTGTGGTAAGGTGCCTTAGGGAGTAAAAGGGCAATCAAACCCAAGGCAAGTTTAATACTGCCATGCACAACACCTTCCTATTGCCAGAAAGTCTTGTCAAATAACTCTTAAGCACCCCATAGCGATGCCAGCACAGTTCCTATGTCACTTCTCACCTGAGTGCTGAAGGATCAGCTTTGTAGATCCTTTTTGTAGTATACCATTTAACTTCCAAAAGATGTCGAGGCATTTAAGCCAATTTAGACAAGGTTTTTACTTGTAGCTGTTCTGGGTGACTTTCCCAGCACAGGGACAAGAAAGTGTAAGATGCCATTGCGTTATCTGGGGGGTATGCCTCATGATTAAAATGCTTCTATAAAGCAGTTGCAGTGCTACTTAACATAGGGTGGGCCCTTCTTTAGAGGTGCTGCACAAGTGATTATACTGAAGGGAGCGTGGGAGCTGTTGTTTGTGTTACAAGGATAGTGCTAGCTGATAATGCTGTGGTATACCTGTAAAACAGCAGCGCTCACCGGGACACACTACTTTCTAGAGGGTTACACACTGTCAGCGCTGCGGTGTCCTTTCCAGGCTGAAACCTCAGCAGGTGCACCTCTCTGAGAAGAGCCTCTGTAATTCTGGGGGTGTGTTTCCCTCTCTCCTTCAGGCTGCAAAACTGCAATCTCACAAGTGCCAGCTGTGAGACTCTCCGGTCTGTCCTCAGTGCACAGCCTAACCTGACAGAGCTGCATGTAGGTGATAACAAACTGGGAACTGCTGGAGTGAAGGTGCTCTGTCAAGGGATGATGAACCCCAACTGTAAGCTGCAGAAGCTTCAGTAAGTTGTCTTTCCTTGGTAATCGGACAGGTTGAGCTTGTTCTTCCCTTGAGGCAAGCGCTTTGGTTGCCAGATGTGGGTTTCTTTCTGTTTTATCTGAAATTGTGTCATGCTTATCCATATCCTGTGGGTTTGTAAGAGCTGGGTGTCTACTCCCACAGGCTTTGTTTAGCCCTCCTGGCAGTGGTGGCTGTTGAGCAGGACCTCTCAGGTGCCCACGGAAGGTCTGGTTCTGCTGCACTTGGCCCTCGTTTCGTGGCTGAGTGGGACTCGGGCCAGTTCGCAGCCCCCAGCTCCTCCCGGGGAGGCTCAGTGCTGAGGCTGCATGATGCCTCGCAGCACAAAGCTGGTCGGGTGTTGCAGGGCAGCCTGTGCATTGGAAGACCAGTGAAAGAAATGGGAGTGGGTAATTAGTCTTGCTAGGGTCCCCTGGGGGGGTGTCTGGTTTAAGAATTAACACTTCCTGAATTGAGCAGGGAGACGCTGTTAAAAAATCTTCCAGCTCTCTCTGTTTCCATGTGTTTCCTGGTCTCAACTCCTGTGGGCATGTGTTCTGCCCTGCCTGACACACACTTTGCCCGGCTGATGTCGTGCGGGTCACGGGACGTGATGGTGACGGTTGTTTTTCACTTGGATTTCCTTTCTCCTGGCAGGCTGGAGTATTGTGAACTCACAGCTGATATCGTGGAAGCTCTCAATGCCGCTCTGCAAAGCAAGCCCACCCTGAAGGAGCTCAGCCTGAGTAACAACACGCTGGGAGATACAGCTGTGAAACAGCTGTGCCGGGGACTGGTGGAGGCGAGCTGCAGCTTAGAGTTACTACAGTAAGGAAAAGTTGGTCATCTCTGAACTGCAGCTAGTGCTGCTATTAGTCATGCCATCTCTAAGACAGGAAGAAGTGCGAGGAATGCTTGAAATTTAGGCCACATTTTTTGCTGGCTCAGGTTTCTGTAACTGGAAGCTGCAGGCGAATGTCTGGGGCTTTCAGTTTAGAGGCGGGGTTGTGATCTTTTATTTCTTTTATTTTTTCTTAGCATGTGATTCTGAGCTCACTCTTACACCTCTTGGTGCAGCATGAGCTAAACCTGCAATTACAAGGGGTAACACCAGTTTCTGAGAGCAGAGAAGCAGTTGCCCTTGGTGGCTCCAGTTCCTCTCCCTGTGTTACCAGCCAGCTGAGTATATTTATTCAGATCCCTTTTTTGTTTCAAAACAGATGCTGGATTTGTCCTTGTGTCTGGGGTGATGCCCCTTGAAGGGGTTTAGGAGAGAAGCACGATTTGTTTTGTCTTGGCCCAGTGCTTCAGCAGAGGTCGGCGGCCTGGGACTCGCTGTGTGCTACAGCCTGATGCTCCCCTTAGGGAGCAGTCGATATAAAGTTGATATAAAGGGGCAGTTTGGTGAAAACAATTCTTTCATCAATGGATGTGAATGCCAGGCCGGGGGAAGCGTGCCCTGCGGCCTTGAGGAGTGCAGGAGCAGTGTGTTGCCTCACGCCGAGCCCATCCAGGATGCCCACATCATCTCTGAGCCTCGCACGGCCTCGCAACACCCAGCAGAGCTGTGCTGGCTTGCAGCAAGGAGCCAGCCCCCAGCCCCCTTCCAGTCTGGCCTGGGGGTGTTGGGATGTATCTAACGCAGGGTGTCTGGAGTGGCAACTCCCAGCTGTGCTTTTGGGCTGATGGGTTTTTCTTCCTTTTCCTGCAGCCTGGAGAACTGTGGCATAACCAGCGATAGCTGTCGGGACATCAGCGCTGTGCTCAGTAGCAAGTCATCACTGATGGATCTCTCCGTGGGGGATAACAAGATCGGGGACTCCGGCCTGGCTCTGCTGTGCCAAGGACTGATGCACCCTCACTGCAAGATCCAGAAGCTATGGTAAGGGTAGCAAAGGTTAGCTAAATCCCTTTTGCAGCCCGCGGGCTGTCTCTTGCTCCTGGTTTGCTCCCAGACAGGGAGCTTCTCAGTTACACCCCCTAGTGACACATCGGTGTGTCTGCTGCCAACTAGTTACCTCCTAGGACTGGGTGAAGGGCACCATGGGTGAGCGGGACAGCACTGGAATCGCTGGGATGGAATTCTGGGGAAGGGGGTAAACAGAAATTTGCAATGGCTTAGTCTGCTAGGATCTTCCTCTTTATTTTTGGTGTTGCAAACAGCTTTTGGTGCAACACGTGGAAAGAAAGGAGAAAGCCGGGTGGTATGATGCATAAATGGGTTCTGTTAGGAACAGAAGAAAATGAGATGATGTAGTCAAAATTCAGAATACTAAAATAGGACTCTGTTTTCTAATCTAAGTCAATCTTGGAGGGAAATAACATTTTGTTCTTTCCTGCAGGTTGTGGGACTGTGATCTCACAAGTGCTAGCTGTAAAGATCTCTCCAGACTCATCAGTACAAAAGAGACCCTCACAGAGATCAGCCTGATAGACAATAACCTGAGAGACTCAGGGATGGAAATGCTGTGTCAGGCACTCAAGGATCCCAAATCCAAGCTCCAGGAGCTATGGTGAGCTGATGTCAACTTTCATGTACCCCCTGCCTTCTTTGGAGACCTCACTGAAGAAAAATGTAGGTGGAGTAACGCCCACCAGATAGATTCATCAGTTGAGATGGTTCCATGAGCAACTCGTGCCAATTGTTACCTAATGGATTTAGACTTAGAGAGCCAAAGAGATTTGTATTTCTGAAAGCAGAGACACTTTTTGAAGGTCTGCCCTGTAGTCATCCTGTTATAAGTGATGGGAGACTAAGCGTTGCTGGCAGAGCTTCTGCCTAACATACTGTATTGTGCAACAAATGGCAGCTAAGAGAGTTTCAAACTTTGAAAGGCCTGATCTAACAAGATGAGTGCTGTGATTAGATACCTCAGGTTTTCTACAGGATCCAAGTGCTATCATTGATTGAACCAACAGACGGTTCTCATGACCTGAGCTGTTCTCAGCATCCTCCCTGCCGGCAGCGCTACCTTTTGGGCTGGCATGGTCTGGTATCACATGGCCAGGAAAGGGAAATTGTTCTTTCACAAAGGACTTGAACAAGCACCACTTGAACTCTCCTACATTGCAAGTTCAGATGCTGCTCCCAGCTGGGTTCTTCTCCTGCCCCGGTGGCCCAGGAGTCAATGAGGTGCCTCACAGTAGAGCTGAGAGTGACTGTGAGAGCAGCATGCTTTCTCTCTGATCATTCCTGGGCTTTGTGGGCAGGTGCCTTCCTAGGTGTATACTCTGAGATGGCCATCCCAAACAGGAAGTGTGGGAGAGGTGCTGCTTCAAAAGGATTGAGCAGATGGGGGTGTTGAGAGGAGTGCAGTAACTGTGGGAAGGCTTTGGGTCATCTGTTGCCACTGCCCAGGCCCATGGGAAGAAGTAAACGGTGCCTGATACTCTGTAGATTCCCCCATCTAGGTTTCTTGTCACTTTTGCCTTGCAGGATTAGGGAGTGCGGCCTCACAACTGCTTGCTGCAAGGCTCTCAGCTCTGCCCTCAGTGTGAACAAGCACTTGAAAGTACTGCACATGGGTGAGAACAAGTTGGGAGATGCAGGCGTTGAACTCATGTGTGAAGGGCTGCTGCATCCCAACTGCAACATCCAGTCCCTATGGTAAGGTGCACCACCGTCTTCTCTCTCGCTGCGGTTCCCTTCCAGGCTGCGTTGTCTCTCTTGCTGCATTTCTCTTCCAACTGCATGATGAGAGAGGAAGATGGCAATAGGTGGTAGGGTGATACTTTTTTGCTCACATGAAACAATTCATGCCACAGACTGATGTGTAACCAGACCACTAGCAGGTAAATGGAAGCCACAAGTGCTTCCATGAATCCTGTTGCTCGTACCTTGCAAGCACAGGCTGTCACCCATGCGATGGTGCGTTCATAGCCATCCACGGGCACTCTCTCAGGGGCAGAATGGGAGGTTCATGGTGCAGTGTGTCTTTGGGACTTAAAGTGTGGGGAGGCTGGAGGGATCTTCCTGTGTTCTGTAGGCAGCTCACTGCAGAGCTTTCCTCACGCGTCTCTGAACTCACTCACAGGGCTTCTCTCGAGTGGGACACAGAGGAACTGCCAGTCAAGGCCTCTTGCATTAATTCCTGTGTCTGCCAGTCGCAGCACAGAGTCTGCCTGAATTCACCAGTTGCCTCCTGCTTTCTATGGTCTCCTTGGGTGCCAGCACAAGCACTGGTCCAGCCTCAGCAGTAGGAGTAAGAGGCCAGCTGGAGCATCACTTCCAGCCCTGTGGTGGGACTAACCTTCTTTGTCTGCCAGGCGGGCACCAAGCTCTGGACTGGTGTGGCTGTGGCCTGTGTGATGCTCAGGGTGCCATGCTTGTCTCTTCCATGCCATTTGGCAGAAGCTGAACCTATGCTCAGATGCCCAAGGCTCACAGTGAGTTGAGCAGTTGACTTGTAGAGACATCAGTAAGACTTGAAGTCTCTGCCCAGAAAGATATATTTGCTGGCCATTTAACGCTATGTGGTTCTCAGCTGCCCTTTTTAGAGAGGCACTTTCAAGTCTCAAGAAATAAACTTTAGGGATGTTTTAAGTTTAACCAAAGAGAAGATTATGCATGGTGCTGAAGTTGGGAATATCTTCTTGGAGTTCCTTCTCCCTTTGTAGCTACCCACCGTTAAGCTTTAGGGAGGACTTTCAGTCACCATGGGGATGGCTGTCTCTGGGAAGAGCGCAGAGCAGCCACTGCAGATGTTGGAGATGCCAGCCTAATGGTTACCTCTGGTCCATGCTAGGAATGTCTGCACCCACTGCCCAAACGTGGGCTGCTCTTTGACCTCTCCATCCTCTCCCTGCAGGCTGGGTAACTGCGATCTCACGGCAGCCTGCTGTCCGACCCTCGCCACCCTGATGGTTACCAAGCCGTGCCTTACCGAGCTGGACCTCAGCTACAACTCTCTGGAGGATGAAGGCATCAGGAAGATCTGTGAGGCCTTGAGGAATCCCAGCTGCAACATGCAGCAGTTAATGTGAGAGTTGTTTATGATCCTGCTTGTGTTCTCCGGGCAGGTGATGAGGTCCAGCAAGATGGGGGGCTGCAGGGAGGGGCCCACAAGCACTGTCTCCCCAGGAATTGTACCTGGTGGCAACTGTTGATTTGGGGTGGGTAGGAGTCGACCACCACTGCATATTGCAAGCCACTCCTCGTCCCTTCCAAGTGATGGGACCACAGTGCCTTGATCTGCATGGGTCCATTAGGTCTGAGAACGAGGAGAAGGTGGTGCTAGGGATGGAGTAATTGGGTCCTATGTTGTAAGGTGTGTTTGGCCCAACAGCCAGTGACTCTTCAGTGTGGACAGGGCCCTTCCTGTTATGTGATCTTCCTATAGCAGTCATTTAATGTCTGTCTTTCTCTTTCCTTAATGGGAGGCTGATCACTAAACCAGCTTGCCTTTTTATTTGGCTGTAGTTTGTATGACATTTTCTGGAGTTCTGAAGTGGATGACGAATTGAGAGCCCTGGAAGAGTCCAAGCCTGAAGTGAAGATCATTTCATGAGTGGTGACTGCCTGCAGAGCAACATCAAAGCAATGTCCTTTTCTTAATCTGAACTTTTTAATACATAAAGCTAATTAAATTAATAGAAAATTTGCTCGTACCAAAAATGTTTGTGGATTTTCTGAGTGGGGTCTGGGGAACTGCTCACTCTTCTGTGCATCTCTGGGTGTACTAACTCCAAGGCTTGTGAAAACGTACACTGTCACTGCAGCATTACTGTCCTTGAAATAAACAATTACTGGTGCATCTTCTAGAAGTGGGTCTCCACCCTTTAGGAGTTCTCTAATCCTGTAATCCCCTCTAAGGCAGTAGTCAGGGTTTAAAGAGGGCTCCTTTCCAAAGGCTGGAGCAGGACTGCCCTTCTGTATTACTACTGGGTGGTGCTTTTGCCAGGTCTCTGGGGAAGGCTCGCCAAAAAAACCCAGAGGTTTTTTCATTTTCCCTGCCTTTCCCTAGAAGAGTTCTTAAAAAAGCAGTGGTGGCTGAGGCACTGGAGAACAAAGAGCTGAACAGCTGTTTGGCTGTGTAACTTCCCTATTGGTGTCCCCTGAAAAGTGATTTTCTTACAAATTTAGGTGCTGTGGGCTTTTCTTATAGTGCAGGGAATGATTAACTGGTTTGATATGTTTGCTCTGGCAAGAGTGAGTCTACAGGGGGTTTATTAAAGTCTGTTTGCAAATAATTAAATGCTTCATTTTTCTATTTATAAACAGAAAACATTATAGACAGAAAACAAATCTCTACATTTTCTCTTTAAGATCAATCCATCGCTTCTGAACCACAATACCACTGCTACCTTGGTTTGCTTTTGGTAAGTTCCTAGCTGATCTGTGTCAGGAGAAGATCTTAGTCAAAACCTTAAGTGGAGACCAAGCCTAGAAAGCATTCCCCTGGTTTCAGGGCACACTGGGGGGGGTTTCTCAGCCCGAGTTTTAATAACCCTTGTCCCAAGGGAAGGTGTGGCTGTTGCATACCTAAAACATGAAAGGGCAAATGTAACTTTAAAAATGTAGAAGGCAAACCTGGTGTGGTCTTGCAGGAATAATGCTCAAAAAAACCCCAAAACCAGCCCCTTTCCCCAACTTCCTAGAGCAGTCACTCGGTGTTTTCGCTTGTAAATACTCTGGGCACCCGAGTTAAAGGTCTCCAGGCTTTGGCTTCTCATGCTTACACGGTCATCCCAGGGAGGCTGTAACTGGCTTTTCTTTGACTCAGTGTCAAAACTTTCCTCACCTCAAATGGTGCCTAAGAGGTAGCTTGTGTTTTCAGGCAGCTGTGAGGGACAGAATCTGCTTTTTCCTTCAACCCACATGTCTTTTGAGGCTGCCCAAAATGATTGTCCAGCTGAGGAGGGCAGTGATAAAGCAGCTTTGGTGGGCATCTGGCCTCCAGCCAGGGTCAGCCCAGCACACGGTCAAGGCCTTGATAGAGCTGACAGCTGGAGCACTCAGCAGCGCCTGGGATGTCACAGTCACATTCTAGTTCTCAGGGGAAATCGCTGAACCCACCGCTTAAATTTGGGAATCTGGACTTTCTACTGGCAAGGGTTGAGTTTCACTGTGTACAATCACTCTTAAATTAAAATTATGCAGCCAAAATAGAAGGTTAAGAAACCCAGGTACGACTTTCTGTTTTAAGCAAGTACTAGAAGCTTAGAAGACTTGCCCCTTGAGATCAAATAGCAGAGAAGTTAAATCCAGAGAGACTGGGTTTGTATGTTAGATCTTGGTTACAGCAGCGGTAGGTTAGAACCTCAGGCTTCTACTACTAGTTTAGAATTCTGCAATTAGCTTAATTTTTCACTCATCACAGCATATGATCTCAAGAAGAGAGGTCACAGTGTTCCAGTTAACGTTGCCAGAAGCAGTTAAGCAAACATTACTGGCCTTGCAAACAGGTTATACCCTTAATGAACCTGCTAACTTGCTTTGGAAGAGTGTCACAGCTGCCCTGGCATCCCTCACTGCTCTTTTGCAGCCCAGGCTTTTCCAGAAGGAGCTCGAGCACGGCAAGACCCGAGGCACCAGCTCCGAACAATGCAGATGCTAACAGCAATTTCAATGCTCCAGCTGAATCTAGGTGAGGAAATAAAGCCAACTGTGTTTGAAGAGTTAAACACAGCTCCCCCCTTTCTTTGAAAACGGCTCCAACCATCTGAGTCACTCCCAGCCCTCTGCTTAAGACAGTCTGAAAGGGAGTTACTTTTTTTGCCTGAATTTCCTCTTTGCACAGAAAATTGTGGTTGTTTTCATTATAATTTTCAACATACCTCTTCTGTGTGCTTAGTTCCTAAGCCACCCCCTCCTCATCTCTTATACCAGCTGGGAAAACAAAACAAAACAAAATGCCCCAGAACTCAGGGTGGAAGTCCCCCTGGCAAGAAGACTTCCCATCTACTTTTCCTGTTCCCCCACTCACAGCTGCAAAAGAGCCATGGACAGCTTGCGTGTCTCCTCCCAGGGCACAGCATCACAACCCCCTCCTTCCTCACTTCTCCCACTTGCCTGGCACCCACACAGTAAATGCCAGCCAGTCAGTGCACTCCCAGGTTGGCAAGGACTCCCAGGCTGACAGCGTTGTGAACATGGGAGGTTAATCCTGCCCCTCTCAGCTGAAGCCAGCTGCATCCACGAGGGGGGGAAACACAGCCCCTGGTGGGTGGGAGGAAGAAGCTGTGCTGGGTCAGATGCCTGCAAGGATGATAAGCCTTTCCAAGCTAGAGGGCAAATCGGTGGCACATGGGATTTGGGATTGTGTGGCTGGGGGAGTAGTAAGTTTGACCGGCCAATAAAGCATCACGGACTCTCTCGTGTGCAATTACAGGCAGGTATGCAGTGGGAGAGGTGAATTGTTGGCAGCTCCCCAAGCTCTTGAAGATGTTCCAGAGCAGATACCCAAAAAAAAGTCCTAAGACAGGCTGTCTACTATCCAGCTGGCACACAGCAGCCCATAATATCCACAGAGGGAAGTAAAGCACTGGCACAGATGTTGCTTGCACATACACCCTACGAGCAACTCCTGTGGTGGGGAGCTGCTGCTTTCTCCACATCAGGATCCTGGGGAACTGCTCCCCATTTCGTGCTGCAGTAGGCAGTGCAAACCTGCATTAGACATGCTGCATGTCTGTCTCCTAACTACAGCAGGGGCAGAGATAATCCCAATGAGCTGGGTTAGAATCGGCTAATGAATGCTCTGGGGAAGAAATCTGGCTGGATTTGGATGGCTTGATAGAGAGCAAGTGGAGCTCCCAGGGCTGGAGAGAAAGAATGGGACTGACCCGAGGCTTCTCAGGGCAAATCGTCCAAGCCCAGGTGCCAGGGACCCTGGGAGTGCCTTTGGAGCTGAGGTCCTCCTGGGGTTGCCTGTCATGGGGCTGCAGTGCTGTTGGAGGGGGGCTTGGGGAAAGACCAAGAGGGTGAGGTGTTCTCTGTTACTGTCAGAGTAGCAAATGTACGCGTGCAGGAGCGCCTGGTCATGCACAGGATGGGCAGAGTGCCACAGCCTGGTTTGGGTGATGATAGGTTTTTTTAAATCATCTCTCCTACCTGCTTCTTTCTCCTCTTCCCTTCTCAGCTGTGCAAGGTCACAAGCCGTGACGATGGCTCATCCCACTTCTCTCATCCAGAAGGATCAGGCCTCAGTGCCATCTGAGCACAGCTTGCTAGGCTGCTCCAGGATGCATTTTTATTGCAAGCAGGTCACAAGGCTGTCCCACAAAGTCTAAACCATATGGCATGCACAGCAGGAGGCCAGTGCCAGCATGATGACAGTGTTAACGCTGGACCCCTCAGCAGGTCCCACTAACAAGGTCTTGCTGGTGACAGCACTGTCCCGGCAGTAAGACTGGTTGAATGAGGCTGTAGGATCCACTGTCCTCCTGACCATGCCCCAGGTGTTGGGCACAGAAACACTTCCCACTAACCTGGGATCTTTCCCAGCTGGACTAACCCTTCCCTCCAGGACAGGGCTACATGCAAACTAAAGCAAAGGTAAATGTAAGACTGTGTGGCAGCAATGTCTTCATCCACTGTACTAATTTTTGTGGTATCCTATCTAAACCTTCTGTTTTCCAGAGACAGGATCCTCAGGGGTTTTTACATTCTGGGCTGTCTAAAGGTTTTCACAAATTGTCAGATAAAAATCCCGCTCCAAGACTCTCATCATCATCATCTTCAAATGTCATAACCTCCAAGCCGGATGGCACTTACTCGGCTTCACATTATCATTCCAGAGAAGAGGTGCCACAGCAAAGGGTGGGAAAAAGGCAAGAAAATGCCACTGGGGGGAAAAAATCCACCACCTCTTTGGCGTGACCCCACTCAGCAGAGCAATGCAGATATCAAGGTCAGTACGCAAAGCCAGGAGCTGTCCTCATTTCCAGAAACCCCACAGAGCCAAGCAATGGACTGATCCACAGCCCAGTAGAAAACAAGACTCAAAAACCTGCAGCAAGAAAGCACAGGAAGAGAGAGACCCTCCAGCTGAAAGGCACGGAGGGAGAGGCAGAGTCGAATGGGATACATTGGAACAGAAGGCAATATATTCCATGTGAAATAAAATACTGCTCTTCCCCTTCTATCCTTGCAATATGAATTATTGCTCATCCCCTTAAACAGAAACTCTTTGTGTGAGGTAACAGGGCTATATGTGTGCCCCAGGGCCACATCCCTGTTTGCTGGGCAGTCACGGAGACACACCAAGGAAGCGGGGAGCAGAGCACTGATGCACCAGGTCAGCAGCAAGCCCCACCACTGCAGTTTTACAGTGTTGCAGCCCACCCACTGCACCTTCGGACTCGGTTCCCATCCTCCATTGCCCCTCGGCCTGCTGGAAGGTGCTAGGGGTATCCCGGGGATGTTCTGGATAGGAAAAATCCAGACTGTTGACCTCTCATAAATAGGGATGCTGGGATGCTTCAGCTCTTCAGGCCAGAAGCAAAACACAGCAGGTAGGTAGGTAGGTGTCACAGTGTGCATCAGGGACCTTTGCTCCCGTTTCCAGGTGCATTAAGGAGAGTTGCAGAGCTTATGGAGTCAGTTGCTGAGGGAAGTGAAAACACTGGCAGAGCCATTTCTGGGGAAATCGTGGCAAAACC